>NC_064766.1:18589411-19789411 GCF_011397635.1 Epinephelus fuscoguttatus | reverse complement strand
GACATGTACACCTACAAGAGCATCACAGGTCATTTCCAAGAGGCTGAGTAAGGTTGCTCATGTTGTTGTACCTTGTGTGATTCTGAATGCCACATTTCTGATATATGGATACATTTGTATGTGGGGTGTATCCACCATCATTTAGTGTATGTGATGTCAAGGATGTACGTCACCTTCTGTTGTGTACAAAGGTGACAAAGGAATACTTACAATAAATATACTAAATAAATGTTCACTATCTTGCTCTTATAAAAAAATGGAATACATTTGTCTCTGTAATTTCTAGATATTTGGGTTTCTCACTCAAACAGATGAAAAATATTGTCCACTTATTCTTACAGGTACGCTGATGATTGGATTGATTGGATGACTAGATGTGGGGACCCACAGCACCAGCGGCAGTCCTGGAGCTTATGGTCTGCAAGTGTGTACAGACCTACAACTCTGAGAATACTTAGCCTTGCCACCAAACTTAAGTGCACAGAAATGTGCAAGTTCCAAACTGCAGCAATCAGTGGGAGGAGGGGGATGTAGAAGTTGTCTTGAACTTGTTGACTGTGATGATAATAATGATGATGTTGATGATGAATGATCAGACTACTCGAGAATGGATAATACAAGGTGACTACAAGTATCAGACACTTACATTCAATGCTTTTTAAGACCTTATCAAGATAATTGAACCAAGTCAAAGACTGATAGTAAATAGACATTTTGGGATTCAGTGGTAGGTTTTAAGATTTGTAACATCAGAGGCTACTTCACCAGGAGGACATCGGCTGCCAGCTCCTGATACAGCCAACACAAACCCCAGCACCTGTAGGCCTGATCGCAACTAGCAATCTTATTTACATTAATGTTTCCATGTCAGCTCCCCTTGGTAGACAGGATGCTTTCTGCTAAGATGCCGCATTACCAACCTTGTGCCATTGTGGTGGACTAGTTCGCTGTTACAACAGATGCACTGATATTTTGTAATTCAGCGCCATCACATCACATCAGCTGTCTGAAGTGTAAGCACGTTGTGTGACAGTAATAATCATCCATGCGAAACAGTATAGGATTAGAAGATAAGAGATGAGTTGAATCATGATGAGAATCGTTTGGCCCTAATCTCGCACTTTGAGATATGTCAGGATTTTAAATGTAAAGGTTAACTTAACATATACTGACTTGAGTTATGTCTTGATGTGCAGTTTATTGACTAATACTAATGATTGTTGTAACCATGTTTTTGCCATTGTCGCTCAAGTTGTCGCTCAAGTGTCCGTATTCTGACATACATGTCGGTTTGCTGTTTGCAGCTGAGTAGCAGCTGGAAGTTAAGCCTGTCTCAGGGACAGCTCTGACTGTTCCAGCCAGTCAGAGGATTTGAAAAGACACTGACCGCTTCACAAGCCTGCTTCATCAGCCTCCATATATAACCTTTGACCCCTACACTGTCTGAAATTATGAATCACGCTGTTTAGAGCACTTCTTAAGTCCTGCTAAGTTTGTCTTATTTTATGTTTACTTCAAATACCTCCTGTATAAACCACATCATACCAGCGTATCTGATTGTCTGGGTCAATTCAGACAAAAGTATATCTATTTTTAGACGTTGATCTCAACTCAAAAAATAGTTTTTGTTCAAATTCTGACGTGGCCCAGATTGACTCTGCTTTAGCCTTGAAATTTCCTGTGCCTGGTAACCATCTCTTTTTAAAGTATTTGTTGTATAATCTCAGGAGACATGAATGTGATAGATGTTTTTGTCCTTGAAGCCTGTGCTGTTTTCTCCACAATGAAAGACTCATCTGAATTAATGGCTTCATTTAGAAAACAATGCATATTAATAGCTTTACAGGAACGGAGAATAAAATGCAAATCTTGCATGATTATTTCCACAGAGAAGACAAGACATCTTTCCCTTGCATTTCATACTTCCTCCTGTTTTACATTTTCTTGGACAAAACATACAAAACAGATGACCCTCAGTTTTTTTTTTCTCGTTCTTGTTTTCCCACTGTATCCTCTTAATCTTCTGTTCTAGCCACCTCCACCAGACATGTTTATTTATAACAACGCCTCTTGTGCAAACAAGCTATTGGTGAGTTGAACACTGAGTAGTTGAGAAGCAGTAGACATCAGGCAAAGGAAAGCCTTTAGAACGCACAGTTTGTGGTAGCTCTTTAGATCCCACCCAACCACTGGAAGGCTTGGGTAATAAAGAGCTGCCCAGTGGAGGCCTCTGGGGATGGGCCGTTGCCTGTGTGACTCATCCTCCGAGGCTGATCTCTTTCTGGTTCTTTCCATTAATAACCACCTGAGCCCATCTGAACTCTAGTTTCTAATAGCTTTACACCCTCTACTTGGCCCAGAAAAGAAAAGCATCCTTCTTAAATGCTGTAGCCCAGAGGCATGAGAATTGAGCCTCCCTCTTTTTACAGTTTTATGCAAATTTCAAGACCGTTTACTATAAATACACCATGTGTTACTAGCTATGAAACTTGTTTCACACTTTGAGCTCAAGTTATGAAAACAGACAGATGTGCTGCATCTTTTGCAGAATGATTTTTGGCATTAAACACCATAATGCGCTGAGAAAAATGACTGTAGGGCCAACATATAGTATAGAAAAGTTGCATACACGCACTGCAAACTGATGCGTAGTATTTGATGCACGTACTGTTCTGTACAGAGGATGTACATGGCTGCATACATCCTACATGGCTGCAGGAGTGTAACAGCTTTATACCCGTCCAATATATGATTTAACAAAACAAAAAAGGATGAAAATATGATTCATCGGAACATTCTGTTCTGGAAAAACCAGCAGAGTGAAGCCCACTTGTTTACATGGTAAAGTGTAAACAAAAACCCTCATTCAAGCTGCCATGAAATAGCTTTTTTTTCCATTTCTTTTGTGTGTGTGTGTGTGTGTGTGTATGTGTGTGTGTGTGTGCGCGTGCATTGTTTTGCTGCCAATGAAGGGAGAACAGGAAAGGAGGATTCCCACATTCAGTGATGATGCTCTTGGTGTCTATTTATGTTTCTGTGTGGGCAAATTTGTTGATGCTTTGATGAAATATTACTGGTGTTACAGTTTTCAATCCCATCGGACCCACTAACTCTCTCGATGTTTAATTATACTGAATGTAGGAAGTGCACAAAGAGGTTCGTTTTTTTTTTTTTTTTTTTAAACTTGCTCAAAGATGTCAGCATATTCTGAGTTCCATGACTGCCCTCTTCAAAGAAACATCTATACTTGATTATTAAACACTTGGTATCTAAAAAGTTTTAAAATATTGATACATGACACCTTGCGTGATTTTACATTTGTTTCAATGTAAACGACACTGCCCTCATACTTCCATGCATCCCTTTCGGTGGCACAGATACATCCAAGAGGGCGGGGTCAAAAGTTAGAGAATTCTTTTCTCTAAATTACAGATTCATTTGGGTCCTAAAAGAGGTCAACAAAATATAACTCTTCTGAAATATAAGGCTCACAAAACTAGACATTAACTCAACAAACAGACCTAACACAATGAGACACTGGGGCAACTGATGAGACCAAATTAAACACAAAGGGGTGAAGTTTCATGGACAGTAACTAAAACTAACACAAAGAAAGCTCTCATCCCCCCATGATGTCACAGGTCTTGGCTTGGTCCATGGGATGGCCTTCTACATAAAACCAGGCTCCGCCCTCAGCCCCATCTTTTGCCCAACTCCAACCAGGAAGTGAACACGACCTCAGGTAACTCAAAGACAAAGAAAAAGGATTTAATACCCTCAAAAGCGAACAGCAAAATGACATTTATTCATTCATTTATTTTCCATAACCGCTTGTACTTTGGGGGTCGTGTGGGGGCTGGAGTCTATTCCAGCTGACATTAGGGGAGAGGCAGGGTATGCCCTGGACATGTTGCCAGACTATCACAGGGCTGACACATAGAGACAAACAACCATTCACGCTCACATTAATGGTGCGTTCGTTTTGTACTTGGAAGTTGGAAGTTCCCAGTACCCAGTCGGAAGTTTAAACTCGAACGAACCCTGAGATCGGATTTCCAACTCGAAAACTCAGAGCAACCGCATCAACCCCGACTTACAAATACAAGACGGCTGCCAGTCACATACATAGTAAACACTCTGCTAAAGTACTCTTTATAGTGATTTTACCTTATTTGTTTATTGCTACCTTCTCCATCTTTTATCCTCATCTGCCACATTCATCAGCTGGAGTGCATGATGGTTTTGAAGCTATCTATACTCTGAAAGTGCAAGGGCAACAAAGGCTTTCTTGAGGGCGTCCATGTTTTTTTTCCCCGACTTGTCCATCATTGTCAGCTAGAATGCAAAAACTGTTGTCAACTCGGAGGTGACGTCATTCCCACTTCCGACTTCCGACCTCCGAGTACAAAACGAGCGCACCGTAACACCTATGGGAAATATAGAGTCACCAATTAACCTGCATGTCTTTGGACTGTGGGAGGAAGCTGGAGTACCCGCAGAAAACCCACGCTGACATGGGGAGAACATGCAAACTCTACACAGAGGGGCTCCCTCACCCTGGCTTCACACCAGGAAACCTCTTGCTGTAAGGCGATGGTTAGTAATTCTAACCACTGCACCACCGTGCCGCCGCAAAATGACAATGTAAACTAAATGTGTGCGCTTCATCTAGAAAACACAGTGTTGTCAAAGTGCTAATAAACACATTTTAAGCTAAATTTAAACCTCCATCTTTGGACAGTTAGTGAGAACAAAGGAGAATATCAGCACATTTAACAATAAAACATTGATAATCATGTTAGCATTCAACAGAAACAACTTAGCCAAAGTCAACAGGAAGTATTATGATGGTAGGCCAAGAAAGTTTGTTTTTCCAGGTATGAAGTTCTGTTTAAGGCACAGTAAAGAAATTCACATGAAATTTACATAATGCTTGCTATCAATAGTTTTTAAACAAAATACAGAAAAGCTGGTGTGTACAATCTTGTCTATTTTGCCCCCTTATGGTGTGCTTTCACAATAATGCTGATAAAGGGAAACATAAACAAGACTTAAACATTAGACAAAGGCTCAAACTGAAACAATTCATCATAAAAAGGCAGGAAGAATAGATTGTGACGACCATTAAAGGACATTAACTCTAGTCTTCAGTAGCCACGCCCTCATATAGTTAATTCCCCTTTATACATACAAATATTCCCACACCAACATGAAGTGTAGGCACGTCACTTTAGTACTGGCATCCACTGAATTTTAATAGAAAACATATTTCTCCCATTTCACGATTTTCTAGGGAGCTGCCCATGCTTATGCCCAGAGGACCACTGTTGCAATTTATTTCCTTGAAGCAGCCTTGATTTTGAGCATTGCATGATAAATCGTTTGCCGTTATTCAGGAGATAAAAAATTAGCTGTCGGTGAGACTAATTTTATGTGTTGGACTTGTTGGAATGGGTTGTGAATAACTTAAAACTAAGACGTTGAGTGGCTGCTCGGGGAAGTTTGGGTGTCCCCAAAATGCTCGAGGAGTAGTTACTTGCATACAAAAAACCAATACATTTTTAAAATTAGCATCTTGACATTCTGCTGAGTTTTATCTCAGAAATAAATAATACATAATGCAGAGGTAGAGGAGAGAACTGATGTTTTCTTCATGAGACTCTTTGAAAACTAAAATGCAAAACTTGAAGCACTGGCTGTTTCTGGTCTCACATTTCCAGGAAATTAATTTCAAAATCTGTAATTAATCAAAATTAGAGGCATCAACTCACGTTGTAAAGCACTTTCTTTCTGACGAAGCCACCTGTTCACAGGGATCTTGTTGATCAGCTTTGGGCTCATGTAATGATTTATGACTACATTTACTTTATAATGCCTTAGCCAGCTACATTTCTGCATGTTTAGCTGCATTTCCGTCTTTACATGCATGGCCAGCCTTCTCAAGGTTACTCCCAAGGTGTGTATTCTACTGACTGAATAGCTTCAGGCAGATGTGCTCAGCATGACTTTGGAATATCAGTGCCTTGTTATAAAGTGAAAACAGCTAAAGTTTATGTTTTTCTCAAATTCAGATACGCTGTCGGTTCTGTAGATATTGCTTTGGTGTTTTGAACTTTGGACTTGTATCCTCCATCATTCCAGATCGTAACTGCTCTTTCAGATCAGTCTCTTATTTAGTATGGTTGCCTGTAGGGTTGGGCATGTCTACTGAATCTGCATATATCAATATACACACGTTGTCTCTAGGTTAACTAGATGGGCCACAGTGCACTAACTACACTCTACCTGGTAGCATTGTTTGTCCACCACACAATTAACACTTGCCCAGGCCAAGTTAAGTCTGTGTTTAGACAAATAAAATGCTTGAAAATGAAAATAAATATGATGTCCATTGCAATGTTATCTGAAAATAAACACTGAGAGCATCCAGCTGAGCTGCATGTGTCTGTCTCCCCACTGAGACTGATGAGAAAAATCTGACTTCCTGGACATTGTAGTCAGTTTGATATGACAACATAACATTACTAACTATTGTGGTGGCAAAATTACAGTAAATGAACAGTTTAAAGAAAAAGTCTTCACACATCGTCTGTCTTTCTTGAGTTTTATTAAGCATTCATGAATGGACTCACACACAACCGCATGAACAGTCAGTGTGAGTGAGGGCCTCATACATCATAGCAAGACAAAAATAAAGTCAAATACCATATTTTCCATCACACTATACTTCAATATCTCTATAACCCTGCATGCGAGAGAGCTGTAGTCAAGTAGCTAATGAGAGACTTGGTAAAGTAAATCCATAATGATAAATCTGACCCTCAGGGCTCTAGTTTCGCAGACCAGGCGAGGCGGGGGCGCAGCGCACCTGCACTTCGCCAGCTGGGTGTGGCTAGGCGGATTTTGCAAGCTTGGCACACCGTGCACCTGGCGCCCGCCTCCGTCCCCCCTACCTGCGCAAGTCGGAAAGAGGGAGGAGAGAAGGCGTGGAGTGGGTTTTACACACATCACACCAATCAAATGAGCCCTTCTCCTCGCCCTTAAATGCACCATGCAAAGGCGTAATGAGTTAACTCAATTCGCCATGGCAGAAGAGAGCAGCAGCGTCAGACGGCCAAACTTCTCCCAGGAAGGAAACTGATGTTTTGGTCCAGGAGGTCCAAGCTCGCAGTGTCCGAATATACGGAACTCTCTCTCTTTCTCTCTCGCAGTCTCACTCGGTTTCTTTTCTTTTGACTTTTCTAAGATGACAGATGCTGAATATATACTCCCTATCTGATGCTGTGGCTGTTTGTGGTTGGCTGAGAGAGATGTGCACTCATTAGTTTGCAGCTGTTTAATCAAATCAGGTTGGGTTTCCATTACGCGTGCCAAATGTGACAAACGTGCCAAACGGTGCCAATCCCCTTTGATTTGACATCAGATGTGACAGGACAGTCGATACTGAGATACTTTTATGTGCTGATTGCAGATAGTTGCATTTAATAGTGTTTTTTTGGGGTATTTATTGCATTGTTAATGTGCCTGATATTCTGGAAACCTGCCTGTGAGGTTTTGGTGACGTGTGCGCACTGTCCGCCGGTCAGCCAAACTTCGGCTTACACCGGCTGCGCTCTGCCTACGCTAACAGTAGATGTGGTTTCAGCTGGCAAGCTTGTAGCGCACCTTCGGCGAAGCCTTTTGGCACCAAACTGTCACTGCGCCAAGCTGGATCTGTCGGCACCTCCCCCTGCTGTGCCGCCACACCCATCTCAGCGCACCTCGGTCTGCCAAACTACCAAACTGAACACGCCTCGGGTTGCGCTGCTTGAAACTAGCTCTGTGCGGGGTTCGCCACCCTGCGCCACCCTGCGCCACCCTGCGCTGCGCTGGGAAACTAGAGCCCACAGTGTCTTCTGTGATTATTTGTTTTCTGTTTTTAAATTTGGTTAAAACAAAGCTAGGAGACTGATATTGAGAAAGTGGAAAATCCATAATTCTGCCCACCCATGCAGGCAAGATTGGGAGGTGCTGTATTTTCTTAAACTGGAAAAATGAACGTTGACTCTATCTGGCACTTCTTATGCATTTAAAAAGATTTTGAATCCTTTTCTGTCATATGTCAGTAGCATGGCCTATCAAATAAATATTTTTATTTTTTTAAATATTTTTTTGAGCACAATCGTCTTGCTTTGTTTGACTTAATGTTCTGTTTTTCACTTTTAATTCTGCACTTTCCTTTAGCTTTAGAGGATGTACGTACCATGCGGTTGGGGTGGTGCGCAGGGGTTACCTGTAACTGGAATTTTAACTTTGATTAAAACGTTGCGCTCGTCACGGTTACCAGCCATCCAGTCACAGTGGATAAAGACGGAATAGAAGCTGGGAAAAGAAGAGCTTTGATGGACATACGGATTGTACGACCAAAGTCTGGTTGGTTGGACAATCGCTGGTGTTGCAACAGCATATTGACCACCTGACCAGAATGTGACAGCCCTACACACTGTTACCTCTAGAGTTTAAACACTCTACCCGAAAGGGATGCTGTGTGGCTGGTTTCTGGGTTCTGCTGTTTCTAAATGTAATAAAAAGTATTTTTTCTTAACTGAGCCAATAAACTGCACCGATGCATGTCATATGTTGCATATAAAGCCCAGTCAGCAAAAGGGAAAGAGGCTAAGTGAAGTGTAGCCTGGTATGATAATGGCCAGTGATTGATGGAAAAAAACAAAAACATACTTTAGCCTCTGACATCAGGTTAATTTTGGGTCCTACTTTTGACAGTACCAATTTTATTGGGTCTGAAACACGCAGGTAGGAATAAAACACCGGTTTCATGATAAACCGTGATTAAAACACTGTTGGCATTACCTTTACAAGACTTGATCATTAAAACCTTGTTTGATCATGGTGCTTTGAAAAGCTAACGGTAAATATTGTCCAGCCTCAACCAAAGTTGGCAAGAGAGACGCAGACGCATAGGCTCAGCATGCAACATGGATTTGTTTTGCTATATAGCTGGTCCCTTGTCCTATCTACGGAGACATTTCAGAGATAGGCTATCTTTAATGTTAATACAATTAGGGCTACCCCAGACCATGAATTTTCTAGTCGACCAATAGCCATCATAAAGGGCCATTAGTTCACTAGTCACCTGCATGTTTAAGATATTATTTTAATTATTAAATTATATATCTTGAGCGGGGCAACACAATATTTTTAGTTGAAGGCGTGAGAAAGAATAGTATCAGTAACATTGTTAACACTGTGCTACATTACAGAGAAATACAAAACCGTACTAATGAACCTTCATTAATATAGGCCTATATTTTATCTACAAGTGCACGTCACACAGTGAGCGAGCCGCCTGTTAATGACGCTGTCTGCAAAGCAGTAATGAATGTGCTAAGTGGCTAATGGGCATGTAGCTACTGACATGTTTCAGATGATATGCCATGTTTTTAGTCGACCAGTGAAGATGAGTTTACATATCACCTTGGGTTCGTCCTTCACCTTCTCAAAACGATCCCACACTTTCGATTTCCACATGCCGCATCTTTAACCGCCTGGAAACACGAGGTCTGATGCTGGGCGCTACTCTTGTGCTGTTTTTGTTCCAGCTTTCAAGAGCATGGCGGCAGGTTGCGCCTGAGGTTAAGCAGTCATATAGGTCATGATTTATTTTGACAAGGCACAGCTCCGAATAGAGTTTCAAGTTTGTTTGTTTTTTCTGCGCAACCAATGAAATCTTGCTGACTAATGACCATTTGGGTTGACGTTTGGTCGACTATTAGGGGGCAGCCCTACAGTAAATGCATATCTTATATGGTTTTAATATGTCAACATAAGGTATTGGCTATGTTACTATTTTATTAAGGGGAGATTGGAGCAAATTTTAAATGATTTCAGTGTGTGTATTAGTACTTTTTGGACATTGGAAAATTGCGGTTCACTGAATTCACTAAAACTGTCATATGAAATTTTAATTACATTTCATCTCTAGAGGCAGGTATGGGTCAGGTTGGAATCAACTTTTAGTCCATTGGTACCTGTAATTAATTTGACATGAAATGCACAGTGTAAAACATAATTTAAATCAGTGACAAGGGAAAACTATACTTTGCTCATTATCACATTAGGTCAACATATACTGTAAAAGCAACAGACAGCAGTCCATTGCTGTTTGCGGTGGTAATATAGGTGGTTTAAAGTTTATTGTTGACCTTGTTTACAGCAAAATGGAAACTCTGGCGGTTTCCAATGCAGACAAAGCCTGAAAAATCCTGACCTGGTGAGGGAAATGTGTCCCCTTTTACAGCCACATTGAAGTGTGTTTACACTGTCACTCTGCTCCTGTGGTGCTTCTAGTATTACTTCAGGGCAGGTATAAAAAGATTCTCAAGCTCTCTGTCAGGGAATCCCAGCAGGACTGCGAAGGAGGAAAAAAAACACTTGTGGAGAAACAGTAGCTCCAGTAGCTCAGCGATAACACCACAGCACCAACCCGATGAGGCTGTGGGCTCACTGAGAAAACCTTTGCAAACTATTTTAGTTTCTTCCTCCACTTGCCTGATCTGTTGGCTTGGACTGACTGATAATTTATCAAACTCCCAATGGAGACCAGAGGAACTCCTCCAGATTAACGAGGAGGAAGATGAGCTTTGTAAATGCAAAGTCTGCTGAGATCCCTGTAAGTTCTCTAACATTTCTGTCAATACTGACCAGGTGAGAGAGGTGACAGTGCATCTAATTGCTATTGATCCTTCAGTGAGCGCAGCCTTGTACAAATCATTTCTATAGGCACGTCTAAATTGTTCTCCATTGAACGTGCTGTTACCTATTAAGGCGGCCTCTTGTGTGGCTCAGGTCTGGTGCCTCAAAGGATGAACGCCGACTTTCCTCAGAGTTCATATGCAGCTCACTTCAACTTTTAATCTAATGTATTAGCATTAATTCAAAAGTCAATAAGTTACAAAGGGACTTGCCCATTACTCTCCATTATCTCACCTGGCTGATGGACAGAGGGAAATATAATGTTTGTCACTCTAATATCGTTCTTGTTACCTTCAGGGATCACAATTACGGGATTGAAGTGTCGAGAAGAATAACAGGGGAGATGTATCAAAGAGACACGAGAATCAGTATTAGTGAGGAGCACACCATTGGTCTCACTAATGAATCCTGTTCCCTGCTCAAAGATGAGTTTAATAGACACGTGTGTGAGTGTGTGGGCGTTTGTCGTGGATGGACTTGCAGCTGTCGTGGTGTTTTCTCTTTGATGCGGAATAGTAAATGAGCTGTGGCAGATGATGCTGCCACAAGTTATCACAGCGGGTCGCCGGCACGGAGAATGTCCGGCAGAGGCCACGGCCTTGACCTGTGTGAGAAAATGAACGCTCTTTAATGCAACACTTGAATCTAAGCAAACACACGGTAATGTTGAGTAACAGTGTAGGTTCCTGCTCATGAAGATAATTATAGGTTTGTTGCAGAATAAATTAAAGACAGTAATTCATTCAAAAATTCATTGATTCTGCGGCAGGCTCCTATTTTCATCAAGACTACCTCGACAGAGCTTCACATCTCTCACAGAGGAAGAGTCTTTTGTGAGATTTACGGATAGAATGGAAGCAGGAATGCAAGATGCTTTTCATCAAAGTTCCTCAATGACTGCGTCTGTCTAAAAACAGGAATTATTGTAGACAAAAATAGATCTACTAGCCCTGACACGGTCCTCCTCCACTCCCCCCGAATCCTCATTATCCAATACATACACATCTGCAGCTCAGGGGATACAGACTTTCTCGGTTACCCCAGAAGTCGTTTGTAGTTGGCAAAGCTCTGGTGCAGAAAAAAAAAAATCTGCATTTCACACGAAGACCCTTGCATTGCTTGACACAAATCCAACTGAAATTCTTTGATTTCCAGAAGAGATGACTTGCAGATAAAGATTGGGTTTCTGGCAAATCTTTTGAGGAAATCTTGTGCATTTTGCAGCATGCTTCATCCTCTCCCCCCACATACACGGGAGAAAATTGCAATGCCTTGCTTGAGCTGTATGGATTTACATACATATCGGCCTTTGCTGGTTCGGCAGGTGTTTCATGTCTTTCTGTACTATGAAGGATAGTTAAATTACACATAAACATATTCCCCTAACCAGCTGTCATAATGTTGCCATATATACTCTCCTGTTTGCTGTTGTAGATAAAATTCAAATGATAAACATGTCCAGTAGTTTCGTGGAGGACTTATGACAGGTATATATATATATATATATATATATATATATAGTAAAACTTCAGACTCCCATCAGCACAGCAGGTTCTAGCAACATATACATATGTATATCTGTTGTTGAAATGTAACCTTATAAACCATTGACTAACAGTTCGACAGAAAAACTAACTTTTCCACTAATTAGGTGACATGAACCACTCGCCTCAGGAAAGAGATTTAATTAACAACTCGGCTTAGGCGTCTGGCTGTGTGAAACACTGTGGCTTATAATTATCATTTTCATGCACAAAATACTTCATTGACTTGCAGTCTTCAAACTTGACACTTCGTTTTTTTTAATCTCTTAGAACCAAAAGTTCAAAGTTATTTAAATATCTAATAAACAGCACCAATCATTAGCTGAAGACATTTGTTTGGTCACAAACTTTAAAGAAATACTGAAACCTTACTATTTAAAACTGAAGTTAAAGTAAAATGTCTATGGCCTCTTTGAAGCCAGACTCAAATACTAAGATTTTTTTTGTGAAAATACATGTTTAGTAAGTACTGAGCATACCACTGGATAAATGAGACTTGGATTGTACTGCATGAGTTGTGTCAGAGTTTGTAAGCAGACATTTTGATGTAGTTTGTCTGTTGTTAAATGTGGTCGCCAGTCAATCAGTGAATCAACACGTTCACTAGGCTTGGGCGTACATATCGTTTCATACCTTCATACCTTCCTGAAATTTTACTTGGGTATACGGTAGGGGTTCAAATTGCCGGAGGACCCAGCGTACAATATTATCATGATACTTTGATCATGATACAATATTATTGCAATATTGTGATATGCTGAGTATTGCTATAAAATATATTGTGATTTATTACCTTTTTTTTTTTTTTTTTTTCCAAAAATGATGTCCCCAAAGGAAAACATTGTGGACATCAGTTTTATCTCATTAAATAAACTTTTAAGTCTGTACTATGCTGTATTGATTTTTCCCCCACCCCTACTATAAGGTATATGACAGTATGTGTGTGTGTGTGTGTGTGTGTGTGTGTGTGTGTGTGTGTGTTGAATCTCAACTAATAAGCTGTTTGTGTGTTACAAATACTCTCTGAACTATCTGTAGGCTGAGTATCCAAATAAAGTGTTACCTAATATTGTTACACCTATTTTTCCTTCTCAAACAGTGAGCCATAAGCCTTTTGAATTCAAGTTTCTCTCCTTCACTGAACTAAGACTAGCTTGATGGCCTTGTTGGAGACTTAAGTGGCATCCAGAAGTTGCACAACTGAAACTTCTCTTGGTGTCAAGTGTGGAGGAGAACTACAGTGGCTGACGTGACATTGCGAATGGCCATGTCTAGATTCAGTGGTTGTTTTGTCCATTCTGGGCCACTGTAGAATAACATGGTGGACTGGATGGGAGAGGACCCACTCCGGCTATATTAATGGCTCATTCCAAGGTAACAAAAGCAAACCATTGTCATTTTAAGGTGATTATAAACTAAAGAAAATATAGTCATGAATGTTATTGACCATTTCTGTCAATGGATGCTCCTAAATCCTACACACTAGACATTTAACTAAAACCAAAACTGTCTTGGTTAATCTTTCCACTCTTTCAACAACCACAGACTCCTGTTTGGTCAAAATAAACCCTTTAATGACCAAGTTGCTGCTGCTTCTCCTGTGGGCTCTCTCCGCCATTGCTAGCTGGCTGTTTACAGTCCTGTTATGTTATCCCCACGGCTGGCAGTTGCCATGTTGTAAGCTCAGCTGCCTGTTCCACCTATAGAGACTGACCTCTGGTGGTGCACAATATCCGCTACATACAATACATCCTTAATACAGCATCTCCGTATCAGTTTGATAGAAAGATTTGCACTTTCTGATGGTTATGAAAATAATTCTGTAGGGATTTCTAAATACTGTTGTATACTGTTATAGCTTGATACCGCCTAAGCCTATTGTTCACCTGTTCTTCATGAATTCAAGTTAACACAGCATGACCTATTGACTTTGTCGGTGAAGTATTCCTTTAAGCTTTAAGTGGATGAGTGTTAAACTATATACAGTAAACCCAACGCCCATTGCTTGACCCGTACCAATGTATCAAGGCAAATTATTAGCATATTACCTCTTACATACCAAAGCTGGTGATGAATAAGTGACTCCTGTATTCTTACATGGCTCATATACCATTAAAAGCAAGTTGCACTGCGCATGCTTGCCGCTCTACCCCCACATACTGCAGAAACGCTATAAATAGGTTTTCTACTGCATGTCCTCTTCCTCCTATACACCGTTTACACCACAGGATTAGTTTTAGAAAAAGGCAATTAAATGACAGTTTCACTGTCAAGAAAACACACTGGTGTGAGTCGCTGTGTGTGGACAGGCAGACACAAAGGAAAAGTTACCTCAAAGAAAACATTTATGAAAGCAAGTTCCATACAAAGAAGGAAAACATGGGAGACGAAAAACCCAGAGTAATGAGCAGCTATTAGCTTGTGGAGCACCTCAGTGCTCCCTTGTCTGAGGATATTGGTTATGTCCACTATTATATGATATTACATAATCTCAACTCTGAGAAGAAATGGCATTAGATGATAGGATTGATTCGGTTACCGCCTTTCTCTTTTACTAAAAATGAGGAAGGCATAAACTCAATTTCAGCTGCCATAGAATTGTTTTTATATTATTACCACAGACAAATGCCCAGTATCAAGCTGGGGGAGAATGTCGGCCAAAACTCAGGGAAAATCTAATTATGGTGGAGTGATTGACCATTCAAAATAATGCTGCTCTAGGTATGGCAAATCTGGGAGGCTAAATGCGTGGATATGACAGGAGATCCATATTACATCTTGCATCTGCGTAATGAAAATGTGATATTGGAGACATAAAGCACATGTAATTGGCAGTTCTGTTTAACGAAATCACAAGAAACAAAGACATAACACAGCTCAGAGGAACAAAAAAATACAACATTTTTACAATGTAATATTTAGCTCAGGGTATCATTGAGATTTCATTAGCTTTCACACCTGCTCACCGCTGGAACTCACTACACATTGACATTCATTAGTACCGAATGCTGCTGGAATTCATTAGCCGCCAGCTGACAAGACATAAACTGCACTTGCGGAGTACATGTTGGATTTAATTTAAATTACTTTTCACAGTTTCAACATAACATGATACACCGTAGCCACCGCCTATAAGATATCTGCCTTATGATGATTTGGATCTGTTGTTGGTTGTTTTCACTGCCTTGTAATCACCAGAAAGATGACAGATTGGAAGCAGTCATTTGAAATATGACTGTAGAAGCAGCCATCATGATTTCCTAAATGAATTTAAGCATGATGAGTCAGATAATATATTTTTCCCCCCTGTGTAACAAAAGTAAATCCATGTGGATCCTCATACATCTGTCTGTGTCGTTCAGAGCCATCATTATGTCTAACAAAGATGAATTACTCACCACATTAATGAGTAAATATAATAAGTTGGGATGTCAACGGTTAACCAATAATTGGTTAACCATCAAGTATATTTTTGCTTTGGATATAGATGCCAGTCTAAAGGTTAATTTTGCTACCCCTCAATTTACTACACTGCACGCCAGCTGAATCTGGTAAGAGACAGACAGTTTGCTAGCTGTGTTAACATGTGTAAATATGGTGCCAACTGCCCAGCCTTCCGTTTCCACTCGTTAACTAGACTTGGCTGCTCTGCACTGCACATCATTTAGGTCAGGTGGGAGCTAGCAGCTCTGCTCATTCAGCAATTACTGCTAGTTGTCGAAAATTTGTGCCCACCCACCCTCTCCTCGTGTCACCCTGTTAAGTAAGCAGCTCACTTTTGAGCTGCAAACACCCGTTAGCATCACTGTTAGCTCTGTTAGCGCCGTTAGCAGTGTCAGCAAGGCTAGTGGTGCTAACATAGCTGACAATACCAAATGGGTTTTGCTGCTCAAAACTGAGCTGCTGACTCACTGAGGCTACAGGGGGGTGAAAGGAGGGTGGCCACCATGTTTCCAAGGCCACAGCATCCTGTCGCCAGGACGATGTTACCAGTAGGAATCGCAAATGAATGACACTGATTGCTAACTTAGTTCCCACCTGACCCGGCTGGTACGTAGTGCAGAGCGGCCAAGGCTAACGTTAGCTAGCTAGCGGAGGGCAGAGGGTGGGCACTACGGGTGGGGAAATAAAACGATACAGTTCAGTATCACGATATTTTCGTGTGGCATTATGGCATCGTCACACAGTGCCAAGTATCAATTTTTTTTTAATCATAAAAATTATTAATATTACAAATACAAATTAAACTTTAGGGAACCTACTAAAATGATGTAAGGAATTGTTTTGTCAGTCCACGGGGTACATTTTGCTGCCAAAAAAAAAGAAAGAAATAAAAAGGCTCAGGTGAGATGAACAGACTGAAAATTTATCTATCTACCTATCTTATTATAGAAAACATCTTGACAGATGTTCCTTTGGGGACTTTATTTACAGTTGAAAAAAGGTAATAAATCACAATATATCGCAATATATTTTATCGCAATTATCAGCATATGGCAACATATTTAAAATCGCAATAATATTGTATCGTGACTTAAGTATCATGCGGGATCCTCTGGTGATTCCGACCCCTAGTGGACAGTGGGCTATATGGTTCTGCATGTTAACATGGTTAACCGCTTGTTTGTCAGCAAAGCCAACAGAAGATAAAATAAAAGACATCTACAACACATAACATTAAAATTTCACCACCTCTAAATAGACAGTGCTTTGAAATGTCAACAGAGTCCTGGACATAAAGGAAAGGCCTCTTTATGTCATGTCATTTTCTTTAAAATTATTAGTTAGTTAGAGGTAAACAGGTGTCAGCTATCGATAACAAACTGAACCGAAACTGACATCTCTAATAATAAGTTATTTAATAAAAATAGTTATACTCCACTTAATAGTGATGCCACTAATAAAGTCCACTGCAACATCTAAAACCAGTTCCAGTGCTCTGAAGATAACAAGCCCCAGTCTGATGCTTCCTATACTATAAAAAAAGAAAACCCACAGCTGCTTGTTAGTGTTGCTTGTCAAGACTAAGTAAGCTGCGGAGGGGAAATGGACAGAATACGAAGCCGCACTAATGAGCTTCATTATCAGTCAATGATTTTAAGAGGCTTTGTGAAGAGATCCACGAGGGAAATGAATGAGCAAAATTTAGATTAGAACACACCAGTGATTCATATCAAATACCCTTTGATGCATCAAATTATTGAGTATTAGAAGAAATACAAAAACGGGGAGAGGGAGACAGAGAGTGCGATGAAGGAGGATACCACACTAAAGGACTTTGTGGTTCTTGTTTTTTCTGCCTGAACCATTAATGGACCAATCATCATCAACCTCTCACAACACAAACATTTGCGTCAAAGCTGATCTGATGGACATAAAGTGACACGGGACAGGAGATAAAATGCTAATATTTTCAGCAGGAAAAAAAACAAAACAAAACTTTTTATATCTGGAAAGTGGCCGTGTTGATCTGTGAGTCATACTCCTGTTCTTGCAGTCCTCCCTCCTCTACCGCCTTCTCAGATCCGTCGCCCCTCCCTTCCAGACACCCTCTCCCCCTCCATTTCTCACCGCGGCAGTAGGTAGGGAGCATTGGATCCCTGCTGCATTACCGGAGGCTTCTGATCTAATTGTTTTGTAATGCAGGGATTTTGCTTGCGATGACTCATAACTCAGAGAAGGGGGGTAGGGGAAAAAAAAAAAAAAAAAAAGTGCAGATGTCGCCAAAAATTTGAATGAGTGCAAAATAACAAGCAACAAATTCAAAGCAAATTAGACTCCCCCCTACATGGCTGTCTCTTCAAACTGATGGTGCTTCCCTCAATTTTTCCTCTTTCCCTCACCACTGTTTCCTTCTTTTCCTTTTAACACAATTCCTCCACATCTCATGATTTTCTTTTCTTCTCAGCTGAGAGTAGCGAACTTACTGAAAGGCTGCTCAGCAAAATTGTCAGTGTTAAAGAGTGTTAAAAACAGCACTTACCCAGCAGTTATGGTCCATTCAATCAGAGTTAGTTTAACATACAATTTTAAACATTCAGTACAGCTCAGTAAACAAACATCGGCCAACTTATATAACTATCACTGAAAAAAATGCTCAGAAGAAATGATGATCCATTTATAACCACAAAGACCACACAGAAGTGATATTGGTTTTTTAAGGGATTTAATGGGTCTTAACTCAATTGAGGATAACTTATCTTTCCTGTTGCAACATAACAACATTAGACTTGGTGATGTCCAGAAACTGCTCTCTTTTATAGCTGTGCAAAGTCAACAAATTGCTTAAATTGGCTTCAGCAGATACTAATCTCAACCATCATGCCCACAGATGTCTTTTATATAAAACCGGAAACATTTCATTTCACAAAATACGCTTTTGATACCATCTTTCACAGATGTATTTAGAGCAGTGGTTCCCAGCTGGTCCAGGCATGGGATCTCGATTTCTCCTTAGTCATTAAGTCAAGCTCCACACAATTTAATATATTCAATGGCATAGTTGCGTCTGGCCTTGTCGTTGATCTAGCTTGCTATCTCTGTTAAGTAGCCGTCAGTTATTTACTCACTCTACAGCAGGAAACAGCACTTCAAAATGAAACCTCTGTGCTGGAAATTCACTGTAGTTTAAAATAAAATGTGTTTTCCACCAATTTGACACGTCGGCAAGTCACTTGTGGTCCATTCAGAATAGACCTACTGCCCGCTTTTGGACAGCGACCTACCCAATACATTCTCACTCCAATCTTGTCACATATTGACATTTGGTCATGGACTTTCCATGTCCACATAAGATGTGCAAGGTACCCTGGGTGCGTTGGTTGTTGACACTGAGACACTGTGTTAAGTTCTCTTCTTTCAAGATACACTTCCGTTTTCACAGGAAATCTAACATTTACATGGAGTCTCTTTCAAAATAAACGCACTATGTCAGTACAACACCGCGAATTGATGTTTTTTTTTCCTTCAACAACAAACTCACATGATTGGGTTAAGCACCAAACACACATGGTTGGGTTTAGGCAACAAAATGAAGTGGTTACGTTCAGGAAAAAGGAACAGGCTTTGGCTTTAGAATCTTACGCAGTGTTCACTGGACCCATCCATCACCCATCCCAGCCTTAACTTTCATCCTTGTCCTGCCACGTTTCCCCCTGACTCCGCTGGGCACCGTTTAATTGTAACGGCAACTGGCCTGGCTTGTGTTACTCAAAGTACAGTATACATAAATTTGAAAAACTCAGCAGCAATTTCTCTTTCCAGAAATCACAACCCGATTACTCAAGATAATCCACAGACCTTGTTGTTAGCAGTTTAATCATCTTACAGCCTATATCTCCAACACTCGACAAGTCACGCCAAAACAATCTAGATCAATAAACAGCACTACAGGCAAGAGGACAGACATGCATTTTTGATTTGGGGGTAAACTGTCACTTTAAGGGAAAAGCCATTCATGCTATTTTCAGAAGATTAGAATTCGCCAAGAGGATGACACATAACAAGAAGTGAGAAAGATTAGTTTCCAATTTTCTCTGATTGTTGAAGGAAAAATACTTAAAATAATCACTACACTTTTGGGTCACATGGTGAATTCAAATGTCCTACATCTAGATAGGCCACAAAGTAATGTATCGACATCTCAATTGACCATGAGGTGCGCTGGAAAAAAGACTAAATGTTTAAATGGGGAAATATGCAGCACTCCAATGTGTAATTCTCTGTCAGTAAACAGGGAATTAAAATGATTCTCTCCTGATACTGTTCCTGGTTAATTTGGTTGTACCAAGAAGCAGTCCTATACCAGTGCCTGAACATATCACTTATGCCGCATTTCCATCAAACACTTTTGGTCTAGTAGAACCAGTATGTAACCTGTACGGGGATATACCTAACCTTTATGCCCTCTATACACAGTGTGATTTTAGCAATCTTATAAGACCATTGCATGACACACTGTGAGACGTGGATCTAATAAACTTTGGTAAACGGTAAATGTCAAGTTTGATGTGTGCAGATTGTACGATGGCTGTTTACTACTGAATCACAGGTTATGATGTACGCCAATATGCAACGTCATCAGCGTGCACCGCATCAGCGTATGTCATCCATCTGCGCCACCACTGGTAGCTTGCTCACCTGGAAGTTGCAGTTCCTCCGCAGTTTCCTTCCGTGCAGCGTCTTTTTTCTCGTGGTCATGATAGCAGCTGGAGGAAACATCAAATAAACAAAGCTTCCGCTGCCACAGCTCCACCAAACTTTCCTCTTTCTGGGAGTTCCACAGACTTCTTTTTGTTCGTTTTACCTCCATGGCAAGCAATCATTTGTTTGGGTTTAGTGCCGGTGTCGCGGTGACCATTGTGTCATTTCGTGCTGCATTTCTATTGGTTGATTAGTAGATGTAGGTCGTAGCAGCTGTCACACTGTGAGATGGTTATCCTAAATTTCTGACTCTGTCAGAATTTTATCTCAGGGTATCTTTGGTCGCAAGACGTTGACAACCGCCGTCCTTGAACCTGTCTCACAGTGCAATGTAAGACCACTGTTTCAGAGCCACGACCAAAGATATCGTCACGTTTCTCTCACGATGGCCATCTTTCGTCTGGGACAGCCCAAAATCGCATTGCAGACAATACTCTAAAATCTAGACGACGTTGTTACCTGACAGTAATAGCCACATCACTGCTCCGTCCAGCTTATGCTGCATTTCCTTTTCAAGGGTGATGAGAGGAACGTCTGCACCTCACTAATTGTGCACTGACAATTTCAGAACAAAAAAGAACAGGGTGGAGTGTTAAAGGTCTCTGTCACAATAGGTGGAGTAGTGCGTTTGTGCATTGAGTCCATTGTGATTTACCAATCAACAAACTGCAGTGTTTCTGGCTTTGCCTTTTAGTATTGGAATCAGAGCACATTGTTGTCCATGGTTAAAGAAGTTGTTGTTACATTTTGATAACAGTGACTAAGAAACAGTGCCTAACGTTAGCCGGTTGCTTCTGGGGTCTTATTTATAAACAATGTGTGGGATCCATACTAAAAATTTACATATGGACAAAAGCCAAAAATGGTGTCCACCAAAAAATACTGAACAATTTCTACAATCAGGCTTCTATCTCACCATCTGCAATGCCAATTTCCCGTCTCCAAAATGTTCGTAAGCATGGGTCAAAGTTCCTCCCATCAAGTCTGTTGCTATAAATCACAACTTTTGCATGGAAAGTCGCGTACACCGCTTTCAGGCCTTGTTTTGTGCATATGAAATGTTTATAAATGAGACGCCTGGTTTGTACCAAACCTGTTAAAGACAACACATGCTGGAACTCCTGTTTTCGTTGACCTCCAGTGATTAAACTTCTCCCTTGTGTGTCAGTAGTAGTAGTAGTTAACCGATACTGTAATGGTTTCCCTTATCCCAAAATCTCTGGAGTCTTTGGGTTGTTGCTCAAATGAACCTTTGATGAATCAACTGTCCACTAATGTACTGGATGTGGCGTCAGGCTTGTCTGTTTTCAAGGAGATATACAGCAAAACTGAAACAATGAGTCAATTCATCAATTGGTTGATTGTAAAAATAAAAGTTCTTCAAAAAATCAAAAACAAAAGAATTCCTTTTGATTGTAGATGGTCCAAACAAGACATTTGCAGATGAGACTCTGGGAGACTGTGGTTGGTATTTTTTGCGTTTTTTAAAGTTGTGATAAATACGTGACAAATGAACAATCAATTAATACATCATAATTGTCGGATGAATTGATAATAAAAATGAATCACCAGTTATAGTCCTAGAATACAGCAAGTAATTGACGTATCACTCCAAGATTAAGAGGTTTATTATTAAGCTAAAGAAAACAGCTAACGAGCTGTGAGGTATAGAGGCAGGTGAGACACAATACATTACACAATGGCAATGATGTGTGAAATTACATTAAAAATTAAAGATAGCACTTGCCAATGCTCACAGTCACATTCACTCCTCCTCAATAAGATGACACACTTGCAATGATGCTATCTAAAATGATGAACCCTCCGTCCGAGCACTTTTCTCCTCTGGACATCTAATTATGCTAAATGGCTCTCAGTGTGTGAGTGGTCCTTTCACGGGCTCCTCTGCTAATCAGGATGTGGGCTGCTGGCTACTTGTTAGCTGACCTGCTCATTATTCTTAGGCGTTAACTTGTCTCATGTTGAGATGCGCCTAATTGTTAGCAGCTAGCTGGGGACTTGCCCACCATGCAAACCCAGGTTAACATATCCCATAATGGAGTGTTGCCTGTCAGACTTCTCAGCAATACTACCCACAGAAACTCTCATTAGGAAGCATCACACTTTCAATGCTTTCACTTGTATCCAAGCTTCTGTGCGTCCACTGTGCTACTGAAGTTTTGTTTTTTCATGTGAAAGATGTTTCTGTGTCAAATGCAGGATGTATTTGTCATGCTGCCAGCAAAAGTCAATTGATCGAGGATCAGATCTGGACAGCAGAGCTCGCCAATTCAATAGAGAACACTTAACCCTACCTGTTGATCATTTAAGCTCTTCAAACACAAGATAGGAGATTGAACAATTTTTTTTCCCATCTCTGCATTCCAGCACTCCAGATGGTATATGTGCCTTTTGTGTGTTTGTTCAGTGCAGCTTTTTCTCCTTCTATTACATGACAAATGCCACAGTAGTCACCTGCATCCCAAACCAGAGATTAATCTTGCTTAGAACATTCCACCGTGTGACAGGCTAGATTGAGAAAAATGTGTGTTAGCAAGAAAAGCACGTGTGACCGCAGCTCGACTAAACGTCCTGCCTCCACCTCTCCATCTTCCTTTCTCACCCCACCCCACCCCCACCCCACCCCACCCCATCTTCAATTGCCCCGTAGGCTTGCTCTGCTCATCCTCAAGACCCGTTGTGAGAGAAGACCATGATTTATAGGCTCACACTGGGCTGTGAGGTATGTGGGTATTTGTGAGCATAATTGAGCAGTGGAGTTTTATTGGGGCCTGTGTGTATGTGTGCATGTGTGCAGAGGGTGGAGAGTAGCTGTGTGTGTCTGCGTATCCACAGGCTTGTGAGCAAGGAGATTGAAATATGCTAGCTGTCTTTGCGAGTGTGTTGTTGCGTCTGCCTCCACTTAAATAACTAGTCCGTGCCTCATTAGGCTTTGTAAATGAAGAACTGCACAGGTCCCAGGTCATGAAGCTGCATGGACAGAATGAATGTCTGCCTCCAGCCAAACTGCTGGACAAAGATACTGCCAGAGAGAGAGATGTGCTTATTTGCAGCGTTTTCCTCGTAATCTAATTTTTGATCCCTTCCACTGACATATAAACAAACAAAAAAGCAACATCTGATCATTTGCAAACATAGCCACAATTTATGTAGAATATGAATGTATACATAGCCCATCGTAAACATGCACTCGCACAGACAGAAATACAAATAACTGCAGACACATTGCAGATTTGACGTCCTGCTAATTTGCTGGGATGTTTACTACCACTGTCTGGATTTCAAAGCCCCACAGATCTTTTATTCAGATTTATCGGCTCCAAGTCACCAGCCATGCATGCCTACTGATGGCTAATTACACAACATATGAAAGGGAGCGGAGATGCTCTTTGACATCCACACACCACAGAGCGACCAGCAGGAAACTGAAGCCTGTTAGTGAGGACGCGGTTAGCTCAGGTCTGGATCCGCACAGCGTGCTTCGTGCCTCTCCAAGCTGCTCTCTCGTCTGTGAAATCCCTCATATCTACTCCACTCTTACCGCGTCCTCAGGTTTGCGAGGATGCAGAAGTATCATCTGTCAGCAGCAAGTCTCCTGCTAACATGCTAAAACTAAAAGACAATTATGAACACAGACATTCATACGGTATGGAGATACGTGTATGTATACGCACTCAGACACAAGCTTCAGGGTCTTTGATCAGCTCATCTTTAAACTTCAATAAAACTGGAGATCAAGTAGAGTATTACACGGTTGCAGTAACTCCCACGTCTTATAGTTTCCCTTGAAGTCTCTGATAGTGAAGACACCTTGCCCTAATAGTTTCAGATTGTCATCAAAGAGACTTGTGTGATCTCATCCTGTTAAGTTATTCTGACGGTCTGGCTGCTGTAATGAATATTTTAGTTAATTTCTCCACACTTGACATGTGAGGAAAGATCCAGTGCCGTTGCTATGAAGTGCTAACCACTGCTAGCACTGCTTTGAGATGTTGAATCCAATCATGCCAGAAGAAATTATCTTCTGAGGTGCGCAAGAACAGCTCTGATCGCCATGTGTATCGGTACATTCATAATAGCTAAAGAAAAGATAAATGAATTGGTGATCATAACCTTTCACGAAGCACCAAATTCAGGGTGAAATGATTGTTTGTTCACCATGTCAATACAAGACCTGAAGTGAGTGCCATACTGTTTCTTGTGTTGTGTAAATGGAGGCTGAAAAACCTCAGATTAAAGTGTGGAACTAGGCAGTAGTGATTAAATATGAACCAATATTATGTCAGTGCGTTGCCTTTTTCTTGCCTCAAATGTTTTCAGAAACATGTTTTAGCTAATTGTTTGATTGTAATATCAGTGGCTGGTCACCATATTGTTTTTGTGTTCAACTCGGATTACATCACCCACCAGCGGGAGCGTTTATTGGTGTGGTGCGGTGCAGTTTATTCTAGTACTTGAAGGTTTTCTACCTCTTAAGCAAAAGCCAATACCACAGCCCTTTCCCTCTTCTTTCTCTGGTCATATAACACCAATTTCAAAAGTATCTTCGTCTTTCTACCGCATAGACAGCCCAGTTTTGTGAAAAGACCATCTTTATAGCAGTGAGATACTTGTTAAAGTAAAAGTACTTATACCAGGTGTGGGAATCTTGGGGAGCCTCACAATTGATTGGGATTAGGTATCTGATTTGATTGAAAAGTAATTTTTGGTTGAACAGAAAATGGTGGACAATTTTTAGTCTCTTTCTCTAGTATACTGTGTGTCAAAACATTGACTGGTTTTCTTTTCTACTGAAATACAATGTGAAAACTGGAAATCAAGATAAATGGTCCACACCCTTTTTATTTAAAAATGTAACTGCATTTAATAAGGGCTGCCCCCGACTAAGAATTTTCCTAGTCAACCAGTACTCATCATTTAGGGCCATTAGTCGACTAGTTGCCTGCATGTTCATGGTATTAATTTAATTATTAGATTATATGTTTTGGGCGGGGCAACACAATGGTTTGAGTTGAAGGTGTGAGAAAGAATAGCATCAGTAACATTGTTAACACTGTGCTATATTACAGAGAAATACAAAAGCACTAATGATTGTGAGAAGTAGCTAGTTCAAGTTTCACATGATACGTCATGTTTGTAGTCGACCAGTGAAGGTGAGTTTACATATCACCTTGGGTTCGTCCTTCACCTTCTCAAAATGATCTCACACTTTGGATTTCCTGCCCGACACGTTATTAACTAGCCGGAGTAACAACCGCAGGTACCAGCCCTGTAAATTGGGGGCCGCACGCATGCTGTGTCTTTAACAGCCTGGAAAACGCGAGGTCGGGCTCTGGGCGCTACTCTATGAATTGACTGATTTGAAAATACCTAAAGGTTATCGGAGGATCCTTTTTTCATCTTGCAATGAGCCAGCTTAGTATAGTGTGCCTCCCAGTGTGTCTCACTGGAGTAGAATGTTTTGGTTTGGGGGTGGGACAGGCTGACAGCACGTTCCTTGTTATGTTGTGTGGGCTGCCTTGTTGAGCGCAGTGGCTCTAAGGACATTACATTTAACACAATCAAAACTGTTTACTTTCCAAATTTAATAGGATTAGCTCAAAGAATCGTTTGGATTTGTCATGCATTCCAAACCTAGAGCCTCGTATCAAATGGTTCAGTAAGAAATACTAGTATTGTTACACCCCTATTAGACAGACTTTATTGACAGTCTCGGTCACTGGAAGTCACATACTGAACCAAACGCCATGTACCGAACGGTTCAGGACAAATACATGTACCATGACACCCCTACTACTTGTGCACTTTAACACAAATAAACTGACATCTAGTCCTAATTGGTGAAGTCCTGCTTCACTCCCTTTTGGCTCCTGCAGTGATATGCAGCCACTGCTGCTTTCTGGACCCCAGTTGGTCATCTAGTGCCAGGTGGGACTGGCTTGGATGCAGTGCCAGTGACGGAGACAAGGTCAGCCAGAACACTGTGTAACCATTGCCAGATTCAGGCCAAAACTGAGTCCACAAGCTTAATTAAGCATGATTATAAAATTATATTCACTGCAATCATATGAGCCTGGGATTATAAAGTGTAAAAGTAATCAGAAGCCCAGAGTCTTACACTTTGTAGTGATTAATTGGAATGCATAATTAGATTTGGAGATTTGGAACAGAATGTATCTAATAAGAATTTGAAAGTGACAAATGCTTCGTTAACATGAATATCTGAATTGGATTAATACATTAGCAACTTAGTGATGGTGTCATTTTTAGGTCTGATTCAGAACTTTGCACGCTCTGAAACACTTGAGGAACTCCGACAGACAGACAGACAGACAGTTGGTAAACAGATACCAACACTGCATAATAACATCGTCTACATTCGTGTTCTCTCTCTTGGACTCCCGACATTTATTTTTCTTCTGTTTTAAACAGACAGACTCATCCAGGCACAGACACAGGCATACATGTATATCAGGGAGGCCACCATCAGATATGTGTCCTTAGACCCTGAGATGGACATGAAAGGGGGGGGGGGGGGATTCTTTCAAAAAGAGATGAGAAACTGCACCTAAAAACCAATTGAATCTAGAGGAAACAGGCTCAACCTGTCCAGTTTCCTTTCAGCTGCTGGATCCACGTTACAATACAGACAAATAAAAAAGAAAAATAAAGCTAATAAAAAATATAATAGTTATAACTTGGCTTTGGTGAAGTCCCTCAGGCCCAAACTCAATTGTGAGCAAGGTTAGCCGAAAATGGGTATAGGATTTTTCAAAAACCCACAGATATGAGAGTGTAAACAACTCTGCAGTTCTGTCGGGGATGAAAAGGAGATTTTATAACTGTATTAAACACCCTGTATGTTTTATTCAGCTGGTAGATGGAAGACTCCCTGTACAACAATGTTCATGTACAGTAGCTACCAACATCTTGTGTGCAAACTCAAATCTGTGGAATGATCTGTTTGTACAATTTGTATGTACGTGATCAGATACGCGATCATTATGTAGTTATGCTACATTGCATGTTACTTTCTCCCCTTTGTGTGTGAGTACATATATATATGTACTCATATATATATATATATATATATATGTACTCATATATATATATCTTCGATTCATCACTGACTAAATCAGTATGGGGCACACTCCTCTGACCTTTTCATGTCTGATCTCAGCAGCAGAGCCTAGATACATATTGATATTGCCAAACTCCTGTCTCCCAGGCGCATTGGGTCGTCCTGTGTGACACACACTGCGACTGATCTTGGAAATAAACCTGTGGGTGGTTTAGCATTAAGTACGCACACACACACATGCACACACAGTTCAGCCATGAAATTGATGGTGCCATATTGGCGGCTGTCCTTTTCACTGCCAAAGATTTCTCCCCTGAAGTCGTCATCTCAGTGACTCTCATAAGCCGTAGCTCACTGGCCTGTTTGATGTTGAGGTTTCCAGCAAATATGCTGAGCTCAGAGCTGATGACCTTCAGCTTGGTTCAATGAAGAATGCAGACACCACTGTTTACCTCCTACATTAGATGGAGATTCTTTATATTGTTGCATTTGACAGCCAATATATATTATGGTTCCAAGGTTGTCATGGATGTAACAATGTAAGTGACAACTTCATTTTTTAAAATAAGAAAACCACACATTGTTTTGCCAGGATATAGGTTGTGTGACTGAAAGCTTGGCTTCACTATTATGTATTACTTGTATTGGATCAGCATGCCCAAAACCTTCCTCTCTCCATTTTCTATGTTTTTTAACTTATCTGTATCTTAGCATCATGTCACTTTCTGCCACTATGGCACCCTTAAGTTGTGGCTTGGTTTAGTTTTTCACCCCGGACCCTATTTTCCCATGTTTTTAATCTATGTGACAAATAAGAGCAATGTCCACTAGAAGTGCTTGTTTTTGCCACTATTCCAACAATCACCAACTCCGCTTTGGTCCAAATAAACCCTTAATTCATCGAGTGAGATGTGAAATATGCACACTCTACACACGCTACATTTATTGTTTATTTATTGAGTTTGGTAGTTTTGGTAGAAGGGATTCTGGTTTTTTTTCTGTTTAAACAAAAAGGATATTACTCTCTAACAAAAAAGTCTGTCTCTGTAGGGACCCTCTCCACAATGTTATCAGCCACTTAATAAAACAATCTGAGCCAGTTAGTGGCAAAAACAAGGTCTTTTAGAGGATGTAAATTGACAGTGCATGATTGCCCCAAGTGGTTCCATTGCAGCTTGTTTCGTGACTGTCTGTTGTAGCCCTGTTGCTCAGTACTGGACCAGTTTCAAAAATTGTTCCTATTAGTCACCAAGACACAAAAACATGGGAAAATGGGGTCCAGGTTGAGAAAAAATACCATATTTACTGAAGGTTAGGGATAATTTTTTCAATGAAGGTTAGGACACATTTTAGTCAGCATTCAAATTCTCATATAAATCCTGCTTAAGTGCAGATATACAGGAAGAGTAACCATACGCTGAAATGCATTATCCTAAAGTTCTGAAGGTGTTATAAGCTCATTTGGGGAGTTTTTCTTTATCCAAAGCGAGGGTCAAAGGTAGGAATGCACCGAAATGAAAATTTGTGGCCGAAGCTGAATAATATTAAGCGCTTGGCCGAATACCGAGTACCGAATACTGAATATCGTTGTTTAGTTTTTCATTAGTTTTTGCAGATGAACCCCCTCCAGATTAGTGTTGTCACGGTACCAAAATTAGATCCCACTGTACGATACCAATGAAAATATCATGGTTCTGAGTAGTATCACGATACCACAGCAAAAATGAGGCAGATGTGCCTTTTGTCATTTATAAAAAGATAAATCACTTTTCTAGAATACATCACTGATATTTCAATGGAATAAATTACTTATTGACTTATTCATACTTCAAAAACAGCATCAATAAGTAATGAACATAGGGGGGATCAAAATAAAATAAATAAATAAAATAAGAATCAACCAGCCACCCTCCTCCCCTGACAAGTCCCTTCATCAGTAACGAATAGTCCCTAAAGTGCGGCGAGGTTTGTGGGCCGTTACCTGCCACAGAGAGAGAAATGTGAACGGCTCATTTCTCCTCTGACACGTCACATACCTGTGTTCGGCTGGCTCAGCTGTTCAGGTACTTCTGGGCAGTCATGACGCCAAGAAGAGGAAATTATTGGAGCCGACTTCTCCGTCGCCCGATAAGCCGATGGCCACTGTAATTGACAGGAATGCATTACTGTCTGTGTCTGTGACCCCCGTTCAACCCACAATCGGTGGGATTCGCCTTTCGTTTCTGCTGCTGGTTGAAATTTGTAGGCTGCTCGCACAACATGCTGAATGATTTAAGCCTATTTTGCTCGCTCAAAACTATTTTTAGTCGCAAATGCGAGTGCGGTGATGGACGGATCGCCACACTGCCGACATTTTACTCCGCCCGTCAAGGCATGCTGTTTGATTGCATTATCAGAACATGCCGCTATTATTCGGCCTTGCTTTTCACTTATTCCACTGAATACCAAATGTGTGTTTTTTTATATTCGGCCGAATATATTTGGTTACCGAATATTCAGTGCATCCCTAGTCAAAGGACAGGAAAAGAAAGTTTGTGTGCTGTACAGACTGTTTTGCTAAATATGTGATATTGAATATATGAGTAAACTTGACAAAGCACTTGCTGAAGCTGATATATACTTTCTTTATAGGCTGAAGACTAAGGTTATTTGGGAATTTATGAACAGAGGTAACTCGAATTTGTTTCTCAAGTGCATATGATGACTTAGGGCCCCTTTACACCTGGCATCAACATGCGTTTTTTTGCGATTGGATTGCATTTCGATAGCGCTTGACCACATACATTTATACCTAGTAATAATATGCGTCTCTGATGTCCTCATCCAGATCCATTTGCTATCTGATCACGCTCCGTCCAGCAGCAGACTACAACATCATATCCTGTGCGCCGCAATAACAACAAGGTGTTAGCCGCCCTTGAAGTTGCTTTATTGTATGGGCACTTTTGTCGGACCAAATGAAGAGCAGACACTTCATCTCACTGTGACTCCATCCTCGGCTATCATCCCTGTTTTCTTTGTCTTGGCAGTCGCTACACAGTGAGGGTGGTTGTTGTTGTTGTTGTTGTTGTTGTTGTTGTCGTCTTCCTTCTTTCTGTTTCCAGGTGGTGCACCTCGCTTGTATTTTCGCCCACGGAGTTGTTGCATGTGGATTGGGGACGCATTTGCATTTACACTTGTATTCGATGTGGTCACAATGCGTCTTTGACCACCTTCAGAAGTGGTTTGGTAGATCTGATAACAATCTGTCCTCAATGGGTTTTGAGTGTATTTACACCTGTACTTCCATGTGGTCAAGAGCAATCCGATCACAAAAAATGCATGTTAATGCAAGGTGTAGAGGGGGTACTAGAGACAGAAAAGAAGTATTTTGTCTGACGTTTTGTCTGACCACATAGGGAACTGACCACACTTTAAGGCAAAACTGGTCGTCATAGGAAGGACATGTGATAAGCATGTAAATACGGGGATAACAGACCGCATTTTCAGACAGTCTCTCCTCTAAGGCATTCATAGTGTTGCTCTTGGTTATGACCATGAAAACTGTCAGTAATAGTGGTGTATAGAATGAAAAAAGAGGGCGAAAGAAAGAAAGTTCAAACCCTGCTTTCTTTCCTCCACCTGCCCAATTACTGTGTGAAGTAGGTGTGAATGACAGATTTGGAAAGTTACACAAATTGCTGGATGCATTCCTGTCGGTTTTACCCCAGCTTTAGGGTGGGGGTTGGGGGGGTTCCAAGCTTTTCAAAAAAGCTGACAAGCAGATCTAATGGAATATCCCGGTGGTTTTATTTAGTGTCTCGTATTAAACAATTCAGAGCTGCAGTGGGCTGTAGAATAAATGTGTCAGTACAAACAAAGCTTGTTATGAGTGTGATAACCTGCTGGACATGAATACTAAACACGAGAGAGTCCTGTAATGACATTCTATGGTTAATCTTAAAAACAACAACAGGTTTTGCTTTAAATACACAATTGATTCCACACATAAATAATATTCTTGCTTACAACAATTAAAATTCAACCTTGGTGTTGACAAGAAACCAAGAATGTATTACCTCCTCTTTTTCATTTAGCAAATGAGTAAAGTAATGAGGAAGCCCATTAATTAGCTAATGGAAACATGCCCTTTGTCATGTTTACTCTGGCATTAGTGCTGAATATCATACTCATTTGATTAGTGTAGCTGATGAGCTCACTGGATTAGATTGGAGATGGCACTCTGCACGTGCAAAATCTCAAGATGAAGAATAGATTCCAAGATGGACAGATGCTCATCCTCTTTTATCCTGGGGATGTGGTCCAACCTGTGTGCCAACATGGCTGACGAGTTGGCTGCGGGTACAGCTATGAGTCACACTCACCCACTGCTGCAGTGCACAATCACACACCTTTGCAGCAAGCGGGACTAGCCGATGCTGTAAAAACATCAGTGGGAACAGAGAAGAGAAGATGAGTGACGTTAGGGATGTTGATCCTTCCTTCATGGTTTTCTCACTTCTCACAATAGAATATGTGCAATTTTCTTTGTTTGTTAGAAATGTCAGGAAAGTGTCAGGTTGATATAAAGACCAGAGAACAGCAGAGAGCACACATATTATATTCCTTACATTTTCTAAGACTAACATTCATACCTGGACTTCATCTCTTTGTTACTCTCGAGGGTGCTCTGACACATACACCCAAGGCACTGGCTACAGACTAAACACATATATAATGCTCTCCCATGATACTCAGGAATGATAAACTCGGTATACTAACTCTGACATACAGCTCAAAACTGGCATGCAGGTAATTCAGCACGGTTTCCACAAAAGAAAAGAACTCTCCAAGGACGAAATGAGCCGCTTCATCAACAGGTTTTATTTTTCTGCTTCTTTCAGCCACTTCTTATGAGAAAGACGAGAGATAATATAAAGAAGGCGATGGACTGCACTCCTGCCAGTTGTGATTATTATTTCTGCTCCGTGCACATCTGAAGTCTGTATACATTTGTTTTTGTGCAATTCAGTGTACATAACAAAACCTGGGCTGCAAAATAGAGATCATTTGTAAGGAGTAAGTTGCTGATTATTATCTCAATCAATTAATACTTTTTCCTCCATAAAATGTTAACTGAAAATTTTCAGGTGACCAATGTACTGACAGGAATAAAGACCAAAAGTCTGCCTTAGGAGGTGGGTTGGGGTGGTGGCTGGGTCAAACCAGCACAGGACTTTCCCACATGGTACAGGAAACCAACTTAAATTATTTTAAGGTACATTGTCACCATGTTTCTTTTCTGAAAAATAACCTTTGTAACTTTGGTTGCCTAAAGCTAAAGACACCCAACAATGTTTGTTTTCCTAAACCTGACCCTTCAAACTTTATAAACCTAAACCTAACCTACATAACTTTAAGACACCAAACCATGTTTCTTTTCCTAAACCTAACCTTTGTTACTATATGTACATTCTGTACATATATACACTCACTGGCCACTTTATTAGGTACACTTTGCTAGTACTGGGTGGGACCGCCTTTTGCCTTCAGAACTGCCTTAATTCTTTGTGGCATAGATTCCATGTTGACATGAAAGCATCATGCAACTGCTGCACATTTGTCGGCTGCACATCCATGATGTGAATCTCCCGTTCCACCACATCCCAAAGGTGCGCTAATGGATTGAGATCTGGTGACTCTGGAGGCCATTGGAGTACAGTGAACTCATTGTCATGATCAAGAAACCAGTTTGAGATGGTTTGAGCTTTGTGACATGGTGTGTTATCCTGCTGGAAGTAGCCATCAGAAGATGGGTACACTGTGGTCATAAAGGGATGGACACGGTCAGCAACAATACTCATGTAGGCTGTGGTGTTTAAACTATGTTCAGTTGGTACTAAGGGGCCCAAAGTGTGCCAAGAAAATATCCCCCACACCATTACACCACCACCACCAGCCTGAACCGTTGATACAAGGCAGGATGGATCCATGCTTTTATGTTGTTTACACCAAATTCTGACCCTACCATCTGAATGTGGCAGTAGAAATCCAGACTCATCAGACCAGGCAACGTTTTTCCAGTCTTCTATTGTCCAGTTTTGGTGAGCCTGTGTGGACTGTAGCCTAAGTTTCCTGTTGTTAGCTGACAGGAATGGCACCTGGTGTGGTCTTCTGCTGCTGTAGCCCATCTGCTTCAAGGTTGGACGTGTTGTTGGTTCAGAGATGGTCTTCTGCAGACCTTGGCTGTAACCAGTGGTTATTTGAGTTACTGTTGCCTTTCTATCACCTTGAACCAGTCTGGCCATTCTCCTCTGACCTCTGGCATCAACAAGACATTTTCACCCAGAGAACTGCTGCTCACTGGATATTTTCTCTTTCTTTGACCATCCTCTGTAAACCCTAGAGATGGTTGTGTGTGAAAATCCCAGTAGATTTTGTTTCTGAAATACTCACACCAGACCATCTGGCACCAACAACCATGCCACATTCAAAGTCACTTAAATCCTCTTTCTTCCCCATTCTGGTGCTCAGTTTGAACGTCAGCAGGTCGTCTTGAGTTGCTGCCATGTGATTGGCTGATTAGCTAGTTGTGTTAACGTGCAGTTGAACAGGTGTACCTAATAAAGTGGCCAGTGAGTGTATATATATTGGTTTCTTGACTGAACAATTAATAATTTTTAACTCTATGCAGTACATAATTTGCACAAACAGCACATCGCATTAACCTGATTTTTTGACTAACATTAGTGGCATTAATACACAGTAAAAACAACAGGTGTTTCCAAATAACAACATGTCTAATTGATGTGTATTAATACACTGTTGGTTACAGTGCTTGCTCAAATCAAGTACTCTCCAGAAATAAACACGGAGGCTGTTGGCTGATGGGAAATGGGAAAAGCCCTCCATCATGTCACCAACACATTTAGAGGGAACCCACAGCCCACGGTCATGATTCTACTGGCCCTGAGACCTCCAACAAGACTTCCCTTTTATCAGCTCCTCCCAGGAGGGAAGCAGCCACCATAACCTTTACCAGCACGGGTCCAGATCTGCCCTCCCAGACACAATCACAGCTTGAGACAACTTTTAAATGAAGACGGATCTGCCTTGCTGTCTCACAGTACACTCATAAAATTGTCTATTGTGTTTGTCTGTTGGTCCACCCTCACCTCCCCCCATTATGTTTCAATATTGCCATCCTCTCAAAACAGGTTAGCTCGGTGTCAAAGAGTATACGCTCGGATTGCCTGCAGGGCGATTTGTTGAAATTTACCAGGAGATATATAGTGGTGAGAGAGTGCTGTGTGTTATTGTTCATTTAAGGGCGCCCTTCATCAATTTTGCAAAGCAGGTGGATGCCTCGCCTCAATTTGACCCCCTGTTCACATCTGAATAATAATAGCTGGAAGTGACTGTATAGTATGCGGATATCAGCCTAGGTAATCTGCTCTTACTCTGCTGCTTTGCATAAACAATTTCAAGGCATTTAGAAATGTTTTTGTTGTGACATAGAAACTTATCGCAGTATTAATAGTTCCACATTTCATGAGCATTTCATGAGTCAGGGTGCCGAAATAATGCCTGTTAGTTTACAGGCGTGAGGACTGCACATCATTTCCATTTTAATAGTGTCATGTGTGAGATGTTTTACTGCTCTATTCAACTAAATGTCTTCAACGGTTTCACAGGGTTGTGATCGATGTCAGTGATTCAACAAGTGTTTACTGGTTGTAATGAGTATTTTGCCATTAGTCAGTGCTTTTTACTGTTGTGTTCTTGTTATTTACCAAAATGTGTCTGATAGGTAAACCATTAGCACATAATCAGACTGAAATGCCATTTTGTTTTGTTGATTCACATACCACTGGTGTTTTTGTGTTATTTCATTGGGTGATAGTTGCCATCGGTAATGGGCTAACAAATGCAAGGAAGGCTGTTAGCAAGTAATAATGGATGTAAATAATGCACTATTACAGATATTTAAAAAATCGTCTTTGCAAATGTTTTATGACGAAGGAAATGCACTTAATAAGTTTGAGACCTCACAGAGCTTACTCTAGAACCATAAAAGGGTGTAAACAACCTTGTTTTTTTTTTTTGTTTTTTTTTTAAAAATGCATTTTACATATGCAGTAGCACTCTCCATGACTAAGCACCCAGGAACAGCGCTGGGCTTTGACGCCAGTTTGAAATAATAGAATAACTGTGTAACGACAACTTTAGGCTTCATCACATGATGTCATTGGGCCCAGAAAGACATTTTCCCATAGGCCAACATTGTGAATGAGACTTCTGTAAATCAGTGGATGCATTTTTTAAGCGCTACAATCCCCACAAAATGACTCGTTTCCCTATCGGGTTTTGGTCCATTTGGTCTGATAACATTTCCAAAGTCTAGAAGAGTTGAACACTTAAATCATTTTATCACCGTTCAAGTTAGTAGAGGGGTAAAACTGGAAGACAGCCGGTCAGCTAGCTAAGTATCTAGTGCCCTTGCTCTATAGGCCCCACAATGCATAAAATCTAGATAATTTTATACCCAGGAAGTCAAACATTTTGGCTACTAGCGCCACTAAGCAACTGTCATAGGAATGAACTGGGCCTCGCCTTCAACTCTATATCCACTTCACTTTACAGATCCTTGCCCAATGCCGGTGAACACGCTTTGTGTGAAATCCGCTTTAATGATCTGACAAATATGCTACTTTAAAACTTTATTTCTGTGATTCACCCTTCGCTAAGTCCCGTCCCCTGATGCAGACTGGCCAATTATAACATAGCATCGGGCTGGCTCAGACCAGGGTCCGACAACAGCACGGCTGTGCTCCATTGACACTGAAATGTTGTGCCTGGGGCACGTCGTGTATTAATAATACTCGTTACCTGGAGAGGTTGGAAAAAGATATACGTTTCTTCCCTGTTCCAAAACCAAAATCAGATCCTGAAAAGTGTAGGGTTAGCTAGCTAGCTACTGAATATATAGCCTACTGAATGTATACACATGCTGCTTTTGCTTTTTAATGATTATAACAGTGAATGAAAGACCGACCCTGCTGTACAGGAACCAGTGAAGGGAAGCAGGGAAACTTTGCTAATATTGAACCAGCTGTGTGTCATCACAGTGTGCACAGATGAACGCTGTTTGACTTCCCCTGGAGATCCCTGCTTGTCCGGCAGTGGAGGTCCAGGTGCTGGCAGCGGCACGGGGCGAAGCCAAACACTGGTCATTTGCACACACTGTGATGCCACACAGCTGATTCAATATCGGCAAAGTTTCCCTTTATATTCATTGTCTTCTGTGGTGATCAGCAGTGATGCGGTGGTTCACTTTTACACTGTGATCTGTAGTCTATAGTTCGGCTTTAGCTTCTAACTATCTTTGTCTTTTTAACCTGTTGTTGCTGCTGAGTCAGGTTGACATCCTGGATATATCCTTCAAACTCAGACTGTAGACCCCTCTGTCTGCTTCTCTCTGGAATCACTATCTATTTTTTCCAAAAATATGATAATATTTCTTCAGGGAGCGCAGTTAGTGTGGTGTTAGTGTGGGCTCCATGATTACTCCGACAGCTAGTCAGACCATCACAAAGGGGCGGGGCTTAGCAAAAGGTCAGTTGGATTTACAATAATTCATATAGGTGTGCCAATCTTATCCATGCTTGTGACCATTTTATATTCTATTTTATAGCAAGATGAGATCTCCACTCTTAAACTCCTAACAATGCAGGTTACTCTATAAATGATTATAGACTTAGCATAAAAAGCAATAAAAAAAATAATAATCATCATGCCAACTAATTAACCACTGTCTTTTTGCTTTCAGACTTCCATATTTACCTTTAAGATAGCCTTTGAGAAACACCTGTGGAAAAAAAAAATGTATATTCTCACATGGTGATGCGGATTCTTATGCTGTCTCTATATGGTACATTACATCAGCCCGGTTGCTCAAGTTGGAGGTGGGATCTGTGCATTAATATTTTAATAGTGACGGGCAGAGAGGTGGAAATATCTCACTGGTGGAAGATGGCTGACATCCATTGATTAGTCACCATGTGGGATAGGCTGCTTAGATGAGGTGCTTTGTCCATGTCAGTGTGGCTCATGGGAAACAAAGTAGTAGCGCACATGACCTTTCAACATGCCATTGCTGCTACTCCTTTTAGATTAAATCTCACCTTAGCTTTTTTTTTTTCTTACATGTGGGTCTTCTGCTGATGTGTCACTCACACTTGTGTAAATTCTCCCAGTAAAGTGCCTTTGTTATATATATTTTTAAACTCCTGTTTTTTGCAAAGTTGCTCCTGGCATCCAATAAAAATTTGAGCTACATGGGTTACCTTGTCAATATGCTATAAAGGGACTGCACTCCAACATCGAAGTGGTGTCATTAACACACAAGTTGGCAGGGCGTGCTAGCATTAACAATTCAAATACGGCGTCATCCTCACATCTTGCTCCATATGCCTCTGCCTTAACCCGTCTGGAAGAACCAGATGGTTGAAGAGCTGAATAACACTTGAGTCTTCATCTGTCCCTTGGTCTTATTCAGTGCTTTGTAGCTAGGATTTCTCTACACTTTCTGCTCCACCCTACAGAAATATTCTCTCCATTAATATAAAGTGCTTTCATTTTCCCTTTTCTTACAACATGTCGCAAGTGACCCCAGAATTACCCCATTATAAGGCACTTCAGTATATCTACACCCATGCTATCTTTACAAAGAACGACAATGCAAATGTGTTTACTGTCAAGACCCCGGCATTTCCAAGCTGACACATACTGTATCCCAGAGATACATAAATCGTCAAAAAACCAAGGCTTTCTTATGCCCTTTCTCAGAGAGGTCATCTGTTACAAGGCCCTTATGTATTTTTCATCACCACCACCATTCCTTGATTCATCTCGCTATAACCCTGGCATCAAACGACTGACATTATCACAGTCCTGAGGGTGCCTGGGACATTACAAATTCATGTGCCCTATTGACTTTGGTCCCTGCATCAGAACAACCACCTGCAGACACAGAGAAATTCACAAACAAGTTCATAAACTCAACAGAAATAATGAGACAGAGAGAAGTTTAGAATTTTGGAACTTCAACACAGTGTGGATGTTGATAACTATAATGGTGGTGATGTCGAAAGTCATGGGAAATAATAAGCACCTTCATTACCTGCAAAAAAATATGGGGACTTCCTCTTGAGCGGTATTGGTGAACAGCCACAAATGCCAAGAGATGCATATGTGCGAGTTTGCAAATAATTACGAGTGGGTGTTTGGGAAAATGTGTGTGGGACTGAATGCTTGTGTACAAGTATGTGCATGAGCTCAGGTGGCGAACCTGTCTGCTAGAAAATATGTTTATGAACTAATAATTTGTTTTGCAGGAAAGGGCGCCAGCCCCACCCATGACCTGAGCATCGTATATGTTACTCCTTGATTCTGTCACTCAGTGTTCCCTTCACTAAACTTTAGGGAGAAAAGTAAAAATTTCCCCGTAAAAATCTAAAATGTTGACGTTCTGGACTGGACGTCGGCATCGTTGGAATCACAAATACACATCTCAAGATATACAACTGGATGTTGACATGGGGAACACTGAGTGACTAAATCATGGATGGTAGGGTTGAGCAATATGATGGTATATACCTAACAATGGTAGAAATTTGTCCACCTGTAGAGATTTGGAAATATTGTTTTTACCGTGGAATCTATGGGGGGGAAGGCTATATGTAGCAAATCATTGCTGGATTCTTGTGTGATCTCATCATTCTCACGTGACCTTGCAAATCCAGCTGTGTCGCAAGTTAATGTGATTTGGGCAGATGTTTTTCTTTTTGTGAACAAAATGCTACTTTCCTGTTTTTCATGGAAGTCAGAGTGGATGATGGGCATGCACTTTGACGCCAGATACTGAGGTTCATGTGCGTCATGTCTGTGGTCATGTTTAGGCAACCATAGTACTTTGATAAGTAGTGATGTGTGGCTCATTCCACAACCCGGGGTCGACCTGCCTACCCATAGCTGGTTCGGTTAAGCTTGTTAGAAAACATTACAGGTTTTGGGTGGGCGGGTGGGTTATCAAGTGACAAAGCACACTCTGGGTAAGTTATTTATTATTTACAGAAATGTTGTGCAATAGTCCACCTTCCACCATCTCTTCCCCTCTCTCTGTCTTTCTCTGTCCCTATCAAACACACACAGCTTCAACATCAGTGCTGCTGTGCTCAGGGTTTTGGATGTCCAGTTTTTGACCAGAAAATCTGAAGTCCGACATATTAAAATCTCTCCGTCCACAATGTCAGGTTAAATATGCACTTCTGTTACGTCATGTAAACAAACCATGAAGGATATCAGCTGTGCTTGAGATCATAGAAGTAAATTACTTAAAAGATGGGTGACTACTTGCTGTCTTCCGACGTTTGTAATTTTTAAAAAGGAAAAACAAAATTTACATTGTTATATTTACTGGAAATGACATACAATTTAGCCTAAAGCAAGTAGGTTGATATTAGTGCTGGTCATTTAGCCTGTGAGAAACGTTCAGCTCCCTGGTGAGCTCCCTCCAACCAGCTTCCATCTTATTTTTGTTTTTTTGTTTTTAGTGAAATGACAAGGTATCATACAGACCAGTGGTTCCCAACTGGTGGGTCATGTTCCAAAAGTGGGTCACAATTTCATTCGTAGTGGACCACAAGTGATTTGCAAATGTGTCAAGTTTGTAAGAAACATACTTTATTTTTAAGTACAGTGAATTTCACAGAGCTTTTATTTTGAAGTGCCATTTCCTGCTATAGATGGTGTGACTAATGTACAGCTACTTGACACAGACAGCAAACTAGCTTGACAATATGGCCAAACACAAGTATGACACTTAATGTATTTAACTGTGTGGACCTTGAACTAGTGACGAAAGAGAAATCTGGACACAGTGGCTGGACCAGTTGGGAACCACTGTTATAGACATCTCTTCATTTCAACTTCTTGAATCAGCTGCACTTCATCAGTTGCACAGCTTTCAAAACAAGTGACAGGAATGGATAGAAATACTGTATCGGACAGAAGTTCAGTTTGAAACGGCGTGGCTTGGGCCAGCTAGGATTTCTAATAGTTGTAGCAATACAACTGTCCTTGACCCAGTCATTAGTAGAGTAGACAGTAGACAGTTGTGCTACTATAGTACAAAAAGTTTGCAGGTTGGGTTCAGGTAATTAAATAACGCAAATGTCCACGCTTAGGATGGTGAAGATTGCCTCTCATAATGCATCACTATTGGTTAGGGTTTGGAAAAGATCTAAAAGAACATTTAAATAAGCATGTACTGTTTTGTGCTTTGATTTGAATTTTGACTTTTAACCAAGATGGCTTTCCTTGGCCCTAAAGGGGCTTTGAGTGCCTAATCAAAAAGAAAATACAACATTCTTTAGCTGCTACAAGCAGATGTTGTATTGCAAGAAAGGATTTTGTAGGAAAAACAAAATATGTTGTCAATAGGTATTTTGCAGAAATGTTCTTAACATTTTGCAACTTGGCAGATTCCCTCACTCAAAATGTTTTCTCCTCGTATTGCTAAATGTAATTCAGATCGACTTCATGGATGTTTTAATTATAAAACACAGGGTTGGGGTGTGCACTATAGAGGTATTTGCATGGGCTCACGGTGATTCACATTCATCACGAAGACTGCGATAAAACTGATTGTTGGTGTGATTCATTTTCTCCTGAAACAGCTCTGCATAGTCACACTCAAGGCAGCAGCACATTTTCCATGTAATCAATGGAACATAGGAATTCATTTTTAAAAAAAAAACATAGTCTACCATCTCTTCTGCTGATTAAAATGCCAGAGTGTCTCCAGCTAGAGCCATCTGATAGACATAACCTTTAAGTGGGCCATTAGGAATATATTAAAAAAGACTCATTTCCTGGGGACATGTCACTGATGAATTATTAAAACATCTAAAACAGGGCAAACCATTCCTCTCCTTCTCCCCCCAAAAAGGATCGCCATTGATGAGGAGTTAACCCATTCAATGATTAGCACATGAAATGAGATTTAAATTCCCACCTGTAGGATATGGACACAGCCAGGAACCAGCCTACAAATCACTTTGCATAGGCTCTGATATCATTTTCGTATTGATTTAGGGTCTGGCCCTGCTGACTTTGCCGGCGTGAACCTTTGCTCTGGCCAATCATGTGCATTCAAAATCAATGGACTGAGCAAACACACAAGGGTAAAGTGGGACCTTTAATTGCACAACTGCAAAGATGCTCTGCTTAGGAAGGAATCAAATGCTGCTGATTAATTAAAGTAAGCAAGCAATCAACTTTCGCATCTTTGAGAACTAATTCAGAGATGGCAACTTGAGACTGAATTACAAAGTGAAATAACATGTAAATATGAGAAGAGTGATAAGTCGTGACAGTCAACAGGCAGGAGGTCCCAAGTGAAATAGGAAACATTATGCAGATAAAATGCTGTGCCACGGTCAGGGTTGAAGATTCATAGGAGCTTCCAGTGGCCATAAAGGAGCTTGAAAAACTGTGACCAATATACAGAATGAATTAAGCTGGACATCTAACTTTGTGGTGGACAGATCATGAAATGCAGACACTGTTTTGATTTAACTCAAACATGTCTTTGGCTTTCTTGTCCTGCAAAGTTTCTTATAGTAAGTACCAAACCGGTTTAATATTGAGCCTAACACTGGACTGGAATACCATATTTTACCACTAGGTGTCACACTCAGAAGCAGCTGCCTCTGAGTGAACCATAATGACATCGTGTCCTAACAGCAAACAAGCGTCTGATTATCACGTCAGATCGTGTAACATCGGAATCCATTGAATGCATTAACTATGCGCTTCTGTTATGTTACATACACAAACCATGTATGCCTCCATGCACTCAAGATCAGTCTGGATATGTGACCAATTTAAAAAATGGGTGAGTAGCCTACTTGCTATCTTTCTATGTTTGTACTTTTCTAACAGAAGACACATTTTATGGTGATATTTACTGGAAATCGCATGCAATATAGCCAACAGTCATTAGGTTGTTATTAGTGATGGTCATTTACCAGAAACTTTCAGCTCCCTCGTATCTCCCTTCAGCCAGCTGCCAACTTATTTAGGTTTCTCGGATAAAAGATTAAGGTATCATGTAGATAATTACTAATTCAACTTCATTAACCAGCTTTTCCTCGTCCATTGTGGTGCTTTCAAAGTGAACAAAAGGAATAAATAGAAACCCGGCATCTGACAAAAGTTCAGCTCCAAACAGCACGCCCCTTTGCTCATAGCTAGTTGGGACACCTATCAAATCCAAAACGTTGCCATGCTGGGCAGTTTTAGCTTTCTGGAGGGACTGACTCTGCCATGTCTTTTCTTGTCCCGCCAAAAACACATGAACTTTAGCCCGTTTCCACCTAACACTTTAGGTATGGTACCTTTGGAACCAAAATAAGTAACCCATCAGACGGGGTACCTAGTCCCTAGCGTCCACCGCAAACAGTACTCTTTCATATCGGTGGGGTTGTTGTCAGTCACTGCTTCATCCAGCACTCACTGTATTTCCTCTTTATCAGTCTGCACCTCGTCTATTGTCCACAGAAGGAGGTTGCACACCGACAGTTTTAGAACAAAATAGACAGGCTGCAGTGAGAGTCTCTCTTGATGGGACATTTAAAAATAGGGGGTTTGTGCATTTAGTCCCTCTAAGGCAAGCTCAGGGGTTTCGTGTTTTTGTAGCCCACAGGAACAACACTCCACAACACTTCTGTTTCTCTGAGTGAAGATTGGGATATATCCATTTCACATAATCCAGTCGAAATTATTATATATTTTTGAATGCTTGAAGATCCACTTATTCCTAAAAGTCTGTCTCAGCCAAGAGAGACAATAAAAACAAAAGTAAGTGTCAGAGCTGTCACATTGAAATTTAAGGTGTGCAGATGGATTCAACTCATACATTGACCGACATAAAAAGTAAAGGTTCTACCTTAAAAGTCATCAGCAGTCAGCCCAGTGAATTATTTTTCTCCGACTACAGCTGCTGCAAGAGGCAGCAAAACATCCTTTCATTTTATAGTTATAGTCTACTAATAAAACTCTCCACAGTATGAACAGTGGTTAAATGAGCCTCAAAACCAGCCACAACTCAGCCCTGATTAGAGTGACCGTTGGCTGTTGACCAATTAATGGGCTTACGTGTTCAAATCTCCACCTTTTAGTACCAGATCTGTGTGCTAGGTACCCCAACAGAGGGTTGATGAAGAATAAAGGTGTTAAGGAAGGGTTCCATAGGTACCATTAACAACTTTTCACAGTGGAAATGGATAAAAAAAGCACAGCTGAACTGAACCGTACTGCTTGAAGGAAACGGGGATTTTCTAGAAAGCCATTTTTCTCCCCTCCCACTTCTGATGAAATATAATCTCGTTCATGTTGCCATAATCGGCTCGGCAGTAAATTGTGCACTGTCTGTCAGACACTAGTGGCTCTGTTAGTCCGATTATAAACACAATTTTATGTTCATGTTGTCATATTGCTTATTACTAATGTAATACAAGTTGAATTTAGCGGTGTGACAGCGTCAGCACAGGTTGCTGATATAGACTACTTTTAAAACAAGAACGGGCTATAAATGGCAAATGCCAGTTCGAATCTGCAACACCGGAAATCGGCCAAACCCTACAGAGTACCACATTACCTATGCTACAACAAATCTGTGGTACATCCGTGGAAATATATTGTGTCTATTTTTTCTTTTAATGCAAATTTTGAACAAAACATTTTATGGACAGTGTACCACTGAAAAGTGTTTTGCAAATACAATTGCAGCATAGTTTAAAAGTTGCTGGTCCCGGCTTATTTTTAGCCCTTAATGAGCACACAACCTTATGCAATCCCTCAGTATGTTCACATTATAGCGTGATGGCTGCACAGCTCAAAAAAGCTTCTCCCATTTCCCATTTACCAGCCTGTAGCAGGAGACCATATTTTCCACACACACTGTGCTTTTTCCTTCATTTCTCATTTCACACTGTCATTCACATGCTCTGAGGTGCACAGAGTTAGACAGGTGCGTGTTGTCCTCCAAATGTTTGCGCTGCAGGGGCTGGGTTCGCGTGGGCTTTCTATGGAGTTAACTGATGTCTGTCCATAGCTGGGTTTTCAGGCATGAAGGAAGTCAGGCAAACAAACCGAGAGGTAGAAGCTCAGATGAGAGCTGGCTGGCTGAGCCGGCAGGGGAAGGATTATGGCTGGGGCATCGTGCCTGAGCAGCTTGGGCTGAAGGAGCGTGAGAGAGGCCAGCAGCTGGCCCATGGGGTCCACAGATGGAGCCTCTGGATGGGGAGTGGAGAAGCCTGGTCAGGCATTTCAGATGGACTTGTGGATGACTCACAAGCCCTCAGCATCTCATACTCCTACTCATGAGGCGGGTCGTTGCTGTCCTTGTGGTGCAGTTCGCAGGTCATGTTTACTGTTGCAGGAAAACAGGAATGGACGTCATTACATCATCTGACTTTGTCCCTGGAATATTTTCAAATGATCATGTTGACACATGACTGTCAGAGACCGTTCTCCTCTAAAATGCCACCACAAGGGTCGTTTGTACAGGCAGCTTATAATGATCCATGCGTGGTATAAAGAGCAGCAATGTCTGCATGGGGAGGTGGTCAGGGTGAACAGGTCAAACAAACACAGGACTTTGGCCCAAGAGACTGCTGTTCAGGTCCTGTGTGAAACCAAAAGTCAATGTTATTTAACTACATCATGTAGTATGTCATGTGAGGTATGTCAGGCAAAGATTGATGTCTTTTCTAAACCTAGCCTCGCAGTTTGATGCAACCATTCCATGAACATTAACCACATGTTTAAAACTGCTACTATTACCAGTCATATTCAACCTATTCTGTCATTAAGGTGTAAGGACGTGTTCATCTGCCACTGGTATATGCGCTAATTCAGGAAACAATCCTGTTGGTCGTAGTAGAGGGTAGGAACAACCAACCTATGTGGTCGTATAGGTTGGACTTGTTTGGACTGTTCTATTACCGACTTTAATAGTGTGGTAACTAAATCTGACTGCACACATGACATGATACTTTTCTGATGAAGCATCATTCACCTTGTATCAAAAATATTTATTTTTCAAGGCAGCTTATCATTACAACCTCAGTGTTTATCCAAGTGAACAAACCAAAGTCAATCATGGAGTTTATATGTACAAAAACCAGGTTAAATCACTAGTAATCTTCTTGCAACACTGTTGGATTGAGTGTCCCATATGTGACAACATTACTGGGAATATTAATACATGCTGTAGGTGGGTGTGAGTAAACTGCACACAGCAAGGAGGTATTATCACAGAGGAAGTGAGAAAAGCTTTACACTGACGTGGAAATCTGGGAGAAATTGATTTTAGCATCACAAGTGGTGGTAAGTGGTCATTGCTGTGGTGTTTTTTGCACCACACTTGCAACAGATCACTTTCCATATCATTGTGAAAACACTGTCAAAACGTGTAATGGTCAAGTGGAGGGTAGACCAGAATAAGTTTAGACCTTTTGTTAGATTTTATACGACTGAAATGAGGTGTTTCTCCATTTTCTTGGTCTGTTTAGCCATGTAATATATATTGCTGCTCAGTAGCCTGTTCTAAAACTCACAGTCAGTCATTTGCTTATGCTGGTGCTTGAAGTTTAATCTGCATGAACTCCTTTGAAGCAGATATTCGCCTTGTTATATAAAAGTATTGGCTAAGAAAATAGTCACAGAGGAAATATTCTTTATGAAAGGCAGGAATTCATAAATAGCATGACAACTTCTCTCCCGTACGGTTTGAGAAAACAAGGTCACAGACAAGCTGTTCTTCATGAAACAACTTTATAGGCTGCTTTTATGTGCTACATTTGTTCTTTACAACATCATGAAGATGATGATATGATATGACCCTTTAAAAAAGCCACACAAACAAACAATTGTTATTTTCTTACCTTGAGTGAAGATGAGGCAGCAGCACATCCCCAGGGAGACTACATTTTTGGGGGAAATAAATTTTTATCACTCCGCCAGGGACCAGCAGCTGCAGAACATATGAAAGCTTTCATAAACTCAGTATGGGATGAATCAGTTGTGTGTGTGTGTGTGTGTGTGTGTGTGTGTGTGTGTGTGTGTGTGTGCCAATCTGTAATAGAGGGTAACAAAATGATATGATTATATAATGACTTCATGGATTGTGACAAGTAGACTAAAGTGAGGACAAAAGTCCATTTGTAAAGGTGCAAATGGTGTGTTCACAAGAAAGCAATTATCTCACAAGGGTGTTTTCTGTCCACCTCTTTTGATGCTTGTTTTTCATTTGTGCATTAAAAACATGAGGGGAAATGCCCAAAATTGGAAAAAACCTCAGCATATCCCAAAAAAGATTTTACACTTGGGGGAAGGAACGTTGGTGTACCGATAAAAGGTTACTGTGACTAAGTGCTATGGCAATTATGTTGATGTATAGTCATGACATACTGTGATCACATAGGTCACTACAAGTTCTCTTCGTTGTCTCTGGATGGTTTTTAACACACTTACGTATGCACGCAGGGCCGTTACCAAAACCCTTCCAAGAGCACATAGCTGAAATATTAGTTGTTCAAAACTCTGTTTTTCCATTGTCCAATCCAACACATTCTCACTGCAACCATGTCACATATCAACATTTGGTCATGGACCTTCCACGTCCACATACAATGTGCAAGGTACCCTGGTTGGTTGTTGATGTTATGGGACACCGTGTCAAGTTCTGCCTATCCCTGACTTCAGGATGAGGCCGGGCTCCAATGCTCGAAAAAAAAAAGATTTCACTTTTAGGGGAGGTGGGACCAAGGTTAATGTAACTGAGTTCAATGGAAACAGATCCAGCAAATAAATTTTAACGTAAAGTCATGACTCATCGTCATCGCATAGGTCACAACAATCTCTCTTCATTGTCTCTGGGTTGCTTTTAGCAGGCTTACCTGTGCACACATGGCTGTTACCAAGACCCTTCAAAGAGCACAAAGCTGAAATATTAGTTTTTCAAAACTCTCTTTTTCCATTGTCCAATCTACTTCCCACATCCAGATAAGACATGCAAGGTACCCTGGGTGCATTGGTTGTTGATGTTCTGGGACACCGCATGTTACATGCATTGAAAATACATCTTTGAAAATACACTTCCGTTTTCATGAAATTGAATTACAAAACTGCAAATTGACGTTTTTTTCCTTCAGCAACAAATGCCCATGGTTGGGTTTAGGCAACTACAACATGTTGTTTGGTTTAGGAAAGAAGAATAGGGTTTGGCTTTATAATCTTCCGGGGCCGCGAACACTGCTCTCCCGGGTGAAAGTTTGTGTTTGTTGGACCCATCCACCGTACTTGGACTTTCGCTACCTTAACATTTGTTTGTGTCCTGCCACGTTTTCCCCTGATGCCACCAGGTGTTGTTAAACTACAACAGCAACTGGCTGCGTATAACACCAACGTCAAAGGATGGCTTTTTTCGTCTGTGTCTGACACTGCAAGTCACTGTGAGTGAGACCAGGTTGTCCAGTCTGCTCTCTGTTATTACACTAACTATCTATTGTTTTCCTTCGTTAGAGGTTTGACTGCTGCTCTTTTGATTACGTCATCTCATTGCACCTTCCTCGGAAAAGGCACCTCTTGACTAAAGAATTAGCATATTTCGATGACCTCACTTCCAAAATTTGCAGTATGGATGGAAAAGCGCATACATTTGCATTGTCTTTTGCAGATTTTTTGGAAATTCCGTTAAAGTCTTACAAAGTTGAGCTACATTTTTGAGGGAAACCCAACCACTGCTGCCAACTTGGCAACTTCCTCGTTAGATTTACTGACTTTCTAGACCTTCTTAGCAACTTCATTTTTAAAAAGAGAATTAAAACAAATATAGAGACTTATTCAGACTATCAGGGAAGAAGAGAGACATATATTATAATTCCATATAAGTCCATGGCTCTTCTGCCATCAGTGCAGGCACCCCCAACTCCATTAATGCGCAATGACGTCAGTGAGACTTTTAGCAACTTTTGGAGCTAGTGCTAGCTACTTTCATCGGAACAGAGTTGGCAAAGCTTAACCCAACTAATGTTATTCTTATGATATCCTCTTTGTAGGAAAGTAGAAAATGTGATGCTTCACAAGGTGCTAAGGCAGCCATTGCACTCTACCATCCCTTGATGAAATTTAGTTTGCCACTGCACTGAAGTACCCACATTTCTGATTACACTGTAATCCTCATAGATAATCTTCCCCTCCAAATTTAACGCATCTGTGTCACCCAGCTGGTTCAGTCCAGTGCTTTATGCACTCCAACTTTTCCGAACATTAAGGCCCACATCTGCAGCATCAGCTCCGTCAGCACATGGCGCTCCCAGCGGGTCACGCAAGCCACGACACCTCCTCCAGAAATAAACTTAAGACCCTGACACACAGACCTGACTCTTGTCTTGTACCATTTGTGTTTTCTTGCCCATTGTGACCTGCTGTCACATGATTCTTCCACTCAAACGGAGGCAAGGAGACATCAAATCCTTTATAGACACATCATGCATATTTGAAGACAGCGTTTGGCCCATAAATAGCACTGGGGCTAAATAATTGAAGCGCTTGCTGAAAATATATGAATAAGGCTGTGCATTCAGTGTCGTGTGGGTAGATGTCTCCTGTGTGCGCTGTATTTGAAGGTGAGATACAGGCAAGTATGCAGATGTTTGTGTCCTCGTCTCTGTCTAAAATGATCTCACAGTCATTTCATCAACAGCATGTCTGGGATTATACTAAGGCAAATAATGTGTGCACCAATTTCTAATAACTTAGCAATGATTTTATGCTCATAGAGGCAGGAGATATGGATATATATTCTGTCGGGATATAGCAATTTGATATAGGCCATTTGGAGTATGTAGTCTTTATTTATTTGGACAATTAATACATGGACATCCAATGTTAAAGCCTCAATAAATGTTTGTTGTGGCCACCAGGCAGCATTTATGCAGAGGCAGCTACTCTACGCACTAAACAACTTTCTCAGGGGCACAAGGGAGCTTAAAGGAAAACAAAAAGAAGAAAACTTTTCCTGACCAAACTTTCCTAACCGGTTCAAGAATTAAAACTGGCAACCTTCTGGTCAGATACTCTCTTTAATAACCTCTAAGCTGCTGCCAGCTCAGTGTGCTGTATGCCCTTTTATATTCCCACCCACCTCTCTGTCGGTTGTTTGAAATCCTGAAGAAGATTCATGTTCACGGTGAAAAGGAGGGTGCTGTGGTAGAAGGCATGATTTTATAGTGGTGTGGTGCAGCACACAGAGGCCAGATGAGGTCCAAGTCTGTTTCTCATACATGGGGAAAACCAAGTCCAACGGTGGAATGAATTTTTTTACTGCGAATGCACAGCCAAAAGTGGAAATGAAACCCCAGTGTACCCTCATCGTTCAATTTTTCACTTTCTTGTTCCTCCCTTGTCTACCACACACACACACACACACACACACACACACACACACACACACACACACGCTCGTATTGCATCTGCTCACACACATGCACAAGAAGTATACATGCAAGCATAGATGCACCATTCACATATGGATTCAGCTGACGGCACTGAATAATTGAGAGGTTGCAATAAAACGAATGGTGCACATTAGAGTGAGAGATGGCTGTGGAAATGAAGAGAGAGCTCAGGGATTGCCTGCAGGTGAGAATTAACATGTGAATCATCATGTATGGATGTCAGGAGGAGAAACACCACACATTAGTGGTCTCCTGTGACAGCTGGATTCATTATTGTCTTTTTTTCTCCTCTCTTTCCTGTCTGCCTGTTCAGCACACACGCACTCAGCAGAGTTCAGTGCGCAGCCAACAAGTCAAATGAACTGGAACAAATTTAACTGGAGGGCCATTTTCAATCCATCCGAGCTTACGATGTTATAAAATATGAATATACAAATATTGAATTAATATGTAACAAAAAAATGACTCAGGCAATGTAGTTTGCTGATTTGCACAAAATGTCGTGGTGGGAAGTAGACAGGATTATGTAACTGAGAAAATGGGACCAAACAGTGTTTACTATGCAGCCGATCCTGGGCTCTGTTTGGAAACAAACAAGAAACAGTTCAGCATCTTCCACATCATCACACTACAGTAACCACTGCTTGTTGACTTTACCCATACTATATACTTAAGCAATAACTAATGACAGGCTGTGGAACTTTGTCGTTGTACTATATCACAACTACAGAGGACCTGTTCCAAAATATAGGACTCCAGTTTTTGTTGCAGACAATGAAATCACATTTTGTATCAAAATGTGAAAATAGTAAAATAATAAAAAAATAGTATATATATAATATAAAGAGTATATATATATATATATATATATATATATATATATATATATATACATATATATATATATATATATATATATATATATATATATATATATATATATATATATATATATATATATATAAGTATATTTATAATATAAATAAAATAGTAAACAACTGCTTTTACTGCAAGAAGTTAAAGTCCACGGTGCAACAGGCCCACCTCAACAGGTTGTTTTTTTGTCCTCTCCACCATAGTTTGGTCACTGCAGAGGTCAAAGTTAACCGTAAGGTTGTGTTCAGACCGACAATAGCTCTGCATCAGATGTGCAGCCTCCTAATTCAGTGAGACCTTAAGGCACTTGGTATTGCTACAGCTGGGGTCACAGAGTTAAGGATGCTGGCAAAAAAAGTTATCAGAATTCTCACCTCTAAAATATTGGTCCTTCTGGGTCGACTTTGTGTTTTCTCCTCAAACATCCTCAAATAGTCATCAAAATGTTCGAGAGGTTTAAAATGACTATTCATTTACCTGGCTGTCGTCCATAGCTCTTCCTTGTCACTAAAACTCCGTTTCCACCAAAGACTTTCGTCATAGTACCTTTAGAACCAAAAGTAACGTCTACGGACATGTACCTAGACCCTGAACAGGTTTACACCTCGTTTCCACTTACGTATGTGACTGGTGTCCATAGATCCGTAAATAAACAGATGATGCCTCTAGTGTCCAACACAAGGAAGTGCGTTTCTTTACGGATGGATAGAAATCTGATAGAAACTACCTGTAGCCATGGGGGAGAGAATAATTTTTGTCTGTTTTTTTTTTTGTTTTGGTTTTTTTTTTGCCACCCAGTAGTTTGGAATATGTGCTTGGGACATAATCAGGGCAAAAACTGGACCTGCCAGATACGTGGCATGTTTTACGAAATATTTGATTTAAATAACGTTTGAACGGCTTAACGAATCATATTGACAATCTGACTGTATATAATGTATAACAATATTTTAACAGAATAACATTAGTCAGATTCACAATGTGTTAACACAGTCTTTTTAATCATACAAACTCACTTGACAATCAACACAGGCAACTGAATTGAAGAAAATAGCCTGTTAGCTAGTTAGCAGCCTCTTGGCTAGTTAGCACACTGTTATACAGTCTCTCCAAAATCCACCACTAAAGTTCACATTTTTTAACGGGCTCGAGACAAATTTCGAAAGTTTTGCTGGCACATTGGATATCATGGAGATTCCCATAGGAATGAATGGACTTCTGTTTGCCTCGTCTCCGTACACATGCGTAAGTGGAAACAAGGTGCGTTTCCATTGCAGATAGTACTCTTAAATGTGGATGGGGTTGTTGTCATTTCCTCTCATTTCCTCTTCAGTGGGAGAGGGAAGTCTGCGCCTGGTTTATCATCCACAGAATGGGGTTGCACGCCAACATTTTCAGAGCAAAATAGAACAGGCCGGAGTGAGAGTCTCCGTGGGATATTTTAAACTAGCTGGTTTTTTGCTTTGAGTCCTACTCAGGTAAGAGCTGCTGTAGTTTTAGTTGACTAATGTATGCAAAACTTGCCACAGTATGAACACACAACCTTCAAAACCAGCCACAGCTCAGCCCTGAGACAGAGTGACCATTCTCTATTGATTAATTAACAGACTGCAGTGTTCACAGCTCCACCCTTTAGCCCCGGATCAGTGTGCTAGGTACCCCAACAGAGGGGTGACGAAAAATAAAGGTGTTAAGAAGGGGTTCCATAGGTACCATTCACAACTTTTCACAATGGAAATGGAAAAAATGTGTGAACTGAACCGGTTTGCTTGGTGGAAACAGGGCTTTAGTATCTTCTCTCATCTTCTCCTCCCCACAAAGGGTTTCCCGCCCTCCTCAGAATCCCAATCTTTTCCCTCCTTCGATAGTGTTTCCTCGTCTAGCCGGTACCTATGGCAACATCTCTCAGTACAACCCCCCTCTTAACACAGTGTTGTTTTCCTGCCTGAACATGGCCTAAATATGAACATGCCATTGTTGGTCGGGGATTACTCGCAGCTTGTGTGTAGCAGTTTATTGGCCAACTTTATCTTCTCCCAGCCTCAGAGTGATACTCAGTCTTACAGGAACATTATGCTGTACGTCATAACTGTTATATGGTTATTTTACCTCTGGTACACTGGAGTAACCAGCTTCATAACCAAGATTGTATACACAGAGATGACTGAATGTAACCTGCATGCATTGGAATCTACCGGAGAGCCGTGTGAGACCAGAGGGGGCCCCAAAGTAATCTGGAGCTTGATTTTTACTCTAATTATTTCCCCATTGAGGCAATGCAAGCTGAACGCACCAAGATTATAAACCTCTTTACATCTTATTTATGCAAAGATACAGCCATCAACCAACTATATGGAGATGGGGGTCTCCAGAAAATTAGGCAGTTAGAGTTGGCTCAAGGTAGAGATTTGTGTCCTGGAGAACGTGGAAACAGACTTTTCTAGTTATAATGATTTATTTAATGCTGTCTGTAGCAATGATACAGGGAAGTTATGTTAATGTAATTAAAGAAACTCCTAACACAATACAGTGGAGTATGCAGAGTATGCAAATGCAAATAAGGGCTATAATCATAAATCAAAATGTATCAACAACCAATTTCGTGCTAGCATACTGCCCCCCATGAGGCTTATTGGCTAGAGAAATTACTGGCAGAGATATTCAGTATGTGCTAAGTAACCAGATAATCACACTAGGTTTTTATTCTTAAACATTTATGCAACAACTTTTGTCTGACTCTCAGGTTATAAATCATTGCACAGTTACACAGCTGTAAAGCTACAATCACATTGGCAATATAGGTACTTTTTATTTAATTTTAGTTTAGTCTATTTGTTCAACACACATAAATACAAATCACATGAAATTATGTATATAAAGTACATGTGGGGTTGTGGTAGATACCTGTAATAGGTCTGCCCTTGACTGAGAATTTTCCTAGTCAGCCAATAGTCGTCATTTAGGGCCATTAGTGGACAAGTCGCCTGCATATTTACAATATCTATTTAATTATCAGATTATATATTTTGGGCGGGGCAGCACAATGGTTTGAGTTCAAGGTCTGAGAAAGAATAGTATCAGTAAGGACTTGGATATGACATGTGATTTGCAAGCAGTGTCATATGAGAATAAAATACGAACATGAGGGCTCACCTCACACGCCACCATCCAGAGATAGTGTTAGCCACTGATGGCCAACGCTCCAGCAAACGCTGGACAACTTAGCTCGACAAACTACCATCCAACTCTGAGAGAGCTAAGAAAATAACGTTCCATCACCAACTGCATGTACAAAGACTTGTTACAAGCTAAAAACATGCGAACCCAGGTAATAAATTGCAGTATAATCAGTATATCACAATATATTTTATGACAATACTCAGCATATCACAATAATATCGTATTGTGACATAAGTATTGTGATAATATTGTATCATGGGTCTTTTGACGATTACCACCCCTAGTCGCACCATTCATTATTTTTATACAGTCTTTCTACAGTGTTATGCGTATGTGCATCATGAATGTTACTGTATAATTCTCTGCTTTATCTGTGAAGCGTATGAACTATACTGCAGACTGGATCTATACTCACAGTGACGAACAGAGCGATCAAACGGCTGACTAGCCCAATGGAGGCTGAATGCGCATTTGCAAGCTCCAGTTATTTTCGTCTCATGAATGAAATGTCTGCATTCTCACTGTGCTGCATTTTCATAAATCATGGTCACCAGGTCACATCTCTCACTGTGTCCCTCTTCGTCTCCTTGCACTTCTCGTACTCATACAACTAAGCTTACATCCAGTAACTACTGTTAAAGATAGCAGATTGCTGGCAAAAGGGGAAACACTGATCTGTTTTTGCCACTTCAGTGTTTGTTACAACTCACACAGCTCTGCCTTTGTGTAACTGGGCCATGGTAAGGCTGAAGTCAGGGAGGACTTTTGAGATGTAATTACCCTTTGACGTCACATTCAAGAACGAGAAGCCAACTAAATCCCACAGACTGAATACTGATACATTTGGCAGACCCATCTGGAATGACGGTGGCTCTAGAGGGACATTTTCACTGTGGGCTGCATTTATACTCAATTCATGAAGTTCTTCAAGATTCCAATTAAGGTGTGCTGAAGATATTCTCAGTGAAACGTGGATATGTGACACTTGGGCTGACCTTTGAGTAAATGCCTCTCACGACTCATGCATTACAATTGTCTGGTGTTATTCAAAAGGGTGACTGGTTTTTCATGTGCTCTCTGCTCTGTGTGATCGTTAGCATGACATCAAACACTTTGTGGGGATGTTTGAGAGAGGCAGGGGTGAGAGGTATGTTTTTACAAAAATACAGGACAGACAAAGGAGACTGTTCATTATCGGCCCACACAGAGCATACCTGAGAATTAGACACGTCATTTCTGTTGGCAGGATGAACATTCTTTTGCCAATCATCTGTCATTCATTGAAGAATCAGCCTTTCATAAAGGCAGCCTTGAGAAAACAATGATGTTCTACTGAAAGAGAGGAAAGGAGAAAGGGACTTCTGCTCTCCTCATCTTGACTTTATCATAATGTGGCAAAAAGGTTGATCTGCCTGAATACAATATTGATTACATTTTGGGTTTTTGTTTAGTACACCAAACCCTTAGAAAAATATCTAAGTCATTTGCTTGCTAATGGTACATACTTGAATGTTTTCACTAGCGACTAGCTTACACTGGGTACCTTCACATTCACAGTAATATTCCGAATTTAAGTCATATAAACAGCATATTCTGTTTAGATATTTTGAACTGGACCTTTTTCATAAGGTTGAATTTTATGAGTAAGGCCTTTAGGACATGCCGATATTAATATGGTTTGCTGCGCATTTGGAATATGCATCTCAAATGAGGTTTTCACCGCAGTTTCACAGCATCTTATCTGTTTACAGTCAGCCGTGTGCTATGTCATGGATGTGTTGTGCACAGACCAATTAGCCAACAGTTTGCAAGGCTGGGGGCGAGATGCATGTCTAAAAGAAAAGCCCGCACTTCTAGTCGGAAGAAGAACCATGCCTACTTATAAACGGAATAAAAGACGTGGATATTGAGCATAGCATTAGTTCAGGCAGGACACGATGTCAAGCTCACCTCCTAGCTACATCAGCTGATCTCAAACAGCCAATCAACTGATGGAGCAGCTGATTGATGAAAGGGAGTCAGCTGATAGATCACATGATTCCTTCTTATGCACCCAATTGGTGAGACAGGTGTGCTCTCTGCCTTATGGCTCTCCATGCAGGCACGTGGAAGAGGCTTTCTGTGTAGGCCTGAGGAAAGGCAGAGAGGCCCCAGAACAGAGACAAGTTTTCTTTGATTTAAGTGTTCCTGACTGAAATATTATAATGCTAACCTCAGGAAGGCGGTTGAAGGAATGAAAGAGGGAGGCTGTTTTTAAATGGTTGAATAAGTCTGCCCCCAGTTGAAAACTCTGCCATGAGCAGCCGTTCCATATTTTGATGTGATAAATAACACTGGGGCAATATAAGTGGGATATCATTTTAATTAGCTATGTAAACAGATGAGTGGAAATTTTGTCTTTTCGAAATAAGGGCTTTAATTGAAATATTTTGTGCACATAAACGTGGTGACTGTCTCTCTGTTGTTTCAAGTGTTGCACATTATAACATTAGAGCAATCAACAGGCAGTCTGGGCTCTGCTGTAAAACCAAAGCAGTGGGATAACAGTGGCAAACAGATGAGTCAATTTTGTGATCAGTTTAATGAATGCTTTGTAAATAAGTAAGTAATAATCTAAAATCACTTGTTGTGATGATAATGATTATTATGAAGCTGCCTAATGAAAACTGACAATTACTTGCAATATGAGTCCATTTTTTTCATCATGACAGAATAGATGGTTTGGATTCACTGAACTGCACTGTTGATTTTCAGCACGTGCCAATTACCTTATCAGCTCCTAACTACAGTCCCCAGCCACTGAGTCCTATGAGAACATAATGCATGTAAAAACTATGAACTCTAATCCAGTTCTTTATACCGTTGTCCATCCTGAGGTGCAGGTCATGTGTTATCAGCTGTGTTGGTCTAAAGCGCCTCACAGTCTCTATCACTGATACCATAGTGACTAATGGACCGTGTCAGTGATGCCATTGAAAAGAAGTCACACTTAAGTGAGTACAATTTGCTCCTGCCGTTTAAATAGTGTCTCTTTCCTATTTCACCAGCCTGCCTTTGAGAAAGTGTGATTAGCAGCTCATTGTGTCATCACCTCCTGAAGCACTGAGCTTGACAAGGGCGTCTGTCAGGGGAAAAGTCCTTCCTGTTTGGTAAGAGTAACGTCATTATACCTGAGGAGTGATGAAACACTTTAATTAAAGCTTGGATAGATTTTTTTATATACCTGAGAAAGCTTTAGGTCTTTCATTAGGTACTTGTCAAGGACATCAGTTGTGAAGTATATAGTGTGTAATTGTTTAATATAAATTGTTTACCAGCTCAGGAGGAAGAGCTGTCGTCTACAAATCGGAAGGTTGGTGGTGGATCGCTCCTTTGCGGTCTACATGTCGAAGTGTCCTTGGGCAAGATACCGAATCCCTAACCTGTGTGTGTGGGTGATTTATTATCTGATGAGCAGGTGGTATCTTGTATGGTAGCCTCCGCCACCAGTGTATGAGCGTGTGTGTGAGTGGTGCTTGTGTTGTAATGCGCTTTGAGTGGTCACAAAAACTGGAAAAGCACTATATAAAATCAGTCCATTAACCATTTATTTATGGGAAAACACAAGTATGATTTAATGTCACATACCTAAATCCATCTGTTCATCCATTTTCGAGGCTGGGTCGCAGGGGCAGCAGGCTGAGCCAAGCAACACTTTCCAGCTCCTCCTGGGGGATCCCGAGGCATTCCCAGGCCAGACGGGATATGTAATCTCTCCAGTGTGTTCTGGGTCTGACCCAGTTGGATGTGCCTGGAATACCTCCAATGGGGGGCGCCCAGGAGGCATCCTGATCAGATGCCCGAACCACCTCAACTGACCTCTTTTAGCCGCGAAGGAGCAGCAGCTCTTCTCCGAGCTCCCTGCGGATGTACGAGCTCCTTATCCTATTTCTAAGGCTTAGCCCAGCTACCCTTCTGAGGAAACTCATTTCGTCCGCTTGTATCCACAACCTCATTCTTTTGGTCATTACCCAGAGCTCATGACCACAGGTGAGGGTTGAGACATAGATGGACCAAACAGCCAATCCATCTCATGCTCCATTCTACCCTCACTCGTGAACAAGGCTAGATACATACCTGAATAATGAAGTCGAAATCTGATATCGAATAGTTTCTTTCATCCAGCAAAACCCTTTTGATTATGAAAAGATTAAAAGTTGATGATATGTTAAATTATTCTGACATGAATTTAACTTGTGTTAGCGTAATTACTTGGTGGTCCACCATTCATGAAAATATGCAGCTTTAATGCAGCCACGGGACGTGACGTGATGGATGTCAACTGTGAAGTACAAGTGCAGAGAGTGAATTACATTTACATTTATTCATTTGGCAGACGTTTTTTTGTCCAAAGCGTTGTACCAATCATGTACAAGCCAACCCACAGTGGATCAGGGAGAAGCCTTGGTTACAAGATAGCAGGTGCATAAGGTACACAGAAGTGCTTTTTTTTTAATGATAGAAAGAAATTATTCTTGTTAAAAGTTGATACTCTCCCGTTTCAGTTGTGATTGTTTTTTATTTAGTGGCCAGATGAGTTTCTCCTGTTGGATGAATGAATTTCTCAAAGATTAGATGCCAGAAGGAATACTGATGCACCGCATAATTGCTACAAAACATATTGCTCTGAATGGGATCAATAGTCTGAAAATGCAGTTGATGTTATCCCCGATTGCCTCGAGTATTGCCAAATCCATCAAGCAGACAGTCTTGAAGATTTCACTGTCACGACCATGAATAAATTTTTTGGATTACTTCTCTGTTTTTCTGCTAGTTGAAACATTTGTCTGTTTAATAACTCAATGTTTTTAATTTCTAAACGTGCTGTCAGGGTTTTTCTCGACCCCTTTTGGCTGAAGTAACAACCTCTTTATCCCCATTATGAGGAGAGGCATTCTGAAAAATCCTTGTTCCTGAGTGGTGCGGTGTGCCTGCCTCTGGCACTGCTATACACATCCTGCAGATCACTCCGGGTGTGTGCATTGGCACAGAGGTGGGGAACACTGTGCCAACACACAAACACACATGCAACTGCAAGAACCCACACACTCTGTCTCCATGTCCCTTTCTCTCCTTGTCTCTGAATGGAAGAAGCTACTGGGACTTTGGCAGCGCTTATATTTAGCTACTGCAGTCCTTTTTTCTGTATAGTGACGTCTCCCACGGTCTCCCCCAGCTGTTTTTATCAAGTCACTCTGTCAGGCAGGCAGGCAACCCCGCACTGCTGCATTATTCATACTCTGCTATTGAGACAGGGGAATCGGAAGTCCTGACCACCACTTTGATGACATGCAAAGAAGGGAGGAAAGACTCTCTGCGCCGCTTACATCTGCTGTCACCTGTGCTTTCCCAGCTGCTGTGATCTTCAAGCTGAACACAGGAATCATAAATGAGACCGTACGGGTGGGTGGCGGGGCCGTTATGTGGCAGTGGTGAGATTTGTGTGGGTAAATGAGTGCTTACATGTATGTGCATGGGTAATTTCTCTCTCTTTCTCTGTGTGTGTGTGTGTGTGTTAAATATTCTATTCATGTGTGTGAAGAAGATCAAATTTAGCTTAATGTTATTTTCACCCAGTTTTCCCTCTGGTATTACATTTATGCAATGTGTTCATTAAAGCCATTCATCATCTTCATAGCTGTGGGTTTCCCTTGTACAGGCAACACAAAAAAACGCACAGCTCCCCTCTGTACTATAAATATCTTTCATGGTGAAACACCCTCCTAAGGCTTTGTCAGAGACAAATCTAACCACCAGCTTGGATAAAATATGTCTACGTGCATTATTGGGTAATTACATAATCTGAAGATTCTGACAAGGCAACGGATGTGATGGGGGAAAAAAATGTGTGTCTCTCATGCATCATATCTCTCAAAGTCTGTGCACCGCTTAGGTTTGATAGAGATTGTGGCTGTAAGGAATGTGGCTGATCCTCCATCATCGAGATTTTTTTGTCAGTCTAACGTCATAATAGAAATACAGCAAAGACAAATGGAATCACAGTGTCACATACACACAAAGACACACACACACACACGCAACAAAGGTAATGCTCCAGGACTCCAGGAATGAAGGCATGTATGAAACCCTGATGTAAAAGTAGGCAAGTAACGCTGTGATTTTGTACATGGGTGTTTGCCGATTTGCACGTGTTTGCATAAATGTGCCAGCCTGATTGACAGCACGAGTTCCCGTGTTGACTCAGTGTGATTGAGTTGGAGATGTGAGTGCACTCTGCTGGCAGCGTTCTCCATTTGTCACCATCTTGAGCCGTGAGATGGGATGGTGAGCGCTTGTCGGACCGGAGAGCCCCTGTCTGCCTCTCCGTAATCCCATTCTTAGCATGTGCGGGCACGTCTGTGGCCCACAAGAACACCCATCTCATGGAAACTAATCCATTGATCCCCCTCCGTGTGTCAGTCACAAAAGCAGTTAGAGCTATGAGCTACGGAGCTATGCTGTGTCAAGTGTGGCCCTCAAAGCTCAGGAATCGATAGTGTGAAAGTAATTTGGGATGCAAATGGTCAAATGATGGCTCTGTGTTTGTGTGGTTGAAATACATGCTTTGGTTATTATGATTAAACCGTTTTCATCTCATTGTCAATAACATGTAGGATTAAGGCACGTTTTAATTACTGATATGTTTGTCTAAGGCGAAAGTCTGAGCAAGAGAGCCATTAAATACCACCAGGAAACGCCATTTATCATCCTGTTTTTCTAAAGTCTGAGGACAGTTTTTTTTTCCCCCTCTGTATATATCGTGTCTAGGAATAAAACCCAAATATAAAGTGATATAAAATGATTTATGAAAGAGGCTCATTGGAGAGTAGGGCAATGAAAATGCCATCCGCCTGAAAATCTAATAAGCATCCTCTCTGAATCGGCGAATGAGGCGGTGGCATGTACAGGAAGCCTTTCACAGGGTGATCATGTATTAAACAGACTTCCCCTCGTCAAATATTCATGGGCAGAGATTTACTCATTAATCTTTTATTATCTTCTATCTCTCTATTTTGCATACATCAGGAGCTTGGAGCTGTTATTGGTAACAATCACCTTCATTTCACATTTTTCCTTCGTGAGGACCCCCACAGTTTTCGTGCTGATGGTATTGCAGCACATAATGAGTCATCTCAATATTTGAGTTTCTTTTGTTGTCGTAACTTTTTTCCCGTCTGTACTGGAAATCAAAATTCAAGTTTTTGTGATGAAAGAGTCGGACAGTGAGTTCTGTGGATTTCAAGCTCAAGGGCTTAAGTGGAAGAGGAGTTTGGACGACCACACATCAGGAGGCTCACTGAGGCTTAACAGGATCTCTGCATCAGCACAGATGTTTGTCTCACGCAGAGGACACACTTCTTCTTGTCAATATGGCTGCAGATGGACCAACAAACATGAACAAACAAGAAGAAGTGCTCAGATGCTCAGATGCCACAAAAAATTCTGACACAAATGCAAAAGTATTATCAGCTAAATGTACTTGAAGTACTTGTTCTGCAGGAAAATGACTGACAAATGATTGTATATGGCATTATTAAGGTAATTCTGTTGCACCAATGTGCAAGCAGCATTTTACTGGTGTAGCTGGTCAAATTGTTAGGTAGTTAAGTCCAGTGGTTTCCAACATGAAGGTCACAAAGATCACAAGATAAATCCTGGGGGTTGTGAAATGATTAATGAGATATGATAGAGGAAAACGAAGTTCTGGCTAAAATAAATCATCTGAGAAGTTTAGTATGGATTTTTCTTTCGATAGAAGTCAGAGACAAGGAGCCTCAACTGGATGCATTTTTTTATCTGGTTTAATCTTTATCATAAAATGAATAGTTCTTGTAGGGGAGAGCGGGGCACAACCTCACACATTTTAGTTTGGGCTGAATGTTATTAAAACTGTTTTAGATGATTTTTTTTGTTTGTTTTATTCTAACAACATGCACATCTCTGCTACAAATAAACAGTTGTTGTTGTTTTTTTATAGAACTTACCTTTCTTCTTCAATTGCACGGAGAAGTGGCAGAAGTTAAATGCTACAACATATCCCATGGGTGAGGTTAATTGTAACAGGCAGAGGATTAGCTGTAACACTGCTGGAAAAGTCTGTTTAACACAATTAATTCAGTATAATTCCATCTATATACTATAGGTCTCCGTCTACATCAAGGGAAGGATAGGTATCCGTACAGGTATCCATCCATCTGTTAGTCTATCAACCATATTCAATGGTTGGACCAATAGGTGTACATAAACTGGGTAAACTGGATCCACATGTCAAAATATGAGTATTGATCGATGAATATTGAGAAGACTGAAACTGTGTGTTGATAAGATACCCGACAAATAAAAAACACAAAGTATCTCATTTAAATAAGGACATTAGTTCAAACTGAACATAAGTTTGAAGTGCTCAGTTGTAACATTGCGTTACAACTAATCCTGTTGTGTGGAAATTTCATCAAGCCTCGCTAACACCTGCTGGGAGTTGGTTACATGGTTCAAAATTGTGCTGTGTTTTAGGCAACAGGACAGTTGTTAAGATGATGTATGGTTGGATTTGGTGACTTACGTAGACAGCTCAGTTATCGAAAACCAAGTATGACGAAGAAATTTACTTATGTCGGACAAAAACACTCTTTGTTATTGAACTCCACTGAAACAAGTCCAGTCTCTGGGGAATTTTTCGGGTCACTGTTTGGTGGTATCATGGTGAACTGGCTGGAACCACGAAAGGATTGACCCTGTGTAACCACATAAAAAGTCCATGTTACGATTTACCCCATGTTTGGTTGTGCCCCGCACTCCCCTAGTCTTTGATTATGATTGGCTGAGCAGTGTTCTGAAGCTGTTGTAAAATACTCTAAACGCACAGCTATGGCCACATTACAGTTTCAGTGTTACTGCACCAATTAGTCATTTATACCCCTTTTACACCAAATGAGCTCTGGTTCCTGAACCTGTTCCCTTTACATTTCTGGAAACCTTGGTGCTATCTAGCAAACCAGCCCGAGTTGTTAGCAGAATCGTTGTAATCAAGGATGTGTCATCAACAGAGGACATTAGTGACGCAGCTCATGGCGATTACCACACCATCCTGATCCAACTGCATTGCTGTGGAAACATTATGCCCACCCTCCAGGTTACCCCAGTGAGTAAGTGGCTCAGTTTTGAGCTGCAAACCCCCTTGAGCATTACTGTAAGCTTGGATAGCACATTAAGGAGTGTCAGCACAGCTAGTGGTGCTAACATGCTCAACAATGCTAAAGGGCTTTTGCGGCTCAAAATGCAGCTTCTTACTCAGTGAGGCTAAGTTATATGGGAGGAGACTGGAGGGTGGCCACCATATTTCCATCAGCAACGCCATTCCGCCACTGGGACAGTGTTACCAGCGGTATTAGTGTTTTAGCGATGCCACCAGCTAGCTCCTACTCACCTTGGTGGTGCGCGCTGCAAAGCAGCCAAGGCATACAGTAGCTAACCAGTGGAGACTAGAGGGTGGGCAATGGCCACTAAGTTTCTGCATGTTAATGTGGCTAGCCTGCTGTCTGCCAGCAAAGCCAACAGAAAACAAAATAAAAGGTAAGACATTTACATCACAAAACATTTACATTTTGACCCTCTCAAAATGGATGGCACTTTGAAATCTGGCAATAAAGCTAGTGAGTCAGCGGAGCACCAGACTTACAGAAAAGGCCTCTTGTATTTCACGTCATTTTGCATTTTTCTTATAAACATTACAGTAATTTGTTAGTTAAGGGGTTAATGGGTGTCGCAAAATGGAAGCAAAATGAACTCAAACTGACATCCTTAGCTTGAGTGCAGGACTTAAGTATATGCACTTAGTTCCTTTAACTGCAAACAGGCTGTAGAGCGAATGTCTTTACCTTCTGCACTACCATAAAAAGGCATAAAAAGAAAGTTGCACTCATATTATTCACATTCATTTCACCACCCAGTTCTTTGAAATTCTATGACGTGAACGATGTGTTTTAAATTAGACTTTTGGGGGAGAAAAAGTACAAACTGTCACTCCGAGATGAAAGACGTTCATAGTCTGCGAAGGTCAGCGGTTCACTGACTGCGTATTTGGCTTCCTAGAACCGCCTCCAGTATGATTAAGGATGTGCTGTGATGTGATCCCAGTGATTACCATAGATGACTATAGGAGAGCAATGCTGGGAGTTGGTGTGTAGGACTTCAGGGGGACACTGGTGGGCAGGGGCTTTATTGACCTGCTCTCTTAATAATATACAGGGACTTAACACGCCTACACATGTGGACAATGTGCAAACGGAAATGCATGGACAATGCACACACTGAGATGGCAGAGGACATGAGAACAAACAAGCTATAAATAAATCACACATGCATGAGAATCAAGAAGAGACATGAACTCAACAACACCACAGATCTCGGTTTCCTGCATGTGAGGAAAAAGTGTTTGAAAATTGGCACAATATAAATGTTGCTGCTGATAATGACTTTTCTCGCTGCTTTTCATCCCCTGCACCATCATCACCATGGCTCCAAGTAGTGCAGACCTTGTTACCATGTCCACTCGCTTTTTCTGTGGTCTGACTTACTGATAACAATACAATTAATCAGAAGCTCTGAGTTTGAGTTTCATTGTGGCAAACAAAACTTCTTTCAACAAGAAAGTTAATTCTCACCTTAACCCCAACATAAACTAACACAGCTTATAGATCATATGAGTTTTTTTCTCCAGGGAACAATACGTTATGTATTTTTTTGGTACTCTGACAAACTGAGTTCCGTCTCTGACAGGACTCACAACACTATAAACTGCTCCAGTTATTTATTTCATGAAAGGAAAAACAATATTTAGAGTCTTGCTATTCTTTCAGTCTGCTGATATGACTAATGCAGTAGTGAATCAGTGTTGTGCTGAGCCCAGTCAGGCTCGTTCTGTTCCCACTGGTCATCCGGCTTTGAAGAGGTATGCATGTCTGCCATCTGTTGTTATTTGGACACCCGCTGGCATGGTACAATGATACATTGATTCATAACTATTGACAGCTTGTCAGACTTATTCAACCCCACCCCACATAAAAGATACTAAAAAACAATAGTTTCCATTTACTGCTGGTGAGCAAAAAATTTCAATGTCTTAAACAAATGGAGAAATTCTGCTTAAACATTATCTTTTCATTGAGCTTTAAAAAGATTGTTGCTTTAAAAAGATGGCGTTATGCGTTTACGTTATATTTCAAATAAAATAAGTCCTGTCAGTCGACTTGCATTCATAATAAGGATGTTTTAAAATAATTCTTCAGTGGACAAGAGGTGAAACATCTTCAAGAAACTCAAGCAGGTCCAGTTGCCTATGATGTATCACTTAGAATTGACATGACCTGGATGACTGAGAATCTTCACCAACACGTTTGATTGGTTTGTTTCTAGACTGTTCTAATTGGCCTCAGCTGATCATTTGTCGGATGCCCTGTTTCTATTTACTTCTGTCGCTCACTTTGAAAGCTACGCAGTGGACGAGGAACGGCCGATTCATCAAGTTAAATTGAGGAATTATCGATACAATGCCTCCTTATTTCACTACAAAAACCTAAATAAAGCGGAAAACACACCAGCCCTGTGGCTGCACCATGCATCATGTGACGTGCATCAAGTGCCATCCCTAGCACACACCAGACACATCGCACAGCAGCTCGTTAGCAGACAACCACACAAAGTTATTACTACCTTTACTGAAAGATCTGTACCTCTTCCACCTCTGCATTGTCTTAAAAACATGTGTGAAGAGCCCCTAATTAAACTTGATTTCTCACCTGAAGAGCCCATCTGCAGAGCTTTGACTTGCCAGGCAATATGTTTTTTGGCCTTTATCTGTATAATGGCGGGATCGTGGGTTGTGTAGCTTGGGATATTTCTTGTCCTCATCCAGTCTTTGTCACACATAAAACAGCAACAGCAACAGTTATCTGTATGCATCCATAGTGAGCAGAGGAGTCGAGCTGCCATAGGAGCAGAAAAGTAGAGCTGCTACAGCAAGTACAAGCAGAGAGCAAAAATGCATTTAATTGCCACCTCTTTCACGATGAAAGTTTTGACTCCGCCCTCTAATGCCATGTATTGGCTGTATAAATGTCATCATAAAGGAGGCATGGGAGTATGAGGGCAGTGACATTAACAACATTTGAAACTAGGGATGGGCATCAATTTTCGATTATCGATAATTGATTGTTAAGGATTTTGATGATTTTGATTCCTAGCATTGTTTCCCCTACAATGTCCCCTGCTGGACCTATGCCAGGCAAAAAATCATAAACAGACAGAGGCTCTCATCACTCTCCAAAGCCTCGGCGGCTTCTCTTGAGGCCTCTGAAAACACTACGCCATTGAAAGACGGAGGTTTCGCTGAAAACTGAAGCCTGTAACCCCTGGCTGGGAACGGCTGTAAACACCCAGGGGTGAACTGCGCATGCATGCTATTCTTTCTTTTTGGCCTGGGGGGTTGAAGCTCAAAACTGGGGCAGCTGCGCTCTCTTGCGGCGACAGTCTGCACTGCACTCTTTTGTTTTCTCTCTTTTCAAATACTCGCTTATCAATTAATCGATAATTGATCGGTAATTTTTTTGATGATCGAATAATGAATTTTGATCGTTTGCCCATCCCTATTTGAAACCGACGTATCTATTGTCATACTTAAAGGGAGTATAAATGAGCCTTAAGCCTGACTGATGTCAGTCAATTTTACTGTAGCTTGTCACAGATAAATCTGTGTCTTGGCTGAACTGCAGTATAGAAGTGCCAGAAATATGTTTGACTTCATTTAGAAAAACTGTGTCACATAGTTTATCCACCAGAGAGAACAGAAAAGTTTGTTGTTCAACTTAGTAGAAGACTCTTTAAATAACTGAATGTCGTTATTGTTTTCAAGTTGCGATCTAATTAAGATCGTGACAAGAAGGAACTAAATGGAAAGAGAAGAAGCCTAGATTCAATGGCTTTTAAAATGCATTACTGGATGTTGGGAGGTGTGGTTATGTCATGTAAAACACAAGACAAACTAATAAAACATGGGCCTTTGACCCCGCCTGAGATCATTTCCCAGTGGCCCTTGACACTGAAATTACAGCATGTCGTCTTGATCACAACTGACACACCCCTTGTCGTGCATCTCCTCCCACTTCAGCTCGCTTCACGTTCACAGTGAGTTGGAAAAATACAGAACCAAAGAAAAAGAAACCCTTTCTGTGATAAAAATGCCACTTCACTGCCAAGGAGCCCCATGCGGCACGCACCATACGCTGTCATGAAACTAGAGCCTTACTTGTCTCTGTGCTCAATCAAGTGTATCTTCAATGACCTGTTAGATGTGATGCTCAATGGCTGAACATTTCAAAAAACGGCAGAGGACACATAACGGTCCCCGAAGTTTACTTGCTAGCGCTGGATGCATTGAGGCAATCACGACTCAGCTGACGAGAACTAATGGCGAGTCCCAAGATTCATAGAGAACAATAAATCAGATTCAAACAGCACGATAAAGCATTATCGGAAGCACAGTGCCAGCTGAAACAGATGGGCAGAAGAAACAGCTGTGGGTCTAAATTAATAGGGTGTGCAGCATCAAGCTGACAGCCCGTCTCAGTGGACATTGTGTTAGTTACGGGCTAACACTGTAATCAGATTACTTACACTTTTGAAAAAGTTAAATGATTTACTTGTGTCGTGATCACAGCAGACGAATGCAGCCTGTTCCCTGATTTTTTTCCTGGTTATGATCTTATGTCACCTGTATTGATGCGCTCGTCAGGTGAGTGGACCTCAGTCCCTCTGCCTTGTGTGTGTGTGTGTGTGTGTGTGTGTGTGTGTGTGTGATTTAGAGAGAGTGAGAGGGGAAGACTATTTCAAGTAAGTTATTAATACCTTGTGAGTTCTAGTCTATTTGCTGCATTAATTACCATTAGGGTTACAGTGGATGAACCTCAGTGTATTTATGTTTTTGTAAATAGCCTTTATCACTTATTTAATTTGGCCTGTACTGATAAGAAATTATTGTCAAGTGTCTAAGAAACAGCTGTTATTTTCATTTTACTGTGACTTGTGTTGCTTGATTTGAAGACCTGTCAAGGCTACAATAAATAGGCCTATGAAAACATATCCATTATCTTTTATTGTTGCACTACTTACACAAGTACAGTGATAATGGGTACAATCATAGATAAAAGTTTACAGTTGTCTTGTGCCACAGCAACACTAAAATGATATAGCTGTATCTGCATTTATAAGGGAATTGAAGCAGGTAATAATAATAATAATAATTATTATTATTATTATTATTATTATCATTCTGATAAACTTTATTTATATAGCACCTTCGATAAAAGAAAAGCAGCACAAAATGCTTTATGTGAAAGTAGATATAATAAAACAGACAAGACAATTCAATATAAAGACATTTAAAACAGTTTAAAACATGGATTAACTGATTCATAAAATCATAGATTTGTAAAACTATAAATCCTAAAATCAAATAAGATTTTAAAAGAGTTGCAGCAGCGTGAAGCGTAAAAAGACAGAGTTTCAGACCTGTATCAGGAAAGTCAGAGCTAGTTAAAGGCTAAAGTGAACAGATACGTTTTTAGCTTTCCTTTAAAAATATTTCGCCAAGGTAGTTAATTAGTTATTTTTTTATTTTTATGTCATGCCAAACTTTTGGTTTAATCCATATACCACCAAGCCTTCACTTTAGAGTTTATCCATCAATAATGGTAGCTTATTGGACTCACCCAAACTGGTGATAAATGTGTCACAGACACTGTGCAGAGTGCTGATTGTGGAGCTGTTGTGGGAACTTGCCATCATTCACTAAGTGAACTCACCTATCAGCCGTATCATTCATCCCCTCTGCTAACTTCACTGCAGATATTCTACCCTGTGTGCTTAGCATCCTGGTTACTGAGTCTTGGGGTGCTTTCCATTTGCCTCCCTCACTGGCGTCTCTTGCCTAATATTTATGAACACTCAGCTAACAGTACTCTTTCTTGTCTTTGTATTTTACTTATGCTGAGTCTATACAGTTTTTATGACTGAAGAATAAAACAAAAGAAGAGAATGGGGCTTGTGATGTATTCTCAGAAGTTCCTCACTATTCTGCGATATGACAAAATCTGTCTGGATAAACAGAAAGACAAATTTTACAACTTATTCTTTCTTAAATGAGCAGTGCAAAAAAAAACACACACAAAAAAAACAGAAGGCAGTTTTCTCCAGCAAACATAATATTTCAGGAAAGATTGTGAGTTTGTATTTGCTCTCTGCAGCAGACAATTAGTGTAAAAGAAACTTCAGAGACACTGTAACAGCTCAGAAGGAGAAGAACAGCAAGGTTAGACGGTGCAGACTACAACCTGACTCGAGAGTTTGCCTAAGACCTATACAACAGAAGAACATGATAATGAGTGCTTGTGCTTAATGAGCAGCTTAAAAACACACCAGATGTGGCTTTTTTCTACTGAAACCACCACATTAAAGCAACTTTTTAAAAAAAAATTTTTTAGTATGATGCTAAATTAGTATTTCACTAAATTTGTCGTTAGTCAAAAGCTGTTCTCATAAAATGGACTCTAACTTAATCATGGGTAATTTAAAAATGAAATGTTCTCTTTAAAGGATCATGGCCACCCACACACATACAGTATGACCCACCCGTGCTGCTATTCCCTCATGTGAGACCGCATTTACATACTACACTCCTCTGTCAGTCACTATCATCTCAGTCTGCTTTGTACCAGCTGCCATGAGACGCCTGCAGCAGTGTGACCTTCCTGCCTCTGCATCTTGCTGGGTATTTTTTTATTAGATTGCTCTTTATCATGGGGCTGAAGACACTGCGAGACACACTGTGAGCTTCACGAAAAGTGCATTATGTTTGAACATTGCTTTTTTGAAGTTTACCCAGTATCCTGGGCTTGAAAAAGACAGAGTTTGTCCTCTATTTACAAAGAGGCTCTCTGCTGTTTTATCCCTAGGACATGTTTTATTCCAAAGTTTCAGTGCGGTTTCTCTGCCTCATGGATTACTGGTCCATGAATAGGGCGGATGGGGACCGGATGTGTCACCAGGTTGATGACGTGTTGCCACGAGGAAAACGTCTCTGAAGACACAAACGTTTGACATGTGGGTTTGATACTGTCTAATGGTTTCTGATGAGATTGAAATCACCCTGAGACAAAAGTTTGCACATCTATTCTTCGGAGAGAGGAAATAAGAAAGAAATCTAATCTCTCAAGCTCCAGCTGTGCAGAAGAAAAATCTCAAATAAGGGCATTAGAAATTATTCGACCGCAAGTATTATTTCATTTTTACTGTATCAGAGAAAAGTTGTTCTCAAATATGATTAAGTTGCTTTGATCTATAATCTGTTAGGTATGATTTCTACCAGTAACTTGGCAATATATTTATTTATTTATATATTTTTTTTAAATAACAGGGACAGTACATATTAATAGACACTTGCATGTAAATATGTAGGATTGTAGCCATTGGCTAATTTCCATCCTTTGTCCCTGGGCAAGTTGATGTTAATGTACAGTCAATAAAACAGAGATACAATAGCAATAAAAGGTGAAAAATACAATTACATAAAGAATGAAAGGTACAATAAACAGTCTAGATAGACAATAAACCATGTCACTCATAACAGACCAGAATAAAGTGACCATAGGAATTTGGAATATGTGTTAAAGTGCTAGATTGCTAAAGTGCTTTAAGTGCTAAAGTGCTTAAGTTTTGAAGTGCTGTTGTATATTGCATGTTGCCCTATTGCACATATTTTGCACACACAGACGTGTGTGTGCAGGTGTTATTGCACAGGTTAGCATACATAGGTAAAATTGTGTACGCATTATTTCACAGAATTTGCATACATAACAAATGTATGTAAGCATACAGGGTCACTAGACTGGCTTGTCACCAGCAACATCCCCGACAACCAGACAGATACACAAAGAACAATACAAATATCATTTACATCCAGTACACATGACAATACAGCATATCCAATGGCTTTTAGGATTCATTGTGATTGCAGCTTTGATTCTCCAATAACCACATTTTTAGATGCTTAGTGAAAGATGTAAGGGTTGATAAGTTATGTATGTCACTTGGTATCGTGTTCCATGAGTGAGACGCTTGATATGAAAAAACTGACTGCCCAATAACACTTTTCCTGCAAGGGGCCAGACAGTCACCTCTAGACCCTGCTCTGGTTGACCTGTTTGTGTTTGTCTTTATAAATTCTTTTAACGGCAGTGGAGCTAGTCCATGGAGAATCTTGAAGACTAAGGTGGCATCTGCATATGTTATTATATTTTCCCAACTCAACAATTCATGTTTCTTCAAGATGTTACAATGGTGGTGCAAGTTGGGCTTTTTGTCTAAGACTTTTAGAGCCTGCTTATATGCAATTTCTACAGGCTTTAGTGTGGACTTGCATGCCAGTGCCCAAGATGTTACACAGTAGGTCATATATGGCATGATCATCGCACTTAGGTATAATTTTGCAGAATCAATAGTTAAGTTGTTTAGAATGTATCTGAAGTTTGACAGATTGAATTTTATTGTATTCAGTTTTTTTTTACTTGCTGTTTGAAGCATAGCTGTGAATCAGTAATAATTCCTAGATATTTAAACTCCTGTACGACTTCAAGTTTTGTTCCATGGACAAGCACATCAGCAGCCACATCAACATTTACCTTTTTAGAAAAGAACATGCAAACAGTTTTTGACATGTTGAGGTGTAAATGGGGAAGTCTCAGCCAGTTGGACACATTAGACATAGCTGCTGATAACTCTTGTGCACTCTTGTGATAACTCTCTTTAGCATGCACATACACAACTGCATCATCAGCATACATTTGGAAAGCTACATTTGACGGACAACAATTGGGCAGGTCATTAATGTACAGACTAAACAAAAGCAGTCCCAAGACCGAGCCCTGCGGTACACCAAGATTATTTTCAGAAGTTGTGGATGTTGTATTATGAACTCTAACACACTGTTTCCTCTGCCCAATACATAATTCTATTCATTGCAGTGCTTTTACAAAAAAGTTAAAATATGACAGCTTAGTTAATAAGATCTGATTATTCACAGTGTCAAACACCTCTCTTAAGTCAAGAAAAACAGCTCCTATGACACCCCCAGTGTCAATTTTAGACTTTAAGTTTTCCCAAAAAAAAGCAAATAGCTGTCTCAGTAGAGTGCTGTTTTCTGAAGCCAAACTGCATTGGATTTAGGTTGTGCATGCGCATATAGTTGGTTTTTAAGCATGCTGCAACTTTGACCTATCTTCTTTCATATTCCTGATGAGTAAATGCTCCCTTTTTGTAGGGATAGTGGTGATATGATCCTCCAGGTCACTTCTGCACATGTAGACAAATAAAACAATGTTTTTTTCCCTAGAATGCAGCATCCCCATTACCGCAACGTCCCTGGTTCGATTCTGGACGGAGGTCTTTCTTGCATGTTACTTGCTCCTAACTTCCTGTTTATCCACACTGTGAACTGTCAGATAAATCCAAAATGCCAAAAGGAAGTTCTTAAAATCAAAATATAAAATAAAATGAATCAATAAACATGTCTGAATTGTGCTGTTCAAGACAAATGTAAGCATTTCTGCAAGTAATTTTACAAAAACAATATTAAATGATGAGAATGTCTTAGCTTGATATTTTTGTGGGCAACAGACAGTTCAGTCGGGAGAGACAGAAGAATGAAGTAAAGATAATATTTTATACAGAATATGAGTGTCCAGATTAACAGGTGATTTGAGCCAATTAAGATTTAACAGAAGTCCTTGGTGCTTAGAAACCAGAGGGAGATTATTTCTGTGATTGAGGACCATCTGAGCTTCAGCAAGATAAATACCCCCATGGAGACACTGGTGGAGGTGGTGGTGGCTGATGAGGCTGATGAGGCTGATGAATCTGAGAAGACTTGGTGACGTTGGAGAAGTGGAGGGTGCGCATGGCTGCAGCATGAAAGAACTGTGGGCAGAAAAAGAGCTGTATTTAAAACAAGAAGCAGTAAGGTGATAGGCTAACGGAGAGGGTGTGTCTCTGTATTATTGGCTGTTTGTGAATCAGCTGTAGAACAGCTGATGGCTCGGTTGAAAGCCCTGGATAATGACAGCTGGAGATTGTGAGTGAGCATGTGTGTAGGGTGAGAAAGAACAATTACAGCCTAGGCATGAAAAGTATTGAGCTTTCCCTAGAGCTTCATTAGATACCACCAGAAATTATGGTAAAAATAAATGTAATGGGCTGTCATTGCTGGTCTGTAATGCCATTTCCACTGCCGACTACTTATGATAACTTCCTGTTTCTTTGGTTCTGAGAAGCCACTACCCAATCAATGGGATTTCACAAACTAGGGATAGGGTTACACAAAATGTAATGAAGCAAAGCCTTCCTCTTTACAAGTGTTTAGTACCCTGAAATATCTGCTAAGCACCACATCATTTGGGGCAGAATAAAACATTCATGCAAGACACTGTTATTAAGAGTCCCAGGCGTAGATTTCGGAGGGTTGCAGGGAACACCCATCCCTCAATGTTTAGAACATATCAGTAGCAGAGGACTTTTATTTTTATTAAAGACATGTCCACTATAAATTGATGCAGATAAGGCACAATTGGGGCATAAACTTTTGCCAAAATGCAGGAAATTAGGTTAAGTGTTTGATGCTCAAAATTTCCCAAGGGACGAACCTCAAAACTCCTAGTTTCATGTATGTCCCCATTAGGGCTGCCCCAGCTAAGGACTTTCCTAGTCAACCATGAGTCGTCATTTAGGGCCATTAGTCAACTAGTCACCCGCATGTTTACGATATTCATTTGATTATTAAATTATATATTTTGGGCGGGGCAACACAATGGTTTGAATTCAAGGTGTGAGAAAGAATATCAGTAACACTGTTAACACTGCTACATTACATACTAAGTGGCTAATGGGCATGTAGCTACTTACATGTTTCAGATGATACGTCATGTTTGTAGTCGACCAGTGAAGATGAGTTTACATATCACCTTGGGTTCGTCCTCTTTCTGTGTCTGTCCTTTCAAATCAAATTTTCTCATGGTCCAGTCACATAGGTTGTGATTTATTTTGACAAGGTGCTGCCCACTAATAGAGTTTCACATGTTCAGCAACTAAGCAACTAATGACTAACTGTCTTTCTGGTCAACTAATGTTTGGTTGACTATTAGGAGGCAGCCCTAGTCCCCACCGATGTTGAAACAACACCTACACCCTTGTTCTGAGTGAAAACTCCTCTCATCCAGATCTCTACAAAATATAGTGCACAGTTTAGTGACTAAGCCTATTAAGCCTACCTGGCTGTCCAAAACTCTGACAGGCAGATGTGCGATGCCTTAGCTGATTCAACTCCTCAGAGACCCCAGAGTTTCTCCCCTCCATACAAAAGCAAAAGTACAACATTAACTGTCTCATCTGTAACAGTGCTGCATGTCAGTGTGGAATAGACCATGTTGGTCAGACTAAACGTGTCCTAAAAATCAATAGCGCTGAACCTAAGTCTGCAGTTTCCTATGACAGTATGGGCAGTGTATTTGCATGCCATTACAGTCAGGCAGGTTGTGTACATCTGTGCTGTATCGACCAGATTGGGGATTGGGAAAGATTGACCCTTCCCCTAGAGTAAGTGAAGGAGACTTTTGGGGAGAGGTATTCTGGCTGATGAGGAGCTTAACCTCTTTTGTTTTCTGCAGGCTTTAATGCAAAAAATCTCTGGTTATATATCTGACATATCTGTGTTTAATGCTGCTCACCGCTTTGTTTTTTAATTTAAGGCACACTCACACTTGCACCAGTCTCTGTGGACGTTCACTCAGTCCCTCTTTCACTGTCATTGAAGCCCTTTTTTGTTTCCCTGTGAGCTCTAGCTGGCTTTGGAAGACTTGACAGTGTATGATCATCACTCTGCTCAGTATTACATTATTAGCCGTGTTGGACCTGTGACGACATCTTGGGTTTTTCAATGCTGATTGTGGGTCAGTTTATTTGGGCTGAATGCAAATGTGACTATCTTTAGTTGTGAGCCTTCTCTGCATGTGGTTATGATACAGATTTTGTGCGTGTGTGTACAGACATGCATTTGCATATGCAATTACTCGTGTGTTCACATACCCCCTCCCTCCTCGCAAACGATTCATCTGTCTGAACCATCTTACAGGAAATAAAAAGAGAACAGAGAGTTGAGGAATACCATCTTATGTTTATTTTTAGATGAAAGAGAAAATAACACATCACATGCGGCTTTTTGAACAATCAGCATCAACACCAACAATCAGCGGGTATATTTTTCCTCTAGGTTTGTCTGTCTTGTGTTTGGATCTATTTGTGAAACCCACCAGGGGAATGTTATATCAGCTCTGATCTGTCCCACTAACTGAGGGAGCCGGCTGCAGTGCTGCAGCATCACAGGAGCCTTAACTGTTCCTGCACCAGCGCTGGCAAAATCAACAAATCTGCTCTCTGATAGAAACTCTGGAGCAAAACAGTCAACATCTGGAGACCGCTGCGCTTGCCAATATTGTGGCATTCAGACTCTAGCTCTCTCATGTTTTTGCTTTATATCATTACAGCTCTCAAGGCAGGAATACTGAGCCAGAACTGGGCCACTCATAAATGACCAGACCCTCAAATCTAAAAGTTGAAACAGATAAGGCAGATTACTTACAGAGATTTTGTGTTTGGCCCGTGTTTGCTGTAGATATCAAAAGAGAAATCCTGATGTCCTGCGACCTCACCACAAAATCCTGGTATTAAATCTTGTATATTTTCTGTTTAAATCAGTCATTTGTGAGCCTTGGAGTGTTGAAAGACGTGCAACCACTTACACATTAATAAGGCTTGAGATGCTCTTTATACTCTGGTATTAAAAAATGTTGCTTTGGGATTGTATCTTATTGACAAATTCTTATTAAAGCAAAAGTTTATATCTTTTGCTGAACTGTGGCCACAACTGGGAGTTACAAGATACAGTCTAGTACATAGAATTTTTCATTTTCTGAGACAATTGCTCTAAAGACATCATTGTTTCGCACCCTGACTGAGACCAATGGGAGAACACTGTTGATGTATTAAGTTGTACTTGCATGATGGAGACAAAAAAACAGCCCTATGACCCAAAAAGCATTATGACTGACAGTATGAAAGAGAGATCTGCTGACAGACTCCCCAAGAGCAAGGAAAATCAACATTGTTCTTTGCAAAAGGATTTCTAATCCATAAAAGTTTCATGTTTGTTAAGTTTCCCCAGAGCCTACAACAGCTAATGATGTCATGCTGATGTAAAGTATATAGACCCTTTTAGGGCCAACGTCACAATGATGTCATTTGTTAGCTGGAGGCAAAACACAACTCGCCACCTCAGGGCTGTAGGCTACATAGGAGTCTTAAAATGTCATGTTGTGTTATTGTGAGCCAGAATAGGAGGAGTCATGCTCAAAACTTAAATTTGATCACAAACCAGCCGCCACTGCCCTTCAACAAAAACAAAGACAACTGTGGTTAAATGTGATAAGACTAAAAGACCGGACGGTGGTGATCATCAAAAATGCTCGTATGTGCAGCGCACACTTCATCTCAGGTTAGGGAAAAAGTATTTCCTGTTGTAAGGATGAATAACGTTATGTGTATTAAGGGTTATCATGTCCACCTCATCAGAAATTGGGGAGGTATTAAGAGTAATATTGAATTTCTCCATAATGTTAACTTTTTAGCACATTAGCTAAGATTAGCTTCAATAGCAAAACAAATAGAGGAAACCGTTCAAGTGTCGTCTTTCTTTGTAAGACTGGCATAGTAATCAACCATTAAGACGACCATCCCACCTTCAGCAATCCAGTCAAATGACGCTCTTCCATCTCCCCAGACTCTTGTGTACTCTGCCATCCGAGCAAATCTCTCTGCCCTTCCACGTGCAAACGAAGACAGCCTGAGGCAGAGAGAGCAAACCTCCCTGCCCTTCCATGTGCCGACATGGAAAGCCTAAGACAGGGAGAGCAGCAGCAAAGACCCCCAGGAACAGAACAGAGCAGCATCAATGACAAACACAAATGACATTGATAAGTCAGACACAGCATGAAAAGGAGGAGCTGGGGTGGAGGCAGGTTGCAAAGCAGCTTGCAGAGGAAGCAGCAACAGTAGGCAGGCCAGAGCAGTTTAAATAGGGCGCCCTGAATGAGATTTGCCAATTGGTTGCATAGAAAGGAATCATGTGATCTATCAGGTGACTCCTTTTCATCAATCAGCTGCTCCATCAGTTGATTGGCTGTTTGAGATCAGCTGATGTAGCTGGGATGTGAGCTGAGCTTGACATTGTGTCCTGCCTGAGATAACGCTGTGCACAATTCAGTCACAATTAGAGAATTATTAAGTATGTGAATTAAATGAATACTTAAATGACTCACCCTGTAAAAAAACATAATTTTTCTCACATGCCTTCACAGTGAACAAAGAATCCAAAAACAGAAATATTTTGATGAATTGGAGTAAAAGGGGACAGCATTTAACAACAACCAATCTAGACTTTAAAATCAAAATGCTTGTGTTTGGGAAGTACTGAGCACGGACTGGGTAAATGAGACTTGGATTATACTGCAGGAGTTGTGTGCGAGATTGTCAGCTGATATGTTGATATGATTTTGCTGCTGTCAAACGCAAACCACTATTTATTTGTCAGTGCTCGCTGTTTTTACATTTTATTGTTCATTGTGGAGGCATGTGAGAAAAACAGAGTTTTCTCCACAAATTCAAGGTAACACAGGGCGAGTAGCTGACATACAAATAATGATTTTGTGGGTGAAGTATTCCTTTGAAGTCAGTCACACAGCGATGTCACACTTGCTAAGCTACAGGTCCTGAAGGAAACAATCCCACAGACCACGACATATACAGAGGCACAAAGACCGACATGCAGGTGAAAAAGAAAATGGTGCCAGTAGCCCATTAACAAACATCACCTTAGGTGTGAATTTATCATCACACTTATTTCTGTCTTTATTGCTATTCCTTTCATACCAGTGTGGCTGTTAGTCAGACATTGTCAATCATTTGTATTCACAGCCTTGTACACACACAACCACAGCCTGTCCAGAGCTCAGTGCCAAGTCTATATTCAACTCTGAGGGCAATCAAATATTTACCAACCAAAATAAGAAGGAGAAATCAGACATCTTGCCATCTGAATAACAAAAGACTTCACCCTGCTTTTAATAAACCTCAGATTCCTAAATCAATCTGAATTAAAGTATTTGATTACCAGTTTCCTAGCAACCCAGGACCATGGCCATCTGTTGCTTCTGCAGACAGACGAGTCGGCCTGTGCTGTAGCCAACAGGGAGGAATTCCACCACGCTTTCAATCTCTCGAGCTCATGCGGGGGTCTCTTCTTTACACCGAAAGAAGAAAAACAGGACCCACAAGGATAGAATTTGCGATATCTGCAGAGCACCTCACAAAGACTGCTTTCCAGAGTGCATTCTGTTCAATAATTTAGCATTGGACTGAAGGAAAAAATGTAATATTCATACAGACAAATGTCCCACTCTATTGCATTCAGGCCCTTAGAGGACTGAGAGGATGCCACGTACTTCCTCTGACTACGAGACACAGGAGTATACAAAGACAGGGTATCAGTTAGAGTTCAGCTGGTGACAACATCTGCCAGGAGGACACGGTAAACTCACACCAAGCTTGATTGGAGCACTCGCAATAGTGAATATATCCTTTTAAGGACATCCCAAAGGGAAGCCAACAGTACCTGGTCATCATATATGTGAGACCTGAAAGAAATTGATTAGGGTTGACCTTAGAGGGTTATGGTTACCTAAAAATAGAGTTTTTCTAGATGCATATGGTTTTTATTAAGGTTCTCCATAAAAACTGTATACATCCATGGACCATTTCTCTCCCAATCAGGATAAATGGACGACTTTGACAGGACAGTTTTCTTGTTGTTTCAAACACTGAAAACGTCACTGCCCTCATACTTCTATGCATCCTTTATAATTGGCATGGACGTAGCCAATGGCACTAGAGGGCAGAGTCAAAAGTTTCACTCAACAACAACAAGATGACAATGGAAGAGGTCGTAATATTGTACCTTTAAATGGAGGCAGCTTTGTAGATGGTGGTGGATTTTGCGGCCATTATATATATATATCCCAAAATGGAGATGAACACTTCTTCCTCTTATATATTACTGATTCATTATGTTTCATCATTATTGAAGTTTCTTTGTGGTCCCCTACCGTCATATCTCGCTACAGTGCCTCCATAATCTTCATGTTGTGTGGCCCACTGCACATGTGCATTAGTGTCTCTCTCCTGTCAGTTTATGACCCTTTTACTAGTGGGCAGGGCTTAGCTGGAGGCAAAACAATTCTCCACAGACATTAGCTAGCACTGGCTAGCAAATTCTGTTGACTTGTTTCTGACAAAGAAGGAAGATGATGAGTCTTTGTGAATAGGGTGCATTTGGAAATATTTGTTCCGAGTGCCAGATCACACAAACTGAACGGTTCGTATATTCAGAGTGCTGTGTGAATTTACCATTCAGTTATCCAGAGCGCTGCACGCTCAGTGTGGCAGAGCACACTCGAGGCACTGCAGTGTGATTTGACAGGTTTGCTGAAGGTGGGATGTCCGGCTTTGTGGTTGATTACTATGCCAATCTTACAAATGAAGATGACACTTGAGTGCTTTCATCTGTTTTGTTTTGCTATCAAAGTTAATGCTAGCCAATGTGCTAAAAAGTTAGTGTTAGTGTTAGTGTTAGTGTTAAATTACCTCCCCAATTTCTTATTAGTGGCTCCATTTTGTCTGCATCTGATTGCTTTCAGAAAATCTGCACAAGAATGGATGAAATGAACGCATGAGTATGAACAGAAGGCTCCCTCGTCTGTATCTGTTTTCGTATCTAATGTTAAGCATAAATGAGACCTTCATGGGCAAATGCATGAATCAAGGGATGATTGCATTTGGAGAATATATAATATATAATATAATAATATATAATAAAATATATAATAAAATATATTTAAAAAAAGAAAAGAAAAAACTAAAAGAGGCTTGAATGTTGAGGTTATTGTGGCCAGTTTCTCTGCTGTTTAGATTGTGCTGTTTTTATTATCCTTAAGAGGTTGACCTTCAAGCCAATTTTATTGCAACGATGCTAACGATTGTCCTCTTGGGAAATATAGTATGCTCAAATGATGCATCTTAAATGTACTGAATGTTGTTAAATGATAAAATAATCAATAATTTTATTAGTACAGCGCTTTTCAAGGACAAAGCAGAAAGTGTTTTGCAGTGCAGCGTGATAGAAACTTTCAGTGTAGGCTACACCAAAGAACATTGATAAGGGGAAAATAATAATAAATCAACAAGAATTAAAAAGAAATATAAAATCTGGTGGTTGCATGGCAGATCTGTGTTATACAAACAAATGAATCAGTAGTCTCCAAGCTAAAATAACCCTAATGGCATCACTGTGGCATGATCAGAGTATTCTTCCGAGCCACAGAAGACATGATACAACTATTTTCACAGGCTGGCGAGTAAACTGAACCTTGTTTGTAAAATCAGTGATGTTCCTCATTATGGCATGATTTATATACAGTGTGAGCAGACCGAATACTAAACTGAGACTTTTCCAAAGCTGAGGCACCAGTACAGCAGAGACTCCATCACCCCTTGACTTCAATTTAGACTTTGAACAGCTGGCCGAACAAAAGGCCCATCACAGCAGATCTGAGAGGCCTTTTAGGGAGTAAGATGTTCACTGATCTACCAGCAAAGACCTGCATGTAATAAGCACGATTTAAAAATTGATTGTAATCTAAACTGGCAACGAAAGAATTAGCAACAGGAGCAAAGACGCTAAAAATGTGATGATGATGAATTTTTTTACTTGAAAAATTTCCTTTTCTCAGTTACCATATGTTTTCCATTATGTTGTTTTATAAAGTACACAGTAACCCGAGTTCTAGCTCACTGAGACATGTATACTACTCTCAAGAACATTGGTTCCCAACTGGTGGGTTTGTCGTCCAAAAGTGGGTCGCGGGGTCCATTCTGAATGGACCACAGGTGACTTCTTAATGTGTCAAGTTTGTAAAAAAAAAACACACTTTATTTTAAAGTATGATGAATTTCTGGCACAGAGCTTTTATTCTGAAGTGCCGTTTCCTGCTGTAGAATGAAGCAGGATTTACACCTGTACGTCAGCTTTATGCAGAGCCTATGGCGTAGCCTAAGCACGTGGTCTCATTGTAAGCATTTATACATCTGTGGTGGTTTGTCTGTGTCACTCTGCAGTTATACCTCCAAAACACTAGTCAGCAGGAGAGGTTTCTATGAAGTGCTGTAAAGTTTAGTTTATTCAAAACACACCCAAAACACACATTAAACATGGCTTAATAGAAATAATTTCAAACACAAGTACACAAATCAGCTTCACTATAACTCGCAGTATTCACAGACAAAGCACTTGTCTTTATCTGGACACATTTTCCCCACAAATACAACATGTTAAGCACAACCCTATGGCATTTTACATTGTATAAATTAGCCTAGCGGCTAGCAGACTTTTTACTCATATGAAACCAGGGACAACAGCGACATTTAACAAAGGTAATGTTACAAAATTCAGTTCAAGTACAACTCACATGGTTCACTGACAAAACAACTGTCTTATACTAAACACATTTTCCAAACAAATATAACATGCTAACGTTATTAGCACAAGCCTATGGCATTTTACATTGTATAAATTAGCCTAGTGATTAGCAGAGATTTCCTCTACTCATATGAAGCCAGGATAAATCACGCAAAAGACTTAAAATGCTATGTCGATGCTCTGTGTCGACGTAGAGCCTATGCCATACCCTATGCTTTGATTTGACACAGAAGTATTAATTCAGTTTAAGTGACTACTTGACAGAGACAGCAAACTAGCTCAACGACATGGCCAAACTCAAGCATGACGCTCAGGGAATTACACTGTGTGGACCTTGAACCAGTGACTAAAGAGAAATCTGGACCACATGACTGGACCAATTGTGCACCACTGCTCTAGAATAAGTATTACACTGTTTCATATTTTCCCTTATGTGTTCTACAACTTTAAGTCTAATGCAAAAAAACCTTAAACACCCTCCTAAATGCCCAATCTGTGGTGAAAATGTAAACACAAAGATCACACTAATATATGAAGTCAATGCACTCAGCTTTTACTACCTCACTGAATGATCTTTTGATGAATAATATATTCATACTTCAGTGAGGTTTTAAATCCTGATATATTGACAAATCAACAGAGAGATGCCCAAGATAGGCCCATAAGGATGGAAATAGGAGATAGGATCTCCTCAGTGTCTAGACGCTGGTGGATTTGTAGCACGTAGGTTGAAAAACAAAACCTCCCATCTGAGTCTAGGGGAACAATCTGAAGATCATGTTGGCGGTGGGAAAGTGTTGGGTTGCGCAATAGTAGTTCTGAAAGAGGAGATGACAGGATCCCAGTGATATTTAAGTAACTGACAACCACTGAGCTCAGGGAGGTATCCAGGTTGGGACTGCCATACACTATGACACACAAAAATAGATCAGGCTTTTTTCAACCATATTTTTATTGTTTTTACTATATGAGCAAATATGCTGATTATATAATAAGCAATTCACATGACAGAAAATATGATACGTCTTATCCATTCCTCAAAGGGCCAGTATTCTACAGATGTGCTTCTGGGATGGTTGAAACCATCCCCCACCATACTTTTTCAGCACAAGATTCGGGGGATTGTGTCCAACCATTTCTGTAATATTTGGAAACTGACAATCAGACATTCACACCCACTTCATGCTGTGACTGGCCAGCTGGAGGTGAGATAGGTGCCAGGGTTTGAACTTCTCCCTTAAGCTCTACCATTGATAGCAACATGAATTATGCATCTGTTGCAAATGCTATCTGCACTGTCTCAAGGTCTGATTCACAGAAGGTATTGCATTATCGATATTACATAAGGCTGGACACGGTGGTGTGGTGGTTAGCACTCTCGCCTCACAGCAAGAGGGTTGCCGGTTCGATCCCGGGCGTGGGAGCCCTTCTGTGTGGAGTTTGCATGTTCTCCCCGTGTCAGCGTGGGTTCTCTCCGGGCACTCCGGCTTCCTCCCACAGTCCAAAAGACATGCAGATTGGGGACTAGGTTAATTGGAGACTCTAAATTGTCCGTAGGTGTGAATGTGAGACCTAGATAGATCCAAACAGCAGAAGTTAACAGACAGCTGTCAGTCAATCTGCAGTGTTGGGGATGCGCATTATTGTACACGCCCATTTTTCTCTGCAAAGTTTGGGCTGAGGTGAGGAGGAATTGAAAGTGGTGTGGACATATGAAAAGAGGGTAAAATGAGTGGAAGTGAGGAGCAAAGCAGCGGTGAAGCTTATCCTCAAAAATGGATGACATTGTGGATAAAAAAGGTTACACAATGTCAATCATTTGCCCTTGGTCTACTTGAAAGGTGACGATGCACAGACAAAGACGGTCTGCAAAATATGTACTTGGTTGATGCCAGCCAGGACGGGAAACACAACAAACCTTTTTCATCACCTGAAAACATGACATCCCAGGACTACCCTGAAAGCATGAAAATGCTTGCTGCCAAAACTGCAGCAAGTCCACCAAAAGTGTTGCTCAGCGGCCTAGCACTTCTGCTGCTGTGGACAACGCTAGCGGGGCTGCACCAGTACAGCAATCAGTTGTGTCCTCTTTTGTCGCTGTAACCCAGTATGAGAAGCGATCAAAAAGGAGCAGAGATATAACAGACTCAGTGTCATACTTTCTAGCCAAAGACATGATGCCCATGAGCACCGTGGAGAAAGACGGGTTCAAAACATTAATTGAAGTGCTACACTGCAGGTGAAGCTCCCAGGAAGGAAATATTTTTTTTTTTCAAACTGCTCTGCCCCAGCTTTATTACGCATGCTGTGGGAAGCTGGAAAATCATTTGGTTTCTTCAGGTGTTAGACATTATCAGGATACTAAATTCGTGATCGATAACGATAACAGCATATCACCCAGCCCTGATATTACAGCACAAACACACCCATTAAGTTTTGCAGCTGTGTGCAGTATACCCTTTTTTGTCTCACTGCAATTATCATGTGGCAAAGTACTGTGAGTCAAGACCAAAGTAGGCAGAGCAATGGCAAAGAAAAAAATCAAATTTAAATGCTCAGATTACAAACTCCAGGCTCTGCCCAATGAGGTGCAGAAACAATCCTTAAAACTTCAGGCAAGAAATTCAAACTTGACAGAGAAAAACCGTCGGCCTACTTGGGATTTAATATCCCAGTCTGTCAATGCGCTTCAGTTACCACCAACCCTCTAAAGACGCTAATAATTTCACTGTAACTGCGTGTGGCTGTTAGCCCCTATCTTTGTGAATTGTACCGCCTTTGCAACAAGGCTGATTTGCATAAAAGGAGCCAATTTTGTGTTAAATGCATGCACATTACCTAATTAAAATGTGTGCAAAAAGTGCAGGAACACAGACATTATTTGCTTGGTGTCACAGTGAGGGGTGCATTTAACCCTTTTTGGGTGCTCTAGGAATTACTTGGATTCTTTTTGTCTTATTTTTGCAGGTTTAGTGGCCGCAAAAAGCTGCATACTCCTTTTTTGAATTCAGTCAGTGTCTACCAGGAGAGACTCTGAAAACATGCACCAATATCTCCATATTTAAACGATATGATGATGTCCCTGCTATGTGGCGGTTGTTTTTTCATGCTGCCTTGGAGCGGGGCCATTTGGAACAACTACAAACACTTTTGATTTAAGATGTGGTCAGACAACTCTTAGGAACCAGTTCTGACTGAGAACAACACGACCTTTTGTCTTATGAACACACAAATTACTGATTTCTTGTCGTTGTTCAAACTCTTCAAGCCCATATTTAAACCTATTAAATGTAAAAAAATAACAGATCTGGTTGTCTCTTTCATCACATACCTGTCTGAAACTGAAGTGTTGATTTTTAAATTTGTTGTGGAGGTATGTCGGCGTCTACAACACAGTTTGTCCTCATTTAGACAAAATTTCATGCAGCTGTCGGCAGTGTCTTGGTATCGAACTCCATCGCTGCCTGCAGGAGCAGCCGGCGTGCCGAGTTACTCTGTGCAGCCTTCACTTGTTTCTCCTGCTATCTTCTGAGACAGTTTGTGTGTCTTTAATTTTGGATTGTGTTGTGAGTTGTTACAGGAATCGGGAAAATAGCTTTGTCCAACTGAGAGTTAGTAGCAGTCGATTTGGCAGTGGGACACCTAAACTGTTTAAAAGCACTCCCTGTCTGTCTTCTCCTCCTCCTCCTCCTCCTCCTCCTCCTCCTCTCCTCGCTGCCTTACAGACAAAGTGACTTGACTCCAGGCTGTGTTTGGCTATACACCGCAGCATCACCGAGACATTCAATAATGTTTTTCTATAATTAGAAGCTGTAGTAGAGCACTCATTTCCCCTCTTTATTACTTTCTGGTTGCTGTTGGCTGGTGTCCCTGGTTTGATGATATGAGCTATATTTTCCCACCATATGGCCACCTGACATATACTGTAAGTAAACTCTATAATACTCACGGCTTTATTACAGCACATTCAATTCCCTCATGGTTCTGCGAGAACAGCGTGTCTGCAGTTAAGTTGTCCAACTCCTGTTGTTAACTTTGTTGGAGTTTTGATGACGGCCGACATACAACAAACACTTCATGAATTCAAAAGGAAGCACTTAAACATCCACAGAGAAAATCTTTGTTTGCATTAGCTGTTGTGTCTTTGCTCATAGGATCCTCCCTATTTCCCTCCCTCGGCCACCGCTTGCATCATTACACCATTCAGCCCTGGCGCTGGTGTAAAGAGGGTAAAGCAGCCCCTTTGGAATCCTTCAATGGCCATTATTAGTATTCTGTGGGGAAATAAAAGGACCCATCTGTGGAGGTGGTGATGAGGGGGTGACAGGAGGACAGGGGGAGGAGGAGGGGGTACGTCCCCTGAGAGACCAGGGGATTAACCACTGACACATGGAGCCTGCTAATAAGGCCGTTTGGAGAACCCAATCCATGGGATCAGTACATGCATGTGTAACACACACCAAATATGCACACACTCTTGCACAAACACTTGTGTAGTTTCATATAAGCATACTACATTAGCAGTGTTTGCCACACACTCGAGCAGCGTCTCAAAGTCTATCACACACACCCACGGGCAAACACACACAGTTGCATCTCCGCATCTTTATTAAATTTGTAGTAGGGCCACATCTGGTCACATACACCCAGAGAACAAAGGGGAGATGCGGAGAGGAGGGGGGGAGCCCAGTGTCAGATATGGAGATTTCATCCCCTGCTGCAGAGTATTAATGTGCGTGTGCACGCGCCAAGCATCTGTCACATATAATTGGAGGGTGTCAGGTGCGGACACGGGGCCAGATTCAGTCCACCCACAACATGAATTGTCTGCTCCTGTGACTGGTAGAATCTGTGTGTCAACATCTATATTTATTATGGGGCTGACCCAGAGGTTTGGCAACGATGACTGCCTGATGGGGGATGAATGACTCTCGAGATTGTCATGAATCATGCCGCATCACCCGGCAGACCAGGAGCGTCTCATTTGCGGCGGCCTCGATGTTGCTGTTGTCAGTTTAATCAGAAGTCATTGATTGTCCGGGGCTTTTCTCCAGAGAGGGATTTTTGTTGAGTTAAAATGTCCCCCTCAGTGACTGTTGTGGGGGGATAGAGTTAATAGAGCATCTTTGTTATTACAGGAGTTGTTTGTTTCACTGTTCGAATGATCTCGTCACCAAGTGCGGCACACACACACACACACACACACACACACACACACACACACACACACTCACACACACAAAGGATCCAAGCGCATGAGCATGAGACCCTTCCTCTCATGAGACTTACCTGTCACTGCCACCGCACATGAGCCCCAAGAGTCTCCTCCTGAAGGAGATAGAAGGAACCACTGCACCACCAGCTTTGGCAGGAAGGTTTTGACACCTCCTCGCAGTAGTTTTGTTTGTGAAAGCAGTCCAAATTGTCTCGGTGTGCAGTTCCGGATGCCGTTTTATCAGACTGCTCATGAATGTCTGCTGACATGAGGAAAAGTATTGCTCATTACCTTCAGGTTCCATTCACGCTAGGTAGGTAATGTGTCACACGGGTTGATGAGACTGCATTGGAGTGGGAATGTACCCAAGGGGTGCGGCAATTAATAGGCATGCAGAGCAGCCTCCACAACAACACAACACGGGGGGGGTTTGTCTCCCTCAGTCTCTCTGTCTAACCTAAATTTAACTTAAATGACAATATGGTTTAGAGTGCTCGGATAGAAATAGATCACTGGGACTGGAGGAGAGACAAGGTAATGTAATGTCATTCACCGCAAATCAGGTCTCGCTGGCTTCCTGAGATACGGTGGATCCAGAAATAGAATTTTGCTGACAGAGGAAGTTGCTGCGACCGAAGATCGATACACTCACTCGCCCCCTGCTTCACGCCGAAAGCATTTTTCTGAGCGCTGCATTTTGTTTTCCCTGTACGTGTCTGCCCGTGCCTTGACTTAAGAGACGATAGTTTTGACTCTAACAAAGTTTACTCCTGAAAGACTGTAGTGCCCGCAGAGTTAGCTTACTTGGGAGTTATGCAGACTGAAGCTACAGTCAGTCAGAATTTTCAGTCAGTCAGAAACTGTGCTCTCTTTTACTATCTATATAAGTTATTGCTCCTGCCTGCCTACTTGCACTGTTGTATCATATCTCTTGTAAAAATGTACGTTTTTAAATGGTGTATTGTGTGTCTCTACCTTTGATGTGTTTGAGAGAATCCAAAGATAAATTTCCCCTGAGGTGGACAATAAAGTTATCTATCTGTCTTATCCATCCGTCAAAAAATAGAGAAAAAAAATACACAATTAATCTGGAACCAGGTTATCTTCAAGATGCTTGTTTTGTCTGACGAACACTCCAGATCTCAAAGATATTCAATTTACCACCATGTATGACAAAGAAAAGCAGAGAATTCTCACATTTGAGAAGCTGGAACCAAAGAAAGTCTGAATCTTAGCTTGAAAAATTAAAAGCTGTTGATTAAATGCTGACGATTAAACAGGTTTTTTTCTCAATCATTCATTGTTGGAGTTGAAAACTTAGCCAATATCGCCAGGAAATATTGTTATCCATATTGAAGAAATTCAACAGCTCACACCTTAACTAGAGTACTTCCTGAAATGTTGCATTCATTTCTCAGTCAGCTGCAAGTGAAAGTGATTGCATGTTCAGAGATTTGTCCACTTAACGTACTACACAGTGAGCGTGGGCCCTGAGTGATAAACAATCACTGAGTCAGTTAAATCCGCCCCCAGACACCATGCCGCTTCCTTAAACATACCGGCGATCTTAAATAGCCGGTGGCATGGTCAAACACATCTTGAAATTGAAAAGCATCAGCCAGAGTCATCTCCAAGGTCTGTCATTCCTGTTTTGACTAGCATCAGGAAAAACAATGTGTACTCGAAGCGCACAGCTACTCTATCTAATCTGACTCCAGTTATGTGTCAGCCACAGACTGTGTCAGACAATGTTAGTACACTAAACTTAGCTTTATTAAATATCAGATCTCTGGCTGGCAAGTCACTATTAATTAATGATTTTATTATCAAGAGAAACCTTGATTTTATGTTTTTAACTGAAACTTAAATGAAAACAACAGTGCAGCAGTACTTATTGAATCAGCCCCCCCAGACTTCCATTTTATCAGTTCAGTTAGAGAACTTAGGAAAGGGGGTGGGGTAGCCACTTTATTTAAGGATGTTTACCAGTGCAAACAGTTGTCATATGGGAAGTTTGAGTCTTTTGAATATGTTGCACTGCAGTTGAGATCCTCCTGTCAAGCAGTATTAGTAACCATTTACAGGCCTCCAAAATATAGAGCACACTTTGTTGATGACTTTTCTAAACTATTGTCTGTTGTCTGTATTGATTTTGACTGTGTTGTTATAGCGGGTGATTTTAATATTCATATTGATAATCCCAAAGATGGCAGTGCTAAAGAACTTTTCTACATATAAGTGTTGAGTCAGAATGTTTTTAGTTCCTACGTTTCCCAAAGGTACTGTCACTCATGATTCCACACCCCTCTCAGTTGATGCCACGCCCCCACACCACATCAGGGTCAAAAGTCTGAAACTCAAAAAACAGATTTGAAACTGAAAAAAAAAAGATCTGAAAGTGAAAAAAAGATTTGAAAGTGAAAAAAGAAGATTTGAAACTGTAAAAAATAAGATTTGAATCTGAAACGATAAACCATGCAACTGAAAAAAATAAGACCTCAAATATTAAAATATGTATGGAAGTGAAAAGTGAAAATAAATTGTTCATTCAAAAGAATTACCAAAGTGAATCAAAATTATATTTAACCTGAAAAAACATTTCATACACTTATTTTTATTTTGAATACACTGTTGTATTTTTCATTCAAGATCAGCACATGAATTTTCAGTTTCAAATTTTATTTTTTCAAGTACAAAACTTTTGACCCTAATGTAGCTCCATGCTGCACCACTTGTCTGCACTCTTTCTATTTTTAATGCTGCTTTTTTAAAATGTAAATTATTTAATAATTAATTTTACCTCTTATCTGTATCCTTTATTATGGTTTATATTTTATTGCTTTTACAAGCCCTTCGAATTGGCCTTGTGTATGAAATGCGCAACACAAATAAAGCTACCTTGCCTCTCCCTCCCTCTTATGTCTTGAAGTCTCAAAGTTGGAAGTAGTACCAAATGTTTTATTTAATAATTAGGTGTCACAAAAATATACATTCTGTCCATTACATGGTAGGACTTTAGCGCTCTGGTTGCAAACAGTATCTCTATCCAAACACATCCTCTGTTCTCAGTTCACTAGTCAGTGAGCTGTTTCAGTTCAGTGAGTGGGACCATGTGCAGTTGGAGCTCTGGTCAAGCACTAAACAAATCTGTGAACAAATCTTTTAATGAGCAGATTCTTGTGATTTAATACTCTGAAAAGAACTGCTTTGTCCATCACTGCTCAGTGGCAGTGCAGGAAGTGGGGCGTCATTTATGGAGTAAGGTGGACAGTAAGGGCGTGGTGGTGGGTGGCCAAGCTGCATCTGACTTCCATGCTTGAAACTGAAGTTTATCTCCTGTCACAGACCTGCTGTAAACATTCTTGTTTTTCTTATTAACATTCTTATTTTTATGAACCAACATAACCACGATCTTTCCCTTCCACCCAGCAAAGTGTCGTAGCCATAACATAGCCATTGTTTGTTATCACCGTGATCTTTCCTAATCTTAATCATACTGTAGTTGTTGTGTATAGATACTGTAGAAAGCAGTAATTTTATAACCACTGGCTTTGGACCATGGATGTATGAAGAAAATTGATCAGTCTGCATTAATGGCAATTTGCCACAGTGGCCAACCGTGGCACTGCATAGACATAAAAGCATTTTCACCACCATTGTACATGAAACTTCTGACAGGACACCTTGAACTGCAAGAAGGTCAATCTTCACTTTAACAATATAACTTTTATGTTTGCAAAACTTTCCTAGAGCCTAACAAAGCTGCTTTTATGTGTTTGATTTTATTCCAATGTTCCAATAAAGTGGGCGTTATTAGTGGTTATCAGTGTCATAGATATGGGTTAGAGAGGCCCTTCTGGACCCACTAGGATGTTCAGAATGCCATTATCTTAGTATTAAATGGCTGTGTTTATTGGTGTGCAGTGACAGAGAAAGTCAGCTGAGGTAACATTAGCGTAAAGAGCGTGAAAGTTCACACAGGGAGGGTGGTTGGTGTGGTGGATGGCTCCAACACAGGACTTTCACCCAGGAGACTGGGTTAAAGGCAACATTGACTTATTCTAAGTATGTAACTTTGTGACGTATGCCATGTAACATACTTATTTTAAGCCAAACTATTATGTTTTCTCTAAACCTAACCACAAAGTCTTTACACCTATGCCAAAGAAAAGTGAAAGTAAAACCTGGCAACACAGCTCCCAATACAAACAGGCATTTATTGTGCTGACAGCAGCAGTATGAACATACTAGTAGGTGTAACAGGGACCTTCTAATTCATATATATGATGATGATTAGGGGTGGGCCATATCATCTCGTTCATGATGATACCGGTATAATTTTTAATATCATGGAAAATTCATATCGTGATACTCGCAATATTTCGACTTGATGACATTTGACGTCATACTGTTACCCATGGCAACAACAAGCATGACAAAAAGCAAAATTCTTACCAACTCCGCGGTGGTTCCAAAAACAGGAGCAGTTTCAGTGATGTGGAATAAACTGTGGCGTCCTGAATGTTTTATGAACAGCCCTTGACTTCTCAGACTCTTTTAGCGAGTTACTGCTCAGAGGGAACTCATTCAGTGGCTCCTACGGAAGCAGCACAGCGTCTCTCCCTCTCTGCTCTCGTCATATCTTCATCAAGAATATCGTTATCGCAAAAATACCCTGAAATATAGTGATATTAATTTAGGGCCATATCAGCCATCGTTAATGATGATATCCACTAATAACCCCTTGATCAAGTGGTGACATTTGAAATGCAGATGGCCAGGAGGAGAAACATTAATGAGCAAACAGGAAGCTTCAAAACTTAATGTGCCTCTTAAGCAATTTAGATTCAGATGAATGAGCGCCATCTTGGAGTCTGGTATCCAGTTTTTAAAATACATCCATGCATTAGACAAGTCCAGGGCTTTTGAGAATCTGGTGACTGAGCTGTGGCAACTTTAGGTCAAATGTGACAGCAGGTCAATCCACACTCCTTTATATATGTGATTAGATAATTTCAAGACTGGATGAAGGTGATTTGCCTCTGCAGTGGCTGTTTTGAACTATAAATAAAGTTCCTAAATGAACAGATAGAAGGCATCTGTCTGGCATAGTGCTGAGTTTTACACTCTGTGAGTTAAACACTGATGATTTTGCCACACTCCAACATGCGGCAGTCAATCTTTCCCCATATGGCTCTGAACATGCTCACAAGCTGCTGTCAGCCAGTGACTAGATACCTCCTACACCAAACAGTGGAAGTGATATGGGCCTACGCTACACGTCCAGCAAAACAGCAGCAGATGGTGAATATTCTGGATCCACGAGCCACTGTGATGGACACCTCTGAGACTCGACTGAGTGACAGCTGTTTCTCAGCACGTGTCCAGTTACTGTGCAATCAGCTGCGGATCAGGGGAAATTACCTGGAGGGCGGATTGGCAGGAGGTTCGGCAAGAACAGCTTAATCACAGATGTGATGTCATCAACTGGCAGCCTTCGGTGTATATCATTAACTGGTAATGACATGGTCAGAATCTGCATAGGTAAAAATGTGGTTGTTCTAAGAAGGCTGGATGATAAACATTAAATACTTTGGACTGTTTCATTTTTAAAATAGGATGATTAATATTCAAAGTACAGTCACTAAAAATGGACTCATTAAGTTCTGCTGTTTTTCTGCAGCTCAATGAAACACTAACTTCATAATTCCTCCTCAAAATAGATACTGTATGGATCATTTCAAAGCAGTCTAATTACAGATTGTAGCCATAGTGACAAAAGTAATGTGCCTGGTTTGATTTCCTACTACAGCTGGACCTCTGTCAAGATATTCTACTAGATCATGTCATACAGATGTTAGCTGTCAAACTCTTAAAGGTGAGACTTATTTATAACTAAAGATGGGTGCACGCATCTCACCTGCATGAAGTACAAACAATGCAAGGAGATAAAACACCTGACCCATCTGCACTGGCACAGCATGGTTAACACTCTCAATCACATTCTGTGCGAAGACTTTAAAGGGATAGCTCAGATTTTTTGAAGTGGGGTTGTATGAGGTACTAAATCGTCACTGTGTTACCTACAGTCGATGGCGGTTGGCATGCTCCTAGTTTGAAGAAGCAGGCAGGACTGCCGCCACAGAAGCTAACCCCTGTGGACAGAGGCAGCAGCAAAACATATATTTGCCATCTAAAATATTTTCACCACTTGCTGTCAGATGGTGCTTTCCGAACCCCCATCCGAAGCAGTACATCGCTTAGCTTCCATGGCGGTACTCCAAACTGCAGGCCAGCCGACTACTATCTCCTGTATGTAATACGCTGACTATGGGTAAGTAGTCGACCAATATTTGCCATTTAGGGCCATCAGTCGACCGTATGTTTATGATATCAATGTAATTATTAAATAATATGTTTTGGGCGGGGCAACACAATGTTTTTAGTTGAAGGCGTGAGAAAGAATAGTATCAGTAACATTGTTAACACTGTGCTACATTACAGAGAAATACAAAACCGTACTAATGAACCTTCATTAATATAGGCCTATATTTTATCTACAAGTGCACGTCACACACTGAGCGAGCCGCCTGTTAATGACGCTGTCTGCAAAGCAGTAATGATTGTGCTAAGTGGCTAATGGGCATGTAGCTACTGACATGTTTCAGATGATACGTCATGTTTGTAGTCGACCAATGAAGATGAGTTTACATGTCACCTTGGGTTCATCCTTCACCTTCTCAAAATGATCCCACACTTTGGATTTCCTGCCCGACATGTTATTAACTAGCCTGTGGAATAACTGCAGGTACCAGCCCCGGAAATTAACCTGACTCCTGTCTGACTGCTGAGCGTGGCCACTTCCTGTGTCTGTCCTTTCAAATTAAATTCCCACATGGTCCAATCATACAGGTTTTGATGTACTTTGACAAAGTGCAGCTCCCAATAGAGTTTCACCATTGTTTTTGTTGTTTTTCTGTGACTAAGCGACCAATGAAATCTTGCTGACAAATGACCTTTCTGGTCGAGTAACGTTTGGTCGACTATTAGGGGGCAGCCCTAGTAAGTACCTTTTACAACCCCACTTAAAAAAATCCGAACTATCCCTTTAAACCAAATGTGCTTAATTAGGTCAAGTGTCTCTCACCATCTTTATCATTACATTTTCAGCATTTCTAGCTCTATTTGTTTTCTCTTTCCAAAAGACAAGAATACAAAATACAGCATACACTACTGAAAGGTGTTTGACAGTGACAGAGAAAACAATAAATGTGGTAATGATGGAATCTGTTTAAGCATTTTAGTGTGGGCAAAAGTGAGATAAGTGTAATTTTAACCACACTGTTTTATTTAAATCAGTAATACATTCTTCTTCTCTGACAGTTTTTTTCCTTTCTTCTGGTTTTTAAACATCCTGTGCCAACTTTAGAAGTTATGCTGTGAACTGAGCCATTAACTTGACGGGGAATCTCAAAGGTATCTGGAAGCTTGGAAAGCTTCTGTGTTTTGTGAAATGACCTCACTAAAAGCAACATTTGGTACCAATTCTTATCAGTCACGTGTAAAATAAACACTGCTACAACATTATATTCTGCCAGTTACAAATGCATAACATTTTGTGAGCATGTGCTTTGATACACAGCTTGTCTATGATTGCTTAGAAATATGTGGTCAATCCACATGAGGCATATGCAAGGTTGACTTTGTCTGATGATTATTATGGGTGTATTAATACCATCCTGACCCAGGTCTCCTCCGTGTTTTGTCTTGAAATATAAGCCACTGAAAAAAGCTTTGGGCACACTGTACTAAACCAGTGTTTAGAGTGTGTGTCTCCGCGGAGCGTAACATCAGTCAATGAAATTAGCCTAAAGTGATTATCTGCCGTGTGTTTGTTTTTATTTGGAAACATTTATTTGGAGACATCTTTGGTGCTAAGCAGTTATTGCCGTGTTGTTTTCACTGCATTTCTCAGTAATCGCTGTGCCAGTACACTGTGATGTCACTGGACTGATGGCGGCTGCCAAGCTCCCAAAGGGCTCTGCTGAGACTACAAATAACAGAACAGCAGAAATTAGCACAGGGACCACGTCTGAAGAGACAAGAATATCTGTATAAGTGTGTTTTAGGATATGATGTGATATGAATGTAGATACATCATTTAATATTAGAGTTCATAGCAGGCAAATAGGCCAAATGCTGAGCTACTATATTGACAGGGACTGTTCACAGTATTTTTATCACTTTAAAACGGCGTCTCCAGACTCTTTCACACCTGTCACATGTGCTCAGTGTGAACCTGCTCTCATCTGTGAAGAGAACAAGGCACCAGTGGTGGACCTGCCAGTTCTGATGTTCTCTGGCGAATGCCACTGGAGCTGCACGGCGCTGGGCTGTGAGTGAAGGTCCCATTAGAGGACACCAAGCCCTCATGCAACCCCCGTGGAGCCTGTTTCTGACAGTTTGGTCTGAAACATGCACACCAGTAGCCTGCTGGAGGTCATTTTGTAGGGCTCTGGCTGTGATCCTCCTGTGCCTGTTCCTACTGGTCCTGCTGTTGGCTTGACGCTCTCCTACGACCCTGTCCAGCTGTTCTCTTGTAACAGCCGGTCTCCTGGTATCTCCTCCATGCTCTTGAGGCTGTGCTGGGAGATGCAGCAAACCTTCTTGCAACCACATATATGAATGTGCCATCCTGGAGGAGGTGGACTACCTATGCAGCCTGATTGGGCTGCAGGTACCGCCTCATGCTACCAGTAGTGACAGGGACACTAGCAGAACACAAAACTAGAGAAGAATCAGTCAGGAAGGATAAGGAGAGAGCAACTGTCTATGACCACCACATGTAAAACCATTCCCTTTTTGGGGGTTGTCTTGCTTTTTTATCTCACCTGTTGTCACTTTCATTTGCATGGTATAAAACGGTGTCTTATAGACTATATAGGTGCAGTGGAATATATATATATATATATATAATTCATGAAGCTCTGCTGTTATAGAAAATACAAAGAAACAGCAAAACACAACTGTTGTTCTCTTAAAGAAAGATACTCATGGTCTTAGTGATTGCACTGAATGTTATGGTGCAACAAACCAGACAAAATCACAAGCAAGATGTCACATATCCAACACACCAAGATAATGGACGAATTCCTAATTATTACTTGAGCGTTGTGATAGTACAGCTGATGCCTTCAGGGATTATGGGATTCATGGTGATGTTGGTTCATGTAAAACAGAGTAATAAGTGACCCCAGAATGACATGTTTCTGTTCAAGCGACAAGGCCCTTTAGCAGCAGAGGGAATTATGATGGAGAGCAAAGGAGGAAGTCTGTTGACGGTGGAGAGACAAGTGTATGTAAGGAGGTGGTTGGGGTGAATAGATGGGTCAGCAAAATGCAGCCGTTGGTTTCCATTTCAAACCAACAAATGACCTATCTTTTTACCAAGTTTATTACTGTAACCATGTTGATGGAGATCCCCTTACCTTAATGAAGTACTTATTTGAACTCCAAACCTGATGTTTTCTGAACCTAACCAAGCCCTAACCAGAGTGTTGTCACATAACTAAGCAGATTTCAGCAGTGACTTGTAATGGTTTTGGAAGGCACATATGAATGATGTTCTATCGAAAGGTTCATTAGATCAGAAATTTTAAGAACTTGTTGAAACAACTGTTACAAGTACGCTAGAGGTCTTAAAGCCAAAGTCTGTATAAAAAATGGTGGCTGTGACATCCATGCTGCCATTAGTTGAGAATTTTTTTTCCATTCATTTTTAGAGCAAGAGGTAGATCTGACTCACAGACTGTGTTGAGGCCTCACAGACAGCCTGTCACTCAAAGCAGCCACACTCCTAATTATGTATAACTTTAAGCCTAATCAATTTAAACAGGGGAGTTAAAATTAAAATTCATCTCAGGTACAGCTGTCATGAAGGGGGGGGGATTCATTTTTGAACTAGGCTGTAGACATGTCTGTTTCTGATGTGGTGTTGGGCATTTTGAGACGGGGGTCTATGGAGATTGACTGTCTTTTGGAGCCAGCCTCAAGTGGCCGTTTGAGGAACTGCAGGTTTTCGCACCTCCACATTGGCTTCTTTTTTCAGCCCCAGAGGTTGCTTCAAAAAAAGAGCAAAAAATAATACAATTATCTTTATTAATTCTTAAACATTTCTTCATCTTTCATGGCAGCAAAAAGAATTTCATGTCTACAATTTTTAATGTTTCAGATTTTTCTTTGAATTACGTATTTTGTCTGATTATAATGCTAATGGATTAAGGGTGTCTACAAGTCCTTATAAAGTCATCAAATGTCTTAAATTCAATGTTACAATAATAAGGCCTTAAAAACCATTAAATAGTCTTAAATTTGAATTTGTGAAACATTTTATCTGATTTAATTTATCCAGTTTTTAATTTCTCTTTGTGACAATGAGTCAAGCCTTTCTATGTGAAAGTGCACATTTCTAATGTTACAAATCTTTACAAACAAAAAAACAACTATAATACCTGTTGGCAAAATGTCGATCAACTGAACTCACTCTAATAATCACATATTCCAACATAACACTTACCTCTGCACAAGATCACATATATACTACTTGCCTGCAATGCGTACCTGCAATGTTTAAATAAGTAAAACATTATTTGTCCAAAAATCTGTCCGAAATTTGGTCAAAAGGCGTCTTGAGTGGAACTTTAAAAGCATTATATTGAACAGTCTGATAGCTGTAGACACCCTGGGATTGATCAATCAGAAATTTAAGTCTAAAAATAAATCCTGGCTCGGGGGAAGTTACTACACAGAACTTTCCCATCCAGTCTTTTGCTGTGTTTCTGCAAAATGTCAATCATCGTAACAAAAGATCCCTGATGGGGAGAGTCGTGTAGGAGGGGAGCCTCCGACAGAAGGAGGGAGAGATAAAAGAGGAACTGCGGGAGACACATGCGGAGCCTGTTTCTCCACGAAGCAATGCGGATGCTGTAACTCAGGGAGCCCAGGATTTCGTTCACAGGTGTGAATGAAGAGCCTGGCTGGTTTCCTCGCCTCCCTGTTTCCCACTCACACCTCTCTCCTTATCACACAGCCTCGCTCCTTTTAGAGCCGCCGCAGACAATTCCCGAAGAGTTATGTGTTGCTCGGTGACAGGAAGCACCTTTTATTTTGAATATGTGAACGATGGGAAAAGCCTTCGCCTGCTTTGTGCCTCCGCATCTCAAAGGGAACGCTTACCCTTTTGGTGTGCATGTGAGATTTGGGGTAAAGCAATCTCCAGGATCTGTGTATGTGAGCGCTTTCAAGTGTGAGAAGTTTGTAGGAATGGAGAGGATTCATTTTACAAAGGTGATATGTAAATGTTAAAACATGAAACTGTTCCTATTATGAACATAAGATGCTGAGATAACATCAGTGTTTCTTTTCGGCTTTGTAACAGAGAAAAGGGATTTGCAACTTCTCTATTCTCCAGCAACTTTTTCTTCAAATACTTGTGTTTCATTGTCCGTAGAACTTGTGACGTGTGGAGCTGTACCCTTAGAAACACGATTGTTTTATTCCCCTGTGTTATGCAGTCTTTTCCAATATTTTGTCGACATATGAAAGCAGTCCTCATCACACATACGCACACACTCACACCCACAGAGACGCACATCAGACTCGCTCATATCGTGTTCATTAAAAGGAAAGAAGTAAGATAACATAACCACAAGATGTGTGTCAGCGTGTAAATTTCACTCTCATGAGCCGCAACCCATGACGCATGAACCTGACAAGCGTCTCCGTCTACCGTCGAATGCTCTCCATTCATTAACACTCATCTCATTCAGGAAATCTGTCACAACTTTAGAGAAGCGAGGGTGAATGATGTGGAAAGGGGTGCAACAGCGAATGTCTGCAGGGTGAAGGAGTAATAGGGTGTCTTTTCCTTTCCTTTGGAGGCAAGTGAGAGAGACGGGGAGGAGAATAAAAAGAGCATGAACATGTTTCTTCTCACTACTCTCACACTGAGTTTTCACACCTAACTGCTCCAACAATGATACATTATTCAGTGTTTGCACAGCCTCGCCCAATCCAGAGCTGTGTGAATGTATGAACTGCGGGCAGAATGAAAGACGAAGAGACAGTGAAGCTGCAAAGTGTCCGTCAGTTCACCTCAGACTGAACTCTGAAGGTCAGCGTTGGGTGCTATAGTGCATGACCCGAATTTAAAAGAGAAACAAATTGAGCAGCAAAATATGACTTCTGAGATTCAAAGGAAAACATAATGTAACTTACTATTCAAGACAATTCACCACTCTGTCTGGATTAAGTTCAAAAGCCAGCAGGCCCACCTGCTGTGGCGCACCCCCACCGCCATTGTTCTCCACAGGAATTTTGAACAGCGCATGGGACACAAGCGTTCTCTGTTCGTGTCTCTTTTGGAGAACCACATAGGGAGAAGACGGCTTTAAAGAAATTTGTTTGATGTTATACAACACAGAGCCACAAGCTCTGGGGATCTTTCCAGTTAAGTGCCACTGACTACAGGGAATGGGAGTTCTGAGGATAAGCTTGTTAAAAATGTGTGCTGACAAATTAGGGTTTGCACTGGAATCCTCAGTCTTAATGGACTTACATGGGAGGGAAATCCTGCAAACACTATTTAACCCAGGGTCTTGTTTGCAAATTATTCTTTATGCCTGTGTTTGTACGCTTCGATGGATACGATCTGACCCCACAGGACAATTCAAATGGTGTCAGAGCTGAAGACGTCAGATTATTTTCTGGGGTTATACAGGAGCTGCTCAATGCCAAGCATAAAAAGTAATGATAGTCAAAGCATCTTTAGAGAAAATACTTCACCAATGTGACTATTTTGTTTCTTTTACAGGATCATAAAAGCTGCTCTAATCAATATTTTTATATTTGCAATGAATAAAATTAAAAAGGCCTCAAGATCAAGACTGTGAAGGACAGCGATAGGGTACCTTTTTACCGATGCTAAATTTTTGTCATACCGACACTTTAGATCAATCTCAAGGTCACTCATCTCAAAGAATATGTCCACGGGGCTCTATAGAGAACTTGACAACGAATTGAGTCGGATCGCCTTAGGAGGGGGAGTAGTTTCGGCAGTGTATGGGTTATTGTGCCTCGCCTCTTTAGACGGCCAAGCTGCCATCAAACATCAGTGCGAGAAGGACTTGGGTGTATCCTTGACCTCAGCCCAGTGGGAGTCCGTCTTAAGAAACACACCAATGGTATCCAAATGTGCATAGGGAGGTGCATATCACAAAAAAAAAATCTTTTCCTTTTCACATTTATGTTGGCATGGCTGTAGTGAGGCAGGTTCACCCATGCATCTGTTGTGGCATTGCCCCCCTGTGAGATGCTTTTTGGACAAGGTGATATTAAGTTCGTCTTCTATCCTGGATGTGAAAATACCTCGGTGTCCATCAGTCTGCATCTGAGGCACAGGGGTAGAAAGTATACAGTCGTAGCTTACACACAGCATTATTGCTTTAGATTTTATGTCAGTTAAGATATCATTTTGATGAATTGGAAATCACACAGATCAAATTGTTTTAATATAGATAATTGGTTAAAAGACTTGGATATATAATCAATGGAACAGGCAGCTTCGGCTCTTTGTGAATATGACCATGGAGATGATGGACCCTGGATCTTTCATTCATTCATTAATCTTCTAACCGCTTCATCCTCTTGAGGGTCGCGGGGGGGCTGGAGCCTATCCCAGCTGACATCGGGCAAGAGGCAGGGTACACCCTGGACAGGTCGCCAGACTATCACAGGGCTGACACATAGAGACAAACAACCATTCATGCTCACATTCACACCTATGGATTAACCAATTAACCTAGTCCCCAGTCTGCATGTCTTTGGACTGTGGGAGGAAGCCGGAGTGCCCGGAGAGAACCCACGCTGACACGGGGAGAACATGCAAACTCCGCACAGAAGGGCTCCCATGCCCGGGATCGAACCGGCAACCCTCTTGCTGTGAGGCAAGAGTGCTAACCACCACACCACCGTGCTGCCCCACCCTGGATCTTATCTAGGGAAAATGGTTCATGAATGAACTTTATTGTATTTATTCGGTTGTTCCGTTTTTGTTTAACAGTATGTATTTAACAGTAAACAGTAAACAGTAAATAAAATGGAAAAGGGGTTAAAAGGGGTTGCTCGTGACAAACCGACAGGAATTGATTACCTGCAGTAGACCTACGGAGCATTTTAGCTTCTTTTAAGCTCACACTTTTGAATTTTTGGGACACAATGTAAATGTATTGGTTCAGTACAGCCCTGTCTCCTACAAGTTACGTTAATATAAAACTAATTTGAAGCCGCAAATTCGTTTTGAAGGACATGCCATGCCCAGCAAATTACGTTTTCTATTAAAATAATGAGGAAATGTTGCTTATTACTGTAGGCCTATCAAATTGTAAAAATGTTAATACTGAACATATCAGCAGAATGTTCACTGGCAAAGTATTTCAGTTGTTTTCCGCCAAAATAGTCAGTCAGCTCTTGAAAAGCTTGGAATGAATGAAAGTGAAGTGTGAGCATTTGAAAGAATAGATATATTTCTAAAATATATCCTAGAAGTTAAAATGACAACCTGCAATAATCTGGTGTATGGGGAGCTACGAAGATATCCACTCTGTATTGCAGTTAAAAAGAGAATTATTGGCTACTGAGGGAGGCTGATAGAGGGTAAAGAAACTAAACTCAGTCAAATAATGTACAGCTATTTGCCCAGCCTGCATAATACGAGTGTATATGTGTCACCATGGGTCTTGCAGGTTAAGCAAATACTGGATAAATGTGGCATCACCCGGTTAAAACTAACTGTTGAACAGATGCTAAAAGATCAGTTTATACAAAAGTGGCAAAGTGAGCTCAGAAGTATGACATCATGTGATATAAATGTTGAAATTGAACAAGAGTTTAAACTGGAGAAGTACCTGCATGAAAACCAACAGTACAAACAGACTATTTGTAATTTTAAAGTAAACAACACCAGAATCCCTAAAGTCACTGGAAGATATGAAGGGCTGGAAGGAAACCAGAGGATCTGCAACCTCTGTGACGATAATGCCATAACTAAATTAAATTTGTCAATAAATCAGTTGAAAGACTGAACTTTGTATTAAAAAATAGTGGAAGTGCTCTAAGGCCCCTCTTAACCCTTAAAGGTCCCCACACAAGGATTCATCTCGAACAGCAGTCAGAGCACAGCGACTGTTTGTGGTGCCTGAGCATAAATGAACAGAAAGTAAAAGAAAGGAAGCAAGTTGACTTGTGAAAAACAAACAAAAAAATCAAAAGGTGCTTCAGGAGAGGAAGGGCAGCAGTGCTCCACAGAGGCTGCTTATGAGGGCCCAGAATTTGGTGCCACACCCCTGACCTTAACCAGAGTGTTTTGGTTGCCTAAACCTAAGATAGGAGTCTGAACATGAGCCCAGCCTTCTAGTGTGAAGGTCCTGCACTGTGAACACTGGTATCCTCGCTAACAGCCTCTTTCCAAAGCCTACACGGTTAATGAATGTAATGTTTTGTAACCTCGAAGAAACTTTGCCTCTGAACATAATTCAGGCAGCGATTACTTTGCCACAACAGTGTAATTAAGAATGCAGTTTAGTAACACACAAACATAATTTCTGGGAGACAGGGTTGCTCAGTCTCACCAGTTTCATCAGTCGTGTTTCCAGCAGCAGCAGGCAGCTGTTTTCATCACCAAGTCTCTGATAATCCCACTTTACACTACCTGTTCAGCATCAAACAGCAGGCAGTCGCAGTCAGAGACTCGCTGGTGAACATACACACGTAGTGGAGCGTTCAGCAGCTGAAGAGTGAGACACTTGCCTCAAAACAAAGTGAACTGAGAGTGATTTTTGGACTTACTTCAGACTGGCTGGCTCTAATGTCTGCTTGATGTGTAAATAGGCAGCTAACACACTCTGTAAATCATCTTTAGAATTTTATAATGCGTCAGCGTTGACAGGTTGTTGCACTGCGCCCAAGTGGCTGAAAATCAATTTATGCAGGTTTAAATTTTACTTGGATCATAACTTACTTTGACAATTTTACAGTTCTGTTCCCTCAGAAGCCAAAGTGAGCTGCAACATATTTTCCTTTCATCCTGATACAAGTGGTCAGACTCTGTTTCTTTGCTTTTAGTTTGTAATATTTATAACAAAATGCACCGTACTGTGCAGTCAGTTAAGTCAAGTACCCCTCACTTTCGTTCACTGATTGCACATATGTTCTCTATTTGATGTTCTTCTGCTTTCACTGTTAATTGTACTTTCTTTTTGTATGAATCATCATAGAGAGAGTATTACACCAGTGCAAGCACCCCTGCACTGCCAACCATCAAATACTGGATTGATATTAAGGTTCTTTTATTTGTTATTAAAGCCATACATCGGCTGGCACCTCCGTATATTGCTGAACTTCTCTGCCCCTACTCCAACTCCCGACCTCTCAGAACCTCAGCACAATGTCTTTTAACTGTCCTTTGATCGAGGCTGGTGGGTGAGGAAGATCGTATCTTTGCGGTAGCTGCTCCAAAGCTCTAGAATAGCCTTCTGCTTTCAATCAAATATTCCCCCTCCACTGACACTTTGAAGACAAATCTTAAAACGTACATGTTTTCAATGACCTTTGGTTGTTTGTAGTGGTTTTAATGTTTTAGTATTTTATAATCTTTTTTACGCATGTAATTGTTCTTACTGATGTTATTCTGTTTTATATTTGTGTACATGTTATATTGCTTTATATTTGAGTGCCATTCTTTTAATTTGTACAGCATGTTGGTCAACTGCAGTTGTCTTTAAATGTGCTATGTACATAAACTTGATTTGATTTGATTTCATAAGCCCTTCTACACAGAGATCCAGTAACACTGCCACAACAAAGACCCTCCATCACGCCAGCTTTGTTTTTTTAACACAGTACCAAACAACTGGTTTGTGGCCTCTTTTCAGTTGCTGTTCTTCTTGTTTGAGCTAGCTGCTAACTGTTGCTAGCTGCCTTTTAGGGTGGCTGTGGCCCAGGAAGATTGGTGGTTCAATCCCCGGCTCTTTCAGTCTGCATATCGAAGTATCCTTGAACAAGACACTGGACCCCAAATTGCTCCCGTTGGCTGTTCCATTGGTGTGTAAGTGTGCTAACAACTGAGTGGCGCCGTGTATGGTAGCCACGGCCACAAGTGTGTGAATGTGACTCGTAGTGTAAAAAGCACTTTGAGAGGTCAGTGGACTAGAAAGGCGCTACACAAGTGCAGGTTCATTTAATCTATCTATTAGTGGTGGATTGAACACCTAACATGTCTTCAGAACGTCACACCTGACCCATCCTGCTGGCTCACACTTTATACTAAGACATTGATTCAGCTCTGTTGCTTCCTCCACTGCCAGCTTAAACGTGGAGCAACTGTGTCCCTAGATTCTATGTTCGTACCTTATATACCGAACAGTGAGGCAAAATAATGGCGAGACATTCCTGCTTTCAACAGGCAGTGTAAGATGGGCTACAGACTGTGGTGACACTTCACAGTGGGAGCAGTTGTCATGAATGTTGATATTAACTATAGAGACCAAAACTGTTTTTGTACCAGGCTGTGAACATTTATTTCTGCTGTACAGTTGGGCATTTTAATGTAGGGGATCTACGGGGATTTACTTGCTTTTGATGCCAGCCTCCAGTGGCCATTCAGAGAACTGCAGTTTTTGGCATTTACATGTTGGTGTCATTTTTCAGCCCTCAGAGGTTGCTGCTTGATTTGATTTAACTATGTATGTACTTATTTCACTTTGTACACTGAGCATCTTTGGCATTATTATTTCCTTCTTGTCTTTGTTCTACTGTACGTGGAGTCTAATCGTGTAATTTTGCCAGCTGTTGAAGTCTCAGGTTGTTGATTATTCTAGGGTGCACATATTCAAACTTGGCGTGCAGACACTCATATAGTAGCTGAGAAAATGACATCTGAGATGGTCATTTCCTTCCTGGCCATATAGCCTCATGATAAATGGTGGATGGTTGTCGTTACCCATGATTACTCAAGCAGCACAGGTAAAGTGTTTCCTTCTAAGCCAGAAGCAACTCTTGATCAGTGGTCCATGTCTGCAAGCCTTCGCCCACATCCCCTCTTTTCTTCCTCCCTGTCCCTCTTCCTCCCTCTTGCTGCTCCCAGGGGGGGTACTGTTCACCGCAGAGTGCCTCCTGCTTAATGGCTGATGTGACAGAGCCCACCGCAAGATGAGATTCGAGAGAAAGGGGGACTGGGGGGCTTCGGGGCCGCTCATGGTCGCAAGTTTCATTGCAGCCATGACCACACCGTCCCCTCAAATCTGACCACTGAATGATTCATGAGGTAAAGTGCAAAGGGGAGGCGGTGGGTAAGAGAAGGGGTGAGGTGTGAGTGTGATTGCATCATTGCTGTGTCTGGGCCTCTCTTGTGAGTGCTGTATTCTTAACCCTGACACGCAAGAGAGATGTCGGGGGAGAAGGAGGAGGCAGTGTTTGTGTTGTAGGTGAATAAACACACACAATGTTAATCATACAAGCAATAAATCAGTATTACACATGCATACACACTCCTGGCTTTGCACGCTTGTCGGACACATGGCGACAAAGAAAGCTGGGTGTGGCTGTGGTGCTGGGGGGGCGGCAGTGTGGGTATCCCCACTGGAAAAGCCCTGAACACAACCTCCCCTTCCCCCTCTAATACCTCATACATGATTAAGACGTGTCTAGAGGCGCAGGGCAGAGGGATGATTATTAAAAGCTGTGTGTGTTTCCAAACTCTGCATAGTGTGACCAGGCTGTTTTTGCAGCTCGGATTTTAGGCAGTCTTCCCATTTTTCCTTCCAAGAACCTGCCAACAAAACAAGCCAGGGACTCAACTCACTTGAAAAATTAAGATCAATTGTAAAACAGCTTGAAGGCACTAATGGAGAGATAAAAAGTGGAGTGATGCATGCCATAAAGGAGCGATGATGCGGGGCTACGAGGGAGGAGGAGCCATCTCTTATTGATTCAGGCATTAATGTACATTATGTACAAATTGGCTCAGGGTGGCCCCTCACGTGAAGCCGACTGCTGCGCAAACAAATTGCAGCATTTGTCTCAATATTCACTTGTGGGCGTGAATATCAAATCTGATTTATTTATGAATACATTCCTTTGTTCATTCCACCTGATTGGCTCACTCCACGCACCTTCTGCAAAGTGAAGAAAATGTCACAGGAGGAGGAATCTAAGAATCTCGGCTTGTCAAGAGGACTAAGCTTGCTTTGCTTCTTGACAGCTGAAGAGGAAGACAGAGGGGGGAAGGGATGGATGGATAAATAAAGAATGGAGACGTCCTGTATATCACACAGGTAGCTCAAACCCTGACAATCGACAATCTGTCAGGCTTTTCATAGCAACAGGACAACTCCTGCGAATCGGCGTCCTCAGGGAAGAAACAAAGATGTATGTCACTCTGTGTGTGTGTGTGTGTGTGTGTGTGTGTGTGTGTGTGTGTGTGTGTGTGTGTGTGTGTGAGAGAGAGAGAGAGAGAGAGAGTTTCTTGTGGCTAATTCATTTTGTTGGATTTCATTAATCATATTTACCACCTGTGCTCGACTGTGCCAGTGACTCTCTGTGTTATTACAGTATCTGAGAGACATACAGTGTATCTTTGTTCCCTCTGTTCTGCAGTGTGTGTGTGTGTGTGTGTGTGTGTGTGTGTACACAGACGGTGTCATTTAGAACTCCATCCCAATACAGAGCCTGTTCAAGGTCTGCCTGTGTTGAGCACACAAGTAGCAAAATACACTCATGGACGTGCATACACACACACACACACACACACACTCTCTCTACTTCACTCCCTTTCCACACATACAAACACACTTGACACATGCGTATACATAACCGTGTCCCTTTGTGGACTGTTGCCATGCAACATTTCTCTGATTGGGTTAGTTGAGCTCTGGTGCATGTGCACACACACACGCATACACATACACACTCCTGCTGGCTGATGAGGATCAGATCACACACACACACACACACACACACACACACACACAGTCTTTGCCACACCCATCCTCCTCTCCCGCGGGACACAGCTGCACTTCCAAGGCCAGGGATGGAGTGAGTGAAGGGAACGAAGCGGGGCTGTTCCAGGAGCTCTGCTGCTCAGTGCAGGGTCGTAGCTTATCTCGACGAGCTCTCCTCTGAGATGTTGGATGCTTCTTTGTTTTCGAATTATGTTCAAGCTTTTTCCTCCATTTTATAAACTGTGGCTTCAAATTCTAAAACCACCTGGACGTGTCATGATGTGGTGAGGGGTTGATCAACAAAAAACACCAGATACACATCACTTTGCTTTTTTTTTTGCTCGTAATCGAGTGTTATTTCCTCCTCCTGATGGCTCACACCAATTCTGCAGTGCTTTAAGCATCTCATTTTCTCTTTCTGTTGGCTTCAGAGAGATAAATTTAACTTGATAGGACTTCAGGTCGACGTAGCCCCCTGGAGAACAGCAGTTGCTCGCTGGAGGATGTTTCACTTTATATTCCTGTGATGTGACTTGAGGTTTGTGTTTGTTTCTTTTGTTTTTTTTTGGTTTTTTTTGCTGGAGACGATCCCTGCTCAGGCAAATATGTGGCCCTTGGTGATCGTGTAAACTTTGAAAGGTAGATTTAAGCTTTATTCTGACACGCTGCAAACAAAGGACTGCAGTTTTTCTGGCCCTCTGCTGCTGCTGCTGCTGCGCTGTCTTTGCCTCACAACACATGTATGATCTTTGACAAAGCAACGTGTTTCAAAGATTAGACATTGATTAGAAAATGTTGTTTACAAAAATTTATTCATACAAATCTTACAACACTTTCATAACATTGAGAAACGTAAAACCCCATATAAGGACTCCTGTGTGTATAATGATGTCACTTGTACTAAGGTTCACTTTTAAAACACATTGTTTTTCAGATAGATAAGAGATTAAACATTGAAGTAAGGCGTTTGGCGCTTTCAGAAATATCAACAACAGGCATTTTCTAGGATCTGAACAACATCTCTTGTCATGTACTGAAACCCTTTTTAATTCTAGTAGTGATGCACAGAGTTGTCAAGAATATGTCGGGGCTATTTTTCTGATTCATAGATTACTGACCAATATCAAAATAATCAACAACACCTCATAATCAACAGTAACAAACACTGGTCATTGTTCACAACTCTCACAGACACTGAACACCCCAAACTCATGCACACACAAACACACACACACACACACACACACACACATACATTGCCTGCTCCATCAATCAACATATACAATCTTTTCTTTTTTTAATATACTGGATAAATCATTGGCCATGCCTTAAAAGAAAGCCTTATTCTACTACTCTTGGGGCAGACTAAGCTGAGCGTAAAAGGAAGTTTCAATGTAAGCTAATGGACTGCAGCATTGTAGGGCCACTAAAATTGCCATCTGTCACTTGTGGCGAATTTTTTATTTCATTATTTTTTTTTACATTTTTTTCTCACGTCGAAGCAAGGCACCAAAGCCAAAAAGCTGTTTCCACCTCCACATGCGCGTTTCAGTCGGTCACCCATTCACACAAACATTGAATACACACCCTCACACGTGAACACAGATGCACACTGATTTGCAGACGTCTACATCAGCACGCACACACTCACACAAAGCCTGTAGAGTAAAGCCAAATTGGAGGAGTGTGTTGATCGTTTCTATGGAGGGGGGGAACCCACAGGCCACTGATAGGATCGCAGGGGTGCATAAAGCTGCATTTGCATAATATTGAATAAATACATATCTCTCCAATAAAAGTCAGTGGGAAGATCCCTCTGCTGGGAGGGATGAATTTTTCATTCATTCCAGTGCGAGAGGGAAACTCAGAGTGGCCCCGTCTGGCTTCGCTCGCACACTCTTCGTCCTTCTGCAGATACCAAAGTGAAGGGAATTCAACATCTGATATTTCCTATCAGACTCATTCACCCTGTTGTCACTCTGGCAGGTGAGGAGAGGCGGCGGACGCTCTCGCCTCGTGTTTGTTCCTGTATCCAGGTGCGACAACCTCTCTCAGGCTTGTGGGTGCTGTAACACGTCTCTTATGTAACTTCTCTCTCACACACACGTTATCTCTTTGTCTCCTGCTCTTCCTCTCCATGCGCACCTCCTCTCCCACTAACACCCCTCATCACATCCTCGCTGCACAAACCTCGGCAGACATCTAACACAGATCAGCTTGGTCTTAACAATGAATCACAGCACTGTCAAATCAACTATTTAGCACGGCAATCTAGAAGCAAAAGAATCATTTAAAAACCGCTACCAGGACAAAGGCAATCAGCAAAGAGGGGGTCCAGTGTCTTGTCTTATGATATCCACAATGACAGCGGCAGGGGGGGAGGTAAAAATTCAACAAGTCAGTGCAGTACCAGTTTCCACCACCTCTAGCCCTCCTTGTTCACATTCCCAACACATCTTCAGGGTGTGGAGGGGGGGAGTGGTGCTGAAATAGGCTTAGCACAGCCCACCACAATCCAAAAAAGCACAATGGCATGCAGTTTCTAAGCAAAATTAGCAAGGTGTCAGTCTCCACATGCACCAATAAATAAGAAATAAGATAAATATCCCTAACTGTATCTCAGATGCTACCTTTCCTCTCCATCTCTTGTCACAACAAAATGCTTAATTTCCTGCGTCTTTACATGTTCTGGGTCCATTCTGGATATTTGTGCCCAAATACAATCAACAGTTGAAGCACATCCCTCCAAATAATTCCTGTTGACTGAACACAGACAACGTTGAGATGAATATGTGCACTGTGTAATTTCTGCACTGTACATAATACACACACATATGGACACATTCTTTACACAGTCCTGTCGAGCATAATTGATCTCCCTACAGTAAATGACTCTGAGGCAAGTGAGCAAGCAGTGTTTGCCGCATACTGTTCACAGCAACTTGAGGGCTTCCTTGATCTTTAGTGAAGGCAGTAATGCCCTTGCAAAAGCCTGCAATTAAATTTCTGTTCAAGAAGAGGGTCGGATTTGTGTAGGATTTTTCTTCTTCTTCTTTTTTTTTTTTTTTACCACCAGTTACATGAATGGCCATGTAAGTCAATCAGTTCTACCATCAAATGAGAGGCTGTTCAACAAAAGCCATGTGAATTCCCCTGGAGGGGGGCAGCAAGCTATGCAAACCCACAGAGCTCCCATTAAGGGAGCGAGGAGGAGGGTGGACAAGGGCAACATCTATCATTTAGAATAAGCCGGATGTGCCTCACATAGCATGCTCACTGCTTCTTTGGGCCTGTTTTTGGAAAAACAAAAAAAAAAAACAACACTAAAAAAATAGAACGTTGGTTACAAAAATAAGTATAACATTCAATACTTTGATTGTCTTTTTAAAATCTATTTATTTTCTGCATATGTAGATGACCTTTAGAGATTTCAAGCGCATAATGTTGAAGGTGCACAATTATCTTTTTTTTCTAATTTCTTCTTGTTCTTCTTTTTTTTAAGTCATTTTGTTTTGTTTTCAACATCTTAACATGAAAATAAAATATTGGTCCACAAAGTATAACTGTGCGGTATCAAGTGCTTTTGTACAAAAAGAAAAAAAAACGATATTATTATTAAAATATTCATTTTAATGGCTTTACTTCATACATAAATACATGTTGAAAGAACACAGGCGCAATCCACTGGTTGGTCAGATATATCTGAATGACTTTGATTTAACGACTGGATGTATATACACAGGAGGGCAGTTTAAGGGCGCTGTAACAACGCTACAAATAGGCAAGCCGGCGTCCTTTGTTCCTAACTCTCTGTCTGTACCTTCTTCCCAGAACCGCTGCCAGGTATTTCTGCACGGCCATCTGCTTTCTATAGCGACTGTAGCTGTCGGTGAAGATCCCATCTGAATGTCTTTTGGATAAGGGCTCTGACTCTTCCTCCATGCTGTTGTCTTCACTGCAAAAAACAAACACACAAAAACATTAGTCAAAGCTGCAGCTCCACCTCTCCACAGATTCCTCCTCTTTTTTTGTGTGTGATTTTTCTGATCTCTCCATCTTGCCATAATGCAAAGTTGCCTACCATCATTAATAATGAATTTTTAGGGCCTTCTGTTTTTTTTTATTCGTTTGAAAAAAGGGCGGCAACAAGCAAGACAGTGTAAAAGAAACAGTGATTTTAAGCGTTTTAGAGCAGTTATAAATTATTCATTTGCAGCACATTGCATATTCTGACGCATTTTTTTCATTAGATCTTGGGAAACAAAATCAATTTCTGGATTAATCAATCATATTTTTAGTCTCAGACCCTCCTTATTAATATGATCGCCACATTAAAAACAGAAAATGAAAATGTCTAGACGGGGTTTTTTTTTTTTTTACACAGAGAAATTTTTAAATAATGAAAACAAAAACATCAAATGATAGACAGTGATGCAGCAGCCTGGACTTTTGCAGCGGTGGAACATAAATAAAAATGGTGATGATGACTGCAGGTGAACGCTTATAAGAAATGCCCTTACCCTGCACGAATTGTCATCAGAGAATGCAGATAATGTCTCGCTGTTAACTGACCCAGGATCTCCCTCAAGGCTCTATCTAATTCTTCCTCAGCATGCCTTTCTGGTCTGAGATGATAAAACGCCAAAACACATAGATCATCAGTGACTAAAAAAAAGCGCAGACAAAATGATCAAAAGTAGCCTAAAATGTCCCCACACCCACCCGCAGCTCCAAAATCACATCAGGTGCCTTAGAGGTTTTTTTTTTATATCCCTCCGCATTCCGCATCTGCCGACCTTTTTTTCTTTTCTTTTTTTTTAAAAATAAATCTTCATTATTAAACAATATTTGGAACCAACATTTTAGGCTACTCCGTATGAAAATAACACTGAACAAATAACATGAGAAACTCTGGGATAAAAAACAAAACAAGCAAACATTATCGCCCAAAAAAGTCATTACAATGGAATCCAGCTGGAGGCTTTTATAGCTGCGATGTGGAAAGCACATTTACCTCTTCTCTGGTGGGTAGTAGAGAGTGTACGCGTCGTCGTTTAAGGATGGTGGGCTTCGTATAGCAATCTGATCGCTATCAAAACCCATGTCGGATAATGCATTCCCATCCTCATCGAAGGCGTCGTTTTCAAGTCTGCAAATAAAGAAGAGCAAGGATAAGGGGGGAGCGGATTCATCACAGATTTGATCTGTGCACAAGTGGGACGCAGCAGTGAAAGAATGCCAAAATGTCTGCATCCGTTTCTAAAATCACTGAGAGGCTGAATGCATCAGAGATCAGGGAAGGGAAACGAAATAAATGCAATATGTGAAGGTGTTTTGGAATAAAACCAGGAAACGAATTATTCAAATTTGACCATTAAATGGATAAAATGTTAAAACTGTGCAGCTTTGTTATTTTATTACATTTAATTTTTTATTTTTTTTCATCGGGAAAATCTATTTTTAATCCCAACTTGCTCTCAACACAGGCTCCAGCCTCATTAATAATTTAAGAATCGAAACAATGGGTGTGAAAATGATCACACTTAGCGTAGGCGTGGAGCCAGGATTTTTACTAAAAGAATGCCGCAATTAGCAGTGAAATATTAAAATCCATAAGGAACCACGCCCAAAGTGTGGATATGATTTTCACACAGAGAGAGAGAGAGAGAGAGAGAGAGAGAGAGAGAGAGAGAGAGAGAGAGAGGGAAAAAAATAAAGAATAAATCTTAAATGGGTAGAGCTCTCCTATTCGTTTTGCCTCGCCTCTCCTTGGTGACGCCAGTCCACCGTCATCCCAAGGGCTATCAATTGCATTGACTGCACTCTCATTTTTAATAAGGGGAGTTCTGTGAACCGTCCCACCGGACAGATGCCTCTACGCAATTTCCATTGTCATTTTCCACACAAGCCTTGCGTTTGCTTGTGTTGAAATGCATTTCCCTTTTTGTTTTCTCTCAGTTTTGTGTTTTTTAAAACCGCGCGCATTGTTTGTGCGCAATTACGCACACTTATTTGAAGTAAAAGTGCCAGTAGAATATAAAAAATGGTCACAATGCTGTATCACAATTGAACAGAAATGATGTTCAGCAGCTTTTAACATGGATTAGTGAAATAAAAAATACTATAAAGAGGCGATGAAGACTCGTACACCTACCTAATCTTAGGGTAACTTAGTCCGATAGGTGTGCAGAAGACGCTGTAGTGCATTAAGATTCCGTAGACGAGCAAGATTAAAGTGGCTTTACTCGAACTGGCCATGCTGTTAGAAAACGAAAAAAAACAGACGTAACATTAAACAGGTTAGTCACTCCTATAGAAACAACATGCTTTCTTTGTTCTGGCAAATACACATGCTGTGCTACTTCTCTTAATACAAAGTACAATAAAGCAGGTTTAATATTAACTGGACAAACACAGGGTCCGTTTGCTCAAACAAACCAAAGAAGATTTTCTGTTTTACGCATCCCAATTGCGTAAAAGTTTACACTGTGGCATTGGCATTGAATCCTTTGCATCTTTGCATGCAGCCAAAGTAATTAAAAAAAAAACAGCAGATCTCCATGCAGTGCAGCAAAGAAAAAAAATCCATTACTTTATGTTGCTCTCCATCAATGAATTTCCCCCAGTTTAAAGAGAATCCGCAGATAAAGCACATACCTATAGCAGGGGAGCAGAGCGCTGTGCTGTAGGATGTGATCCGGGCGCGGCTGTGGTGGTAAGTGTGTGTGAGTGTGTGAGAGAGACGGTTTCTTTCTCACGGCACTTCTTCCCTGGCTGAAGCGCCTCCGTCGTCTCCTTATGTTCCCCTCAGTGCAGCCTATCTCACTCTTAGGCACAATTAATAGGAGTCAAGCAGTCGCACCGGCGAACAGAGAAACTCGGCTGGGCAAAGTGCGCCGTATGTTCGTCTACATATCGTTGCTCCAAAACTTTTGTCCTGTGCTGTGATTGCCTTGGATTTTTATCCGTGTATCGTAAGCCTTGCCCCCCCTCCTCCCCTCCTCGCCTCCCTCCCCTCCTCCCTCCAATATGTCACATTAAGGATGCTATAGACGTCATCAAGTTTGCCTCCCGGAATATAAAAGTACAGTTCCTTCCTCATCGATGCATCCGTCACCCCCCCCCCCACCCACCCCCCTTGCCTCCACCTCCCTCCCAAGATGGAAGTTTACTTCCAAACTTTCTTCCTTTTCTTTAAAAGAAAAAAAAAGTGTGAATGCAAACATTGATATATGAGGTTTTTTCAGAAGAATCAATGGTTATTTCCCACGCGTCATCAATAAGTCCAATTAGGCGTTTATGATTATTACAGAGCTGGGAAGTGATCGTCTTTGCTGGTGGTGATGGTGGTTTCGTATGACGGGATGGTTGTGATAGAGAGGGGGGTGGAGGTGGAGGTGGATCAGACATCCGCTGACCAAGTTCAAGGCCTCTGGGGAGTCAGGAGCTGTCCAGTGCTGAAACCACTCGTCTCATATTGCGGCTTTTCTTGTATTTACAGTCACTTTTCCACCCCCTAATCGTTTCCAATAATTGTCCACTGGATATCGAGGGGGTGGCTTTTAATGGCCGTGCAGTTTGAGCGCTGAGGCCTCGGACGATCCGTCAGATTGTTGAAATGAACGAGCCACGTAATCTGATTTGAAGCCGGTGACGCAGGATGCTGGTTCACAGAGCTATCAGCCTACGTGGCTTTAAAAGCGATTCACTCATTTTACCAACATTGCTCTGAAATTGCCTGCATCGTTATAATGTGTTGATTTAGATATTAAAACGGGGAAAAAAACAGTTGAAAGGGGGCTTGTAGCTGTGCTGTTATATGTGAGGCAATTAACCAAGAAGGAGCAGTCGGGCCTAATTCTCTGCGCCCTGGTGGAAACTCATTCAGGGCAATAACTCCAACCTCTTTATGCTTGCAGCGTCTCTTTAATATGCCACATATTATTTGCTAATAATACAGTCAAATAAAAGCGCAGTTAAGTATAAACTTGGCATTAATATTCATGGAGCATCAAATTGATTGCTTATAGCAGAGTGTGTAGGATGCAAGTTATGAGACTTTTCATTTGGAGGGTGGACGCCTGCGGAAAAAACCTCATTTGGTATTCTTGTATGGAGGCTTGTTATAATCACCAGCTCTGGGTCAGTGCACCTTTTGATTGAGCTCTGTGCAACACTGAATCACACCTATAGCTTTCCGTCCGAGATTCACGTCAGCGTTTTGTTTACTCTGACGCGAGATGACGAACAGAGCCAGTCAAGCTGGAGGAGGCCTATCCAACACTTTTCCTTCTCCGCGGGGCGTGATTCCTGTGAAGAGCACAACTTAAACCCCATACGTTTTCACTGGAGCAGACTGCTCAACATTAGGCCTGTTACAGCAGACAGGGACGGGGCTCGGTAGGCTGAGCAAAGGGCGCCATCATGAGGACAAGAAGGGAAACGCGCGAGGCTCATTCATCATCGCAGATAGGGGAAAGTCAAGTTTATTTATAGAGAATATTTATAGAAGACACCAAATGCTGACCACAGTGCTTAGATAAGACAACATAAGTACATTAATAGTCATCAAGTCCCTTTTATTTATATAGCACATCTAAAAGTATTGTGGTTACAGACAGTACCAATAATATTTAAAGCAAAAAAACATTTACTACCAGGAAATATTCAAAAATGATTCGTGCAAAGACAAGGGGGTTATAACTTTTGGGAAAATTAAATTTCAAGACTCTGTCTGAGAGAACGACAAGAAAAAGATTCTGTTTCTATCTGTGGAGTGAAACTATGGAAACATTTTAATGTGGAGCTCAAGAAATGTGCAAACATAAACTGGTTTAAAAAGAGGTATAAAGAGATGATTTCACAAGGTATAAGAATAAAGAAGGTATCTCTTTATTTATTTATTCATTTATTTATTACCATCAGTTTTGTGTATGTATGTGTATGTGTGAGTATGTATATATACATATACATAGTTTGTGTATATGTGCATAGTTGTGTACTGTATATACATAGTTTGTGTATATACCTATCTTGCATATATGTGCATAGTTTGGGTGTATGTACATTTTTGGGTGTGTATACATAGCTTGTGTGTATATACATAGTTTGGGTGTGTATACACAGCTTGTGTATATATACATAGTTTGGGTGTATATACATAGTTTGTATGTATATACACAGCTTGTGTATATATACATAGTTTGTGCATATATACAGAGCTTGTGTATGTATACATAGTTTGGGTGTATATACATAGTTTGTGTATATATATATACACAGCTTGTGTATATATATGCATAGTTTGTGTATGTATACATAGTTTGTGCGTATGTACATAGTTTGTGTATATATACCTGGTTTGTGCGTATGTAGTTTGTGTATATATACATAGTTTGTGTTTATACCTATCTTGTATATATGTGCATAGTTTGGGTGTATATACAGAGCTTGTGTATATATACATAGTTTGGGTGTATATACACAGCTTGTGTATATATACATAGTTTGTGCATATATACAGAGCTTGTGTATGTATACATAGTTTGGGTGTATATACATAGTTTGTGTATATATCCACAGTTTGTGTATATATACATAGTTTGTGTGTATATACACAGCTTGTGTATATATGCATAGTTTGGGTGTATATACACAGCTTGTGTATATATACATAGTTTGTGTATATACATAATTTGTGTGTATACATAGATTGTGTATATACATAGTTTGTGTGTATAAACATAGTTTGTTTGTATATACATAGTTTGTGTATATGTGCATAGCTTGTGTATGTGTTCATAGTTTGACAAAGCAAACACATCTGTCATGATTGGATAAGGATATAAAGATGAGATTTTTTTTATAAATAAGGTATAGCTATATGAATTTATAGTATTTTGTAATTATTTGTATCATGCCGTGAGACAAATATTTTTTGTAATTCATTTAATATATTAGAATAGGTCTAGGAGAATTAATTAATGTACAGCTTTATACTGATGGGGAGCTACATTATTGACTATTATTAATTTATGGAGAAGGGGTGGGAATAAATAAGCTCCTCCCACTTCTTTTTGGACATGTAAATAAAATCATATGATGTTTTCAGTTTTCATGTCTCCTTTAGTAACGTCTTTTTCTTTATGTACAGTATGTCTACCACTGTGTGACTGTTTTGTTTATTTGCTATTTACATGTTCTAAAGAAACTGTTACTAACTAACTAAAAGCAACAGGAGTTGAGCCAATGCGCTCTTCAGTCGAGGCAGATAGGTTAGGATCTGCTTCATGGTGCATAAAAGGCAATATTACATCATGTAACACAATGAAATAATAATAGAGAGAAGGAAGGACTAAAAAGAAGAAGCTAAAACAAAACACAGCAAACCATCAAACACACAAAAATAAAAATAAATAAATAAGCCTCAGACTTAAGAAAAAGCAAGTGAAAACAGCATAAAATGTCTCAATAAAATCACAACAGAAACAGCACTGCAACAACTAAATATAGTAAAACTCAAATTACAGCCTAGTCCCAATTAAATACCCTGTCCCTTTTACTAGCCTGGTGTGGCTACATGTTTTGACAATGTTCATTTAGTTCAAATGAACGATTTGTCATTCATGTGAAGCCTGATTTTTATACAAGTAATATTCATAATGATTTAAATAAACAATTTGATTGTATTTCCTGATCTTTGTTGGGCAACATTTTTGCATAAAAGGTATTAAAGACCTGCCCCTAATAAAGGCCTGTTGATTTCATTGATTGAGCAAATAATAGCCAGGGCTATGTGCTAGTGTGGTCAGTCATGATGATAAGTGAAAGGCTAAAGAAAAGAGATGAACTCCTAATAGAGGCAGGAAGACAGGGCTACCCATAAGTGTGTGTGGGGATGGAGGCAAGCAATTATAAATGTTATTTAGGTATAAGCAATGATAACCATATTTTATTTTGACCCCAATTATTAACCCTTTCAAAAAATTAATTAATTAATTAATTAATAAACATAGTATTTACTCTTGCACACAACCATTGCAAAAAACAGCCACGTAACCTAAAATATTTACTGATTTAAACCATAGACTTCATAAAATAATGAATGTTGCTACTATGTTACCATTTAACCGTGACCATTTATTTATTTATTTGGAGCCAGAAGGGACCATATATGAAAGAGAGAGTGAAGCTATGGATAAGCATATGATTGATCTGACTCATAGGCTTTAATGACGCCTTGCAGACGGCCAGCTGTTACTCAAGCAGCCCCTCCCCAATTTAATGGAACTTGACTTAATTGAATGTAAACAGGTGAGTTATATAAAGATTTGACCCCTGTACAGTTGTCATAAATGTTAAAAATAGCTACAGCATACAGCATATTGTTCTTAAATGTCAGTGGTTCAAACCCTTTTTGGTTGTGACCCATTAAAATGAAGCAGTGGTACGACCTCTTGTTTCAGGTGGTACGTCTGAGTTGTGACTTGTGCACCTCTAAACATCTCAGAGTGTTTCATTAAAAGAAATGATGAGGCGACACTATCAGTATTAGAAATAAGTCAGAGAAAAAATATCTAAAATTTTGTGGTGAAGCACTTTTTCCCCTTTCCTGTCTCATTTATCATATTGTAAAGACGATTTAAAATGCCTTCATCAAAACAAAAACAAATAAAGTGGAAAACAATACATGCTGTAATATGTATTTCCTTTACAATGTATGTTTATGTTTTAGACATCTGTTTTTCATTTAATTAATCTGTCATCCTCTGATCTGGGTTTTTTGGTTGTTCCTTATTTTGAGCTCAAGACAAAAGGAGACTGTGCTCTTTTTTTTTTTTTTTAGCTCAGTGCTGTAGCTGTGTGTGTGTGTGTGTGTGTGTGTGTGTGTGTGTGTGTGTGTGTGTGTGTGTGTGTGTGTTGAGTACATCTTGTTTCCCACACTGGCTGCTTTTTAGGAGGCGTCCCCCCTGGGGAAACTTGCAGAGCCGCCTGCGCACAGTGCAGTCAAAGTCAGTAGGGGTCAGCAAATCACTTCAGAATCACTTAAAATAATCTCAGCACAAGGTCTCATATATATTTGTTATTAACATATAAATGTCTTCAGCAGTAATGTAGGCCTGTGCCCACTTTATTACCCTCTGGAAATGTCCTGGGACTGATACCACAAGAACTTAAATGAACTATTATGCATCATGTGTCAGCTGCAGGCCTGTATTTAATGTACAAGTAAATATGCAGTACCACTTGTGCCCTGACACAAACTAGGGGGCGCCAGATACCTGCTCATTGCGAATAAGGTTCAAAGGTTAAACAGTGCGATACAAGGTCGTTATTTATGTCTAAATTACACAGTTTAAAAACAGTTTGACACGACTGGGTTCAGTGAATTTTATTTAATCTACAGCTGCAGTTGTATCTGTTGGTCAGACAGCCAGATGGTGGATTTTGTCCTCAGTGTGAGCCACTGATGTCGGCCATATTGGGCACAAGGGAAAACCATTCAATAGGACACGATGAGACGTTCAATTGTTATCGAAAATAATAGAACATAGCAGCATCAGCCCAGATGAACCAAACAACAGAGCAAGAAAAGAAGTGACTGTTAATCAACAATTTTAGGCAAATCTGTTTTTGAAAACATAGTTTTAAAGGTGTAGACCTGATGTTTTTGTCACTATGCACTGCACTACAAAGTATCTATATGTAAAGTAATTCAATGTAGAGCTGAAATTATTAGTGTTTTAAATCAAGAACATTTTCACAATTACGTATTTCTGTCCTCTCTAATGTGCTGCTTTCTTTGTTTAATATTATTGCAAATTACATATCTTTGGGTTTTTGTTCATACAAAACAAGCATTTCACAATAACTTTCCATTTTTTTAACCATTTACCAAGATACTGACTGGCAGATTTATCATGAAAATATTAATATTAATAAATTGCAGCCCTGACTTCAAGAGGACAGCCTCAACGACAAAAGACATACAGTTATGTTTAGTGAAACAATTTATTTTTAGTGGTTCCAAAACTGGAGGTCTGGACCTTCATATGGAGGTGATCTTTTAGGTCTACATGTAAAAGCCCAACTAGGGACAAGAGTTGAAATTAGCATTAGCTATAAACTCTCTGTGCAACACATCAGTCACATACTCTGCATTGGAACTATTTCAAATTGCATCGTGTATATTCAAATTAAATTATTAAATAACATCAAATCAAATAAAATAATTATAATAAAATGAAATAAAATAAAATTTTAAAAACTAAATGAAATGGAAAAAAATAAAATAACATAAAGAAAATTAGCCTCAAATCAAGTGTCAAAATTAAAATGAAATGAAATAAAATAAATAACATCAACTCAAATAACAAAATTAAAATGAAATGAAATAAAATCAATTTTTAAAAAATTAAATGAAATGGAAAAAATAAAATAACATAAGAAAATTAACCTCAAATCAAATATCAAAATTAAAATGAAATAAAATAACATCAACTCAAACCAAATAACAAAATTAAAATAAAATGTAAAACAAAATAGAATAAAAATAAAATAATGAAATAACAACATAAGTAAGTAAAATAACATCAAATCAAATAAAAAGAACAGAAAAGAAAAGACGACAAAAATAAAACAGAATAAATCAACCTAAGTTAGGAAATTCAGCTGTCCGAGTCAAATCTGAGCCCTTGAACGCGGCATTATTCCTTCTTTGGCCTCGTCGGCTCCTCGGTACTAGTCCGGCTATTGTTGTGTGTCTTTCAGGGCGACCCTGACCCATCAGCAGGCGGTGATTTCTGGATATTTTAACACTTCTGCCTGGCTCTCACTCCGCCATATTAACCAGGCTTTGTGTGGCGGCGGTGTGTCCTCGTTTTTAAGGAATATAAAGGATCCCAGCGGAGGACTTTGGGCTGGTGAAGTAGTCAGTCGGTATGGGACAGACGGAAGACTGAGATTCCACGTTAGAGACTTGAGCTGGTGTCGGCTGTTTCCACTTCTTTGGGCTGTCGACGTGAGATAAAAAACGTGGAGGAAATAAAAGGAAAGCTCACAGGACGCATGTAGCCGAAGTATTACTCTGCAAAGGTCGCTTATAAGGTAAGTAGTGCTCGCTTTAAAGAAAGTCACATTATGTGTGCGAAGTGAGAGCAGGGCCTGGTAGTGCTGTGACACTTGGAGAAAGTTAGGGAAAGAGACCTAGAGAGTTTCCTCGGTGTGTTACACTTTTATTAAAGTATTTGTTAGTGTTTATTCTGATTCAGGAGTTGAGTTTAAGGGTTACTTGCTTGTATTAATCGATGGGAGAGGAAGACAATGAGGAAAAGATACCCAAAACCATCCTGGGACAATGCAATTGCTGCATTTGCATTGTTCTAACCATCAAATACACCCAATAACAAATCAGTCCAGCAACTTGTGTATGCTATTTCTTATGTGAGTGTTTAGTTCCTTTCACACAACAAAGATCAACCACCTACCCACCAACCTTTCCTTTCTGCCTCACCCAGTCTCTATCTCCTCACACACATCAGCTGCTGCAGGCCTCAGCTGTTCCAGGCCTTTATTGCAAGACACACTCTTACAACAGAGTTTCCTAAATGACAAAACCTCTCTAATTTAAGCCTTTTGCAGCACAGCCCGAGTCTGTTCTTGCACGCTTTTCTTGTGGTCGTGCAACTGTACTTTTCAGATTTGCACACACCACAAAATTAAAGTGTGTAAGAAGATATGAAGTACAGGAATGCTGCTGTAATGTTGTGTGTGTGTGTGTGTGTGTGTGTGTGTGTGTGTGTGTGTGTGTGTGTTATACAGTCGCTGCCCCTGATTGTGCATGTGTCTGTTGTGGGTGCTTATATACTCCGGTGCCACAGTAATCCTCCTCCATGGTAATCCCTCTGTTAGTACAGACCCAGTTGGCTGGACAGTCATGTCTCCCACACACACACACACACACACACAGCTGGAAAGAAGAGGCCTGTTGGCAGAGGAGTGAGGAGCACTAACAGGTGGTGCTGGCCGAGCTTCAGGGACTTGAGTTAAACTGGAGGCATGAAGGATCCTCGCATACTCCTCGAGTGTCCTCATGGCACGAATGAGACTCTACAGTATCATTACAGTTTGCTGATTAAAAGCTTCCAAGCTTTTGTGCCACAGCAGAAAGGTCACAGTCTCAACTCGAAACACTCGCATGTTAGCAAACTGTACAAGTGTTTGGTTTTCTGGCGACAAAAAACGATTCCTCAGATTTCAGATATCCTCAGTCGGCGATGTGAGCACAGAGAACAAGAAGAGCTCCTCTATTTTATAGCTTGAAGATGGCCCTTTCTCTCTCGCAGCTTCACTCTGCCCATTGACAGGCACAGCAGGTGGCCTCAATGGCATGAATGGATTCGGAAGGAAGTTCCTCTCTTCTCCCCCCCACCGCCAGGCCCCCCTCCACTCACTGTGATTGGCAGAGATGGCAGGCTGCCCTGAAGATAAGGCCGAGCTGCGCCTCAGAGAGTGTGCCAGGGCAATTACTGAGTTACGCTTCAGTAGCGGTTCGCAGCCCGTGGTACCTCCTCATCTCTCTGTGATTGTGGCCGCTGTTTACGGAGCAAGTCAGTCAACGTTGCTTTCAGGCGGATGCACTGGTTTGTCTTTCATAGCGTGAGCAAGTTCGGCTTGTGGGCTTCACATGCTGCTGATTGCCTCAGACATGTAGTAAAACTCCGAGAGCACTCATGCAGATGCTCAATAGTGACCTGATGGTCCTTGTTGTAGGGCTGTGATCGATGGAAAACAACATTGCTGTGATCGATGAATCGTTTCAGTAATTTGTCAAGCTAAAATGCCAACCATTCACTGATTTCAGCTTCTCAAATTTGAGGACTTGCTGCCTTTCTCTGGTTCATATTGCTGTAATTTGAGAACTTTTGGATTTCAGTTTTTGTTTGTTGGACAAAATATGGAAACATGAAGATGTGATCTTTTGCTCCTTTTGATAGTTTTTCATCCATTTCTCACATGTCACATTCTAATCAGTAAAAAATTTTGTATGAAAATACCTACTTTTTAGTATTCTGACACTTCTCTAATAGGGGAGAGTATCATTTAAAAGGCTTTGTTAATGCTGCTGATAGAGTACCTCAGTTTCAATCCCAGTTACTCTGAAATAAAGCCTACATCTGGCCTTTCCTTTGAACTACTTGTGACAACATGCATTTTCCTCAGCCTGTGCAGCAGCGATGTAGTGTGGCACCATAGTACCAGCCTACATCATAGCTGGGTGTGGTCACAGTACAACCATACCCAGATGTTACGTTAAATGTGGTCAGAGGTTTAATGGACTTGGCATGGCGGGCACTGAGACTGAAAATAGCCTTTTAAAAAAGCAAGAGGCTGAGTTGGCGGGGGCGTGTTGCTTCAGGTGCTGATGAGATGATGGATACAATGCAAAGGCATAGAAACACACGAATTCTGGAAAGATATGGTGATGTTACTTATTTTGTCTTTCATTAGAAATGTTAAGACGTAAACAAGTGGTGTGTTCATGTGTCTGTTTGATTGAGTGTCTTATTGTTTCAGCAAAAGTTGGGATGGGGGAACCCCTGTGTATGGAGTGTGCATGTTCTCCCTGTGTCAGTGTGGGTTTTTCTCCGAGTACTCCAGCTTCCTCCACAGTCCAAAGACATGCACGTTAATTGGTGACTCTACATTGTCCGTAGGTGTGACTGTGAGTGTGAATGGTTGTCTGTCTCCCTGTGATAGTCTGGTGACCTGTCCAGGGTGTACCCCATCTTTTGCCCAATGTCAGCAGGGATAGGCTCCAGCCCCCCCCCCCATGTGACCCCTAACAGGATAAGTGATTACAGAAATGAATAAGTGATTGTCAGGAACTACTAAAACGAGAACAATCTGATTTTTTTTTTTTTTTTTTAAATTTTATATACTTTATTAATCCCCCTGAGGGGAAATTCAATTTTTTTCACTCTTTTTGTCATTAACACACAAGTCTGAAAGACACACATGCACAAACAGGGCCTATACATGCACAGAGTAGAGAGATGTCAGAGTGAGGGGGCTGCCTTGGTCAGGTGCCCGGAGCGGTTGGGGGGGTTTGGTGCCTTGCTGAAGGGCACCTCGGCAGTGCCCAGGAGGTAACCTGGCACCTCTCCAGCCACCAGTCCACACTCCATGTTTGGTCCAGACGGGGACTCGAACAGGCGACCCTCCGGTTCCCAACCCAAGTCCCTACTGAGCTACTGCCACCCCAGATTTAAGAACAAGTAATGATAACCCTAACTGCCAGGTGAAGATCAGTACCAAAAAGTATTGAAAGTTCATACCTGTCCTTACTTGCTAAAGTCTAACTGGACAAAAACTCAAATCATTTGCTATAGTAGTTACAGGATATACACCCTTTAAACATGCAAAGGTTACACAAGACAGTGGCTCAAAGGTCAAAGGGCCGCTCCCAAGAACACTCCAGAGTTGCATCTTATCTGACTGATCAGCAGTTAATGAGAGTTCAGAGCTGCGTCATGCTTGATGTGCTTGATGAATGCATTACACAAACTTTGACAGTTGAAGATATTTCATTCATACCCATGTTCATTATTGGAAAAAGAAACAGTGTAGATACTCTGGAAATTGTGCAAGAAATCTAAATAAAGATGGATTCCAATGTAGCCAATGACTATTGGCTCATCAGATAGTGAGTGATGTGGGATTTCCAAGCTTTCAAAACATTTTCCAAACTTTTTTTGGTTTTGTACCCAGTGTTCCTTTTGTAATGGCAGGATTTAATCAACATTTTCCTGCACTTATCCTCTAAGAGGGCAGTCAAATATTCATACAATTCAGGCCTGTAAAGCTTTTTGTATGACTGGGTTACTCAAATAAACATGACTCTAGTACAGATCTGAAATCACAACTGAAATCAAAAATCTAGTGGCGATGATCATCGCCTTAAGTCTCCTGTGTCTGCAAGAAAGTTGCACTTGAGCACACCATAAAGACATACAGTCTGCGCCTGCATGACAGGAAGTAACTCTACATACCAGCAGGTGGTAGTTTCTGTATTCATCATGTTTAAAGGGAAACCAGAAGACTGTCAGGACGGATTCAAGATTTTAGTTCGCTAGTTAGCACATTAACAACACAATCTGATGTTTAAAGAATAAATGATATTCATCATGCGCTAGCAAACAGTAACACAAACAGTTAATAACTGTTTCTGCTAAAGTACACAATTGGTAAAAAAAAAAAAAAATTATCTCCTATAACAGGTTTGTTTTTATCTCACACCCTCTTAACTTTAGTCATTTGTTTACTTTCCCCACTTCCATTTCTCTTCTCGTTCACTCAGCTGAACTGCCAATCAGAGTGATTTCATTCACTGACAGGCACCACCATCTCCACCACCGATCAACATGATGAATCAGTTGGAAAAACAGGCGACAAAGGGATGACGAGTGCTAATGGTGTGGGACACACCACAAAACTAGGGCAACAGTACTCTCTGACGCCACTTTATAGTAGAAAAGTGGGTTGCACAACATGTTGTCCGCCCATGTTGGCAATGAAGTGAGTATTTATGGTCGTTCTGAAGATCTACATTTGATGGTGGACTGAAAAGAGGGAGGGAGAAGAAGACATGAAATGATTTAGTTAATTGTATACATTGGCGGCATGGTGGTGCATTAGTTAGCATTGTCACCTCACAGCAAGAGGGTTGGTGCAGAGTTTGCATGTTCTCCCTGTGTCAGCGTGGGTTTTCTCCGGGTACTCCAGCTTCCTCCCACAGTCCAAAGACATGCAGATTAGGTTAACTGGTGACTCTTAATTGCCCGTAGGTGTGAATGTGAACGTGAATGGTTGTCTGTCTCTATATGTTGGCCCTGCGATAGTACGGCAACCTGTTAAGGTTGTTTCCCACGTCTTGCCCAATGTCAGCTGGGATAGGCTTCACCCCACCTGCAACCCCCAAAGGATAAGCGGTTATGAAAAATGAATGAATGAATGCACATTTTGAGATAATCTCTCCTGAAAGACATTCATAATGTTGAACTCGGTTGTTCACAGTGAAGCTGACAGTCACGACATAGTCACCCTAATCAGATGCCGGAAAGGTCTTCTAGGAAAGGAGTATTTGAAGATATTCGACCATCTGATGTGCACTTCTGACAGAGTATACTGGCCCCTTTTAAGGCAACAGTTTGCCCTGGTTATGTGTAGAGCTTGGATTTTTTTGCTCCTGAGTGCTGCCTGCATGCCAGCTACAGCAAAGGCTTCCCTCCTGCAGCTCTCCAGCATTGTTGTACTGGGCCCTGTGGGAAGCAGCAGCCTGTGTCTCCTTAATCTGACACGGCATCACTGGCAGTCTGGCACACAGCCTCACATGTCTCATGTCCTTGGACGGGGTCTGGCTTTGTTTGAACACATACCACTGCCTTTTGTGTGCTCTTGTACAGTATGCCTGCATTTAAATTAACCTGCAAAATGTGATGGAGTATGTGCATGAATGTCCTTCCATTTTGTGCCATATTCAGTAGAGCTTGTTTTAAATTTCCGAATGTAGTGTCTCTTGTGTGCTAAAGTAAATGTGAGCAATTGAATTCATCTGATACATCCAAACTCACACAGTTTAGCTTTTTCTTACTATCTCTTTGAGTTTAAGTTTTAATAAATGCTTAAAAGCAATTAAAATCTCTTAATTAAATCCATGACCCACATCTCTGTATGGGCTGAGGCGATATTTACTGTGTTCCCTGGGAGCCACCAAAAGAATGACACATTTCTTCCAGCTAATCTCATTGTGTACATAACAGCCTCATTCAGAAACCCATCTGAGAGAGGATGCAATAATCTGCCTTTAATGTGATTTGCTGCGAAATGGATTTGAGCCATCATTAGTTTTGGTACATTTGTCACACAAGAATGTTCATTCTCTTCGCCACAAATATTCTTACTCATTTCTCATTTCAGTGTTTTTCATGGAGGTTTTTTGTCTTTCCCAGGACTGAAACATGTCATTTGAGGACACATTGATCTGAATTAAGTGCTCTATATCTCAGGCTCCATAATACATTTTTATTTTAATCGCATAACTATTGCTTGGGTTGTGTCCAGTGTCCACACTACTCTGGTGTTCTGGAACCGCTAAAATGGAGACCATTGAAAGTGCTTTTGACCCCGTTTTAGTTTGAAAACTCTGGGGTTGCATTTATGTCAGGACGGGCGGAAATGGAGATGTTTGAAAACGATGATGCAGACACCCAAATCCACTTCCCAATTTGGTCTTATCATTCACAACGTGTCAAGTCGAAACATAATTGCTAGTAGGGGTGAGGAGGAAAAAAATCAATAGAGCAAAGTATTGCAGTATTGTTGTGTGGCAATATCGTATCGTCACACAGTGCCAAGTATCGATTTTTTTTAATCAGAAATTGTTAATATGACAAATACAAATTTAAACTTTAGGTAGCCTACTAGAATAATAAAATCAATTGTTTATTCAGTCCACTAGTCACTTTTTGCTGCAAATAAAGTGGCTGAAGTGAGATGAACAGACTGTAAACTTTATCGTATTAGGTAAAACAAATGTTGACAGAGTTTTCCTTTGGGGATACAATTTACAGTTAAAAAAAACAATAATTGGCACTATATTTTATCACAATACACTGCATATTGCAACATGTTTAAAATCACAATAATATTGTATCATGACTTAAATATCGTGATAATGTCGTATTGTGGAGCATCTTGTGATTCACACCCCTAATTGCTAGGTCTACATACCTCTTGTGATTTTATCCTTCTTGTGCAGACCCTCCTTTTCTATTGTCATGGTTTCATCAGCGATGGAAAGTGCTCCAGGTGCTGCTTTGATATGTCGCCGTATTTGCTTTGAAACGACTACAACTGTCTACCACTACTGTCTGTTTTCCGCCTCCTTGACTGCCTTATACTCATGTACTACTTTCAGTAATAGTTCCGCCTCACTGTTGGTCCAGGTTAAGAGATCTCTGATCATACTTTTCACCATCTTCTTAGTATTTTCTGTAACTAAGCAACCAACCACAAAGAAAAGGATCTGCTTCCTGTTTGTGCGCATGCCCAGTATGTGTGAATGGTCACAGGATATGCATATTCAGAGGCTTTGGTATGGACGGAGATAATTTCTAAAAAAAAAAAAAGGTGTGAAAACACTTGTGTGCAGAGATCACTTTTGTTTGAAAACACTGTTTAACTAAAAAGCATATAAGTGTGGATATGGCCTTCGTGGACAGACCAGGACTGGTGATAGATGCCCACTGAGGAATCCCATGCTACAAATGTGTGTCTTTAACATTATGTAAAGCTGTTTGGACAAAGCTCTCCACAAATTCCACAGTGATATTATTAAGTTTGCCGCAACAATAAAATTGTCCATCTATAAGAGCTGTGGTTGTAAATCTGTCCCTGTCATTGTGGCATCTGGTTGTTCTGAATATTTAATTGGATAACTTTGATTGATTGTTGGGCGTTTCTGCTCCACCACTGTAAGCACAGTGGTCCCTGATTAGCATTTGAGCTGCTCAGTGTTAGCATGTGTATGGGATTGTGTAGCTCAGGGGATTGTGTGTTGTGCTGTGCTGTCCTGTGTGGGGGAGCACCACGAGGTACTTTCTCTTTGTCCATAACAAAAGGTAGATGAGACTGACAAAAGAAGAATGTGAAAGCCTTTCCCTGGAGAGGTGGTCTTTTCTGTTCTTCTCAGAGAACAATTCTCCATGGGTGGTTCAAAAGCGGGAAAGTACATTTGTTATATATTTTGAGACTTCTTTAGAGAATTTAACAAGAACCCAGAGGACTGAGATTAAAAAGATGACTTTGCTAATTTGAAGATGTTTGAAGTGGACCTGGTTTTGGGATCAGGACAGCATCAAAATGTCATTTTTCAGTGTATTTATACATGCCCTTAATTGTCCTTGAAGAATACGCTCTCTACCAGTAAGAAAAGTTTAGTTATATCATTAAAAACAAAACTTTTACGGGGGCGTCGGTCACCGCCCCATGTACAGAGGCATTGCCTCGCTGCAGCAGCCGGAGGTTCGAATCCGGCTCGTGGCCCTTTGCTGCATGTCAGTCCCCACACTCTCTCTCTCTCTGTCTCTCTCTCTCTCTGTCTCCCTGTTTCTCTCTCTGTCCTGTCATTAAAGGCAAAAAGCCCACAAATATAATAAAAAATAAAAAAAACTTTTCATTGTTTTCTATTAATGGCTTCCTTTTAGGGATTTAAATAAATCAAGGTTTTGACATGATATATCACCAGATCATTTCTGGGTTTCACTTAAGGCTGTGTCTTGTATGTCTTGAGCTAAATGGATGGGAGCCAAGACGAAACTTATGGGCGTTGAACCAGTTTGACACGCCAGATCACGCGCCAACCCTGTGGACTTGCTCAGGCTTGCAATCTATTCATGGCCATTTTAGGAGCATATCCTCTGGGTGCATAATGGTGTAAATAGGAAAGGCTGCCAGACATTTAGGAAGGGGAGTTTTTAATATGTCATCTGACCTGTAATTACATGACAGAATTTGAGAATATAAATTCAAAGAGTCTCTTAAACAGAAAGTGAAACAACTGCAGTGTTTTTTTAAGCTCATCCACACAGGAAGAGTTTTGAAGTTGCATAATCCAAGTGCCCTAATCCTTATCATTCTCATTTCTGATCCTGTTAGTTGGCTTCATTGTAAAGCAGATATTCCTCTTAGTATTTAAGTTGTGCTCACTCAGCTGATAGTTGAGACCTTATCAGTGGTACTTACAGTCACTCTGATCACCAGTAGTCTGGTGTCATCAGGATTAGCCCCAGTCTGGAGTGTTTGTTTCCAGGACACAGCAGAGGATTTAAACCGTTCATGCCCTCTTTTAACTACCCTGACACTCCTCCATCTTGTTTTCTTTTGGGTCAGGCACTAAGTGTTTTGGACATTTGAAGACATGTCGTGGTTGACATGCGACAGGATAAGGTCAAAGGTTGTGGTCATGTTTATGTTGGCTTATGCTCTGATGTCTGCTATGACGTTGGTTTAGTTCAGCCCTGTTAGAGATATTGCACAGCACATGTAGCACCAGGAGGTTCAAAGAACTTGACCCAGGCTGCATCTAGCAATTATTTTTATTATCAATTTATCAGACAAGTATTTTCTTGTGTAATCTGTGGATCTGTAAAATGTCTTAAAAAGTCGAAAACGACATTACAGTTTCCTTAAGCCATAAGTGACTTCTGATTCCTTGTTTTGCCTGACTAACATTTTAATCTCCCCAGAATAATTGCATTTGTTATCGTACAAACAAGACAAAGGAACACAGCAAAGCCCCACAAGTGAGTCGTAGGCATGGGACAGTATGAAAGTTTCATGATGTGAGTATCCTGGCGGCCAGGATACTCACATCATGAAAGACACAATCACAAGTATATTGTGAATCAGTGGCCAAAATAATTGTGATTCACAATATTAACCATCAAAATATCATCAATCAAAATATGTTAAAAGACATACAGGAATCACTTTACCTTGTATTTTGTTAAGAATCAAATATTTTTATTGCAGAACAGATAAGACACACACGTTTTTTAGTGAACATCGTGTTTAGCGAAAAACAACCTTTAAAAACACTGTTATTGCAGAGTCTCTTTTATTGCTGGTTGCCCAGCAGTTTCTATGGGTGCTTCAGGACACGATATTCGCAATTAAAAATAATGAATAATGAAAACCCACAACAGTCAACTTATTGTGAGTGTATTTTATCACAATCTGCAATAAAATCATATATATTTTGGTGGCACGGTGGTTTGGTCATTAGCACTGTTGCCTTATTTCAAGAGGCTGGATGGGGCCCCTCTGTGGGGTGTTTGAGTGTTCTCCCCATGTCAGCGTGGGTTTGCTCCAGGTCCTTCAGCTTCCTCCCACAGTCCAAAGACATGCACATGAGGTTAATTGCTGACTTTGAATTGCGCGTAGGTGTGAATGTGAGCGTGAATGGTTGTCTGACTCCATGTGTCAGCCCTGTGAGATAGTCTGGCGACCTGTCCAGGGTGTACCCCGCCTCTCACCCAGTGTTAGCTGGGATAGGCTCCAGCAACCCTGTACCAGGATAAGCAGTTACAGAAAATGAATGAATGAATGAATGAATGTTTGGTATTTTTTCTTGAAAAATGACTATGTACTAGGAATGGGCAGCACAAGCAAAAACACTATTCGAAAATTGTGGCAACTATTCGACAATTTTTCAAATAATCAAATCGAATTTCAAAGCGGACATCCGCAAGCCCTGTGCGCACAAAGCTCCGCGCACCAGTGACTGCTCGGCATGTATTTTTCACATCACGGGACATTTTTACAGGACACTACAACGCGGAAGTGCGCTCGACTATGAAAGCCCGAATGACTGCGGACACTCCTCGCAGAGTAGTAATTTCTGCTTGTTTCTGCTGTTTGTAGAAGAGCATCAAACTAGCTGGTAGCCCATCTCACACCGCTGTAGCAATCATATACTGCCCTCGTGCGGTTAGGAGCTGAATTGCATGTCAAATAAAGGGGGAAAATAAAACGGCGAATAGTAATAGTCGCATTAAAAAATCGATTTTTCAAAAATAAAAGGACTATTCGAAATTCGAAAATCGTGACCCATCCCTACTATGTACATAGATTAACAGCGATAAGTCAATTTTCAGAATAGTTTGTGGTGATTGAGCTGACCTATCATTTCAACTCTATTTGAGATGGTATTAAAATAATCCTCTGACAAAAACTGCTATATCCAAATTTTTTAAAAAGTTGTTAAATTACCTTGACATTTATTTAAAGGAAAAATTGTGTTGTTTTAAATTAAATTTTTGCACTAGATTAAAAATGAACAGCTGCAAATTCTGAGCTATACCTCATATGTTGGTGAAGCTTTAGAGAAGCCAGAGGATTGAGAAATTTTAACTATTGTCATTTTCTGCTCCTTCCAGTAGTCCGTCTTACAAAACTGCAGACATGTTTCATTGCATTGCATATGAACCAACATTAACAAATTGTCAGGACAAGTTGTGCCTTGCTCACGCAGCTCGCATGCTGTCTCACCGGCTGTTATTGGTTTTCTGTGTGTGGTAACAGTCTGGGAGGATTTCTGGTTTCTGAAAAGGCCATTATTTGTCAAGGTGGAACCTTTAGCTGCCCACGAGTTGGACTGACTGACTGATTGTATTCCTATACAATAATATAACCTCTTCATCCACTTGTCATTCATTTTTCATCTGGCATATGGACACAGTGTGGCAGTTAAATGCAAAATCACTAACAGGGATTGTCTGTCCGTAAAACTGCACAAAGACTAAAAAAATGTCAGCTATTGAACTATGACAGGCTAACATTTGCTTTCTAAATGACATGCTTCCTCAGTCTGTCTCTCCTTAATGCTCTTTAAATTTCCCAGTGTCCTTCATGATAATTAATCTCCGTCCATCCTTCTCACTCTGTCATTTATCCTAAATTATCTATTTCCACTGCCTCAGCACTGGCTGTCAGTCAATACCATTTGTTCATAGGAGGAAGTCAATACACCATCCATTTTAAATAAGTGTATCCATACATTGATTTTTAGGTGTAGCTGTAGCGCTGCCCTTTACAAGCCAATAGGCCATTCTTTCAGTAGAAACTGAATGAATTGTTCTCATTAGTCTTAGTTCCAGTTTGATAGAGAAACAACTGTCAAATCAATACATCCATTAAAATTCATAGAGGGAGATGGACACCTAACAGTACAGTGGGAAATGCAAACGGACTATCCAGCAAACCAAAGAGAGGAAGTGACATAGAATGCAGTGCATTTTGGGTAGAAAAAAACCAAAGCTAACAACGTGAACCTGGGCAGCTTCTTGTGAGGAAACAATTAGGTTTGAACACCAAAGTAAAAACAGAAACCCCCAGATTGCATAAATTTGGTGTTGCTCCATTGTTTTTATGGTGACAAAGCTGGCTGAAGGGGATGGATTTCCATTTCTGGTCCGCTTTGAAAACTGCAGTGTGAAAATGAACTGAACGAAATGAAGGTGGGAAATTTTTCAGCATTCCCCACCCAATCGAACCGAGTCCCTCGAACTATACTGGTGTGAATGCGCCCTTAGTCATTCGTTCAAGGTCCACACAATTCAATACATGTAGCATCATACTTGTGTTTGGCCATGTCATCAAGCTGTCTAGTAGTCACTTACTTGACACCAGGAAACAGCACTTCAAAATAAAAAGCTCTGTGCAAGAAATTCACTGTACTTCAAAATATTAAGTGTGTTTTTTACAAACTTGACACCTTTGAGAGTCACTTGCGGTCCATTCGGAATGGATCCATGACCCACTTTTGGACCGCAACCTACCAGTTGGGAACTGCTGCCCTACACAACATAACAATGGAAGTTGTATGTTTTTTTCAGAAATCATTTGTTAGCATTTGACTGATTAACTGTAATTAATGTGTCAATTTTGAATCACAAGATGTGCTGTTTTAGTGATAACTTGTAGCCTGGAAATCCAGACCCAAATCTAGAAAGATTTAGGGTCTGGCCATGAGTAATGAAAATGGCCCAACTCGAGGGGCGGCACCAAGCATGCATTTATAAATATCACTACACACAATTGGATAACACCACGACCACTACGAAACACACTATGAAAAAGCCAAGTCGAACTCATTCATTGTAGCGGCCAAACAACTGGTGTTCATCCGTAGCCATCTTAATGTTTACTGACTGATTCCGGACTTCGTCGTCGCAGCGCTGTCGTCATCTGTTTAGCTCGCCTCTGGCCCGCCTATATCAGATACACCGATGTGATTGGTGCAGCTCGGTTTCATGGGCATAGGTATTGAGCATCATTACTGATTGCCAGAGTGACTCGCTGAGCAAATTCAAATTGTGCTCTCGCGAGAACTCTGGATTTCCTGGGAAGATAACTTGCACAATTAATGACTAAACATATTTTCACATTGGTGGAAGACACACCTGCAAAGCCTCTGCACCGGTGTAGTCAATAAAATAAAAAATCACATGAAATCAGGCGTTAAAGTTCTCCGGCACAGCGCCGGCACGGGCAGAAGTGCTCTGCAGTGCGAGCATTTCACTTGCATTTGCCCCTAAAAATATATACATGTGCGAACCGGGAAATTGATTTAGGCGCACAGTGTGTGAGTAAACACAACCTACTGTTTACCATAATCAGCATCGGACGTATTTTCATCGAAAACCGATCAAATAAATGTATTTTAAAACTCGCTCCTTTGGCTCTGATACAGCCGTCTCTCTCCCTGCTTGCAGTCACCATTGCACTGGGCTTTGTAACAATGTCCCGCCTACAGCCCCCTCTGATTGGTTACACGGCACAAGTGATAGCCAATCAACGCTGACGCCTGTGCATGCTTTCACATCATGTTACATTGAGACACAGAGCACAGATGGAGCAGGAGAGGCCCCGGTAAGCCAGCGGTAATTTTGAAGGTAAGGTAACAGAAACCACACAGAAATGAAAGTTGCAATAAAAATCTTTTATGCTGAAGTTTTAAAGTCACCACCACAACATTATATGATCCATTTCAATGATGACATGCTTGCCCAGAGGCGAAATTTCGACGTAACTGCCTGTTTAATTCACATCAAGCGTGTTACAATTTTGCAAACAGCCTAAATGATTTAGCCTCTAAAAATAAATAGCACCAAGGCAGAAAGGAGATGTAGGAGCTATAAGTCAAAACGTCTGGTAACCACGTAAAGTTTAATCTTTATTTATAAACTCATTATGCTATAAACGTTTAACCTGAAAAGTAACTACTAAAGCTATAATCTTTTTGTTCGTTTTGATAATAAACACGTTCCTTTGCAACACATACATTTCTATTTCTTCATTTTGTGACTGCAACACCAAGCCCCCCCCCCCCCCCGCTCCGGAAAAGATTTCAGATTTCAGGTACACTAATCTTCCGTGCTTCACATTTCAGGCACAATTTTTTTTTTCTTGCTATAACCCCTTTGAAATACAATGACGCTGCCTGATGATGTCACCCGAGGCACTCAAACCATGTGACAAAATCAAGCAGCAAACGAAAGACAAAATATGCACATGTACTCAAACATAATCCAGCACTTATATGTGAAAACATGCACATGTGCTTGACCCAAGATAATAACTTAAAAATAAAACTAATAACCCAAACGTCAAATTAATTAGACTGCACCGAAACTTAAGAATTCACATCCAGTGATTCACAAGAACACACGTTTACATGCATTACTACATATGCTAAAGCCTTTGTAAGCACAGCCACTGAGGGCCACTGAGGTGTGACAGCTGTCCTCTCTATTCTGCTTGTCTTGCCTTTTGTTTTCTGTCTCAGCTTTGTCGGCCTTTCCTCTGTAAATGACAGCAGCACACACCTCTGTTACTCTGTTACAAATACCAAAGTGACCTGTCACTGACAGGCATTTGATACTATGTTGTAACATTTTACAAATACCAGGATATGACTCATTGACTGTGGATCAGTCTTGGACTGCAGCGTCCATCTGTTGTGCAGTGACAGCTTGTTTTATTGTGTACAGTCAGAAAGACACACACACGCACAGAGCCACTTGACTGAGAGGCCAAAGGTGACAGAAGAATGAATCAACAGGGCAGGCGCTGTAGATGATGCTGTCAACTCATGACAACACATACGTACACATTCATAAACTGACATGAATTTATCTGTCACTGGATACTGGTGAGGACATCCCAACAAAGTACTCCTTCCGATTATCAGTAAATAATCATATAAATTTAGTCTTTCCAATTTAAAGACAAAAACCAACTGAGCCAAAACTTCAGGGGAGAATTCTTCTTATCTTTCTGTTTATGTAAAATAATTTGTTTTTGTCCTTTCTAGACCTTGATGTACAGCAAACACACACACACACACACACACACACACACACACACACACACACACACACACAGGGTCTCATATATCAGTAAGCTCAGGAGGACAGAGCACTGACTTTTAACGCCAGAGGGCTTTTTGCCCTTCACAAATCTGTGTCAGTGATAGTGTGATCACAGGGGAGAGTTGAAATGGCCACAGGCTGCAGCAGGATCTAGTTTCTAGCTCGGATAGCTTGACAGGGCTTTGTTGGGACTTGTGAAGTCATGTGAGGTCATTCACTGGCATGCAGTCTTTGTTTTCTGAATAGCAGAGTTATAGTTTTAGTAGACCACCCAACAAAGCTCCAGGGCAGTATGAAGAATATTACTATTATTTCTCTCCATTTGTGACACAGGCTCAGCCCCATTAATAAACCATGAGCTCAGCTTTTGGGTTTGGTTGCCGTTTTTATGCTCCAAAACACTGTCGAATTTTGGATACCTGTTCATGTGGAAATGTTGATAACATTTTGTGACATTTACAGTGAATCTAGACATGGTCTGTTACAGTTGTTGTTGACAGTCTGGAGACAAAATCATGCATGTGTGGTGATGTTAGGTTGATTTTTAATGATTGTTAAACATGATGGGACACATTGGAACATGTTCAGCTTGTTAAATATTTACTAATCAACTCAAAAGGTCACTGTTAATGTCACATTACAGGAGAAATAATGATTTAAACAAGTCCATTCACCTCTACCTATTTTTGTTGCCCATGGATCTCAATCCACTATCTCATGCAAACGTAGTCTATTTTTTACCTTTTCATACCAAATTGCGAGCGGCTGTGGCTCAGAGGTAGAGCAGGTCATCTACTAATCAGAAGATCATGTCAAAGTATCATTGGGCAACATACTGTCCCCCAAATCGCTCCCCATGGCTGTTCATCGGTGTGTGAGAGCTTGTAAATGATGACTGAGTAACAGGTGGTACCGTGTATGGTAGCCTCGGCCACCAGTGTGTGAATGGGTGAATGTGACATGTAGTGTAGAAGCGCTTTGAGTGGTCAGAAGACCAGAAAGGTGCTTCACAAGTGCAGTCCACTTACAACCTACCATTTACCATCTATAAATTAGCTAAGCACACTGTTTTTATGGGATATCCCTGTCTGTATTGGTTCAGTAATGCAAAGAAACAAGATATAATTCGTGTTCTTACAGGATTTTTAGTGGGCTACCTGGTGACGCAGCTCTAATCATAGTCTACCTGTTGTTCAGTGTATAGAAGTCATTGTTAAAGACTAAAGAAGTATTCAGATTGTATCTAAGGCTCATGTTGTTGAGTTTATAACACCATCTTGTATTAAACTCCATCCCTTGTACAAGATAAAATCCAGTTTCTCTATCCATCAAAAGGAGTGTCACATGAATCACTTGCTTTCACAGTGTGCACCTCATAGTTTCCCATCACAAGTATTTCTGCCATTTGAATTATTATCCTCTTGCCTGATGTGCAGGTATTTCTTTGTTGGATTTATTTACAGTTAGTTTCTTTTATATAGTTCCTATTTGAGCAACACAGCATTCCCAAATTGAAGTTTAATGTCTTAAAAGTGTGTCTATTTACTGCCAGAGAAGTTTTGCATTACTTCCAATGCATTGTTCAACTCGACTTGACTCTTCTCACTTCACTTTTGCTACCAGAATCCATAATCCAGAACTTGTGTTCAAGTCACATTTAGGTCATTAACAGCAACAAGAATCTAAGATGTGTAACAGTAGACACCCCCAGTAAATGTATCAATATGCAATAAGAAGACCAAACTCTAGTTAATCAAAACTTTCTTTTCCTCCTCCTCCCTGCAGGCTTGACGATGGGTTGCGTCAGGAGTAAAGAGGACAAGGGCCCGGCGTTGAAGTACCGACCCGACAACTCAAATGCCACGCCAGTCAACGCCCACCTGGGCCATTACGGGCCCGACCCCACCCTGATGGGTCAGTCACCAGCTATGAAGACACACAACAACAGCTACAACAGTCACGCTGCTGCCCTCACACCGTTTGGCGGAGCGTCTTCGGTCATGACGCCCTTTGGTGGGGCCTCCACCTCCTTCACCTCGGTGGCTGTGAGCAGTCCCTTCCCTAGTGTCATCACAGGTCAGTTTGTGGAGAAGATTTAAGGGCTGCAGTCAAATTGTCTTTTTTCTTTGTTTTTTTTATTAGGAAGATTCCTAACTGAGTAAAAGGAGTGGCAGTCGTGATGAGAGCTGGGTGAAATCTCTAAATTTTAAACAAAGGGGCTTCAGTGCTTCTTTTCTTATCTCCTTCAGCATAGGATACACTGAACTATCCTTTACGAAAGGAAAGGAGTTAATGCTGTCTTACACCTCCTTGCTGCAGCAACATTTAGTTGACCCTGTCCTTGTATAGCCAAAATGAGAGCTGTGTCTGTATACTCAGCACAAGTCAAACACGTTTTCAGTGGATGTGGGTCTCTGCCAGGGTTGTCCCTCGTCACTATTTCTGTTTGTGATATTCATGGACAAGATTTCAAGGCACAGCCAGGGGGAGGAGAGTGTCTGCTTTGAGGACTTAGAATTGCATCTCTGCTCTTTGCAGATGATGAGGTTCTATTGGCGTCATCACACCATGTCCTCCAGCATGCACTGGGGTGGTTTGCAGCCGAGTATGAAGTGGTTGGGATGGGAGTCAGCATCTGTAAGTCTTAGACCTTGGCTTCCTCCCGGAAAACGCTGGTTTGCCCCTTCTGGGTTGGAAGAGTTACTACCCCAAGTGAAGGAGTTCAAGTATCTCAGGGTTTTGTTCATGAGTGAGGTTAAAATGGAGCCTGAGATGGATCTGTGGTTTGGTGCAGCATCAGCAGTGAGGCGTGCACCGCGCCCATCCATTGTGGTAAAGAAGTACCCGAGACGGAAGGCAAAGCTCGCGATTTACTAGTCCATCTACGTCCCAACCCTTACCTGTGGTCATGAGCTTTGGGTAGTGACTGAAAGAATGAGATCACTATCTTTGATAGGGTGGTTGTGTTCAGCCTTAGCGATAGGGCTCGGAGTTCAGACATCCGGACTGAGCTTGGAGTAGTGCTGCTGATCCTTTGCGAATGGAGCTAGTTGAGGTGGTTAAGGCATCGAATCATGATGCTCCTGGGCGCCTCATGTTAAAGGTTTTCTGGGCACGTCCACTGATGAGGCCCCGGGGTAGACCAAGAACACGCTGGAGGGATTATATATCTCATCTAGTCTGGGAACACCTTGGGTTCTCCCAGGACGAGCCAGAAAGTGTGGCTTGGAGAGGTGTGTATGGAGTACCTTGCTCAGCCTGCTGCCCCCACGACCTGGCCCTGGATAAGTAGATGAAAAATGGATGGACTTTTCTACCTCAGCCAAGGTTTCAGAAGAAGACACACAGGATCAGGAGCAAGGGAATATGCATATTTCAGAAAAAAAGGCATTGAAAGTTTGAGCTGAATGAAATGTCCTTAATTATTCAAATAAATTCATATAACTTTGGGTCCCTGTGCCCCTTCAAAGAAGAAACAGAAATGTAAAGCTGTTTTTAATAGAACCCAAAATGAAGGATTTAAATTAACTCAACTAACAACTGAAACTAACTTTTCATTTTGTTGTCATTACGTTTAAATCAGTGTACAACTTTAGAATAAACTCTGCTCAACATTTGTTATGCACAGCAGATGTTATGCAAATGAGACATTTAAAATGAGTCAGTCGAAACATCAAGGCCAAAGAGAAACCCAAAATAGGTCTGTAATATGGGAAGCAGTACAGCAGACGTGGTGTTGCCAAAGCCAAAGAAAACAATTATATGCACTGACTGTAATGGATTTAGTAGTGCACATGCACAAGTTTTCATTTTCAATAGTTTGCTCAGGAAGACTTTCTGATTATTTGTTGCTAATGAAATGACTTTTAGTGATATGAAAAGTTAATCTCATGCAGTTTCAGGTGCGACATCACAGATCAGATGGGTAAATTATGCAGTAAATATTCAGAGCAATGAATGATGTTTTCTCTCAAAGCACACACACACACACTCATACACTCATGCACACACACCTCCCTCTTTGCTCTCAAGGACGATAATCTGGCCTGAGGGGCCGCTGGAGATCTAATCCTGCCCATTCAATTTCCTCCTTGAGATAAACATATCAGAGTCCTGTTGTCTCTCTGCACTCTGTCACTTCAGAGCACAAACAAATCAATTCTTTTCATTATATGAAAGAGATTAAGTGACACCAGTTTGACTTGAAGTGATACCAGCGTTTTAGAATTGTGAAAGAAATATCCTGTTTGCCCTCGTGTTCTTAAAACAACAGTAAAAGAGTTGGTTATATTTTTAGTCCAGGCCCTGAGGTCTGGAAGTGGGGCATTTCAAAAGATATTTTCAACATAATAAATGCTTGTATTCTGTGGTATAGTCTTGGATGTACTGCCATAATTGCTTATTAATTTGTTTGCCTGACTCAATGAGACCTTTACTAAAGTGGGAAATATTAAAAAAGTAACAAAGGAGGAAAATGAAAATAAGTATTTTGGTCTTTATTATGTGAAGGTCGAATGTCACGATCAAGTGAATCCAACAGCTTCTTGAGGCTCTGTCGTATGAAATATTCCTTGTATGTATAATATACACCTCTAAAGTTCAGTTTCTCTCACTTTCAGGCGGTGTAACATTTTTCGTAGCACTGTACGATTATGAAGCAAGGACGTCAGATGATTTGTCATTCAAAAAAGGGGATCGCTTCCAGATCATCAACAACACGTGAGTGCATTTGCTTTTTTACATTCATAAACTCCTGCTGTGGTGACGTGTGTGTGTGTGTGTGTGTGTGTGTGTGTGTGTGTGTTTAATCCCTCATTGTATTCAGGTCTGATATTAAGGCAGAAATCTGTCTGGGTTAATGGGTTCCTCTAATGGGCCATCTGTTTAGTCCCCATCGCTTTGCTTCTGCCACAGATCACTCCTCTAGTTCAGTGTTTTTCATTTGGGTTACAGTGTAAAATGTGGCACTCTTTCCTCAGTTAGTAAAATACAAGCAATGCCCATAATAAAATAGAAGTATAGTACCAGCATTTACAGAATTTGCATACAAAGACACCAACAGTGCACTGAAAATATTCCTAAAGGTCAAATACATAAAATTATTAGAGTCAATTGACTTATTTACACCATTGCTTATTTTCCTCAGTTTCCCTCTTTTCAATTTGGACCCTATTTTCCCATGTTCCCGATGTGACTCATGGGAACAACAGTTTTGATACTGGTCCAGTATTGAGTGAGAGGGCTGCAGGCGACATCCGCAAAACAGGCTGCAGTGTAAACGCTCGGGGCAGTTTGCACCTCCAATGTGCGTTCACTAAATGTGCTTGGTTTTGCCCCTGACATGCTCAGATCATTATTGTGTCTGATGATATTAGGAAAGGATCCCTACAGAGATGGACCTTTTTGTTAAAGAGAAAGATTTTTTTTTATTAAACCAGAAACAGACCGGAAATTGCCATCGCCAAGGCCACCAGACACCATTTACAAACACAGTGATTTTAGCGTCTTTAGAGCCAGCACGTGGGTGAATTAAGGGTTTATTTCAAACCGACCAGAGTTGATGGTGCTTGGGATAGTGGAAAGACAAACCAAGATAGTTGATGTTTATCTAAAACATGGGAACATGGGATCCAGGATGACAAATACCAAGCTTACCATTTAAGAGAATGTTGTTGTAAACCATGAGTAAATTTCAGCCAGGGCAAAACTCAAATCCCTAACTTTGGTCTTGTATGGGTGTTTTGGTTTCAACTTCATCCACAACATACAATACAATATGTATAACATGTCGTTTATTTCTAAAACAGAAGTAAAGGTCATAACAAAAATTTATAACAGAGGGAAATTCTTTATGACCTACTGCTGCTGCAGCATCATCTATTTCTGGGGTGTGCACAGGTGTAAAAATAGGCAGAGCTCCAAGTGCTCCACACGAATTCTGTTCTCGTCATTCATCACACACGTCTTCAGCCGCTGTCCACGAACACGTTGCGTTTGCAGTGATGAAAATGACATCTGCTTTCAGAGGCGAGGTGGGAGGAGGACAGATTTGCTCTGTTCTACAAAAATGCCAGCAGACAGATTTTCCCCACACCTCAGTTCCTCCTCTTTGAATTCAGGATTGAACATCTGCTGTTAAACATATCAGGAAGTGTGGTGACTGGTGTGGGTCCCATACATGTGGTATTTTATTTTCTTTAGCCTTCGGCGCAGATTTTTTCTACTGGCCTGGTGTTTCTGAAGGCTGGAAAGTGAGTAATTTAGCTTTTACACTGTAGGGTATCTATGAGCATTAACTTTCATTTCAGTTACAGTTACTTAACATCAGTGGTGGTAATAAGTTCATTTACTTAAGTGCTGTGCTTCAGTACAATTTTGAAGTACTTTACGAAGGTATTTCCATTTTGGGCTGCTTGTAAACCACCACATTTGACAAGGAAATACTGTACTTTCAGATTGAGATTTTACATTAAAACACATAACAGGCTTATAAAATGTGATCATGGTAAAACCTACTTGTGGTCAACGAGCCTCAGTTGTCCTTACTTGAATATTGTCTCTTACAACACCAATCTGGTATCAGAGAAAGTCTTGGTACAGTTCGTATGAATTGTTACAGACATATGAAAAATTTAGAATAACATGTTATTCACTCAGTTTTATACCACATGTCCCCAACGTACAGAATCACATGTAATTACCCCACCAGGGAGAAGGCAAAACAGTGTGTAACCCTTGGTGCAGACTATTTACCATGGGAGTCAGGAACATCAGCAAGGTCTTCGTCTTACCTCTGGACACCCGGAGCCTCCTCACGTAGAGCATGCCAAGTGTGAAGGACCTTTCAAAATACCAAACCATGACAATGCACAAATCATACATACCTGTACAATAAATAAAAAATCAAGGGTCAGAGATGCATTGGTTCATCTTTTCTTTTTAGATCAGGGGCCATTTTTCCACAGAACAAGCACTTTTAATACTTTGAGAACATCTCACAGATGATACTTTTTTGCTGCTATTTAAGTAGTTTTTGTGCAATTAATTTGAATGGTAATACATTTTTTTCAACTGTTGTTTTTGTCGTGAGTACATTCACACAGAATGCGAGTATTGCAAGGTAGATAAGTGATGTCATTTTTTTCTCAACTAAGTCAACCTGTGCGTTCCAATCCCCATACCACCATACTATATAGTATGCCAGAAAAAGATTTGGTATGTCCAAATACAGTATACACAGTATGTCACATGCAGTATGCTGGACAGCATGCTTTTCTGGCTATTCTGACCCACAATCCTCTGCGCAGCGGACAATGCGTCACGTTGACTGAGCTGCAAACAGATGACAGCTTGTCAACTCATTGACAGCTGTTTAATAGTTGATTGACAGTTGTCAGAAGCTGCAATGATGGATGACAGAGCATTCAGGTGACTGATGACCATTCAATTGGTAATAACAGGAATATTAATTGTTTAATTGAATGAAATAATCATAAATATAATCAACAACAAAAGGGCATAAGTACTAAATAAGAGAAATGTGTAGCCTTTGTAATTTTACCATTGTGAATATAGTGTGTTAGAATCTACAATGTATGCAGGTATAACATTGCGAAATAACATTAGAGCTGTCTGTGTTGATCTCCATCTCTGGCGATCTCGGTGAATGGCATTTTGCTTTATCTCCATGGCAACAGAAATATGAGTAGGAGGGTCAAAGTTAAGGGCACAACATTATGAGAAAGCAGTATGTCCTGATTGTGTGCATACTGCATGTAACAGTACATACTTTTTAAGGGCAGCTGCAATACATACTAATTTTTTTAAAAAAGTATTTGACTTGAAACACACCAATTTTTTTTTTTACCCTGATTACGGCATCAACACTCTTGTGCGGGACAGCAGCCTGGAGGCTCCATAGTCCAAACCAAGAAGGCATACTTAATTAATCTTTTCAACCATCACAAAGGCAGCACATACCAGATCCACTCCTTCAGTCATCACCTTTCACAATGAAAGCTCTAGACATGTACACTGCTTAACCAGTTACCAGAGGAAAGTGAAATTCTCTCAGAGCATTTTATTTAAAGGAAACTCAATAAAGTAGCTGACGGTAGCTAACTGATGAAGCTTCTTGGATGAGAGGCGAAACGTCTTCAAGAAAAGCAAGCAAATCCAGTTGCCTACAATATGGCACTTATGAAACTCAATAAAGTAGCTGACGGTAGCTCACGCTATACAACAACTTACCTCAGACAGACTGACTGTGTGCTCTCAACCAATAGGATCCTGTCGTTGGTCCTCTGCCTCCTCAGAAGCCGCTCTAGCATCCGCAGAAGGACCTCAACTGTTGGCCTGTTTTTATTGAGGAATGTGCTGGTGTAAAATCTATTTGAGTGAAGTGTTGCAGCTGTTGAAAGTTTGCATCACAGCCGACATGAGTAGTGTTAAGGAGAAACATATGAAGACGAGTATTTCACATTTTTATGTTGGTTATCTTTGACGCCCTCGGTGTGAGTAGGCATCTTAATACCTCCTCCACCACTGTTTGATGTGATGACTTAGATTTGTGACATGGTTGAATGACGTGTGAGACGACCTTATTTCTTTCTTGTCTGTATAACACCCGCTGTCTTCATTTTAGCGTCGGTGTATTTTTCAATCCTGCTTTTGTGAGTTTTTGTATTCTCATATACGTCTCTTTTCAGGGAAGGCGACTGGTGGGAGGCTCGCTCCATCAACACCGGACAGAAAGGCTACATCCCCAGTAACTACGTGGCTCCAGCCGACTCCATACAGGCTGAAGAGTAAGAGCTCAATACCTTTTTCTAACACTCTGTCTCTCCCTATCTCTGTCATCCTCCACAGTTGTTTAGTTTTTTCTTTCAGTTTTCTTCCTCACATTCCTTTCCTGTTTCTCACCCTGCTCACTTAGTTCTCCTCTGATTAAGAAGACATGATGCGGCTGGGCGGTCACGCATTGTGACTAACCCATCATGTAGCGACATTGCAGAGAGTCCAAACAATGGAGCCCTGTATTGTCGCTGAGAGCTGGTGGCATTCCCATTGCTGTTCATCTGGTGTGACAGAAACGTTAAGGGACTGCGATGCTGCTTTGACACAGTTTTGGCCTGGTTTCTCATTGGCTGACAGCCATTTTTACTTGTACTAGATGTTTAAATGACTCATAAAAAAACACCCTGTGTAAACCAGCCAGCTAACTTTGCCTTCAGTCTGAAAGAGTGGGTGATCAATAGTGTTTAGGATTTTGGTTCCTGGGGAAAAATGTGCCTGTGAGCTGAGACAATTCAACATGACTCAACTTGTAATGATAGCTTGAAAAAGACTAACTACTCTTTGGAAAAAAAAGGGAAGAGAAGAGCTACATTTTAAGATTGTTTACAGCCTTTAGCCAGTGTTTTACCTATTAATTCATAACCCTAATAGACATTATATGTAATGGAATAAGCTAAAGACATATTTCTTGGAGTAAAGTTAATAGTAAGCTATGATTATAAGGATATGGTCTAAATGATTTGGACTTAAATGAGAGTTTAAGCTTCTTAGTAGCCTCTGTCTGACTTTGAAGATAACCACATATGAACCACATAAAGAGTCCTGATGTTTAATGATTACTCACTAACATCCAGTAAATTTTATTTTCCTGTTCGTCTGTTTTTGATCTTTAACTTGACGATTTCACAGACGGAATTTAGCCAGAGAGTTTCCAAATATCCAACGTCTTAATATGCCATACTCTTCCTACATGAATAGAAAAACCCTACTTGTTGTGCAGCACATCACAATGAGAGCTCCTCCTGTGCCTGTCTGACTCTCTTTCTCTGTTCGTGCAGATGGTACTTTGGTAAAATGGGCCGCAAAGATGCAGAGCGCCTCTTACTACTTCCAGGGAACCAGCGGGGCACTTTCTTGGCACGGGAGAGTGAGACGACCAAAGGTAAGAGGATTTATTTCTTGAAAGCACTACTGTAATGATAAGCCTGCAGTGTGGATATACCATAAGGCAGATGAAACTTTTCTTTTGTTCTCGTGTGAGCTGTGATTTTATTGCAGCCATATGTTAATTTAAATGGAAAAAAACATGTTTTTAATGTCGGTTGGAAGTTAAATGTGTTTTTATATTTATCTGTGATGTAAAATAAAAGCCTGAGATTGATTTTAGAGGGTTTTTGTTGCACACATCACTCTTAATCTCTCTGTCTTTTGAAAGGTGCCTACTCCCTGTCTATCCGGGACTGGGATGAGGTGAAGGGAGACAACGTCAAACACTACAAGATCCGAAAGCTGGACAACGGTGGTTATTACATTACCACACGGGCCCAGTTTGAGACACTACAGAAGCTTGTGAAACACTACACAGGTATGCAGCCCGTCTGCGTGACCCTGCAAACATCTTATTCTCATGCAGGAAGCATTTAGACAAATTGTTGTTTACAACTAGAGAACCTCTCTGACTCGAAGCAAGTTTTTTTTTTTTTTTTTTCTTCCTCATGTTTGGAGTGTGTTTTCTGGACAGACTTGCCAGTGTTTGTTATAGTCATTTATACAGTTTGTGTTTCAGCCAATGAATTCAGCGCTCGCAGTAGAAGATGCATTATTCAGCTGCAGATCTGCTGCTCGGATATATATTGAATATGTTTTACAGAGGTTGCTCTCGCTGGCACAGTCACAGCGCAGCTATCACGACAAAGCCAAACCATGTGAGACTTAAGCCAAAAGAGGCATGGATATAGAAATCCCACATATCCCATAAAAAACAGTCTTAAGCCTGCTGTAATCTCTGCAATATTGATAGACAGGCAGCTGTTCCTAACACACATCTCCCCCCAACACACACACACACACACACAGATGCAGGACAAACTGTTTATTGAAAACTTTACAAGAACACAGTCAAACTCTCCCAGAAGCAGACTCCATAAACAAGAGGATGTTTGTTATGTGGCTCTTTAACATTTGATTTCAGGCCTGCTCCCGTCCACATAATTCATGTAATTCACTGACTACCGTGCTCTTTATAATTGAGTCCTTTGTATTCCTCTAAGTGCAGCCTTTTAAACTCCAGACACAAGTCAACAATAAGTGGGAAGTCATGCAGAAAAAGTTTATGACATCTTATCTGTTCAGTAGCTTGAATATAACAGGCTGGTTTCCCTCTGTGTGTGTGTGTGTGTGTGTGAGTGTGTGCGCAGAATGCCAATATTACATTTCACAACATGGTTATCGCTGCTGCCGTCATCTGCATTAGGCTCCCGCTTCATCTGAGAAGGCTTCAGCGCCAAAAACAACCTCTTGATCTTTTGCTTTCTTACTGAAATTGAAACTAAATTGAGTTCAGCATGGTTCATGTCATTACGGTGAAATTACCATAACATTTGATTATTGCGGGAACGGAGAATTGAAAAAAATAATAAATGATTGTTCTGGGAGGAATTAATGTGGAAATAGCAGGTCAGCAGTTTTGTGCAATTGCTTCATTGCAGTTTGCTGCTGTTGTCATGTAGCTATGTGATATTTTATTCATTGCATGTTTACAGTCCATTTACCATAGCGTGGCTCTGCTCACTGCTCAGATTGTGTGGTGGTGTGAATTAGCACACTGATCGCTAACAAGCTCTAACTACTTTGTTCTGTCCCCCCCCCCCCTCCCCGCACACACACACACACACACACACACACATCTGTGTGTCTTTACATGTCTGTTCCTGTCCAGAACATGCAGATGGACTGTGCTACAAGCTGACAACTGTGTGCCCCACAGTGAAGCCTCAGACTCAGGGACTAGCTAAGGATGCTTGGGAAATCCCACGAGAGTCCCTCCGACTGGAGGTCAAACTGGGCCAGGGCTGCTTCGGAGAAGTCTGGATGGGTAAGAGACCATTACTGCTGTACTCCAGCAGACAGTATACGTTTCAGAAACACACACACACATCATTATTGTCTTGTGAAGTGGTTTATGAATGAACCTTGAGGCCACAGAACCCACTCCGAACAAATGTTTCTGCCATTAGTTTTTACTGTCTTTGCCAGTGCTGTGGCATTCATCTGCACAGCCTCTGGAAATAAGTGGTGCTGGGTGTTTGGTGATTTAGGCTGCTTTCAGACCTAGAGTTGTCTTGCTTTGGTCTGAATCAGGGACTAATTTTGTTCCGAAGTTGTTTAACTGCCTAGAGTTGGTTTGTGTTCTCATGGCAACTTTTACAAGTGGACCAGATCAAATGCTTTGCATGAGAAAGCTGCTCTTGATTGGTCAGAATTTCCGTGCGGGAAAAATACAGGAAGTAGACAAAACATTGAAGAAGAGTACACTTGCAAGATAAATGTGACTCTTTCTAATGTCACAATGGAGGGACAACTACGCAGGTTGATTTTAGCGCTGGTCATCGTGGACTATATTGCTGTCATTGTTCATTTTAGTCAAACCATACAGTTTGAAAACGAGGTGCGGCTCCAACTAGAAAACAATGTTTTGATGCATTGGATGTGCTGAATGTGCATATTAAGGCAGTACAGGAGGAGGTGCACATTAATAATCATCCAGGACTGTAACATGCTCATGTTTAACCCAAACAATGTGTCATGTGACTGCAGTTGGTTCAGATCGAGGTCGGAACACGTTCTCACCACAAACGAACTGCACCAGAGTTCATTTGTAACCAGGCCGAGACCACCTCTTCAAGAAGGTCTCTGCCTGTTTTTTTTTTTGTTTGTTTGTTTTGTTTTTTGTTTTTTGGTTTTTTTTTTTGGGTTCACACCTACCCAAAGGAACAGCACTTAGGGGGCAAACAAACTTGAGTTCGATTGGACCAAACCAAACAGGGCAGGTGTGAAAGCACCCATAGTGACTACTTGTGCTCTCGGTAGCTAACTGGACAATATTACAATACAGTTAACTAGTCTGTTCAGGATTTTGTCGGCTTTTTTAGGATTGTTGCGGCCTAAAATGCCTGATGCCTTTTTTTTAAAGAATTGCGATGCATGTTGAATGTTTTTAGGCATTTTTTTTGCAATGAAATTGCAGGAGCAATTGAAATTACGAAAATAAATTATTTTTGTATAATTCATTGAAAAAAAGGCAACTCATTCCAACTCGCTCCAAAACACTAGTTAGCGGCAGAGTTTCTGTAAAGTGCTGTAAAGTTTAGTTGATTCGATGCACACCCAAAACACACTTAAAGCACACATTAAACATGGCTTAATAGAGACAATACTTAATAGAGACAATACATAAATAGGCTTCATTATAACTCGCGGCATTCATAGACAAAGCACTTGTCTTTATCTGGACACATTTTCCCCACAAATACAACATGCTAATGTATTTAGCACAAGTCTATGGCATTTTACATTGTATGAATTAGCCTAGCGACTAGCAGATTTTTTCACTACTCATATGAAGCCGGGGACAACAGCAACATTTAAAAACAGGTAATGCTACAACTCACAAGGTTCACTGACAAAACAACTGTCTTATACTAAATATGTTTTCCAAACAAATATAACATGCTAACATTATTAGCATTAGACGGCAGCCGTTGAAGGTCGGCTACTCCTGACAGGACTCACTAGGATCAGCCTCGTCCTTCCTATGTTAGCAACACACATGCATGAATACACTCTGCTGTATTGATGTTTGATGCTAACACTGATCATGAATTAGTAAAGAATATAAACAAGTGCATGGCCATACACTCACTCGGCCATTAGGCTTACATACAAGAACAAAACATCCGCTGTACATTATTCATAACTAATGTAAATTTAATGTCCAACAACTCAGAAGCAGTATATGCAAATTAACTGAATTAGTTTGCAGAATGACTCATTTGAGCTTAGAGTCGAGTGGGACTGACTTCAGTAAAGAGCTTGTCTTGCTGCCTCACTGGCCCACATACTGATGTAAATGCTGATTGCTGTTGGTTTACGCACACGCACACGCACACACAGCTCAGTAATCACAGGTCACCTCCCACGCTTCAGTTCTCCGGCCTGCATGTGAGACGGGGGCCTTTCAGTGAACACGACTCTCTTCTTTCATCACTCTGTCTTTCATTAAGCCTGGCCTGCAGCAAGCCTCAACCTGCAAGCCTCCGCTGTGCAATCCCAGGAATCCCTCTCTGTCTCTCCCTGCACTGTTTGCTCTCGATGGCTTTCCTGCTCAGCCACGACTTCTTACTAAAAGTCTCCTCCTTACTCATGTGTTTGTTTAACATTTAGTTTTTAAACTGTATTGTACCGGCTTGTGCTGGTTAACCACCATTGCTCTCCCATGCTCTGGCCAGCTCATATTATTGTTAGATATCATCATTGCCCTACTTTGTCCTTCAGCTTGTGCGTGTGTGTAGTTTATTCAGCATGATTCATTCATGAAGGTCAGCCTTATGACGGAAGCAGTAGATCTCCTGCCTCAGCTCATTGTATGCAAGCAGGGCGTGAGTAAGTGGCTCTGGACCAGGAAATGGCTGATTATTTTAGCTGTCCTGCTCTTTCTCTACTGAGCTACTCTTCACACATGGGAATACTGCCAGAGATCACAACAGCTGATTTTAGGATTGACTTTTCAATCACTTAAAAGGGGTCAAAAAGTCTTTAATGTACTTTCAGTGTTATAGTGTGTGTCATTTAATGAATTGGAAATGCCCCAGATTAATTATTTCCTCAATAATTCCTTTCAAGCTGCAGAAATGCAACATTGGTTTATGGTTTGCTTCAAACTGGAGTGATCATTTTGTTTTTATTATGTTTTATTCAGGCACATGGAATGGCACTACTAAAGTGGCTATCAAGACCCTGAAGCCGGGCACCATGTCCCCAGAGGCCTTCCTGCAGGAGGCTCAGATCATGAAGAAACTCCGACACGACAAACTGGTGCCTCTCTATGCCGTGGTGTCTGAGGAGCCCATCTACATTGTAACAGAATTCATGGGCAAAGGTAAGGACGGGACACTCTTACAAACCAGAGGTCAAGAATAAGCACAAGTTACATGTAGAAACGCATGAAAAGACATGAGTGCACTTGCAACGAAAAATCTGAAAGTTGTAAATCAATTATATAGACTGAATCAGGTCAGTGCGACCTGGTAATGTGACTTCCATTGGTCACTTAGTCGCAGAAAACAAGAAAAAAAAACCAAACAAAAACAAGCTGTGCTTGTCAAAATAAATCAAAACCTATATCAAAACCACACAGACACAACCTGCCGTTGCGCTTTTAAAAGCTGGCACAAGAAAGGCACAAGAGTAGCGCCCAGCATCCGACCTCGCGTTTTCCAGGCTGTTAAAGGCATGTGTACGGCCTCTAATTTCCAGGGCTGGTACCTGCGGTTATCACACAGGCTAGTTAATAACATGTCGGGCAGGAAATCCAAAGTGTGGGATCATTTTGAGAAGGTGAAGGACGAACCCAAGGTGATATGTAAACTCATCTTCATTGGTCGACTACAAACATGACGTATCATCTGGAACATGTCAGTAGCTACATGCTCATTAGCCACTTAGCACAATCATTACTGCTTTGCAGACAGCGTCATTAACAGGCGGCTCGCTCAGTGTGTGACATGTACTTGTAGATAAAATATAGGCCTATATTAATGAAGGCTCATTAGTACGGTTTTGTATTTCTCTGTAATGTAGCACTGTGTTAACAATGTTACTGATACTATTCTTTCTCACACCTTCAACTCAAACCATTGTGTTGCCCCACCCAAAATATAGAATTTAATAGTTAAATTAATATCAGACATGCGGCGACTAGTTGACTAATGGCCCTAAATGGCCCGACTGTTGGATGACAAGGAAAATTCTCTTCCAGTTCGGACCAAATATTTGCGAAGAGACAAAACCATTTTGCAAAAACATTGCAGACAAAAGTTGCAGCGGTGTGAACTGGCCGGTCTGAGCTCGACTCAAGCCGGCTGATGGTGTCACCTGCAGCTCAGCTGGTCAAATCGCCAGCACGTCACCTGTTTCTATAGCCAAGTGGCCTTTAGTGAAGTCAGCTGCTCAAGTCAAAAATGAAAATATCAATACATAACGTCATCTTTTAGATCCTCCTCTGTTTTAAAATTCCCAGTGCTAGCAGCCTAGCACCAGACAGATTGTGGCAAGCAGCCAAGAAAAATACAATAAGGATAATAACTGATATCATCTCATATCGATCACCTGCCTCTGAATAGAAAAGAATCTAAATGATATTGTGGCTGTGATTTTAGTATGCCTGTTAAACTGGATTAGAACTCTTATTATGATTCTTATTATAAGTAGAATGAAACTCGATTGGTTTCTGTGACCAATAATCATAAAACAGAACTGAACTTAATTAAAAAAAGACTCTTATGATCTTTGCAGTCGTGTTGCCTTTGAGTGGTTTTGGTTATTTGAATGTCTTCTGATGAAGTCTTGCCTCCACTGATGCTGCATTTATTTTGGTGCTGTGTTTGTGCGACGGCCAGACAGACGTATTGATTCTGCTTTACTCTTCTAAACTCTGACAGGTAGTTTACTGGACTTCCTGAAGGAGGGAGACGGTAAATATCTGAAGCTGCCCCAGCTGGTGGACATGGCTGCACAGGTAGGATCAAAACACAGAGCACAGAAAGTAAATTTGTCTCTTACCTGCCCAGCTGCTGTTTTAAATCTGTGAGAGAGACGGATTTTCATGCACCAGCAATAAAACAAAGAGAGCTGCATGTGGGCAAGCTCCCAGACGTGTGTGTGTAGGTGTGTATGAGTCAAATATTCAGTCCCTGTGAATAACGGCATCAGTTTGTTCTCCATCTGGCTGTCATATTTATTTAATATCCTACCTGACATTTCTACCCTCCCTCTCCTCCTCCCCCACTGTATGTGCCTCCCCTCATTCTCCACCACTTAACTGCCACTGTGGCACTTAAACACTGCACATCAGAGGCCACTTAAGTTCGCTGGCTCAGTCACGTACTGTGATCTGCTCTTAATTCGCCTCTCCGAGTTCCCAGGCTCCCTCTCTTCTCCTCACTCAGCAGAGTGGAAAAGTGTTTGAGAATTAGACCAAGGCGGGTTGAAACCTCGAGGTGCCCCCGAGGGACCTGACAGCCAGCGTAAAGAGATAGTTGTGTTAAAGATTGGTCCAGTTGTTGTTGTTGCAGCTGCATATGATCTGTTTTCTTTTTGCCTGCATTAATCCCTCCTTGACTCTGTGCTTTGGTTACATCCTGACATTTTCAATTTGTTGACCCCTCCCCCTCCTTGTCTGCCTGTCCAATCCTGTCTTAGATCGCAGACGGCATGGCCTTCATTGAGAGGATGAACTACATCCACAGGGACCTGAGAGCCGCCAACATCCTGGTGGCTGATAACTTGGTGTGTAAGATCGCCGACTTTGGCCTGGCTCGGCTCATCGAGGACAACGAGTACACCGCCAGACAAGGTGTGTATTTGTAAGAAGTGGACACATGCGGGTTTGTGTGTCTGCATTTGTGAGGACTTGTGTTATTATAAATAGACAAGGGATGTATTCTGAGCCCTTAACGCCTACTCAGGACCTTCAATTTAGCTCTCACCATGACTACAACACTGGATTTACAGCTGTAACTGTTCAAGCAGAAATGCCAAATACTACTTCTACTACTGTTTTATCCTATGTGACAGTAAACTAAATATCTTTGAGTTCTGGAGTGTTTGTTGGCTAGACAAAGAAATTTGAATATGTCAGGTTGGACCTGATGAAGGGGTGATTGTGAGAATTTTTTGTTTTTTACTATTTTACATTTCAGTAAGCCAAACTATTGATTTATTAATCAAAAAGAGAATTAGCAAATTAATCAATGATGACAATGATTATTTGGAGCCCCACTGCCAGGTCTTATCTCCTGTAAGAACATTTTATCCGTACTTAAACTAGAGTATAAGAGCACACATTTCTGTCATCATAAATTCTGCATGTTAAAGTGGGATTTGTACTTGTGCGTCAGCTCTATTCAGAGCCTACGCAATATCTATGCCTTTTGTGAGCATTTATACTTGTGCGGGGGGTGTCTGTGTCACTCTGCAGTTACACCGCCAAAACATAAGTTGGCGGCAGGGTTTCTGTGAAGTGCTGTAAAGTTTAGTTGATTCAAAACGCACATTAAACATGGCTTAGTTGAAACTATTTCAAATACAAGTACACAACTCGTAGCATTCACAGACAAAACACTTTGTCTTTTGCTGGAAACATTTTCCCCACAAATACAACATGCTTACGTTATTAGCATAAGCATTTTACATTGTATAAATTAGCCTAGCGACTAGCAGAGGTTTCCTCTACTCATATGAAGCCAGAATAAATCACACACAAGACATACAATGCTATTTAGTGGAGGCTTTATTGTCTTCACAATTTATTGTTTATCTGTGAAAATACAGGGGAAAAAAATGTGTTTCCATTGAGGGAAATGGTTTCAGCCTCCAAAAATAGACAGGAGGTCTGCATCTCCGCGACGAGTAGTTATTTTTCTGGGGAGGTGTATGTCAGGCTACAGCGTAGGTTACAGCATAGGCTCCATGTTGATGCAGAAGTATAAATCCCGCTAAAGGCCCCAATGTTCTCCTAATTTATTGAGTCATCAGTCAATTAGCAGAAGATTAATCATCAAGTATTCTGAGAATCGCTTCATTATATCTGTCTTTTTTCAAGCCAAAAAAAGGAGGAGGATTTGCTTTTTCCACTACTTTAAAGACTAAAATCTTAATAGAATAATTGAGAAAATGGGAGAAGGGTCCAGCTGCGGAGCTCCAGGCTCGGGCACACCTCTTATCTAGGACTGTTTCTGGTTTCAAGCTTGGAGAAGGAAGTCTGAAATGATCTGCGTCCATCAAAGACAGTCGTCAAGATAGCATGGCCTCATTAGGTTGAATAAGCCATACGCCCTCCACTAGTAACACCAACGTAAAAAAAAAAAAAAAAAAAAGCCACCTAATATTTCAGTGTAACTGTAACTTCAAAAGTACAGTAAAGTTAAGCAGCAAATAAATAGTACTAATCTTGCGAGTTTGTTTTAGCAAACCAATATGAAAACTTACTGAAATGATGCAAGTTTGCTAACAACATTAGCATGGCTAGCAAACATTACCAAACTTATAAAATTAGTACAAGTTGTTTGCTGCTTATGTTGTGTTATATAACTTTGTAAGTTACAGTTATTTCAAAATATCAGGTTGTGTTGTTCACCTTGGTGTTATTGGTGGAGGGTGTGTGACACACAATACACTCATTTATTGACGATGAGCATGACAGACAACATGTACGTAGCTTAAACATGAAACCAAATGAGATCAGTCAGCTGATAATAGCCACACTTACGCGGCAGCATGGACTTGAAACAATGTATGAAATATACATTAAGTGGACTACTTTATTCATTAATGATGAGCGAGATAAAACAGTATACTGCGCTGTGTAATACAGTGGCATGTAAACGTTATTTATTGATAAAGAATTGTCATGAACACGTGATTTTCCACCATGGGTTCTGGCAATGGAGGTGGGCCTGAGCCTGGAGTTCTGCAGTGGGACCCTACTCCAGAGGGTTAATCACTACTGAAAATAACGGTTAGCCCTAGTTATATATATCATTTCAAAGCCTATTCCTTCTGCTTGACTCTTTTTTGTTCTTCTTTCCAGGTGCTAAATTCCCCATCAAGTGGACGGCCCCTGAAGCTGCTCTGTACGGCCGCTTCACTATCAAATCAGACGTCTGGTCATTTGGTATACTACTGACTGAACTAGTGACCAAGGGCAGAGTACCATACCCAGGTAATGATAACAGCTTCATAGATATTCATTTTTACACTGGAGGTTGCCTTTTCCTGCCGTTTCTGTCAGTTTCTGGTTTTAAAGTTCCTCATTATTTGAATATGCTGCTCATGTTTTCTAGTTCCTTTCATGGAAAACGGGAATAATTCATTCTGCCTCAGGGTAATTCTGGGATGCCACTCATCAGCATCTGAAGCTTTAAATAGTGTTTTCTCACTCATGTAGATCAGAATACACACACAGGATACATATAGCTAAAATGAGTCACCGCACATGTCTAATGATTTATCAGTGCATGGGAAAATACCACTTACTCTCACACATGATCTCCCTCTTCCTGCCGTCTGTCACCTCTGTCCTGACCCCTGCTGGTTGAGCACAGTACTGCAGAGGTGATGACTGTCTGACTGGCACTGATTACAGAGCGTGCCATATGGCAGACTTAACCACCATCTCTTGTAAAGGGCCATCTGGCTCCCGTGGACCTCTTGGTTTAGTGCAAACCGTCGGGTCTAATTATTCACCCCAGAGCTGAAGATTCTGGAAGCTGAACCCCCACTTTTCCCTTCTCAAATTGTGGTATGACTCACCGGACATTTGTGGCTCTTGTCCTGCTGTGCTGTGGAGCTCTATTTCTATTCTCTTGTTTGATAACGTAGAAGCAGTATGAGGCAGGTAAAGCACGTACCAAGCATGGGAACACATCATCTTTATTCTATTTTAGTCTGTACGTATATAGATACATACGCTCACTCATGACAGGCATGTTATGAGAGCGGAGAATTTCAGATCCAAGACATAAATCACGCAAACACCTCAGCATCCGACGCACCACCAACGCTATCATATCCTGATCTCAGCAGTCGCTCTGGGCCTTTTCCTCTCCCCAAGTGTGTGAGATAATCTGATACCCACTCTCCCACAGAGCGATGGGAGGGTGGGGGGTGATGGAGCGGAGGCGGGGGAGGATGCGGTTGTGACCATACCGCTGTCTCTGTGTCATAACCTCTTTTAGCTGCAGTTGAGCTCCCCATGGAGCTGTTTCAGCGCCGTGTCACAGGGTTCAGGATCACTGTCTTCCTGTCTTGGGAAGGAATTCACGACCCCGTTGCTCTCGTGGGGCTTCTCCTTGTGTGATCATTAGAGTTATGAGTATTTTAGCCAGAGACCACTGGGACATCAAATAATTTATAATTAGATTTTATTTCTACAAAATACTAACTGTGTTTTGCCCAGCATGTGTTTTGACCTTGAAATTGGCTGCAAGTCTTAGAGGAAATAATGACCCATGTTCCACCTAGGCTGTTGAAGTTTTTCTCCTTCATCGTTTTTCTTTAACACAGTGGTTTGCGTGGGCATTTTCTCTTTCCTGCTGTCAGCTGCATGATGCCAACATTTGCTACCGCTTCAGGCTGCAAACTAGGCTGTTTCCTAATCAAAACTTCGACCATTTTTTCTTGACTAGAAAACTTTGGAAAAATCCAATTGTCTTGGTTCTCTCAAATAACTTCTGTCAACCTACAGAGGACAAAGCCACATTGACATGATTGTCTTGACTGAACAAAAGAAATTCAACATATATTGACGATTTTGGGAGCTAGTTTTTCATTTCAAGGGAAAATTTGTCACCTCCTATGTGGATGTCAAATTAGTGTTGAAGGTAAATGTCATCAATTGAACCAATAAAATACTCCTGCGTGCCACAGCAGCAGGATATTTTTGTCCACAGCGGTGCATTACCACTTTATTTCTAATGTTTTCTACCTTTCACAATTAAAGCTTACAGCTGCTTACAGCAGCATTTGGTGAAAAAGTTCTCACTCAGCGGTCTCAGGGTCCTCTCGGCCCTGCTGGCCTTGGTTGTCTTTTCCAGTTCATCTTCTGGAAGTTCTCCAGCAAGCCTCCGTCCAAGTGAGAAGTAAACTTTCGTGCTTAGTGACGCAGACATGGACTCTCCGAGTGTCAGCGACAACATCCAACAGGAACTGCCATTGTTGGCAGCAGAATGTTTCAGTTTCTGTCGGCATTGGGGAGCAATTTGAGCCAAAAGGTTCTCAAATGTTCCTGCTGGTCATTCCCTCTTAGGCAGCCACAGTGTCACCCTTTCTATGCTGCATTTCTTCGGACAGGATGTTACACTCCGGCTCGAAAAAATACAGTTGAATATCGGAGTTAGCCAAAACACTATAAAATGTATCATAACATCCACAACATCCTCTGCACTTACATTTTGGTATGCCATTTTTGCTGCTAGAAACGCAACTAGTTTGTAATATATGCAAAGAGCATAAGGATGTTTGTTTTTTAATGGCATCGAAGGCACGCCCTTTCGCTACCCAAAGGCGAAGCCATCCTGTCTTTTTCCCTCCTTCCAACTACATCACTGTCACTTCGAATGATGGCGCTAAATGCAGGAAGAACACCACCATATTGCCCTTAATCTCTGTCCCTGCTCCTCTCATTGTCTCATTATTTTTTGTCCATTTCATCAATTTCCTGCAAAAATACAAGGAACTTTAGTTTTTATAGAAATGGCAAAATTAAAGCTACAAACCAAAATATTTTTAAAAACAAGCTTAACACTTGTTAGTTATGAAACCAAGCATGTTTAGAGGTTGAATTATAGAGAACAGCTTTAGCTTTTCACATGTGGATGTATCCTTGAGCAAGACATTGAGCCCCAGATTTAACTAAAGATTAGGTCACTGCCTCGCATCATAGCTGGCTTGTGTGTGCAAATGGACGAATTAGGCAAATTTTAAATACTTATGGATCAGCACACTTAACAAGTGCACTCCATTTAGTCCATTAACACCATGTTCCTTTGTGTTTTTTCCAGGTATGGTGAATCGAGAGGTACTCGAGCAGGTAGAACGAGGCTACCGCATGCCCTGCCCCCAGGGGTGCCCCGAGTCCCTCCACGAGATGATGAGGCAGTGCTGGAAGAAGGATCCAGACGAAAGGCCGACCTTCGAATACATCCAGTCCTTTTTGGAAGACTACTTCACAGCCACAGAGCCACAGTACCAGCCAGGGGACAACCTCTAGTCTGGGGGATTTGGGGGGCGAACTCTGGCATCACACAGAGGTACATCAGCGGAGAGCAAAGCTTGGGACAACAGAGGACTTCAACATGGGGAAAAGCCTTGACGAGGCTGCAGAGAAAGAGGTTTTAATGCTACAAACTAGTCTACAACCACACTGGTATATCTGCAAGAAGAAATTGTTTTCTGATGTAGAGGTTTGTCCCTTGTGTTCGAGGGGACCAAATGTTTGGGGAAGTGTCCAACTGTGCAGATTGGTGCTGGTACGTTAAGCTCTGGGAACCTTGCTAATCAGAATAATTCATATGGACTGGCCACAACACTGTGATTAAAAAAAAAAGAGAGAGAGAGGGATTGTCTTCTAGTTTCAAATCAACGGCTGCTTGCAGATGCACCATTTTTTTTACTTTTTTTAAATGATACATTTCCTCCCTTTTCTCCAAATCCCCCCCTTTTATTTTATTTTATTTTATTTTACAATACAATTCTTTGATATTGGAGTCAAGATCTTTTGTATGTACATGAGTTTGGTTTGAATACGTAGGTTGATAGGTGATTTTTGAAGTGACCAACAGCTGTGGTTGAGTTGTCAAGTGTGCAGCATCTGTAAAGCTTCGATGGAGGTGTGAGGCGAAGCAAATGAGAAGTGTTGTACTTTACAGATGAAAGAATGTACCAAGAGATCAAAGCAGATGTACATACAGTATGTGCAAACAGATGTATTTTTAGCAGGTGTGATCAGGTGGGTGAATGAGAACATGAGAAGACCTACAAATTGTATTTAGTGCGGTCACTTGAATGGGGAATCACGTCGATTTTATTGTGCTTTTGCATTTTTTTATTTAAACGGGGACTTAAAATCATAAAGAGGTATTTTGATAATATACAAGTGCGAAAACATTTTTCCTGTTTAACATTTTATAAATGTTTTGAAATGGACGTTTGAGCTGTGAAATTTAAGTTTAAGGTAATTTCTGTCTGAAATTAGCATCTTGTCTTCATTTCTGATTGCTGTAAAAGACTCTAACGTATTTGTACGTATGTTGCACACATCTACACAGTTTAACATCACAGTAGGTGACTTATCCCGTCATAGATGGTCCAGGAAACTGTCACATCTATTAAACTGACATCATCGTGTAAATCATACATGCAGCTGTTTTGTTCTTTGAGTAAAATCCCTCAAAACTCTTGATTAACACTGTCAGTGTCTTTAGTTCTGTGTCTGCTGGAGGGAAAGTTTAATCCAAAGCCAACAACACAAAACACATTCTTTAATTTGTGAATGCAACTATGCAAAGTCAACCAGTGTTGTTTCATGGAACAAAAACTCTACAGTGGTATTTACCTGTGTCGAGCTCCCCTTTATGGTTTTCTTACTTCTAGAGTGAAGTAAGTAGAACCTGACAAAACAAACACCTTGCACACGCTGTGGTCAGGTCAGGGCTTTCGTGCTTTTATAGATATCAAGAAAAGTCAAATAACAACTTCTTTGAGATACTTCCACTGTCTGTCCAGCAGTATGATGGGATAATCTGAGATGTAAAGGCATCTTGTTATTGTCTTTTAATAAGTAAGCTTAGGGATTGGACAAAGATGTGAACGTTGTTTTGTATTTCTTTCTGTGCGTCACTCACAAGAACCTAATATGTGATTGTTCCTAAAGATGGGACTTGAACTAGTGGGGAGATGATAATGAAATTACTGAGAATGGTAACTAATATGATTTTGTACAGAAAAAAATAAAAGTTTTACTCAAACGTTTCCTTTAACTCTCTTGTTCTCACCAATTGACAATGATCCTCGTTCAGATTCAGTCCTGAGTATCGTACATTTCTTGGACAACTCATCCACCAACAAGCCCGGTGAGACGTGGAAAACATCTGCTTGTAACTTCGTAGACATTTTTAATTAACTCACAAGTTTTATTTTATTTCCATCCATGCATCTATTTTCATCCGCTTATCTGAGGCCGGGTTGCGGGGGCAGCAGGCCAAGCAAAGCACCCCAGATGTCCCTCTCCCCAGCAACACTTTCCAGCTCCTCCTGGGAAACCCCAAGGCGTTCCCAGGCCAGATGAGATATGAAATCTCTCCAGCGTGTTCTATGTCTGCCCCGGGCCCTCCTACTAGTGGGACAACACCTCTAACAGGAGGCGCCCTGAACCACCTCAACTGACTCCTTCTGATGTGAAGGAGCAGCGGCTCTACTCCGAGCTCCCTCCGGATGTCCGAGCTGCTTACCCTATCTCTAAGGCTGAGCCGAGCCACCCCACGGAGGAAACTTATTTCAGCTGCTTGTATCCGCGATCTCATTCTTTCGGTCACTACCCAGAGCTCATGACCATAGGTGAGAGTTGGGACAAACATGAACCACTAAATCGAAAGCTTCCAGCTCAGCTCCCTCTTCACCACGACAGTCCAGTGCAGAGCCTGCATCGCTGCAGATGCCACACCAAATCGCTGACCCATCTCATGCTCCATTCTACCCTCACTAGTGAACAACACCAGAGATACTTGAACTCCCTTGCTTAGGACAGTAACTCTCTCCCAACCCAGAGGGGCCAATCCATTGGTTTCCAGCAGAGAACCATAGCTTGGATTTGGAGGTGCTGACTCTCATCATGACCACTTCACACTCGGCTGCAAACCGCCCCAGTGCATGCTGGAGGTCATGGTGTGATGAAGCCAACAGAACCACATCATCTGCAAAAAGCAGAGATGCATTTCTGATGTCCCCAAACCGGACCCCTTCCACCCCCCGGCTGTGCCTTGAGATCCTGTCCATGAATATCTCAAACAGGATCAGTGACAAGGGGAAACCCTTTGAGAACGTGTTTGACTTCACGCGAATATGTGGACGGAGCTCTCACTTTGGTCATACAGGGACTGGATAGCTTGTTTTATTTTATTCGTTTTTATTTATGTACACCATTTGACAACAGGTGTGAAGTACATTTTCTTCTTTTTACATTCAACACATAGCAACGATTGACATGGTTCAATTGTAGTGTATTTACATTTCAACAAGATTATGCCAACTATACAGGAACACAATCTAGTTCTGTTCACAGAGAAAGTGCTGGTAGAAGTTTAGAAAAGGAGATGGTAGCTTTATTCGTCCTCATACCTGTGGAGGAAGAAAGAATGCATTTAGGTCAGAATTAATATTAGTAGAAAACATTGCAGCCAAATATCAGAAAACTCAAGCACTCTTTTTCCTGAAGCTCATTATTTAAAGAAAACGTGCCTGTTTTTATTTCAAGAAAATCTTAAGTAGGAGGACAAAAGAGTCTGGGGAAGAGAAGATGGATGACGTCTGTCTCTTTAACCCTGTGATGCCACTAGTGCATTATGGTATAATGGAGGTCATTAAAGTTCTCACCTGACCATCTCCTTGTACTTGTTCAGAGCCTCCTGGGCCAGGTACTGGATGAAGGCTGGGTCCTGCAGCTCCAGTTCCCCAGGAACAGAGAGGAGAAGTGGAGGAGAGTTCAGGATGTTCACCTGCACCTTGGTGTCAGTCACAGACAGGTTCTGCTCATCATTGGTCTTTGGCGCCACCTGGAGGGTAAAAGAAGACATGTCTTACACCAGCCACTGTCAGTCTCCAGTAAAGGAATATCTCGCCCACAGGTGTTTTCAATAGTAGGGTTTTAGTTAAAGTGCATGTGTATGGGAAGTACTGAGCATACGACTGGGACTTGGATTATACTATTGTCAAAAGAAGCCCCCTTTTACTCCATCAAGAACTTTCTCTGTGGAGGCATGCGAGAAAGACAGTGTTCTTCACAAATTCAGCTTCACACAAGGTGAGGTATTGATACAAATTCCCTCCACTCCTTCTCACCTTGGTGATGCGGAAGATGTTTTCAGGAGTGCTGTTGTTCTTCACAGCCTCAGCCACCCAGCTGAACTCAGCCGCCATGTTGCTAAGCCAGTTGACCGTCTCATCAGTGTGGCGCTGGACAATAGACAAGATCTCATCATACTGCTCTTTGGACACATCCAGCAGCTGGGAAACCTCGTCCAGCTCTATGTGCAGCTCCCGAACACTGGGGCACTCTGGAGACAGGAAGAGGAGCTGTAAGATGTACGTAGAAGACATCAGCTGAGGTAATGACAAGCTGTAATGGTGGTGGTGCTTCACCTGTGAGCAGAGCCCCCTGGCAGGACTCACACTGGTTCTGCAGCTGCCAGCACTCTGAAGTTTGTCTGCGAAGGTCTCGGCACAACCTCCTGTTCTGCAGGAAACGGGGGAAACTTTGCCTCCCTACATCAAATAAAAGTGTTTAAAATTTAGATCAGTATATTTGTCCATTTGCATTGTCTTAAGATGTGTTTTGTTGGGTCAAGATATTCATGGAAAGCAACAAATATCATCTCTGTAAACTGGTTTTGGTGCCAAAGCCGGAGATATTTTATACATTCACACATACAACCAGAGGAATCTGTAACTGTGGTATGTGTCACATATTTAGGCCTCACTGGCACCAGCTAACTGATCGGTCCACTACCTTTTTTCTTCTCTTCCTCCACTGCCTCATGGATGTCATCAAACACCTGCGTCACCACAGCTCCAAACTCCTCCACCACACTCTTGCCGAAGTCAAAGAAGGAGTCCAGCACCTCCTCCAGTCCCACACCCTGCAGGAAGCCCGAGTCACGGCTGGGGTCGTAGGGATCAGCTTCGGTCTCCTCCAACGGGATGTCGGTGTCATTGAGGAAGGCTCTCTGGAGGGCTTTGTCCAGCTTGCTGCTCATCCTGGAGACCAGCGCCACACTGCGGTTCACCAGCATGCCCACCTTGCTGGCCAGGCGGTTGAAGGAATCCTCAATGCGGTCGACCTCAGTGTCGGTGACGTCGGGGCCCTGATTCACCAGGATGTCTCCTGCATCCATGGGAGGCTCACGGGGGCTGAAGCGCCTGGAAACTCGGCGGAAGAAGTTCTCGACCTACAGAATGAAAAGTAATAAAGGTAAGAGTTAATCCTAATCAGACCTCCAAAAACATTTCTAATGAAATATAATGTGAAGCAGTCTGTGTTAAGTTCGAGTGTTCACAACTCATAGATGTGATGAGGGGACAAATAAGACATTTCAAGGTAGTGGTTCTCAAACTTTTCTCAGTAATATACCCCCTTTGAAATTTTTTGGGCAATGATACTGCAAGAGTTTGGAGGTTCAAGTTAGAAAGTCAGAACTGTAGTTTTCATACCTTGGCATGGAAAGTGCCAAATCCCCTGCGGCACGTGGAGGTGTAGAAGGTCTTGCATGCATCCTCCAGACAAGGTCTGCACTCCTCCCACTCAGTCTGCAGGGAATCTTTACACTGCTCCTCTGCCTCCTCCAGCTTCTCAGTCACCTCCTTAGCCAGTTGGTCTGCCCCCTAGTGGCAGAAAAGGAAACAGTTTTCGTTCACTTGCCTTTTTTGTCCATCTTGCTTTCTTTCTTAGGAGAGGTTATAATGTTGGTCTTACCCTCTTCTTTTCGCTGCTGTGTCGGAGGGACTTCATGAGGTGTTCATGCTTCTGCTCATTCCTCCACATCACCTCCCTCATCTGCTTCACCCCGTACAGAGCTCTCCTCACCTCCTCGTCCACGAGCTTCTCGCCATTCAGGGACAACTCTGAGAGAGAGAAGGAGTAAAACAAATGGGTGAGATGTTGACAGACCAAACAGGAAAGTTTAGTCAAAACTATTGACTCCATGAAATTAATGCTAATTAAATGCTGCTGGTAAACAAATTTACTTTTAACCAACGATGGCTCCATACCACTGTTTCATCTCCAGTATCAACACAACAACCTCAATTATCTGCAGATACAATCCAGTACTGTCTTTCCCCTTGTCTTAAAACCAAAGCTGTCAAGAATACATATGCATGGATGCACTTTGCTTAACTTAGTCATGTAAAATCATCATGCTCCAACTGTAAGACTCCCCTAGAGGAAGAAATACATGATGATAATACATAGGATGTGATTCAGTTATGCAACACTGCTGCTTCTTTTTATTTAAACTTTTTCAGACAGAGAACTTGTAGCAGCATTTTTGATTTGTCAGCACCATTCAAACATTCAAAATGAAATTTAAGTCCAGCTCAGTTTAGAAGCAGATGTTACAATCCCTTGATGCGCATAATTGAGACTATGAATGGGAGTGAAGCGGGAAGGTTAGATGAATACAAAAGTAGGAAAGAGCATAGGAAGGTAGAACAGTAAGGAGCATAGGGAAGACAGAGCCAAGGAGAGACATATGTGCGGACTGAACTCTCCCCCGCTGGACTGGGCCATACACTCTACCTCCCCCTACTCCCCCTATTTTAAACTGCAGCTTGGTGCAAAAGTTTAAATCTGAGCATTTAGGATCACAGAAGAATTCAAATTCCAGTGCAGAATACAGGATATAACTCAACACTCAATGTATAGGTATTTTATAGCATCTCCAGTATAAAATGTACAGTCAACCACAGTATGGTGGACATTAAGGCACTCAGCACTGAAACTCTGGGCTGTTGGTCAACTGGTGGGTCACAGTCCAATACTGGGTCCACTCTGAATGGACCGCAAGTGACTCACAAACGTGTCAAGTTTGTAGAAAAACACTTTATTTTTAAGTACAGTGAATATCCGGCACAGAGCTTTTATTTTGAAGTGTTGTCTCCTGCTGTATAGTGAGTGACTACCAGACAGCAGCTTGATATAGAGACAGCAAACTAGCTTGACATGGCCAAACGCAAGTATGATGCTGAATACATTAAACTGTGTGGACCTTGAACTAATGACTAAGGAGAAATCTGGACCCTGAGGCTGGACCAGTTGGGGACCACTGCTCTTAAGTAACTCTACTGTTCATGGACACATGCTGCTCATCCATACAGAATGTCATGTATGTTTTAGTTAAGCATTAATGTGACAGTTTAGGCTAATGGATCACATAGGATTATACTTAATTGTTTCCCCAATATCAAATCCAGTGATTTTGGCCTGTATTAGGCTGATACTGATACTGAGTACATCACACATGTTCCTTTGAAAAATAAGTAAAGTCAAAATAAAAAACATTAATATTCCTCTGTGCTGACTCACGTTTCAAGGTGTCCTCTGAGATGCCTATGGGTTGGTCCTCTGGGGCCGAGTGAAGGACCCCCAGCGTCACCACCAGAACAACCAAACCCAGCAGGAGCTTCATTCTTGAACTGAAAGGACACAAGGGGGATGAACATTTACTTTATGATCACACACTGGGTTTTAATAGGATAAGAAAACAACAGGTGCTGTGGTGTCTGATCCAGAAAGATAATAGGATTTGAGCTTGAGCATGATTAAACATCAACAATGCAGCACATGGTCATAAGTAGGTCTGCCACTAGGTGGTGCTGCATATCTGTCTGGACTACAGGAAAAAAATCAACTGCAGGCACATGTCCCCAACACTTGGATGTCTAGAGCAATTCATTTTAGTTGGTTGGAAAGCAAAGGAGTGACTTAACAAAACGTATGTGTCTATAATTTATGTTCAGCGATTAATAAAGACGTCATGTCATCAGATTTTAAACTTTAGAGAAGGTGTCTGTGGTGTAAATGGGGTTGGGTCAGATTACATTAAGATGTAGTCTGTAACTAAATTTCTGTAACTCGTAATGTTTACCATCAGAATACAAAACATTTAATGTAATCTGAATACTTGGATTATTTATAAACCAAACATTGATAATATTGCACCATGTATTACAAATTTGACTTTCCACATTATATTATATTATATTATATTATATTATATGATAATTTCACTTTAAACATCTCAAAATATTTTCAATCCAGATAAAATGCATGCATATTCAACATGTACAGTGATTTGGAATGACATTGGAGTGATTTTATTTATTTTTATTATTCTATTTCATTTGCATTTTTGAAGGTTATTTAACATATGTAGAGAACAAAAAGGATAAGGTAAAATAAAATACATAAATACATACATAAAACATAAACAAACAAAAGCGTTAGCAATATCAGGAAATTAGCGACAATTATATAATGAAAAAAACACAAAGTAGTTATCCATTATTTCATAGGATGTATTAAATAAACACATGAATTCAAATATAAGTTAGAGGATACATCATATAACAACTAGGTACACTGTAGATACACACAGATTTCAACACACGATACTCGCATACCTGACCATACATGCTCGCACACATGACTGTGTGTGTACTCAAACATGGACACATAGTTAGCCACATATTTATGTGAATGATAAAGAACAAGAAAACACTTCTGTGCTATCAGTCTCATTACGTCAGCTGTTATATAATCAAAGATCAATGGGAACGTCATCTTTTATATATCTCAACCATGTTTTCCCATCTTTCTTCAAAAATATTTTTGTATTTTATACTTTTTTATAGGAAAAAAAATATAGGAAATAAATAAATACTATTTTTTGTTAAATAATATATTTTTAATATTAATTTCAATTTAAATAACAATATATATATATATATATTTAAATATACATACTTTTAATATTTTTTCTAGATATATCTACTAGATAAATATTTGTTTTTATGGGGAAAAAATAGAAGTGTAAAATATAATTTTTCTTTTTCCTTTAAAATAATAACATTTTAATAATAACTTTAAATAATATGATTTTTTTAAAATGCATATTTTTTAATATATTTTATTAGATTTGTCTAGAAAATAAATCTAGATTCAAAAATGTTATCAAGTAATCTTTGAGAATGTAACTAATCTTATCACACATTGTTTTTCAAATGTAATCTGGTCTTATTTTAGTTACTTTTTTTTCTTTTTGCAATCTGATTACATAATCCTGATTAAATATAACTTGTTACTCCTCAACCCTGGGGGTATGAGAGAATATTTGCACAGCTAAAGCATTTACTTCCAAATTCAGTTTAAGTTCTTTAAGTTTTACTACATCTTATTGTTTGTATTGCTTCAGCTGTCTGCCCACACTGTGTAACATGAACTCCACAAATACTGCGAGGGATTCCTCTCTTTCCTTCGTCAGTGGACACTCTGTCATTTATGAGACTTCTTTGCCCTTTTTGCCCCTTTTTTAATTTAATGATACCATTCAAAGGTCAGCAGTAGGGGGCAAGACACCTAACGAGACACATCATAGGACTCGTGTCAGCTTGAAAACTTGCCAAGCTGTGTTTATGTCTGGACCATCTGCTGTGTCAGGAGGTCAGGCTCCATCCAAGTCAAAAAAGCTGACATTATATGTTGTTTACATGTTAGTTTGGTAACCAGTAAACAAGCTAAAGTCAGCTGCCCTACTTCAGCCACGCGAGGAGTTACACAAGTTGGCATCCAGCAAGGATTTAAGATAAATAGGGATGTACTCATTTTACTTATTTCATTATGGGTTTAAGCTGCTGGTACAGTCAGCTCAATGGCAGCCTGCTCACAACATGTAGCTTTTGTTTCTAACATGAGAGTAAGAGCTACATAATATATACATAACTTTATAATTATGAATTAAACATTAATGTTAAGGTGCACACATTGATGAAACTGATGTTGCAGTAACATCGCAATCTTAATCCAAAATATCACTTTAAAGTAACAAGCAAACATAATGAGCAGTTCAAATGATAAGAATATGAACTTGTCAGACTAATTTTAATTATAATATCAAAGCTATGACGGATCAAACAAGACCGTTCGTTACCAACAAAGCAAAGAAACTCACCAGTAGACGACTGACGGTGCTTCTCGGCTGGCAGGGCTAAACAAAGTGCTCCGTATGGACAGTAGGCATGAAGTTTGTGTTGACCTGTCCAGGTCTATTTGTGCTCTTTCCACTCGAGCTTCATCCTATTACAGTCTTTGCTTGATGTCAGTGTCCGTTAATCCAGCATCCAACATGCTGTCAGAGAGGTTTGCTTTGCATAAGAGGCTGCTTAGTAATGTTAGGCACACTGTAGGCTGCTGTTTACATATAGTAAAAAATATATATTAATTTGATATGTGATAACACACACACACACACACACACACACACACACACACGCACACACACACCGGACACTTCATTAGGTGCATCTATTCACTGTGATTGAATACAGCAGCTCACCAAGAATTCTACCTTTACAAAGTTTTGATTAATTTATAAGTCTGTGTTATTATTGAGATCATAGTGTGTACTGGAGTGCATTATGTTTATAAAGATATGTCTAAAATTCTGACAATTCAATTCTGACTATTCAACACCACTGCAAACAACAACTTAAGTAATACACCTCCAGTTAAATAAAAACCTCTCTTACAGGGTCAGTAAAAACTGGACATTATTATCTTTGTAAAGGCAGAATTTACTGCAGAGCAGCTTGATCACATTAGATTATACAAGTGTACCTAATAAAGTTGCTCTCAGTTTGTCATGTTGTCTTTCATATGAAGTGCAGAGAAGTATTTCTTGTGTAACACAGTCACTATTTCTGCCAAAAATATTTCAGTTAAAGCTCCGGTGTGTGTGATGTGGGAGGATACATTGGCAGAATAAAAAGCCCAATAGTAACAATGCTGTAAATGCCGTGTTTGGATGTTTTATTTAAAATTTTCCACTGATTCTCATAAATGGTTATTATTAGAAAGAGAAGACCGCTCCCCATATGATACAGGACTTATTTTCTTATCTCTTTCCAGGCCTTCCAAACCTAAACTCAAGAGTCATGAAATAATATATGCATCAATTCACATCTAGAAGCCGTTAAACAAGCATGTTAACCTAAGTTCTTTCACTCTCTCAATGCCAGTTTATGTCACCTTTAAATTTGAGAGAATGCTGGAATTCATAAAATGCTTTAACTAGAAGAGTATGATATAATAAGTGTGGGTTTTTTTGTAGTGTAAAATCACCTGAAAAAGAATCATTGTGTTTTTGTTACCTTAGAATGAGCCATTTATATCTACATAGGGAGCAGGTCCTCGTCTACAGAGATCACCACGTTGCACCACCCTGTTTCTGCAGTTGCCTAGAATGGACAAACCAAACACTGGCTCTAGATAGAGCTATTAGAGTATTTGTGTTGCCCACCATTTGCAGACAAAAGCTTTGTGAAACTGCTTTATTCTTTTCTGCTATTCAAATGACCTGGGCCATTTGTTTTGGAAAGGTAGAGACCTCTGCAGATCATTCAGCTTTTGGAAAACCTCCTTAACATCTGGATCTTAAGTTATCAGAGAGGAAAGGTGAGCACACATTAGCAGGTGCTGGGCTGGCGGCCCATCTCCAACATGCTAAACAGCATTAGAGAAACACTGATTTGTAACATGAAACTTCTCTATTCAGCGTTTTTACTGGTTTTAATCACCTGGTCTGTTTGTTTTGGAGAAGAAGAGACCTCTGCAAATAATTCAGCTCCTAGTAAAAATCCCCTGAACAATGAACACTGAGGGAATTCTAACCTGGAGAAGTTCCAGCTGGTTGCAATCTGCAATCCTCACCACTAGATGCCACTAAATTCCCCTAAATCTTACACACTGGACCTTTAAAGATAAATGAAAGACTCATCTTTTTTTTAAGAAAAAGAATCTTGTGCAAATATTGATTAAACATGACAAAGCAACTGTTTTCTTTGTGCCAAAACATTTTGGAAATGTCCATAGTACACACAAATGTTGAAGCATGTTAAATTAATGTGTCTACAAGATGTGGTGGGCTGGGCTGCACTGACGTCAGCTCTTAAATTATCCCTCAGTGGGGAATCCGTGATGCAACATGCACACACGCACACACACACACACACACACACAGTGAGCTGTACTTTAAATCAGTGTTTCTGGAGTTTGAAGCGTGTCATAATACTCTAATAAGTAGAGATCACACGATCAGAAAAGATTGTTTTGCTGGACCTGAGCCAAGTGCGGAACTCATGAAAGCAGCGCTTCATCCTTTTAACACGTAAGCTACTGTAGATATACAACTAACTCATATTCACATAGGTAAAGATAAACACAATTTATTAGGGCTGCATAGTATATTGTTTTATTATCATCTTGTCAATGTCAGACTGCGATGCTGTACTCAGGGGCTTTTTGAGTTTGTATCAGGTGAAAATTGCAATTTAAAATGTAACTATCTGCCTTTTTTTATTGGTGCATTTTGTGTTCGGTACAACATTAAATTTGTTAAACAAAAAACAATGTTGGAATTAATGTTCTTGTGAGTATTATTGTTATTGCAGTATTAAACAATATTCCAGCATATTTTCTTCATATTGTGCAGCCCCAGCCCTGATTTTGCAGTGATTGGTAACGTCTGTCTCTCATGTATAAATTACCAGCAGTTATTCTTAGACCTATACCCAGATGTGAATCCAGAGTATTTTTAGTAAAAGGAAACATCTCTCTCAGCAGAAAGCTGTTTAGCATTTCCACCCCTGGAATGTGAGGGACTTTGGGGTGAAAGGGTTCCTCTGTCCCCGTCTCTTCACTGGTGCCCCATCTACCTTAAAAAAATGTGCCCTCTTTGCATGCTGTGACCCAGAAAATAGGGTCCTCACTGGATAATAATCAAAACCAGCCTGCGCTTTAGCTCAGTCTGCAGCCTCGCTGACACCTTCAACACCTGGTTCCTATAACGCTGCAGGGAGAAACGTTCTTCCCATGTTCTACTGCGGGTTGACCCTAACGTAAAACAGTTGACAATAAAACGTCTGAGGCTTCGTTCGTGCAATCACAGAGGAAGAAAGGTAAATTGCAAAAATGTTAAGTTGGACTTTAAGAGCTGATGCAGGAGAAATTGACTTTTTGTTGGTCTGATGTCTCCACATATGCACTGTTAGGTTTTTAGAAATGTCAATAAACTTAAAGGTGAAAATAACCGTCTCACGATGTGGTCTTGTGTTAAGTTTTGTGTCACTGATCAAAGCGTCGAGTGCTGAGCTGAAGACATAAACAGGTGCAGGGGATAAACTGCTTTACAGAGACCTGAGGTATAATGGATGAAACAAGTTAACAAGTGGGAACCAACAGACAGACAGCTGTGGTGAGTTTTGTTTGAAGGAGCAGGATTGGTGTAAATTATGTCTCATTGTAGCTTGTTCAACTAAAATGCTCAAAGGGGAATGTGCAGCACATATTTCCTCAGTGATACAATAATGAGCATGCAACAAGTGGGAGAGAGACCGAAACTAATATTAAGAAGAGTAACAGTTTTTGGATATGTTTGCCTTTCAGCAAACGTCATGGTTAACTAACAGCAAATGTTAGAAATAAATATACTTTGGACTGGATGGTTCCTACATGAAGCTGCTCACAACAAGGTCTGTGGATTATCTTGAGAAACCGGGTCATGATTTCTGGAAAGAGACATTGCTGTTGAGTTTTTTAAAATGTATTTTTGCTGCTTTGAGCACCACAAACCTAGGGCCATCTAGTTCCATTATATTTAAGAGAAGGCAGACATCTCTACGCCTGATATCTCCAACTCTTGGTTATTCACAGCAAAACAATCTAGACTGATAAATATCCCTACAGGTAAGAGAAAGAAATTTATATTTCTGATTCAGGGTGAACTGTCCCTTTAATAGTGTGTTTCAGCACATTTTTGGTTTTAATTTTCCCCACAATTTTCTGTTTTGCTTTTCTTTTGTGTTTTCAGCCACAGTAGGCAGCTGTTGCCTGCTCAAACAGCAGACAGACATGGTTTGAGACACAATCGAGCATTTAGCAGCTCAAGAGCCAAATGTTTCCCTCAGCAGCTGGTAGAAAAAACAAAACACACTAAACTCACTAAAAGATAGTGAGTATTAGACTTATATTAATCAAGGAGCCAGAAACACAACCCCACATAAATGATGATGCTTCTCTCTGTCTAGTGGATGTGTAAATAGGCAGCTGACTCATTCCTCATATCAGCTTCACAGCTTGTTGCTGCCTCCATGTGGCAAAACACAATAATTAACGTAAACCTGATGTGCAGGTTGGAAGAGTTTGTCCACTTTTGGAATTAACTGCATATTTATGTTTTTAGATTGTCTTATATTTTAAAGGCAAAGCTAAATTAGGCATATTTTCATCATAAAAGTGGCCATCTTTGTAAGAGAGTGTAACTACATTTCACTCACAGTCTTTTCTAAAGTGGGATCTATAGTTCTGCGTCCAGTCGACGCCATACCCGACGCCATAGCCGGACTTGCACCTCCCCAGAAATGTTACTATACATTGCAGTGACGCTAGTCTGAGTGGGCGGAATTTCGCTGCATAGATCAGCCTCTCATTGGGCGGAACGAACCACCCACTGAAGTCCCGCCCTACTACCTCCGGTTGTGTAGCAGTTTTCAACCGTTTTCAACACGTCCTTTACTGAGTTTTGCGGTGTTTGAGCTTGTGGGGATGTAGCCATTTTTCTGCCATGGTTCACGTCCTGTAGGCGATATTTTTGTGGGCGTGTTACACCAAAACCTGTTTCCCCCCGGCAATATTTTTGCAAGCGCACCGTTGCTGTGGCACCGCCAAGAACGATTGTGATTGGTTGAAAGAAATACAAGCAGCCGGGGCGTTTTTTTCTCCAATCTTAAAGTGAGAGTCGGTCCAGCCAGACCTTTCTTTTCTTGAGAAAGGTCTGGTGAGCGAGACTACGGTGACGCAGACCTCCTGTCTATTTTTGTAAGCTGAAACCATTTCCCTCAATGGAAACAAAGCCTTTATTTACTTTCATTTTACAGATAAGAAACAATAAATTGTTAAGAATCAGAATCAGACAAATAAAAACAATAAAGCCTCCACAAAAATAGCGTTTCAAGGCTTGTGTGTGATTTATCCTGGCTTCATATGAGTAAAGGAAATCTCCACTCATTGCTAGGCTAATTCATACAATGTTAAATGCCATAGGCTTGTGCTAATAACGTTAGCATGTTGTATTAGTTTGGAAAACGTGTTTAGTATAAGACAGTTGTTTTGTTGGTGAATCTTCTGAGTTGTAATGGAGCCGAATTTTGTACTGTAACCTTTGTTAGATGTTGCTGTTGTCCCTGGTTTCATATGAGTAGAGGAAAAGTCTGCTAGTCCTAGGCTAATTTATAGCTACAATGTAAAATGCCATAGGCTTGTGCTAAGAACATTAACATGTTGTATTTTTGGGGAAAATGTGTCCAGATAAAGACAAGTGCTTTGTCTGTGAATGCTGTGAGTTATAGTGAAGCTGATTAGTGTACTTGTGTTTGAAACTGTCTCTATTAAGCCATGTTTAATGTGGACAGGACTGCTTTTATTTTGACATCCACAATCACAAATGTTGCACAAGAAGCACGAACATGTTCTTAGTTACACCTGTTAATGGTTGATTAGTCATGCAATGCTTTATACAAGTCCAAAATGTGTTATCCCATACTGTCACTGGTGCTTATTCAGCGGAATTGTGCGCAATATAAAAAAGAATGAACACACACACACACACACACACACACACACACACACACACACACACACAGAGTAATCAGTGCAGACGGTGCTCACAGATGTGGGAACACGTGGTTTCTCCGAGCAGCCCTACAGGCGCACCACTTCCTCTCACGTTTGGATTCCTTCACTTTCTGAGTGTCTCCGGTTACTGCTGCCGCTGCGGGTACCACCACAGTGCTGAGCTGGACAAGGATACACCCTCACCTCAGCATCTCTCCAAACTGCCACATAAATAAGAAGACTTTTTCCCTCTCTTGCTTTTGTAACTGCTACTTGCAGAAAAAGTTCACTCCTCTCTCTGCTGCAGCATCTGAGGTGCGCCACTGAAGTTACCTGCGCTGCAGGAGATCATCCCCCAGTGTGTGAGGAGCCACCGATGGAGCTTTGACTTCTTATTCCTGCAGACTCAAACTAACAGAGGATACTGGGATACTCACAGATCCAAGCTGCTGCGCGCTCAAAAGGAGCTTTTGGGCAAATGCCATTGCGATGCTGTGGATGTGACTTCAGACAACAGCTTCACTACGGTACAGTCCTGTAAAGCACAATGAAAGGTAGGCTCATTCACAGACATGAGAACCCAAATTAACTCAAGCACACGCGGCAGTTTCATTGATGGTCTATTTTCTGCTCGTGCAGCATTCCTCACGCACTTTCTTTGTCACTTTTGTGCCTGTTTCTCTCAGTCTGAGACGTGAGGAATGCGTGGGCTACAACTTGCGTCTGACATCTGGTTTCAATTAAGGGACTCTGCTTGGGATTGTTTTGCATCTGGCTGCTGCTGCACATCAAACACTAACTACACTAACACAGCTATTCACTGCAGAGCCAAAACAACCTGATGAAAACAACTCTTTACTTGCTGACTGTCAGGAATACTGGGACATTATTTGGGCTTACTTTTTATTTTCATGTTGTGCTTGAAGACTTTTACGCAACAGATCAAAAGTTAGTTTTGGCAAATAGGCATAAAAAGCAGCGGAGGAAACACTGAGTCAGGCTGGTCCCCCGTGCATGAACAGCTTTACTGTGGTACAATTCCACGCGCGCACACACGCGCTCACCCCCGGCGATTAATCCAATGACTTGCTGCCTTTCAACACATTACATGGAATATAGAACCGACTCCAAAGTGCATGAGTCATGGTGGTCAGCGGGTAACAAGTCATGAATTTAAATAAAGGTTTATTTTAAGTGTGCCCAGATTCCCACGTGGGGACCTGATGTTTTGGTGCATGTCACTCTCACCTACTCACAAAGGCACGCTCTGGTCCATTATCACATTGTATAAACACTACAGGACTCCTGCCACCTTGTGGTCCATCTTAGAAAACAAAGCTCTGCATTGTGTGCATGGATATGACCTGCTCTCTGGTCTCACAGTAAATCTGTGATGTGACTGGCATGGTGACCACTTCCTGTTGCTACTGTAATTGCAGTGAGAGGTAATGGGACTTTACATAAACACCATTATGTTTTTAGAGGACTGCAGTGGGGGTTTTAGTTGTTTATTCTAGATTTTTTTCCTAAAGTTTCCTTTTTCCAGTTCTTTGTTTAACAAGACTCAGGCAGCGCTGAAGACGTCTTTAGGCTACATAAGTGCAAGTGGGCAGGTATACTGTGAGACCACACATATCGACATTGGTCATGGACCTTCCATGTTCAGGTACGACGTGAAAGGTACCCTGGATGTGTTGGTTGTTGATGTTCTGGAACGCAGTTTCAATTTCTGCCTGTAACATGCATTGTCTTCTTTCAAAATACACTTCTGTTTTCACAGGAAATTTACCGTTTACGTACAGTCGCTTTCAAAATACACGCACTACATCAGTACAACTACACAAAGTGTTGTTTTTTGGCTTCAACAACTAACGAAGGTGGTTAGGTTTAGGAAAAAGGAACAGGCTCTATCTTTATAATCTTATGGGACTGGGATGAAAGTCTGTGTTTGTTGGATCCATTCACCACCACTCCCACCCACCCTAGTCGGCCTTTTGACACTTTAATTGTTGTCCTGCCGCATTTCCTAAACTATAACGGCAACAGGCCGTGTATCATGCCAACATTGAAGGGCAGCTTTTTCGTCACTGTCTGACACCTTAAGTCACTGACCAAGCACCTGATTTCGATGACTTTGGAGTGAGAAAGGGCTTAGACAGGCAGCAGGGACCATGCTGTCATTATAATACGTTTGCTTGATTGCTGTTGAGCTTGAATTTTAATTTTTGATGTAACTTCCTCCAGGGCTGAAAAATGATGCAAACACAGACATGCCAAAAACTGCAATTCCTCTAACGGCCACTCGAGGCTGGCTCCAGAAGTGAATCAGTTCTCATAGACCCTCATGTTAAAATACCCAACTTTACAGCAGAAATAAACATGTTTACAGCCTGGTACAAAAATGCTTTTGGTCGGTCGCTATAGTTCAATTTAAAATTTTTATGTAACTCACCTGTTTACATTTTATCAAGGCATAAATTATGTATTGATTAAGGCCGTGGCTTCTTGATTGACAGTGTCCTCTGGCTCTCCATCAGATCCACCCCTTGCTCCTTCACAGCTCCACTCACTTGTCCAAATATGGTCACTTCTGGCTCCAAAAATCCAAGTTGGGGATGACCAAAAAAGCCAAACTCAAGGCCCTTGAAACTGCAGTTTGTAAAACAAAAAAAAGCATTTGACAGCATTATGGCAAAGATCCTACAGAGAAATGAAACATTTTTCTTTACCTTTTACTTAATCCAAACAGTTTGTTAGCGTGTGTAACCAAGTATTGCTCAGTAGAAATCTTGTTCTGAAACCCTCACTTATGTCACCTCTCGCAAGACTTCAGAACGAAACTTCTCCTTGAGCAAGACTTGGTCACAATACCAACAATAACAAACAGACCAGTGAAAGGTACAGAAAAATGTTTAACTTCTCTGTAGGGCCTTTGCCGTAATGCTGTTGGACACATCTAATGTCAGTCTGATCCTGTCAGTGGCAAAAAACACAAGCAGTAGTGGAAGTACAACATTGACAATGAGCAATTGCTCGTAGGGATTACAGCGTTGTCTCTATTAGTTACTTAGACAGAAAACATGGGAAAGTATGGTCCAGGTTGAAATATATGTAAGTTTCCATTTGGATCTGAGCTAAAGTTGGTCAGAAACTGAGAGTTCTAGATATTATTGTTTCAACAGCATTTTTCTGACTGTATTTGAGTGTTAAACGGGTGCTAACTTTATGCTGAAATAAAGTCATTAAAATGGTGTTTAATCAAGAGTAACATGTAACCAAGATATCTAAAAAAATGTTAATTTATAGCACAGTTTTAATCATGATACATCTGTTGACCTGCAGAATCACCAAATAAGTGCTCACTCGGATCCGTTCCCATGATTGAGCAATACTCTTTAAATATCATGGCCTCATGCAGCAGTGTTCATCCCAAAATCCAAACTGTGCTGAGTTTGACTCATATTTTTAAATCCGCTCAGTTTTCAACCCCCTGAGCAAAATGTGATGAGCTCAATTTCCCCGAATAGCTTTTGAAAAGCCAAGCACACTTACGGTAACATTACCAATGTAATGGGACACAATCATGTTGCTTGGGAACACAAACAGGACACAGAGTATTGGGGGTATTGTGAAAGGCAAATTCCTCAAGTAAGATGTGGTTTCAGATTATTTACAACTGTTTGGGTTGTTCTTGTCACCTCTTAACTCGCTCTGCTATCCGTCACGGGATGTCTGCTAAAAAAGTTACAGTGATTTCTTGCAGGTTTAAGCCCGAGGAGCAGTCGTTTCTGAACATTCCTATATGTTGAACTCAGGAACAGACATGCAGTACAACATGAAAAAGACAGTCAGCTTTCTTCATTCACCTGTAGCTACTTCTCTGAGGGACAGCCGTCGCCACACCTCACTGCTTTTGGCATTCTAGATCAAGACATTTGTTTTTCTGAAGATGTTTCAGCCATGTGGTGTTTCTTTATTTTCTCTGGCCATGGATGATGACACAGGAAAAAAGCTTTGAAGTTGGCAGAGTACTTTCCCACAAGTGTAAGAGCTGCTTGAAAGGAGGCGACACTCGGGGCCTGTAAGGTCATGGGAGATGGGAGTAATCCCACAAAGTGAAAGAAAAAGAGAGTTTATTTGAAAGAGCTGAGCTAATCTGAGCGAGACAGGGTGTACTTTTGTGTTCAATATTAATAACTGCACAAAGAATGGCTTCAGTGAACTGAAACACGGGGATGGAACGAGCTCTGTACCATTAGGATATTGGAACAGAAGAGACTATTGCGGTTGAAAGTGATTGTGAAAGTTCGATCTTGATCTGACAACAAAAATACATCACCCCAAAATGAAAACACATATTTTTCCTATTATTTGTGGTGCTATTTAAATCTACAATTTTTTGTGTGAGTTGCCGAGTGTTGGAGATATCGGCCACAGGGATGTCTGCCTTCTTTCAAATATAATGGAGCTAGATGGCACTCGGCTTAGAATACATCTGAAAAACTCAACAGCAATGTCTCTTTCCAGTAATCTAGGAACTACTTCCTTTCTACCAGACTACATCTGCCAACCACATCACCACTCAGAAGGAAACATGCATCTTCCGCTAGCTCACCTAGCACCAGTGAACTAGCTAACGTGTGGCTCAGCTGAGAATGACATCTTGTGCTGTCACAAGCATGAGCCTCTCGTCCATGAGTAGATGCACGCTTCCATCTGCGCAGTGACACAGTTGGCGGTAGAGCTGGGCGATATAACCAATATATCAATATATTTTCATGGAGGATATGAATTTAGACAACATCATTTATATCAATATAGGGTCAAGTTGCGTACGTAACACACACCAGTGTTCGTCTCTCGTCTCCGCACAGCTTCGCCCCACTCATTCACTCACAAGTTTTCCAGCAACACTCAAAGAGACACAGAGCTGCTCCTCTGTTTAATCTGTCTATTAATTAGTCTACAGCGCAAAATCGGTCTATATGTTGCACATGCTAAATCAGTCTGTGAGATGAATGAAATTACCGCAGCACACATGAGGTACAGCGCTGTGCTGCTAGTTTGTGTGTGAGGTGCATCATAGCCCATTGCTGTTCTTCTTGGTAGTCTTGGTGGGCAATGGGGGGCGTGAGCAAGGAACAAACGTGTCGCTCAGCTTGTGACGTAAACAGTGACATGGGAGGGAAGTCGTGGCTGGTCAGTCCTTCAGCGATTCTCTCGTAAGTCAGCCCGTTCTTCACCGTTCCCATCATCTGATGATTAATGGCCTCTTTGTTTGCAAGGGCAAGGAGGGCACGCAATTCCTTGTCTCCTCAGTTGTTCATCTTTACAGTGTCTGTCAGGTTTGCGTTTCCCTCTTGCTACTAGCTGCTCACTAATTCCTGCTATCAGCTGTTTCATGTGCGGCGTCGTGAACAGCTCCTCCCACAAGTCTTCAACAGCCCCTCCCGTTGCGGAAGGCCGCCTTGGTCTGTTTAAACTAAAGGGGTTCCGCCAATATGACTACCCTTCGAGGCGGATAATTGGGCACCTCGGATCAACTCGCCAATCCAGCTCTGTGTGTCTAAACGCTCACAGTTTCCGGCAAAACGGCCCAACATTCACGGAAAATCTGGCAGTGTAAAAGGGGCTAGCAGCATGATGCAGGCAACAGAGCTGTTTAAAAAAAAATGCAGCGACAACACAGAGGTTTCATATACAAGACATATATAACACGGATAACTCAGCCTCTGTTGATGCTGTGTGCATAAATAAGATTAATAGCCTAAATAAATAAAACGATTTAAATAATTTCCCAGCACTAGATTCATTTGAAAGGTCACGAAAAACAACTTTTTTCACTTGAGTTTTAAACAGAATTTCACAATCCTCATTGGCAGATAAAGTTTGCTGAGGTTGCAGAACATCGAGCAAACTATCTGCTAAAGAAGACTGTGAAAGCTCTGGAAAAAAAGCTTGTTAGTGGACCTTGACTTCAGATTATTTTTTTTTTTTTGTTCAAGAATTCAAAGATTTACATGTGTACATGTAATAACATGAGGTAGTGCCCCAGTCTCTGATTTTTAACTCCTTTATTTCTGTATTCTCCCTCTAGACGACTTTGCTGATGAGGAGGAGGTGCAGTCCTTTGGTTATAAGAGGTTCGGTGAGTATCAAGTGACTCCTTGACTTCCAGCTGTGAACTTAAAGGACCACCTTCACTGGTTCATATCCTTCTGGCACATCAGTGATGACAGTCTTCCAAATGATTGCATAAATGATATTTCCTCTAAATACAGTATTGTGCTTGGCTGTAATCCACCTACAATAATCCACAAGGTTAAAAGGAGGCCACACCTCATTTCCCAGAAACAAACTTATTTTTGGCTGCTGCTTTCATTTTTATTTCTCTGGTATAACAGCAGTGGGGTACAGTGGAATGGGAAACCACAGCATCCTGGGTGTTCCTGACCAGACGACTGACTTTGCAACCTTATCAGCATCTCGGTGTGCTTTTGTTTCACTCTGCACAAAACTACACACAATAACTTGGTCTGAAACCAAGAAAATCAGGCTCCAAATGGGTCTGCTGACTTCCGTTTCTTCTAATGTATCTGGGTCTCACATCCAGATTTTCCAGACAGGTTCATAATCTCACTCACTCATCAGGCAATAAAAATTATAACCATTGGCCAGATGTTGGTAACTCTTCCAGCTGTGTGTAGCACGTTCAAAAATGTTACATTAACGCATTCCTTGAGTTCTATCGGATGTCCTGACTCAAGCCACAATCATTTCCACCAAAATATGCAAAACCTGCTACTTTTGAAACTAGTGTGAGGTCTTTGCCTGAGATATTAAACAGGGCCTTAAACCATTGTTGGGTTTTAACATCAAAAGTTATTAACGGAAATTGATCACATGCCTCAAGGTGCCTCTGGCCGATGTATGTAGGTCAGGGTATTATTTAATTAAACATATTCACGTTCAGTGTTGTCGAAATATTTGCATGATGGAATTATAATTAAAAGCAGGCAATATCTGATCAAAGAACCAGTAAACATGATCAAGAATATGACTTAGTCTTTTGTGCTAATTCTTTACAGTTTTCAATAGTTCTTTTTCACAGCAGACATTTTGACTCATTATAGCGGAAAACATTAGCGACTGCTCAGTTATTTTAAGTGTTCCAGTGAGCCAGCATGCACAGTACGAGTGCCTCCTCTGAGCAGAATGCAGTTATCATAAATGTTATTTAATACACCTGTGTTTTTCTTACTATAACATGTCAAAATGTCTGCCGCGAAAAAGGTCTTAACTCACCCCCAGCTGTAGCAACCTATGTTGCAAGCTGACATATATAATTACAATAAAACTTAAATTAATAGCCCAGGCTATTATTTGCCTATAGGCAGGTGTCTAACCAGACCAGGCCTCTAATTGAGACAGGCCTTTATTTGTCAAAATTTGTGCTAATAAAGGGGACAGAGTGTTTAATTGGGACTAGGCTTTCAACTGACCCTTCGTTAAGCCTCTCCCATAATCAGTCACTGTCCAATCTTATGTTAGCAACCGTGTGTAGCAACCAAGAGGTCCGTCAAGCTTTCAGCAGAAGCTAATATGCTGAAGCGGCGTGCATACGGTAATGTTACCTTCAAGTCTGACACCTGATACCCAAAAAGTGTCGAAGGTGGTGTTGAATTTTTCGCCTTCCCCAAGCCCAAGACCCAAGGAAGATATGACTAAAACAGTGTGGAAAACCACATGAACAGCTGAATCCAGCAAAGATCAATAAAAACACCTACGTTTGTTCCAAGTTAAGATGCCAACTAATGTTAGCTAACGCTAGCTTTGTGTGCTAGCTGCTCTCCCTTTGTCTTCCCCAAGGAGGGAACATATAACTCAACATTAACTTAAATTTAAACCATATATTGACTTACCCTGCTGTACAAGAACATTCTTTGTCCTTCACGTGAAGTGTCAAGACGTGGTGTGCCTGACGCTTGCATTGTGAGTGGTGAGCTTTTCCCTCTATTTTAATGTTCTCATGATTTATACTCCTCCAGCAGATGATATTGTGAATGTAGTTCTCACATGCATATTGAAGACCTTTCTGTCAGCTTCTCTCTGATATCTCTGAACAGTTTTTCCAGAAATTTGATGTTATTTCCTTTAGAATATCTCTCACTGATATCGCTGAAAACTCCATATTTCTTATGCTAGGAGTGAAAGCTTGACGGATGTGACAACAGTGGGGGGCGGGGCTTAGCGAAGGGTCAATTGAAGTTTTACGGTAGGTGGACGATGCTAAATTTGTCACTACAATTGCTCAAATTTCACTCTGTAGGGGCTGCTTTGGTAGGTAACCATTTGACCAGTCATATTTATATTGGTGATGTGTCTTTAACCTAGCATTTAGGTATGCTATGAAGGAACTCTTGGTCTTGCTTTTTAAACACAACATTCAAACTTGGTCCCTCCTCCCTACACTGAAAGCTGCTGTACTATCTGAGAAATGCTACATTTTTGTAATGGAAAAAACAATGGTGGCACAGTCAAACATGAGGATTCCAAGTTCGAACCTGGGGTGGGGGAGCCCTTCAGAGTTTGCATGTTCTCCCCATGTGAGTGTAGGTTTTCTCCGGTACTCCAGATTCCTCCCACAGTCCAAAGACATGCAGGTTAATTGGTGACTCTAAAGTGCCTCAAGGTCTGAATGTGTGCATGCATGATTGTCTGTCTCATTCAGCGACCTGTCCAAGGTGTACCCTGCCTCTCGCCCAGTGTCAGCTGGGATAGGCTCCAGCTTTCCCACAACCCCTAACAGATTAAGCAGTTATGGAAAATGAATGAATGAATGAGAAAAAACAATAGTTTAGCCAGCCAATTAAGCTAACTGCTCGCACCTACCTGTCCAACAGAAAACATCCAACAGGCTCTTCATCCTCTCCTTTAGTGCTCTCCAGCGAAGTGAAAGCCAACCACAGAGTCACTCTCATTTTGGAACAGACGTTGTTCGCTTGCCGTATCATTTCACAAAATTTGCTTTATTGCACTGTGTTTGTGATTTTCATAGCTTCTTCTTGGATGTGTGCTGCTACAACCTGGTTGCTACTTTTGAATAAAGTCCTGACTGGGCTACACAACTAATGCCCAAATGTTGCTGCCCCATCAACAACCACAGCAAAATAAAAAAAACAATAACAAAATATAGGCAGAGGGCAGAATCTCTGCAGATAAATACACTGCCAAGTTACTGTTTATATGGCTCTATACTGTACATTGTTTTTGGAGGAAAATCCTGCGTAGTATACCTTTGAAACATCAGGTTTGTTGGTTCAAAGTCTGGCCACTGTTAGCCAATAATCACACCTCTGCAGCCCTACAATGCTCTTCTGTGTGTCAAGGTTACCTTGAACTTGGTCTCACCAACCTACATAGACATTAATGCTGCCTGAAGACAGCTGAAAGTAGGCCTGGAGATCTACAGCAGCAAATGTACATTTAGGCCCATAACTCTTGATCCACCCAAGGTAGGAAAAGTTTGGTAACTTCTGAAAAGGTGCCAATAGCAAAAAACCTTTTAGTAGCTTCTGCCTTGAACTGTTTAACTCTGTATCAGCGTCTTGGTCTGTCAATCACATCATTACTGTTTATCAACACAAATACCTTTTTCATGAACTACACTGACCACTTTTATTAATTCAGTGTGTTCCACTGTTCCTAGACACAACTGTCTGCTGCTTGCAGCTGTAGTTTTCTCTCTTTAATAGCATCGCAGTGAAGAAGAATAACTTCAGTGTGATGTTTTTGTGTCTCACACTAAAGTTCTCCTACTTCTGTCCCAGGGCAGAGATCAAGTTTCACCACTTTGGGTTGAAATGGTCACAGTGGTCCCTCTGGTTTAAGAGGTGTCTTAGAGTGTGTGTGTCATCCAGACACTCCGCAGTCGTATGTCAGAAAGTGTGGGTGCAGAAGGAGGCCACATTGTGTGTCATCCTGTGTGCACGTCTTACTGCCTAACCCCTGAATGTGCGTGTGTGTTTACTTGAATTTCTTTACAAGAAGTGCAGAGCTTGGCTTTTCTGGCCGCAACACCAAATGGTTTTCCTAACAATATGATTCAGACAAGATTTACTGGACACATTATTTATTTATAACATCTGTAGTTTTTACTCTTGCTGCTTGACCTCTGGCTACTCAGCAACCGTACGGGAGCAAGGGTTAAAGGAACACTCCACTAAAAATGTATCTGTTGAATATCAAATACTCACAGCCTGCAGGCCTGAAACATGTCAAAGCATTCATAGAAACTTCTCAAATAACACTGTAACATAATGTAGCTGGTGAACCATTCATGAATCCTGTGTTCGACACGGAAGCATCTGCATTTGTTGTTTATTTCGGGGGGAATTATACTTCTTTCCTTTCATACTGAGAGTTGGATGAGACTGATACCGTGCGGGTGGTATTGATCTTCTCACTTCACTTTCAGCAGTATTTTCTAAATGTTGAACTGTTCTTTTCATGTCATCTGTCTGCGGCCTCCACACATACTTGCGTGCTGGCAGAGAAATACGTTCTGTGCTTCTCGTATGTCCTTGGTGTGGAGAGGAATGAGGTCCTTGACTCATTTTGACATCTGCTTTCCACAAGAGGTCTATTATCCCACCGAGAGTATGTCCAAACCTGAGAAGTTGCTGAGCCACTTCCCGTATCCATACTGGAAGTTTATTCAGTCCAAACCTATATACTCAGAGTGAGAGGTGGAGAGGGAGTAGGCACCATGGGCCTTCAGGGTCTGTGTGCTGTGTCAGCAATGTGCCAGGGGGAGAGGGGGAAGAGGGAAGAGGGGGGATGGAAAAAGAACGAAACCTGAAGTGAAGATGATTTCACAAAAATGTATATATTTCTATATTCTACAGCTGCTTTTTTCATCTTGGCTTTCCTCGGTGCTGAGTGGTTGTTTGTGCTTTTATTAATATGCTTTATTTTTTCTCTGATTCAAAGGGGAAACATTTATCAACAGTTTTTATTTTCGTCTGAGGAGTTGCATTCCTTGCTCGACTTATTTTTGGGAGCACAACAGCAAGTGGTTTTAATTTACGGGGACTTTATTACCAGAAAAGAATGTTTTCAGAATGCCTGCCTGTTACTTACAACCTCCTCCAGGGCATGCATGCATGCAGTTCGTGTTCTGTCGTCCTAATGAAAGATTACGCGCTCGTGTTTTCAATAAAGAGCAGAGTGAGTCGCAGGGGGAGCAGGAGGAGGAGGAGGAGAGAAGAAGAAAACATTAAAGGATTACAAAGAAGTAGATGTTAACAACAGGGCAACAAAAGAGAGAAGAAGACAGATAAAACAACAACACAGAGCCCTGCTGGGTTGACTTGTTGATCTTATCCCAGACCTGCAGATCTGCAGGAGTGGTCTGTGACTGGTCAAAAGGATGGTGGGTCAATCCTGGATTGACCAATGACAGGCAGGCGGGAATGCATCCCAGACACAGCACAAATCACTGTGTCCCGGCATGGGGCCAGCGTAAAGTATGCCATGAGGATTTCTGCTGAGAGTGTTAGTGGAGGGGACAGGCTTAGGTCAGCTGCAGGTCAGCTGAACAAGCCCCTGCACTCAAGAGCGGCCCTTTGTTTAACACACCACCTAACACAGCTGATAATGACTCAAAGGAAGATGGTGATAAGAATAAGGCAAAGTCTGCTGCAGCATGTTAGCAGACAGTAGAGGAATGTTTTCACACAGCGGAGGCTTAGTGCAAGTCAGCATGTCTTCAGCTGGGATATAACTATACATGCAGCCAAACATGAGACTAACTGATCATGAGATATAAAGAGAAAAGAGTATCTCAGAGGGAAAATGTCTTTGCTGTATTTCAGAGTTTGGTTTTTCAGTCTTTTCTCACATGTCTAGTCTTTAAAGAGCAGAATAACTTTTTCCTTCAGTATCCATACAAATTACATCCAGCCTTGACAATTCTGTCAGACTGCCAACATTAGGTATCAATGGAGGAAGTAATGTGCCCTTTATGAACTGAGACCAGGGCTGCATCCCAATGTCCACCCTCTGGACTTGTGGCCTGAGCTCTTGCAGACTTCAGTTGTACATAGTGTGACATATTTACTGTCATCACATAAAGTCTGCAAGGGCAGAGACTGCAAGCGGTTGATGGACGATACTCGTTGCTATAGAAACAGCAACTATTGCTGCTTGCATATTCATTTATATCATACCAGTTGATGAACAGTGCCTACTCATTTGTTCCTGCAGATAAAAAGATGTAAATCCCATGTATAGCCTTTTTTGTAACTGAACAAAAATGTATTAATACAGCTCTATATAACATACTGTACAGGCCACACACGTTCAAAAACAGAAATGTTTGTAATTAAGAACAGGACTATAACTCAATAAATTGGGTATTACTGACATTAGAAACCTTCTTTTGTTGTTTTTTGACTCATTTTTTTTTAGCCTATTACAATGCACAGCCTGATAGGCTGCAATAATAAATTGCATTTTGATTCCCTCTACTTATATATATTTCTGTATCATGATGTGGTTTAATATTAATTTTGGCATACACAATCCAAGTAGAATTTTAATAGGCCTAACTATCCATAACTATTTTTTATGTTCATACGTTTTTAGGCAATTGAAAAAAGAAAAAAAAACACACACACACACACATCGTGTGCTTATTGCAATGAATTGTGGGTTATTAAATCAGTGAAGTCTGCTGAAGTCTGCACTTCAAGTGGACTCTCTGAAAGTCTGCAGAAAGTTTGCCTGAGGCCCCTTGTGGACTGGTTGAATTGTGGATTCAGACAGCACTAAGCACTCCCAGACATCCCGGGAGCGCGCCTGCAAAGTCCACAAGTGTGCAAGTGCAATGATTCAGACCAAGGGGTTATCTCTAGGTCTGAAAAGTGAAGCCAATGAAGTACCTTAAACCTGCATTCTTTCTAATGGCCAGCAGGGGGCGACTCCATTGGTTGCTAAATGATATCCAACTGTGAAGAGGTCTATGAGGAAATGATTCTACTTCTCACTTGATTTATTACCCCAATGAACATCTTCCTAATGAGTTTATGGTCTCAATCACTAGTTTTAAGTGTTCTTTAATAGAGCATGATCTTAATTTAGTAAATTATGGCTCTATTTAGAGTAAAATAGATGATAAAGCAGGGTATGTTTTAGGGCATGGCTAACTTATGATTTACAAGCCGCTATCATGGCAGTGTAGTCAGGGTCTAAACCAGATTCACCCTCTCATCCAAATATGGTCACTTCTGGCTCCAAAAAAAAAACAAGATGGTGACAAACTCGAGGCTTCAAAACTGTCGTCCACAAACCAATGGGTGACATCACGGTGGTTCCGTCCACTTTTTTTATACAGTCTATACTGAGACGGACAGTAATGGTGCATTCACACACACACTCTTGTCTCTTACAAGCATGCACATAATTTACTTTCACCTGCTCTGAATGGACAGTTAGTTTCCCCCATTGCTTCCATACAGGCACACAACAAGCATATATGCTGTTTAAGTTAACTCGTAGACAACTGGGAGGTTGTCGACCTATATCAATCACTCAATCAATCAATTTTATTTATAAAGCCCAATATCACAAATCACAATTTGCCTCACAGGGCTTTACAGCATACGACATCCCTCTGTCCTTTGGACCCTCACAGCGGATAAGGAAAAACTCCCCCAAAAAAACCCTATACAATTATATTTTCTACATTTTGCTCTAAGAACTTTTTGCAGTTGAGAGTGGAGTAATAAGGATATGTTTCAGGTTCACAAGAGAATTAAAATGGTTTTGGTTCCACGAGGCAAAGGACATCCTCATTAAGTTAAACCTTTGTTGACATCCTCGTGTCTCACAACAAAATGCATTTTGAGTCTTATAGTATTAGTAGTAAATTGCTTTAATTTACAATAAGTTGCATCCTGTTGTCTCTCTAGTGTTTGAGTCCGTATGTGTTTTCACACACTGTATACGTGTGACTGGATGCGAACAAACTCTGCAGTCACATTACACATTGTTTGGGCTAAACATGAGCATGTTACAGTCCTGGAGGATTATTAATGTGCACCTCCTCCTGTACTGCCTTAATATGCACATTCAGCACATCCAATGCATCAAAACATTGTTTTCTAGTTGGAGCCGTGCCTCGTTTTCAAACTGTATGGTTTGACTAAAAGTGTCACATTTATATTTCAAGTGTACTCTGCTTCAACGTTTTGTTTGCTTGCTGGATTTTTCCCACATGGAAATTTTGACCAAACAAGAATAGCTCTTTGGCGCAAGGCATTTGATCTGGTCCACTTGTAAATGCTGCCGTGAGAACACGAACTAGGAACTCTAGGCAATTATGCAACTTTGTAACAAAATTAGTCCCTGATTCAGACCAAAACAAGACAAATCTAGGTCTGAAAGCATACAGGAGGCCAGACTGTTGAAGACCAACAATTGCTGTTGGGTTGTTTTTAACCCTAACCATAATTTTAGTCACCTAACCTCAACCACACCAGTTCTATCATAACCATATCTTATCCTTACCCTAGTATCTGTCCCTGAGCGAACCCCCTGGCAGCATTTGAATTAACATAAACAGAGAATAACAGTCACATAAATCTAAACACAAGAAGCACCTAGGAATGTAGAGGAAGTTATATTTGCAGCTTGGACACACTTATCATTGGTGTATGCAGATAGTAAGAGTGCCAAATTGTTAATAAGATCTGTCTGGTATCAGATGACATTTTCATATATGGATGACATATGGGTCAGCCTGAATTACTGCATGGTTCCATTTGTTATCAAGCTGGGAGATCGAAATGAGCTCCAGCTGCCTTGACTTCCATCTCATCTTTATAGCATGGACTTATTAGACACACACAGTACAGACATTCCTATACAGACATTAGAAAATGAGCTCCTATTAACTCAGTTTGTCAATGAAAAAAGATCTCCGATATGAAACATGACAGTCCTGGAGTTGCAGTGGAGCTTCTGTCAGTAAGTGGTTTTATATATACCCATAGTTTTTTGACCAAAATCGGCCTAACCACCTCATCAAACTTCCTCACACTATGCTAAGTGTCCCTCAGGGATACGTTGGCTAGTGGTAACGACATGGCTGCAACCAACTGTCATCTTAGACTGTGTCTTTTTTCACATAATGGATGTTTGTTGAGCTCTTCTTTCACAGCAGGTTTGGCTCACTCACAAGAATAACACACACAAGTACTGCAAGTGTCTGACTCCATTTTCTATCAACAAGTTTCAGATAGGCTGAAGAGGTTTTGCATATGGCTCAGCTTCAGGGTTACACTTAATGGAGGTCTTTTGGCTCCAGAGAGAGCCAACATCAACCTCTGCTTCCTCTCTTTAAAAAACTGCAGAAAGCTAGAGTGAAAAATGTCTATTTTCTTTGTTCTGCTGTGAGTCTCAGTGCTGCTCACTATCTCAGACGTGCCTGCGTTTGTTGCTCTGGCTGTGATTACATTGGCCCCGCACCAGCGCACCGCTCTCCTTGTTTATGCTTTTGTACTTGTATTTTTGGAGATGCTGAGAAATATGCGTGTTGTGCAAAGAAGTGAGCCATGCAGAGTTTTTCCGTTGACTCAGTTCTCAAGTGTTTCAGATGATCGTTTCAAGTCAGGCATGTGTTTGTGTATTCACATCTGTACATCTGCTGCAAAGGAAAATGTCAGAACCACTCGGCCTGCCTGAACTTATTTACAGCAGCTTTCATGTTTGCTGGATTAAGTGCTCAGTGTTAAGTAGTACAATAGTTATGTGTTGGTTCACCCACATTACCCAAAAACTAATTTTCTCACTTATTTCTGTAGCGTCTAGTCATGTCTTTGTGTTATTTGGCCATATTTTAAGATTCCTGACACTACTCCACTCCAGTGTAGGTGGATAAAACTAAGCATAACATTAGTCCACACAGGACACAATGTCAAGCTCAGCTCACATCCTAGCTACATCAGCTGATCTCAAACAATCAATCAACTGATGGAGCAGCTGATTGATGGAAGGGAGTCAGCTGATAGATCACATGATTCCTTTCTATGCAACCAACTGGTGCATCTTAGTGCGCCCTATTCAAACAGCTCTAGCCTACCAATTGCTGCTGCTTTGCAACCTGCCTCCAGCCCAGCTCCTCCTTTTCATGTTGTGTCTGACTTATCAATGTCATTTCTGTTTGTCATTGATGCTGACTCTGTTGTGTTCCTGGGGGTCTTTGCTGCAGCTCTCCCTGCCTTAGATTTTCCATGTAGACATATTGAAGGGCAGGGAGGTGTGCTCTCTCTGCCTCAGGCTTTCCTTGTTTGCAAGTAGAAGGGCAAAGAGGTGTGTTTTCTCCGCCTTAAGGCTTTCCACGTAAGGGCTTTGAAGAGCAGAGAGGTGTGCTCTCTCCGCCATAGGCTTTCCACGTAGGCACGTGGAAGGGCAGAAAAGGTGTGGTCACTTTGCCCTATGCTTTCCACGTAGGCTGTGGAAGAGGCTTTCTGTGTCGGCCCAAGTAAAGGCAGAGAGGCCCAAGAACAGAGCCATACCGGCAAAATTAATATTGACTAAATTGGTCCTGACTGAAAGGAGGGCAGGAGGGCTTTCAAGCACATGAACACTGGCAAAGCAGTGGGGCCAGATGGTATCGGTGGATGGGTCTTCAAACTATCTTCCGACCATCTTGCGCCACTGTTTATAAAAATAATTCAAGCTGGGCCTGGCTCAGTTTGTCATACCCACATGCTTCAAGAAGACCACCAAATTCTTGTGCCCAAGAAAACACAACCAACCAGCCTGCCTGAATGACTACTGCCCAGTGGCCCTCACCCCTGTAGTGATGAGGTGCTTTGAATGGCTGGTTAAGGATTACATCCTCTCGTCACTTACCAGCACACTGGACCCACTACAGTTTGCTTACCATTCCAGATAGCACACATCCTCCACAACCCCCTATCTATCCTGGAAAAGAAAGAAAGCTGTGTAAGATTGTTGTTCATTGACTACAATTTAGCATTCACCACCGGCTCCTCCAGGAGCCTCCAGGCTGGTCACAAAGCTCAAGTAGGCCTACCTGGGATCAAACTCCACACTGCGCATGTGGATCCTTGACTTCCTGACAGGCAGACACCAGATGATGAGAGTGGGCAGACACACCTCTTCCACCCTCATCCTTAACAGCGGAGCACGCTAGGGCTGTATTTTGAGTCCCCTGCTGTACTCCCTGCACACGCACGACTGTGTGGCCACTTCCAACTCCATCACATGAATGGATTACTGAATGGGCTGATCAGCCACAGGCCTAGGGGCCCAAAGTGTCAGGCCCTGACCTTCATCTGCGAAATGTCAATTAAAGAGAGACACGTACCGACCTGGATCAGACTAAGAGCAACCACAAAAAGATGCATAATGACTGCAAAGAGACACAAAACAACATCTGTCATTCTCTCTCCTATCTGTGCCCAGGGGCCCACTGTTTTATAATCTGCCGATGCTCCAACACCGTAATCAAGTTTGCTAACAGCACAGTTATGTTGGGCCTGATCACGGATAACAATGAAAACGCCTACCTGAAAGAAGAAGAGAATCTGACCCGATGGTTTCAGGACAACAACCCACCCCCGAAACTAAGGATATAATAGTGGACCCTGGGAAGAGGCAGGGAAGAAACTATGCCCCCCTAATAACCAGGGGTCCTTGGTGGAGAGGGTGCATAGCTTTAAGTACCTTGGTGTCAGGCAAGGCAGAGACTGTTTCAACTCAGATGCCTGAGGAAATTCAAGGTATCCCCTCAAGTACAGAGGAATTTCTACAAGCCTCACCATCAAGAGAGTCCTGACAGGGAACATCACTGCCTGGTACGAAAACATAACCAAACAGGACTGCAAGACCTTACAAAGAGTGGTTTGTTTGGCTGAACATACCAAAGGCACTGCTCAACCCTGCCTGAAGGATGTTTACACCAGTCGCTGCAAGAATCAACCAGAAGAATCATTAAAGATCCCAACCACACACATTAGAGCCTTGTCTCCCTGTTGAGGTCAGGAAGAAGGTACCAGTTACACCAGGCCAGCACTGAGAGGCTCAGGAAGAGCACAATCCCACCTCATTATTCAGTTTGACATGTTGGCCATTTTTGACGCTGTTCAGATTCAACACAGAAGTGGTTAGCTATAGCTAGGAGCAGTTAGCTTAACGTCTGTTATGTAGATCAAGATCTACAACCTGTATAATCACATCCAAGTTTGTTGTAATTTTTGTGGCCATTTTTTCTGATGCTATATATCTGGCTTTGGCACAGGAAATTGACATGCTCAATCTCGAGATTCTGATATGTTTAGTTGTTTTCAGAGGTCATGAACCAGGCTGAGAGCACTTTTTTTAGTAGTCATTGTAGTGGACAGCAATAAAAACCTCAGAGGGGATTTCTTCAAACCAGCAGATGCAAGTCACAGTCTGCATGACTACATAGCACCAGCACCAGTAAGAAAATGTGTTATTTTTGTTGTACTTTGAATAATTGGATTATGGCATCTACTGATAAAAACTGACTTAAATTATACATTACATAAACACTAGTTTCAACATGGACCGCAGTGCGGCTACACTAGCCTGAGCTGGAAGTTAGACCACCCTCTCTGTGGGCAGCATCTTACCCCAAAAGTAAAACCAGACTTGGCTGGACGGCTGGCAGGGTCCACACTGTGGGATTTTATTGGCTCTACTGGCGATGAAGCTTGAAACTGGTGTACGATGATGGGATGGAGAGCAGCATAGACTTGGGCTTATGATGATCAGGCTGGGTGATGATTGTTGCTGATTCAGTATCTTAAGTACTTCCACGGAGGCCCACCCAGCAGGCGTGACCACACGAAAACCCAACTGCACAGATGGTCCGTGGAGTTAACTCCAGTGTTCAGCTTGGCACCCGAGCAGTGGTTTTGGGTTCTCATGAATGTGTAATGATATATTCTTAATCCGCATGACAAAATATCTCTCAGTTTATTTGTGTTCATGTTGTTGTGGTGAGGTAGAGATTAGAGTCAGGCCTTTTGATTGATCTCACTGCGTCGGATTTTTAAATGTCTTCCAAGGCACAGATAGTTCTCTGTGAGGTTTCACTGTGGGAGCCATTATAAATAAAATCTTTCGTCAGACCAGCATGGTTTCAATTATTATAGATTTGTTTGATATTGATCACACTTGTGTAATCCACATTTCACAAACAGAGTGACACATTTTTCCTGGTTAAGGAAAATGAGTTGGACAAAAATGGGTTCTTGAGAAATAATGACATCAAGGGCATGGCACATTGCTACATGGAGGTTTCAGCCCAAAAATACAACATCCCACAACCTCTTATTTTACTAGACCCACTTGTGCACATTGCCTAACCCTGTGAATGACTTAAACCAGTGACGGAAACTGTCTTACATTTAATGTGGGATTTGTCATTGGAATGGCCAGTGCTTGTCCCATGTGTTTTGTTTTATAATGGCCATGTTTCATGTGTTGGCAGACTACATCACTTAGCTATGAAGCAACTCTCACATTGGAGAGGTGCTTTGAGGATTGACATTGCGTTCTTGAGCCAAACCTGATCAGCCGGTGCTGGCCACGACAGGCAGGGCTGCCCCTGACCAAACTGGGGCCCTAAGTGAAATTTTATTTGGAGACCCCCATCCCAAATGTATCATAGGTACAAAATGACCGTACAACAACTTGCCATTTAACTTGACAACCTTTGCTGGCAATAACAAATGTACTGTAGATACAGTAGTTTGGCTGTATGAGTCAAATAAAACAAAAAATTCAACCTGAAATAAATAAATAAATATTAAATAAAAATAACTTCAAACTGAAATAAATAAAATAAACAAATCTGAGTCACAAATAGCCATCAATTACTCATCAAAAGAAATTAACTTCCACCACCTCAATCCCCCACCCTTGATTAAACACTGAAAATAAAATAAAAGAGGGAGACAGGTTTTTCCTATGTAATCTTATTTTGTTATATTTCTCCCTCTCCCCTCTCTGGAGGCGTGCGATCTCCCTCAGCCCTCCGCCTCTCCCACCTTAATTAAACACTGAAAACAGAAATAAAATACAGAGACATTTTTTTCTATTTTCATCTCATTTAGCTATATTTCCCCCTCTCCCCTCTTTGGGAGCATCCGACCTCCCGGCCCCGCACATACCCCTGAGGCTTGGGTCTCCCCCTCCGTGGAGCCCGCCCGCCCTGCCTTCCCCGCACATACTCCTGAGGCTCTTTTGGACGACATGTCGGCAACTCTTCACCTGCTGCAGCTCTGCAAGTGCCTGCCAGCACACCCCTCTTATTGTTCAGATGTCAAGTGCTGTCAATCATTGCAGCGACGCATGGGCGGTCAGGTCTCTTCTCCTTCCTCGAGCTGATTTTACGCGCGCCTCACGGCATGTGCGCATCCATTGCGCATATGCGCAAATGCGTCCCCTCGCGCAAAATGTGGCCCCCCATGGAAGATAATATAAGATAATTATTCATCTGGGGACAGTTTGGCATTGATAAGCTGGTTTTATGAACCAAGAACAAAATGTATGAACAAACATGTATCCTGCCACCAGCAGCAGTTTGTTTCAGTTGCTATAGCAACCCCTACTGGCATAGTTACATACATAGGAGCTGTATTTTAAGTTTGGCTAACTGAAATTTTTACAAGGAGCCTTTTGTGACCGTGAGCGGATGTTATGTTTTCGGGTTGTCCATTCGTCCCATTCTTGGGAACATGCTATGTCAAGAATGATTGCATGGAATTTCTTCAAATTTGGCACAAACGTCCACTTGGGCTTCAATGATGGACTGAAAGGATTTTGGTAGTCAAATGTCACTGTGACCTTGCCTCCATCCGACTCTTGTCAATGAGATTTCTAAAGAATGCCTGGAAGAAATTTCTTTAAATTTGGCTCAAATGTCCACTTGAACTCAACACTCTGTTTTTATTCTCGGGAATGCAACATCTCAAGAAAGCCTTGAGGGAATTTCCTCGAATTTGGCAGTTACAATGAACTCAGTGATTAAATTAGTATAATTTGAGGTTCAATGGCCAAAGGTCAGGGTACAGTCAGGGTTAAAATGCCTAAGCCAGCTTGAATAGGTGGGTTTTGAGATGGGTTTTGAAGGATGTTATGCTGTCAGACTGTCGGGTGTGTGGGGGAATTCCAGAGCCTAGGGGCAGTGCAGCTGAAAGCCCTGGCACCCATGGTGCAGAGGAGTGAGGTGGGGATGGTCAGGAGACCAGCAGAGGAAATACAGGGAGCAGGAGGGGGTGTACTCCTGGATCATCATAATATCCAAAATCCTTTTCTGGCTATTACTCAACGTCAACTCAACTCAGGACAGAAGGAGAGACGTTAAGTAGAATAATGAACTGGTGACGCTAATCTTGGCCGTCCACTTTGAAATTGTGGTTATTGTATAGATCTTTTCTTCTGACGCACTGAAGGTGTGTGAAGCATCCATGTTTAAAATTTGTTGCTTCTTTGCAGCAACATCCACACTTGAAGCATTGTCTACTGCCATATGACTTTGGACAGGCATGAATGTAAAGTATAGCTTGATTGGTTGGCAGATGCATTAAACCGTAAGGTGGTAATTCAGATTATTATAGGGGTTTAATTTAGTTGTTGATTTAGTTTTTTCAAGATATTACACAAGGCTACATTTTGGCTTTGCTTTAGGTTCCCATATTAACCTCAAAAGTATTAACTATCCAAAACACTTTCCATTTCCGTTTTTTGTACAGTAATAGCTGGACTTGTCATCCTGCCACATTTGTTAGCATTCATATCAGTTACAAGAGTTATTGTTATGTATTTACTGTTTTTACTTTTACTCTAACAAACTCTAAGTTTGTTACACTTTTTATAGGCATGAAATGTTGATATTTCACAGGTTGTACTGTATATTGTTACTAGTAGTAACTAGTAACAGTTAGCGTATACTTTGGTGAATCCAGTTTGCTTGTTTTTGTACTTATTCAGTTTTGTAATATCTTCAGTCAAACTCTTGTTTATGGTATGTTAGCCAACTTCTGTCTTCAACCTCTATTCAAGGCCAGTTTGGCTGTTAGCATAATTGTGCCCCTACACTCACAGTGAACACAGAAGAATGTATATTGCACATTCTAACAAGTCATAAGACTAGATGTTCATGTAATGTGACTGACATGGTGAATGCGAGGATCAATGACCAACCCCCTCTTCTCCCTCTCCCTGAGGTTCTCATGGTCCTGTTTTACTTGAAATTACCTCATTCCAGCATGCCAACACTGGAACATGAGCAGCAGAAGCCAGGGGGTCTCTAGTTCTCCTCTCAGGCCAATAAAGTCAGTTTATGGCTTCCATGTTTTTCTAAATTCATGGACGTGAATGAGGGTTATTGAAACGTCTGATTTTAAGGAGCACATTTTCTTAATGTTAATGTCCTGCATTTTAGTTGGAAATGTTGATGTTCCATATAGGGGTGAAAACTTTGGCATGTCCAGTGCTGCACACACAGTACTATACATTAGTTTATAGTGCACAAGAATAGGAACTACATGGATTTTTCAAACCTCGACTTGAGTTAAAACCTCAAGTTTTAGTCCCTTTAGAGAAAGAGACTTATGATTCATAAAAATGTTGTACTTGTTTGCATTCACTTATGTAATAATGGATTTTCAGGCTGGACTGTTTATTAGAATCATGGCACATTAATGTTGTATCGTCTCTTCTCAGCTCAAGACTAAATTAATGGTTTTCCAAGTCATTGTTGGTTCAGGTCCAGTTTTACAGCACAGGCATATAAATTTCAAAAATAATCAGTCTTTGTAACCATAAAGATGCATAATCATTATTTAGAAGGACAAGTGATGAGAGATGTGTGATTTTGGAGATGAAATATAGCTTACGGTAAATTAATAAGTCCTCAGTGTGTTTGGATAAGTGTACATACTTGCATGTGCCTGCTTTAAAAGCATTCTTTTTTTAACACTGTAGATGCAGGTGCTATTTGAGTTACATTTTACAGTTTTCCTTGGGAATATTAATTCTCAATTACATTAAAAAATTCCTGCCTGCCAACACTGTCTGTTTGCTAGCTCACGGTGGACCTACATTACATTCCTGGCTACAGATGTAACTCATGAGACCAGTAGACACACATTGAACCTGGAGTTTTGTCTCTGATGGAAACTGCTGACAGGAACACTAAGACTTTTTTGATATCCAATCCTGCCCTGCAAAGTATCTCCAACACAGTGGCCTAACTATGTTTATGAGGAACACTTGCGTGCTTAAAAGTGTGTCTCTTGAGATTACGATATAGGAGCCATTTGTCACAGTCAGTCTTCTTCTAACCAAGCACAGATGGGATGACAAAATCAGATCTAATCAACTCCATGTTCACTGCTTCATTGGATCTGAATCCCAGTTTTAATAGGTCACCTAACTGTTTTCTCTACCAATTAGGCAGTGTTTGTGCTTTTTAGCACTATGGAGAAAAAAAAAACAGCCTGCACAGTTAGCAAGAAATACGCCAAAAATATTTTCCCTCGACAGTGAGCTCAGTTCCACAGAAGGATGCCATTTTTCTCCTTTTGCACGGTTAGGTCAACGGATATACCACCGTTCATCATTTCCAAATGTTTCTCTCTTATTATTATTCAACTTCCAAGGAACTTCCAACTGCTCAGAAACACACCAGCGTACTTTAGGGACTTGCAGTCATGTTAACTTTGCAGGGAAAATGTAATCTGACGTAAAAAACAAAACAAAACAAAACAAAACAGGTGGTGATGGGCATGGCTTTTGACTAGTCAGCGTGGGCCCTCTCCAGGCACCCCAGCTTCCCCCAGCTTCGGCTAATAGGTGAAATAAATTGCCTGTAGGTGTGAATGTGAGTATGAATGGTTGTCTGTCTCTATGTGTCGGCCCTGTGACAGTCTGGCGTCCTGTCCAGGGTGTACCCCGCCTCTCGATAAGCAGTTACAGAAAATGAATGAATTTTGGATATGGACAATGGATATATTAGAGGACCTGTGATGGAGCAAAGGAACAAACTGGTGCATAAAAATTCACCAGAATGCAGGAAATTAAATGTTTGATGCTCAAAATCTCCTGTAGAAAGACTCCTACCCCCCAGTTTGATGTATGTCTCCCTCAATATTGAAACAAAATCTGCATCCTTGCCATGAGTAGATGCACGCTTCCTTTTGTGCAGTGATACGGTTGAAAATAGTGATACTGATAAAATAGTGATGACTGATAAATAGCATGACAGATAAGAGCAAAAAAGTGTATTTTTGATTTTGGGGTCAACTGTCCCTTTACTTTTTTTGACACTCCATTCCAGCCAATCTATTTATGAATAAAGAGCTGCTAGGTCAATGGTTATTACAGCTGCAGAATGAGTGAAGGGTCCGGGATCCCACTCAATGAAAATACTGCATATATGAATTTAATTATTCAATCAAATGCACAGCCTGACATGTACGAGATCAGATGTCTGACTGTGTCTCAAGTCAGTTACATGATGCCTGAGTCACATATTGTGTCGGAAGACATTTTTTCCGGTCAGTTCTTTCAAAAAGCACGGTGTTAAACATTAAAACAAAATGCCATTAAATCTCACAAGACAAGAATGAATCTGGGATGAGAACACGTTAAAAGATCCCACCCTGCTCTCCCCAAAACTTCAGTTACCTTTCCTTCACTAAAGGACCCCTCTAACCCCCTGTTCATTTCTGTACAGTCTCTAAGCACATTTTTACAGGCCTATTTTGTGGAAGACTTCAGGGATGATAACATGTTGAAGAGGTTGTTTTCCAGAGACACCGGCCCACATCGTACTGTATGTCCCAGTATGGTGTTGTTGTTATAGTCTGTGGCCGAGGCCTTCAAAGGACACTCTTCAGCTTGGTCAGCTTTAGGCGATGTGTGTGTGCGTGTGTACAGTATGTGTAATGAGGGCATCTCATCCTGTTCAGACATGCAGCCATCTATATGTTTTTTTTTTTTTATTTAGACAACCCAACGTACTGCAAACCGCTGATCTCCTTACTCATCATGAGCACCACTGAGAGGGTTTCTTATAAAAACACCCAAAATAGCTCACAGAAGGCAAAATAAAAAACACTTAGTCCCCTTATTGGTATGATGCTTGGCATGAAGGGATTATGTATCAAATGTTTGCATGCGTCCTTTGATTCGGCTCCACTGTAACAAGGTCCAGATGTTCTAGAGGACCGGGGCCCAATTTAAAGTGTCATAAACCTGTTAGCAGAGGGTGAAAAAAACACGGCCCAGGCCAGCTCAGCAATTCAAGGACCCTAATGTCTTAGTAATTTGTCTCAGTGGTAACTTCCCCTGTTGGAGAGTGTTTACTTGTTAACATTCCAGTTGGCGACTGTTAATACTGGGGTAGCTTTAAGGGCCAGAGGGGGACAGAGCGACCCCAGCACACCTTGTTAGCTCAGTTAAAGGTTCAACATTGCTGCATGACTGATGTCGCTTCTCAGTTGTGCAAGCCCAAGCTGCATTAGGCAAGATAAATAAGCACAATTACATCAGTATTAGTTGTCCTAGTTGTAGCGTATTGCAAAAGAGATTGTTTATTTCGATTCAAGTGTAGAACTTGGACACATCTGCTGACAGGAAGTAACAAAACCAAACTCTGGAGTGGGTGAAAGACAAGCTGTCTGCTAAACAACCGTCCACCACTTTGGTCCAGACTCAGTACATTTACATAACATTAGAGAAAATCACTTTATTGTGTTAGCCGGACTAAAACAGGACGTTTAAAATACATGTAAACATGTTAGTCTGACTGAAATCGTACTAAATTGAATTTATCAAAGTTGGACTACCAGATAATGCGATAGGAAGTCAAATTATTCCTGCATGTATACAGTCAATTGGACCCAAATTGGCCTAGGCACTCTGCGCATGCTCCACAGTTTCTGCTCCAGGCTTTGACCTTAAAGTCAAATAGCATTAAATGCGTAACAGACGAAGAAGCTGGTAACAACATGGTGAAATCTACATCCAGAGCCTTGCATTTTTGGACAGATGAGGCGATACAATTCATGCTGTGTCAGCTGAAAGAGTTAGATATTTCTAATATGGGAGGAAAACACTGAATGGCGACCTGATCAAAAAAGTGTTGGCACAGCTGGATGAAGCTCGATTGTTTGGTCATGACGTAATAGGTCAACTGGAAAATGGTCCAATACTAACGAGCATAAAATAGGCATATAGCCACCTATTGTCATGACAGAAGAGAGACATATTTCAGTCAATAAATCGATTCATCTTGTGTGCTTGTATACTATGACGAGGACAGTAGTCCAATTAAATGGCCTAGTTGTGCTACAACTGTAGCTCGACTTAACTGTGCATGTAAACATACTGACTGAAATATATCTCAACATCTTTTGGCCGTGAAATTTTGCACAAACATACACGGTCACTGACGGATGAATCTCAATGACTTTTGTGACCCCATGACTTCTCACCTGAGGTCAAAACTTCAGTTAGTCTAGTGCTGTCATTGACTACTTTTACACATGATATTCCCATCAGCCTCAGCTGTACTTTGTGGTAACTGCTAATTAGCAAGTGTTAGCATGCTAAGGGCCAGTTTATAAGTTCAGTGTCTAAGTGTGCACAAGGATCCACTGTGGTCTGCGCAACATAAATGTCATCATTAACCTTTGTTCACAAGGGTCTACACGGAGACCAATGCAGATATCTCTGTGCTTCGTGTATTTTTTTTTGTGACAGTGTGGACTGAATGCATAGCAAGCGTATCAACTGTGCATGCTCCAGTTTCCTTGTTCCACACTCAAGTCCAGTCCAGCACACTGCGGTCAAGCCGGACGCAACTACCTCACCACAGTGAAGTTAGTTTTGAAGTTGGATATTCAACAGAAGTTTACTTCAGACCCTGCAGCATCTTCTAAGTTTCACTCCGACCTGATGTCGGCAGTAGGATGATGGTAAGCTCGCTTAAAAGCCCTCCCATTTACTGCTAGAGGATGATGATCTTTAATTGTTCTATGAACAGAACTAAGTCCGTGTGACCACAGCTGTCCATAGATGTTCAATACTGAAAGTGTGTCTGAGCCTTTACACACTAAATAAAAGACGGTAGGGAACAATGCCAACATGTTAGCAATTGCTAAACTGAATATTTATTGAAGGCCTTTATTTAAGTGGGTTACCACAATGAGACATATTAAGCTAATTTAATTTGTCATGGGAATATGAAAAAGATGATTACTGTTTGTCTCTGAAAATTGTATTTCATCCTCAGTGAACCAGTGTGGTTTCCTTTATATACATTCATGTGTTTGCTTGTATGTGTTCTGGTTTGTTGAGACAGTTTCTTTTATCTGAACTGTTTCAGTAAAGCTGTTTATGGAAATTACAAACTATAACTTGAGCCACATTTAGATGTAATTGTAGTTATGACAGTTTGTGGACAGATACCAAAGAGTAGCGTGACCACTTAAAAGAAAAATGTCCGTTTCCTCTGGAAACGTGAGACGAAAATGCAGCATTTGGCAGCATTCTAATCTGCCAGGCTCCATCCAGGTGGAGCAGAGAGGCATGGCCTGCCTGTGCAACTACTGGTTCTTGGCTTGTGACCACATACTGCTGTGGTTGCCACCCAGTTACTGTATATAACATAGCATTAACACTCTGCACAAAGGGTCTTCACACAAAAAGGCTCTAGTCTGTACAGGCTTTCTTTGTGTTGCTATGGAAGTTTCCACTGCCAGCCAGGAGTGAGACAGGGCATGCAGGCTAGTCTAATGGCAGGTACATGGAATAAGGGAATAAGTGTTGAGATTTTTTTTTCTTTGACTGACTCACAGTCCAAATGAAATACAGCTGTTTTACAGACACCACACTGGACTGCCCCCATCTTCCTCTCTCTGCCTCTTTTCACGTTGTCCCTGGTTCTCTGCCTCTGAACCAAAACTGACCATAACCTCTTCTAAGTATCAGTATCAAATTAGATAACTAGACTGTAATGTATCTGACCAGTGTGAGAGCTGCACAAATTACATACTTCTGCCCGCAAATGTTTCTTTACAAAGTGTCTTTGTCAGAAAGGGTTTCACCAAGATTATTCAGAGTCTCTGTGAGGCTATACTTCAGCCCAGTGGTGCTTTGAGCGAGTCAGCATGCAAACATGCTGTCAATGACAATGCTAACTTTCTGATGTTTTCCATGTTTATCATTTTAGTTTAGCCTGTTAGCACACTGATATTTACCTGTACTGAATACCAACAGGTAGTTGTTGGGCCACTTGTTGCCATGAGGCCACATTCACCCTCAGCAGTGCATACAGAAGTGTTGTCCTGGGCCATAGTGACAGCCTGGAGCTTAGGAGCTTAGTGATGGCACAATGCTGCATGTGTGACACAATTGATGCTTATGCCAGAAAGCACTCACACTGACACAGCAGGAACAAAAGCCTATACTCCCTTCGATAGCTCAGTTGGTAGAGCGGAGGACTGTAGTGGTTAAACCAGGTATCCTTAGGTCGCTGGTTCAAATCCGGCTCGAAGGAGTGACTTTTGGGCAGCAGTAGTAAGTCCACAGGGACTTGGGTTTGGGACCGGGAGGTTGCCAGTTACAGTCCCTGTTCAGACTGACTGAGGACTGGTAGCCAGAAAGGTGTCATTTGGCCTCCTGGGCACTGCTGAGGTGCCCTTTAGCAAAGGCATCCAATATGCACCCAGTACCCTGGTCCACCCCTGACTGTGAAGCACGGGGCCTCTGGTGGCTACACATTCAGTTCCATTATGGGTAATACAAGTTAAGTTAGTCACAAAGGAACAGCACTAATTACAGTTGTCAATGCACCCAATACATTCACTTTTTGGCAGTGTGTACAGAAGCACAGGGACTATAATTACTCCCTTCGATAGCTCAGTTGGTAGAGCGGAGGACTGTAGTGGTTGAATCAGTTATCCTTAGGTCGCTGGTTCAAATCCGGCTCGAAGGAGAGAGTTTTGGGGGAGCAGTAGCTCAGTTCATATGGACTTGGCTTGAGAACCAGACAGTTGCCGGTTACAGTCCCCATTCAGACTAAATGAGGATTGTGGACTGGTAGGTGGAGAGGTGCCAGTTGGCCTCCTGAGCACTGCCACGGTACCCAATACTCTTAGGGGGGAAAGTCATATGAAGATCTCAGTTCAACAGGGGAGATTCTGTATCTTCCCCCATTTGAACTCAGAGACCAGCCTGAATATGAAAGCAATACAAAAATGTAGAATGATGGAGATGGTCGTACTCAGAAGCCCGACTTTAATGCCAACTTTCTAAAAACAGCAAAACAAAACACATGTAATGAGGTAATCAGACAGATTGTAATCAAACTGCCAGGTTAGCCATGAGAAAACAAAGGCCCTGTTTACACCTGATATTAACATGTGTCCTGGATCATAGGATCACAGTTGAACAGCTCTAATTACAGGTGTTAATACACCCAATGCATCCTCAGTGTGTCTTGAGATCTGATCACATTCAGAGGTGGTCTGGGCCATATGAGGCCACATTCGTTTCAGCAGTTTGTACAGTAGTGTTTCCTGTGCAAATTAGTCTTATTCTGAAGTTGCCGAATAGCAACGCTTGGGCAGTGACTTCTGGCGTCAGACACAGATGTGTACATAAGTGTCGTCCTGGGCCATATTGACAGCTTGGAGCTTTGGAAATGCAGAGATGTCAAATGCTATGCATGCGGGGCAATTGATGCATGTTTCAGAAAGCACAGAGCACGTTAGCACTCCCTTCGATAGCTCAGTTGGTAGAGCGGAGGACTGTAGTGGCTAAAGTGGGCATCCTTAGGTCGCTGGTTCAAATCTGGCTCGAAGGAATGACTTTTAGGGCAACAGTAGCTAAGTCCATAGGGCAGTGCAGTCCCCATCCAGACACACATGGAGCACGCCTGGGCACCACTGAGACATCCCTGAGCAAGGCACCCAACCCCAAACTGCTCAGGGTGCCCTTCCAAGGCAGCCCCCTCTCTCTGACATCCTTCCATTTAATGCATGTTTGAGTTCTGTTTGTGTGTGTGTGTGTGTGTGTGTGTGTGTGTATTTCAGACCTGTGCATATGCGACAAAGAACAAATGATGTGATTTCCCCTTGGGCATTGATAAAGTATTCTTAAGTACAGCCGCGGCTGATGGTATTTGTTTTGCAGGTATTTGGTCATAAACCAATGTATCGAGTGGTGCAGGGAAGAGTCTGGACATAAATTTGCATTTTAGCACTTTTTCAGTTTCCTTGTCACAAAGTCGATGTTTATTTTTAATGGGTTTTTGGTTAGATATCTGAAAAAAGGTCTGTGGTTAGTAGAAGCTTAAGAGACTCCCACATTTTGTTTTATTTATTTTTTATTTTTTTATTTATTTTTATATTAGGGACAGAGCATATTAATGAACATTATACAAAACGTAAATATGCCAGATTATAGCCGAGGCTAATTTCCATCTGTTTTCCCTAAGGCAGGTTGTTGTTCATAAAAGAAGCATACTGTACGAGAAAAATACATAGAAGAAAATGAAGAAAATCAATACAAGGAAATACACAAAAAGGAACAAAATACAAACTTAACGATAAATACACATACACAAATAATTTCAGTGACAAATAAATACAGGGGAAACAAAAAGTAACTCCAGTGCATCAAATCATCAGTGACCATGACAAGAAAAGAGAATTACCAGCACCCCAGATTTTACATTATCCCATTACTTGATTGCACATGACCCAAATGTACCTAAACTTATTGCACTTAGCTCTATTGCACCTTTCTTGATTGCACATAACCCGATTGTACCTTTTATGGCATAAAATACGTCAGTACATACCCCAGTTTGTGAACTGAGAAGCTTTTATGTGTCTTTAAAAAGGTGGTTGCTAACAGCAGTTGTTAACACCACCTTTACAGCCTCGTTGTGGTGGCAACGTTAAGTCATGCGGTGTTCAGTAACGGCCTAATGTTAGCTTTTTACTTCTGGTGATTGCATTTACACTTCAAAAATTTTAAAAGAGATGTTCATTTGTGAAAATGATCACGCTAAACAAAACAAGTCAGAGTGATAAACTTTTGTTTGCAGCAGAGCTTATTTTAGGCAATATTTAAAAATCCAATAGAAAAATCCCATTTGCTTTTTGTCAGGGGTACCAGGGTGACGCTAACTTCCAGGTTGGCCTTCAAAAAAATGGCATCCCTGCATCACTCTATTAGACAAATTAAATTCTTGACCTGATGATGACTCTAAATGCTTAGGGATCATAGAAGCTGTTTCAACCCATCCTGACAATCCATCTAATGGATGTTGGGATATTTTATTGGATAAGTGAACATTTTGACTTGCTGTGGGTGCTAGAAGAAAATTCATGGGATAACCATTCGGAGTAATCCTCTGAACACCATGAATGTTTCATTGTTGTATATTCAATTGTTGATATAAGTGGTGAACCAAACCACTGGCCAACAATGTCATCCTTAGAGTCACACTGCTGGCTGATGGAGTAATTTTGAGATAGATTTTTGTGGATATTTATTTTTGTCTTAGTCCATAAACTCAGCCCATAACTGATTACACAAATACAAAAAACAGGCCAAAACTGGGGACACATGGTTCTCACTTGACAGCAATAATATGAAGGATACAGTACACTCCATGTTACCTTCACTCTTTCTAGGCTTTTCTGGCATTTATGTAGCTCTTGGGGATAATCTGGCTGGATTCCATCTTGTTGATTGGGACGTCCTGGCTGCCGTCCAGCTTCTTAACTCTCAGCAGGCTCAGTATCCCAGTGTTCTGCATTGGGCCGTTTGGTTTAGCAATGTGTTTTCAGTCAGCTCATGACATGTATGTGTCAGCATGTTTATGTACTGAGGGAGTTTATGCGTAGACAGCAAAAACTCTCAAAGGCCCTTTGGATATGAAACATGACACACTCACTGAGTGGTGAGGTACATCATGGGGGGTTGTAACACAAAACTAAGTAAGCTGTGCATGCAAAGAAGAAATGAAGTATTTGGTGACGTTTAGATTTGAAAGCTCTATTTGATTTTCTTTTATCAAAAATTTCATGACCCTTGGACTTTGCTTTGAAAAGACTAGGCAACAAAACTACTTGGTTAGGTTTAGAAAAAGGATCATGTTTTGAATTAAAATAAGTGTCTTTGTTACGTAATGACTACATCACATTACATTGACTTTTGGTTTCATACGGGACGTCAGAGTGTGAGTTAGGTAACATTATGTTAAAACAACACTGACATTTGGTTTCACACAAGACACAAACTGGTCTCCCCTCCACACTCTAAAAAATTATTCATGGGGTTTGTGGATAACACTTAAAATAAAGGTGTTTTTCAGCATTACAAAATTACACTTTTTACATTTAAGTGTTTTAGTATCAGTTTTCAACTAGTTTTAAGAAGTTGGTTAAATCATAGACATATTTAACATTTTTGATGTGGGTTGAATTAAAATAAAAAATTAGAATATCTAAAGTCAAATAATTTGACCACAAAATATCACCACAACTTTTGGATAAAAAATAAATTGGTTCAACATAATTAAACCTTTCAAAGTTAACACAAATTACTTGTGTAATACTAAACTAATTGAGTTTATAAAATCACAAAAACTAAACTAAATTGTTAACTTAATTTTTGTTGAACCAGTGAATTTTTTTCAGAGTGAAAAAATAACAGACCAAAGAAACTGTCCGCAGAAACTACACCTCCCCTCCCTCCCACTCTACATGGACCTTCTTGCTCTTAAAATTATGTCACTTGCTCTCAGCATCAAGTATTGCAGCAAATGGGTTTACCATGGAGTAAGTTGAAAGCCTTCTGTGTCTCACAGAGATGCTAAAGTGTACCTTTGGCATCTACATCACACGCCAGTGGGGCATGACAAGAGGTATTTGACGACCTTGGAATGAGAATGGGCTAAGGTATACTATGCAGGATTTTCCTGAAAAAGCAATGTATAGGCTTATACAAAAGTAATCCCTTTCAGCCATCACTTGTTATGACCCACTACAAGTGTGTGGCAATACATTTATCTGCAGAGACTCTGCCCTCTGCCTGTATTTTATTATTTTCTTCTTATTTTGCTGTGTACAGGATGTTTCATGGGCACAACACGCAAGGAAGACCAGGGTTTTATGTAAAGGTAGTGACCAGGTGCCAGACCACGAGCAGCTCTAATTTGAGGGGAAGCTATAAAAATCATAGACACAGCATTTAAAAAACACAAATATACTAAAGCAAAACACAAAGCTTGCTCCAAAACAAGAGTGAATCTGGGGTTTGATTTCAATTTCACTGGCAATCCTGTTCACAAACAGTGACTGACAGTTCCTGCATCATCTACCTTTAAATTCCACTGCATGTGACAAAGACAGAATATAGAAACCCAGTAGTTTAATTTTCTTTCTATATTCTATGTAACAGAACACTGGAGCTACCTTGAAGCATTTGCTTTTCATCATCACTGTGTGCCACATCGCTGACAGAATCGTTGCTTAAGCAAAATCCCTTAGAGGGGAAGAGAAAACACTGCAGTGACAAGCGGTGGGAAAATGTTGCGACCCTGAAAGGAGCTGCTGGCTGCTCTGCCCAGAATTAATTTCCATGTTAGTTCAGTGGAAGCATCATTTCTGTGAGAACATGACAGTCTGGGTTAGCAACCTTTCCCTGCCAAGTTCTATGGCACGTTATGTGATTGTGTTGATTCTAGTAACTTTAAAGTTTATGTCCTGCCAGGTAAAGCACTCTCAAATTTGGTTATGATTTTACCATCACTGAAAACCTTTCCCATGGTGTGCAAATAGCTTGAACATCCCGGTTTCAAGTCAGAATCCAGAGGTGATCCAGCAATTTCCATTTCTTTCTGAAATTGATTTTTAAGTCTTCCCCATCTGTTGCAACTTCTGAATCCTGTCTTAAAAGAGCACTCGACTTATTTCGTATTATACTCCCATAACAATATCAAAGTCAGACATTGGACAGAGATTCGATCTTTTATCAATCCAAGCATTTTTCTTTAAAGATCTGAATTTCAAAATGAGTCCAGTCATCATCACCGTCACCGATTCATCAGTTTGGCAGATAGGACTTTATATAAACTATCGTTAATAAAGGAACGGGGCTCCGATAGTGGCTGATAGCTGTAACCTCCACCTCTCACGTGGGTACAGCCATAAGGTTTCCGCATGGAGTACCCCACGTGCAAATACATGGTAATGTGTTCTTTAGATAATTTGTATGATTTATATGAAATTTAACTAATGTAGGACAGCTCTCCTTCTTTATTAGGGGCATAATAAAGTTGCTGGTAATAGAATAGCATCATGTGTTTTTACTGTTTTGTTAGCAAGCATGGTCGGTATGATTTAGCTAGAATAAAGTAGCAAGCCACTAGCAACGACTAAACAACTTTCTGAACGACTATTAAGTCATTGTTACTTCGAGACAGGGAGGGGCCAGGGTACCGGCTGATTCCTGCTCTAAACAATCATTATAATATTGGCCATTAAAAATCCACTATCAGTCGACCTTTACTTATAATGTAGATCAATAACAGAAGTTCACGTCAAGGTCGTTATATTGTTGCTTTTAAGATTCATGCTCTGTTTTTAATCACACAATCTGACACACAGAGTAGTGAACAATGTTATTTGGGGATAACCAGAACAATCTGCTCTTGTGTGTTTGTAGAAAGGTTAATTATTGAAGTATGTAGAGTGGCAAAAGCCTGAGTGAGAGGGTTTTGATTGTACAAATCTATTTGAAATTCAGTGACTCTGAAAGCACGCAAGACACACATATGATACTGCCACCATGTTTGAACTGTAATGAACACAAAAATACCACCCCCCGCTTTGCCCTTGACCCAGAACCTGCAGACGGTCGGCTGCTTGTTTACATGGTGTGATGTTGTCCTTTAAGCAGCATGTGGTCAGGACCAGTGGGGGGGTGGTTCTCTGATGGAGCTCTCCACACTGGATCCCAACATGACGCTCTCAAGCACACATAAGGACAACAGTGGCCTGCGTATCCATGTCTGTGTCCACGGCTGGGCCCCTTTGAGGTGGTCAGACGTGATGTTTGCACAGATGTTTGGGTCCAAAGCCGAGAGGCCAAACCCCCAGTACCCCTCTGGTGGTCCTGGCCCACCCCTGACTGGGAAGGATGGAGCCTCTTGTGGCTACACTTTCAGTCCCATTATGGGTAATACGAGTTGCAGGGACAGAGACAGGCCTCTGATACTCTTAGGGGGGAAAGTCATGTGAAGATGTAAGTTCAACTCAGGAAATTCTGTATCTTACCTCAGTGGAAACAAGAGACTGGCCTGAATTTAAAGGTGATAGAAATTTTTTAAAATGATGAAAATGGTTGTACTCAGAAGTCCGACTTTAATGCCAACCTTCTAAAACCAGCCAAACAAAACACAAGCAGTCAGGTAATCAGGCAGGTTGATGATGGCACAATGCTGCAAAGCACCAAGACTGACACAGCACAGAAGATTACCTGTGTCCACATACTCCCTTCGATAGCTCAGTTGGTAGAGCGGAGGACTGTAGTGATTAAATCAGATATCCTTAGGTTGCTGGTTCAATTCCGGCTCAAAGGAGTGACTTTTGGGGGAGCAGTGGTTGGACACCAAAAAGTCGCCAGTTACAGTACCCGTCCAGACCAAATATCGAGTGTGAACTGGTGTGACCATGTGGCCTGAGTGATAGGATCCCAAGTGAAAAGCTCTAATTACAGGTGTTAGTGCACCACGTGCATCCTCAATAAGTCTTGATATCCAATCACCCAGCATCACTGCTTTCAGCAGTGTGTACAAAAGTGTTGTCCTGGGCCATAGTCAGTACGTTTACATGAACAGTTTAATTCCACTTTCAATCGGAATGAAAGTCATTCCGATTGAAAAATGGTCATTCCCATTGAAAATTAAATCCGATTAAAGGGGGTGGTTTATTCCATTTGTCATTCCGAATGAAAGAATTTTGTGTGCATGTATACACTCATTCCTCTTTAAGTTCATTCCTGTTTTTCTGCGCATGCTCGTTTCCTTGCCCTTCTGGCACGATGACGTATATAGCGCGCATAGCAATGGGCTGCATAGCAATGGGCTGAGATAGAGCAGTCGGACTCGTTGCACTCACCGGTTTCCATTCGCCACAGCACGGTCTTCTGCCTCCCTTCTCCTCCTCAACAGATGAAGCATTAACAGAACAAGGTTGTTGTCGTACTGCTGCTTCAAGAATATAAGCAAAACACGCCTGAAAAAGGCACTAAGAATGGCGTCGTCAAGCATCTTGATATCCGGAGCGAGGACTACAGTGTTTTCTTCCAGTAAACGTAAACACGTAACATCCACCCCGCCATCTGCCCAATCAGAAACCTTCCCTGCCCCAAACCTTGCGCAGACCTGAATAAAGGCGATTAAACTGATCTCCTGTGTAAACCCTCATTCAGAATGAATATTTCCCATGTAAACTACCTAAAAACTTTAATTCCGAATGATTTCATTCAGATTTATTTCATTCCGAATGAGAAGCCATCATGTAACCGTAGCCAGTGACAGCTCTGAGCTTAAGAAATGCAGAGGTGGCACAACGCTGCCAGTCATGCGGGGTAATTGATGCATATGCCAAAAAGCACCAAGGCTGACACAGTAGGGAAGATCACCTGAACTCTCGTACTCCCTTCGATAGCTCAGTTGGTAGAGCGGAGGACTGTAGTGGTTAAACCAGGTATCCTTAGGTCGCTGGTTCAAATCCGGCTCGAAGGAGTGACTTTTGGAGTGGCAGTGCTCAGTCCATAGGGACTTGCATTGGAAACCAAAAAGTCGCCAGTTACAGTCCTCGTCCAGACCAAATATTGAGTGTGAACTGGTGTGAACATGTGGCCTGGGTGATAGGATCACAAGTGAACAGTTCTAATCACAGGTGTACAGTGCACCGCGTGCATCCTCAGTAAGTCTTAATATCCAATCACCCATCATTCGGAGGTGGTCTGGGCCACATGTGGCCATATTTGCTTTCAGCACTAAATGCAGTAATGTTTCCTGGGCAACCTGATCTCATTCCGAAGTTGTCAAATAGCAACACTTGGACAGTGACTTCCGGCATCAGACACCAATGAGAAAAGCCCAGTGGTGCTTTGAGCGAGTCAGCATGCAAACATGCTCTCAATGACAATGCTAACTTTCTGATGTTTTCCATGTTTATCATTTTAGTTTAGCCTGTTAGCACACTGACATTAACCTGTACTGAATACCAACAGGTAGTTGATGTAGTTGTTGGGCCACTTGTTGCCATGAGGCCACATTCACCCTCAGCAGTGCATACAGAAGTGTTGTCCTGGGCCATAGTGACAGCCTGGAGCTTAGGAGCTTAGTGATGGCACAATGCTGCATGTGCGACACAATTGATGCTTATGCCAGAAAGCACTCACACTGACACAACAGGAAGCACAGCCTTCATTCCCTTCGATAGCTCAGTTGGTAGAGCGTAGGACTGTAGTGGTGGAGTGAGATATCCTTAGGTCGCTGGTTCAATTCCGGCTCGAAGGAGTGCCTTTTGGGGGAGCAGTGCTCAGTCCATAGGGACTTGGGTTTGGAACTGGGAGGTTGCCAGTTACTGTCCCTGTTCAGACCGACTGTGGACTGGTAGCCCGAAAAGTGTCTGTTGGCCTACTCAGCATGTGCCCTTCAGCAAAGGCATCCAATCCCTGACTGGGAAGTACACATTCAGTTCCATTATGGGTAATACGAGTTAAGTTAATCACAAGTGAACAGCTCTAATTACAGTTGTTAATGCACCCAATACATTGACTTTTTTGCAGTGTGTACAGAAGCACCGGGACTGAGATAACTGCCTTCGATAGCTCAGTTGGTAGAGCGGAGGACTGTAGTGGTTAAACCAGGTATCCTTAGGTCGCTGGTTCAAATCCGGCTCGAAGGAGTGACTTTTGTGCAGCACGATACTAGTATAATATATCCCCCAGTGCAGCACGTTGCTGGTATATGACAGCAAAAAGACGGGGACCTCGACACTTAAGAGGCACATGATGAAGGCTTGCCATGGAAAGAAAGACCAGAGTCAGCCTTCAATGTCCACGTTCATATCCTTAAAAAAATGTCTGGTTCAAACTGGGCTCGGGCTCGTAATTACAGTTAAAGGGACAGGCCGGGCCAGGCTCGGACAGAATAATGCACAAGCTTGGGTGGGGTTGGGCTGAATTGTTTTGGGCCAGGTCTAAGCTCTAAAGCAGACACTATACATTTCCTGTGGAAACCGAAGTTTATTTTGAAAACACAATGCATGTAAAAAGTGTAAATCACAGCCCCGTCCCTGAGCATCCAAAACTGATGCTGGAGGGGTTACCTAGAGAGTCATAGTCTGACATGTAGGGCCACTGACCAAGCGTCTATAGTTGACGAGTTGGGAATGAGAATATGTTATGTTATAAGAATATGTTGTATGTTCTTCTTCTCTGTCCTCTTCTTCTTCATCCTCCTCTTCTTCTTCTTCATCTTCTTCTTTTTCTTTGAATTTCTGTCAGACGAGTCATGGAAAGTGCATGGTAATGTTTTGATTTAGCTGGCACCAAGGTCTTTGCAAACTTGTTCCTTTTCATGGGAAGTGCTCTTCTTCTTTGTCTTTTTCTTGTTCTTCTTCTTCCTCCTCTTCTTCTTTTGATCTGCATACCAGGAAAGTGAGATCTAATTACAAGCTCCATAGTACTGCTATCCGCTTGTGATTCGATCACCCAAGACACATGTTAATACCAGGTGTAAACAGAGCCAAAGACCAAATCATTTTACCTGCCATACTTGCCATAGCTGTTCACAATAACTACTTTCTGTATAATGGGGGATTTTGACATTTCAGGTGTGCTCACATTTTTGTTTATCCTCCAAATAAAGTGGAACAGTAGCTAATCTGGCTAAACCATCGCCCTGTTTACAACTTGAACGATTGTCTGTCATTCTATTTTTATATCATTTGTGAGTACAATGTTATCATTGCCAGCAAGAAAATAATACCCATGTTGCACCAAACCATAGTTTTTCAATAAATCACATTTTTAATTTGCTCTAATCTTTATACAAGTTTGATATAGTGACAATAAAAGTATAAACTTGTCAAAGGTGTCAAACTGTTTTGCTTCTCTCTCAGGCTTTTTATGTTATAACCTTCCTGTCTAATTAAGTGTTAACAGGTTTCCTAGATAATGTGATTGAAGGTTTCTTCCATCTACAGACGGATCTCTATTGTACTGCCTGTTGTGAATACACACCAGCTGCTCTCTCTGCTTGCCAGAGGCTACATGGTCACTTCTAATGAAGTCAAGTAAACATCCTGCCTATAGTATAATGTTTAGCATTGTCTCACACAGTGTTGGTGGTTTTCAGGACGTAGTGTTAAGACTCGTGAACATCTGTGACATGAATGACCAAAGATTTCACTGCACCGTGGTTTTAGGTTGGATGGCAATGAGGAATGACACAGAAAATGTAATGGTACTGTTTTGTTTCAGTTTCTTTGCCGTATGGTGAACACATGTGCAGTGTTTTCAAAGTTTCGTTCCGAGTCTTCTTATTCATGAGGGCAAATGTTTTCAATTGATACTTGGCCGAAGAAAGGCACAGCGTGTCCCGCTTTAGACACGCAGTACTAAACTTAGTTATGAAATGAAAAAAACATCCCATGTGATTGCATTTTTGAATGAAAACCTTTGGTGTATTTTTACTAACTCCTTGCTCCAGTTGCACAATATTTGAGTTACTACTGTTTGTTTGTGCAAGCTCTGTAACCAGGATGAAGCAGACTCACTGCATACTGTACACAGATTCATGACACATATTCTATTATATCTTGCAGGAATTCAGGAGGGTACAGAGTGCACCAAGTGTAAAAATGACTGGGCTCTGAGGGCGGCTATTGCACTGCTCTATGTGCTCTGTGCCCTGCTCACCATAGCAGTGGCTGTCCTCGGATACAAAGGTAAGTCAAAACTGAAGTTGAATAAATTGCTTTTTGTACTGTAGTTTTTTATGTCTCTGCTGCAAACCCTGACCTCCAGAGCACAGGTTGTAAAGCTGTGGTCACATTACACAAATCAGTGTATATTTAATCTTACATTAAGGACAGAATTACTCAAGGAAAAAACAAAATACCACACAGAAAAGTACATTTGGACAGCCTTGTCCTATCAAGCAGCACAAAGCTGGAACATGATACCCACAGACGGAGCATCACATCTGTCAACACCTTCTCCAGAAAACAGTGGTTACTAGACAATCAGACATGCTTTCATAGTCTGGAGAAGTGATTTGTCATTGTTTTACCATTTGTGCTCTGGTATATTTTCTTTGAATTCCATCAAGCTGCCAGAAAATTTAGCCTGTATGGCTAAATCTGGCACATTTCCATGATGCACTCAAGTGCTCATATTGATCAGTGTACATGGTCCCTTTTTAAATAAACATAAAATAGATTGTAAGACAATAAGAGTGGGCTTTAAACCCACGGCCTCTTGATTCACTTTCACAAGTCCACTTTCATTAAAACCTGTTCATATCCAAAGGTTTTTAAAAAGTCAGAAATTCTTAAAGTGCGCATGTTTCAGGCATAATTGAGTTGTTATATCCTCCTGAGACCCTGTGTCCTCATAAGGACATCACATTTTGGGTTTACCTGACCTTATACTTCATTCTACTGAGCTTAGACCTGTTGTCCTCATTTGTGGACACTTTTTTGTGCCATCTAGTGGTAGTAAGGGCACAATACACTAATCCATGTAAAATCAAGATGGCAGCCAGTGGACAGGTCCAAAACCTGATCGCATTTTATGGTTGAAACTTGTTTATTTATGATTAATAATGTTGTAGTTTGACATGGCAACAGTTTTGACCAATTTTAGCAGTAACAGGCTAAGACGCTGTTGATTAGGAAGTACTCGTTTGAGGACATTGGGACTTTATTACCGTCTTGTTTGAGGATATTGGGACTTTATTGTTGTTGACAGTATTTTTTTTATGCTTATCAGGTACTAATCCCAAAGCTATGAGAAATTAAAAATGAATACCCAACAAAAGCTCGGGTCTCAGGAGGATATTATTTTATTGCATCTTCTGTTGTGGGGTTTGTTTGTTTTTGCAAAATGTTGGACAGATTGCCTTGAATGTTTGTACAAAATTTCAAGGTCCCCATGTGTCCTACTGTCTGTGGGGCTACCCTGACTTTCCATCTATAGCACCATAATCAAGTCAAAAGCTTTCTTTTGTCTAATACTTTGGTTTCAGACAAAACCCTGCAGTAGAAAGCAGTGAATGTTTGCACGTTAGCTAACAAGCTAACATGCCAAACTTAGATTGTGACTATGTAAAACTTAACCTCTTAACATTGTCATTGTGAGTAGGTTTAGCAAGCTGACATTAGCATTTAGCTCAAAGCATAACTTGCCTAAGTAGGCTACAACCTCAAGTTGCCAGGTTGTAGACTATTAGTTTTGTTATTTTGTCCCTCATGATTAAAAAAACACAACTTCAAAAAGGCTCACCTGGTGAAAGTAACAATTTAAGTATCGATGTTCTTATTTTCAGCTTAGAGAGACCAAATGAATATATAGATAACATCTCACAATAGAAATATGATAACTATATTTAGCTGATTTTCCCCTTACTTTTTCATCCTCTGCTCCCCATGTGCAGTCTCTCTGTCTCTGTCCTCCTCTGTGAGGTTTGATGGAAGTCAAAGGGTCACATCACTGCACCAAATTGAAAACTAAGTCCAACCAAGTCAGAGAGTTCAGCCTAAGATTTACTCCTTGAAGAGACTCCCTTGACAGAACTCATTGTTTACCCTCCACTGAATTGATATCTTTCAGAGATTGTCCAAAGCTCAAGATTGAAAACACAGTTGTTTGTGAAACTGTCCTTACGGCAACCTGTTTTGCCATTTCTCCCTGTTTGAACTAGGGCTGTAATGTTAAATAGAAACAGAAAGGAATTCCACACATCTCACGCGCCTTCAGTATGGAATGCACTTTATGTATTGTTCAGTCTTACACATTTGTGGCCCCAATCAATCACAGAAAACCTGTCAAAATATCCTTGAGCAAAAACATTGGAGTCCACCTGCCCCACAGGCGCCATAATCTGGTGAACCATGCAGCTCGGCCACAAGACAAAAACTGCATTCACTCAGTGGGGAATGATTTTACTCAAAAAACAAGTGAAGGTCTCCAAGTTAAGATCTAAATCTGAATCATGCCCTTTAAGTGCTGGTAGGGTTGTTTTGGTTTTTCCAGCTTTGGGTCTATGTTTGTATGGAGCCCATGTGATTTTGGTGGTTTGGCTCTAATGTCTACCAGATGACCATGCAGCGACTACCCTGACTTAACAACCCAGAGGAGATTTTATGGCTTAGTAGCAATTTGTTGTCTCATGAACCACAGGTTGACTCACAAATGGGTGCAAGTGTCCAAAATAGTTTGCAAGAAGCCAACGAAGGCTGAGTGCTGGGTTGGATTTCTTTTCTCTACAGCACCCTTTAAACAAAACATACTGTTAACCGACCCAGTTTGTTAAAAGTTAAAAGCATTGTTTGTGTAACCTGCTGTGTCACTAAGTGTCTGCTCCTGCAGCATTGATCAGCATTAATCTGCTGGGCCTAGTGTTGGGTAACTGCCCTCAGTATGGCTCATAACTTCACAATAGGCAGCCAATAAGCCTTGCTCAAATTAGCAACCTTATATAACTCATAATGCTTTTCCAATACAGGACTGTGGGGGATGGAAAGATTAACAGAGGGGAGTAAGAAGGTATGCTCGACATCAGGGAGGAAGATAGTGTGACAGGCTTTGCTGACACTATTATAAGTGCTGTAACAATTTAGTATTATTGGATCACTGATATGGGCAACAAATAAGCCAACAGCAGCATTTCTCAGTGCTCAAAGAGATAAAGAAATTAGCAATTTAGAGGTAGAGAGACAGAGAGCAGACTCAAGCTGCTTATTGTCAGCAGTTTACCAACAGCGCTCTGAAACTGGGCCCATGTGATTTTGTTTGTCCCAAGTGCATGTTATTGTTTCGTGTTTTTCTCACTTCTGGAATGATAACAGTGAAAGCTGAGGATGTTTTCCAGTGCAGTTTTTAGACGCCCACATACCGACAGAAAAACAAACGGCGGAGGAGAGGAGATGGACTCTTTGTTGCAGATGTGCGGAGGAGAGAGAAAGTGGGACCAGAGTCAGAGTGTACTAGTGTGGTATTCATCATGTGTTTGACATTGTTTATCCTCATGAAGTGGAATTTGTGAATGTGCTCTGAAAATTGAGATCTGTATTGATCAACAGATACGCAGTTGCCAGGTTACAAAAAAAAAAAAAAAACGTAGGAAACTCTTCACTGTGTTCAACATCCTGCGTTCAGGTCTGCTGTTTGAGTTTCCAGCTATTCACTGGAGAGGAATGAATACGGCAGCACCCTCTGCTGTTCACAGTCAGCTTAGCCGAGTAAATTCTCTGTTTACACATTAAGGAGATTTATCGGTATTTATAATTGGTGAGAGGTATTCAGATTCTTAACTGGATAGCAGTAGCAGTGCCATGCAAAATTATTCTATGACAAGTAAAAATGTTGCATTTAAACTTTCTAAAGTGACAGTATGTAAGTAGTGCCAGCACAATTTACTTACATGACCAAAGGTATCTATCTCATACAGACCTCTAGAGTCAGTAGAAGGTCACATTTCACAGGAAATGCACTTCCTGTGTCAATGTCTGTGATGGTTGTGTAACAGTTCCTCTTATCATCAGTAAGAGAAAATACTGCATCAGCAGCCTAAGATTGTCATTAAATATTTTCTTTTTCCCTGTAAGTGTTTTAACTATACATATGTAATTACACCTTCTCGTCTCTACTCCCTTGTCAGTGGTCCAGAGAATGGACAATGTCACAGAGGGCATGCAGAATTATGGAGGCAAGATCAACGCTGTAGAGACAGATTTGAAGAAACTAGGTAAGTCTCATTAACACAAGAGTAGATTATAAATATATACAGTACTGCCCCAAAGTTTTAGGCAGGATTTACAAAATGCAAAGTGAGCAAACAAAAGAAAAATCTACATCAAATTAATATTTGGTGTGACCACCCTTTGCCTTCAAAACAGCATCAGTTCTTCTGGGTACACTTGCACACAATTTTTTAAGGAACTCGGCAGGTATGTTGTTCAAAACATCTTGGAGAACTAACTAACTAACAAATCTAACAGATGTAGACTGCCTCAGATCCCTTTGTCTTTTCATGTAATCCCAGACAGACTCGATGATGTTGAGATCAGGGCTTTGTGGGGCCCATACCATCACTTCCAGGACTCCTTGTTCTTCTTTATTTCTGAAGATAGCTCTGAGTGACATTGTCTGTATGTTTAGGGTTGTTGAATAAACTAATTTGATTAAAGATCAAGAATAAATTTGGGGCCAATCAGATGCCTCCCTGATTGTATTGCATGATGGATAAGTATCTGCCTGTATTTCTCAGCATTGCGGATACCATTAATCCCGACCCAATCCCCAACTCAGTTTGCAGAAGTGCAAATAGACACTCATTATTGTACTGCTCTTCAGCCCTTCGGCGATCAAACGGCCTTCTGCTACAGCCAAATATTTCAAACAAGAGCGTGTGCTGCCATTTTTCTGCACCACTGTGCATAGTTTAGTTGCTTTGCCTTGTTTCCACATCGGAGGTTAGGCTTTCTGGCTGCAATTCTTCCATGAAGACCACTTCTGGCCAGACTTCTCTGGACCGTAGATGGGTGTACCTGGGTACACTTGGGTTGACATCGCAAGCATAATGTCTCTATCATCTGCTGTACTAAGTTTCCTTGGCCAACCACCGCGTCTACAATCCTCTACATTACCTGTTTTTTGTGCTTCTTCAAAAGAGCTTGAACAGCACATCTTGAAACCTTAGTCTGCTTTGAAATCTTTGCCTGGGAGAGACCTTGCTGATGCAGTATAACTACCTTGTGTCTTGTTGTTGTGCTCAGTCTTGTCATGGTTTGCGACCTGTGACATGAAACTGTCATCCACAACCTCATCTTGGTAGCAGAGTCTGGCTGTTCCTCACCCAGTTTTAAGCCTCCCACACAGCTGTCTCTGTTTCAGTTAATAACTGTGTTTCAACCTACATATGAAATTGATGATCATTAGCACCTGTATACTTTAATTGGGTAAACATACACCTGACTATGATTCTTCCTTATCCCTGACTATGTGCAAGTGTACCTAGAAGAACTGATGCTGTTTAGAAGGCAAAGGATGGTCACATCAAATATTGATTTGATTTGATGTTTCTTCTGTTCGCTCACTTTGCATTTTGTAAATCGACTATTAAACTTTATATTTTTAAAGGCATTCTTTCTTTACAGCATTTCTTCACACCTGCCTAAAATGTTTGCACAGTACTGTACATAGGTTTAACCTGCAAAAGGCTGTGAACACAAACATTTTCTACTAACAGAATTTTTTGTGTGTCACCTCTTCAGATGATCAAGCAGGAGAAAAGTCGGTTAATGCCACAAGTGACATCAAGACTTTCAAGTCAGATCTGGAGGCCTTACAGAACAAACTGAATGATATTGCCCTCAGGGCAACCAGAAACAGGGATGTGCTGGATGAGCTTCAGCTCACAGGAGACGACATGCAAAATGGCCACGTCTCCCTGCAGAATTTTTTGCAAAGCAACGAGGCCTCACTACGTGGAGTCAACCAGACCTTGGCCTCCTACGGTGACATGATTGACAGCCTCCAGACAGACACCGCATGGCTTCAGTCAGAGATACAGGGCCAGGTCAAAGTGCAAAGCGAGACCCAGGTCAGTATCAGTGCACTGAACATCACCCAGTCCCAGCAGCGCAGTCTGCTCAGCACGCTGCAGAAGACGGTCGAAGATGCGGGCCAGGCGGTGCAGAAACTGAAGAATGACTATCAGGGACTGCAGCAGACAGCCAGACAGACACGCTCTGACACAGAGTGGCTAAAAGAAAAGGTCCAGAACCTCCAGGTTTTGGCAGCCAACAACTCGGCCCTGGCCCGTTCCAATGGAGAAGCTCTGGATGATTTGGGAACTCAGCTCAGCACACTAGCCAGCCAAATCCAGAACACCTCAGCTGTTAGTGAGGAGCATGGCCAGAGCCTGCATGAGCTGATGGACCACCAGAGAGATCACGATAACACCACCTCATCTAAGTTTGATGAGATGGAGGCACGATTGGACAGACAAGAGAATGACATGGACCGTGTGACTGGAAACGTGAGTTTCACTGCGCAGATCCTAGGCGCCATCAGCTCCGACCTAAGCGGCCTGAGGTTTTGCGCTGAGACAGTGATGCGACATTCAGATCTGATAGTGGGGCTGAATACCAGTGTGACAGAGGCCAGTGCAGACAGCAAAGAGCTGCGCACCCAGCAAGATGAGCTGGCGGCCAGGTTGGACAAAGAGGTCAATAACCTCTCCATGGTGATGGAGGAGATGAAGCTGGTGGACAGCAAGCACTCACAGCTCATCACCAACTTCACCATCCTGCAGGGTAAGAATAATGGTGAAAACTGTTTCAGATCAGATGCTATTTGCACGTACATGTTCTTGTATAGATGGTATAGATGTTCTTGGGCATCCTAGTGACATTGATATATGATGTCAATACGAGCGATTCTATTCAGCTATTCTGCTTATGTTTATGTACACAGTGTGCTTTCAGTAGCTTTATTCATCCAAAAACTGAAAATGACAAAGTCTGAGATTGGCCAGTACTAGCCCTAACCATCACCTCTTTGCCCTAAGCCTAGCCCCCTCCGATCTCATCAGAGATGGGCAATACGATACCCCATCCCAAACAGAACAGAACATGGTTTTAATATCTGTATTCTAATGTGAATGAGGTGCAGGAAGCGTCAGTGTAATGCTTCACTTGAGTCAGGGTGCTTTCTGTTTAACTAGGACCAACTGGAAATCTCTTAAGTCCGCACTAATATTAAAGCTGACAGACATAGTTACAGACAAGCTAGTGAAGAGAGTGTAACATTTATAGCCAGACATTTCCCCTGAGAGTTGGTGGAGACCCAACTTGAGAAAAAAGTAGAGTGAAGAATGGACTTTTGGGCTTTTTCATTGGAACTTTTAGCCACGCCAAGTCAGTCCATACCACACTGATTTGCATGTTCATTACCAGTTACAACGCAATGAGTTGTGCCAAGTCACAGTCAAGATAGACCTTCTCCTGAGCTGGGCCAAAGCATGCTTGACCGCCCCCAGAAAAACAGAAAAACATGGGTGTTAATAAATGAATAGCTGACAGGAAAAATTTAATGTATACTTCGAGTTTTTAGTTTGGCCCATGTCCCATCCGCTAACATGGAGGGGGCAGGGTTTATGATCTCTACTGCAGCCAGCCACCAGGGGGTAGTCAAGATGTTTTGGCTTCACTTTTGGGGAGCTGTCATGTAATCTGTATACAGTCTCTGATTCCGAAACACTCATCTGCTTTTATTATGTTTCAGGTCCACCAGGTCCAAGGGGCCCCAGGGGGGACAAGGGTCCCCAGGGGCCAGTGGGCCAGACAGGACAAAAGGGTGACAAGGGAGACAAAGGGATGCCAGGGGTGGTGGGACCCAAAGGAGAGAAAGGTGCTCTTGGACCAACAGGTGCGACAGGTCCAAAGGGTGCAGCTGGGTCTCGAGGTCTTCCAGGGGCTAAAGGATCAAGGGGGTCTGGAGGTCGACCTGGAAACCCTGGGGAAAAAGGTGACCCTGGGTTGCCAGGGATTCCTGGTAGGGATGGACTGTCAGGGTTGCCAGGACCACAAGGGCCACAGGGGCCCAGAGGAGCAGCAGGACCTGCAGGGCTTGAGGGGCCTCGTGGGCCTGTTGGACCCATTGGTCCTCCCGGTCCTCCAGGGCTACCAGGGATACCTGCGCCTGCACCTCCGCTTCCAAAGCCTCCTCAGCCCACTCAGCCCACTAAGGTTCTTGCAACCCCCAAACCACCACAGCCTCCTAAACCACCTCAACCCCCCAAACCACCTCAACCCCCCAAACAACCTCAACCTCCCAAACCACCTCAGCCTCCCAAACCACCTCAACCCAAACCAGCAGCGCAACCACAAGGCTCTGTGTCCCGGCAGATCCAGCCCTCTGCTGCTGCTGCTCCAGTGCCTGGTGAGTTCAAAGATTACTTAAGGGTAGAAAATGGATTTGTGACCCACTGTCAGTACATTTTTACAAATTCTGGACATGTGATTTTGCTTACATTGTTTATTGTAATATCCTGTAAATGATCAGTTCCAGGTTGCCCTCTCGACTTCAGAAAATTTGGAGACAGCTGCTATTACTTCTCCTCTGGTTCTCAGAGGCTCAACTTTGACGAGGCCAAGCAGTTTTGTGCTAACATATCATCTCTAATGCTTATTATTAACGACAATGAGGAACAGGTAAATGGAATTAACCCCCTGATAGATACTTCAGTATATTTAGTATAATTTTAACTGTTGTGTAAAAAATAACATAAAATCACATACTTTTTTTCTTCTGAACTAATCATCTTGTAAAATATGCTTTGCTCTTGTATCCATAGCAATTTGTGAGAGATGCAATTGCGAGCAAAGGGTATTTCTGGCTGGGCCTCACTGACAGGGAGGAGGAAAATGTCTGGAAATGGGTGGATGGAACCTTACCTGTTTTCAAGTGAGTAAACCTGCCAATTTGGTTTTACAAAAACTGTATAAAGCTGTTATTAAGCAAATGGAATATATGTTTTTTAGTGATTTATGACTTTGTCCTTGATTCATTCTGTCCAAAACAACAGGCTTCTATGAATGTAATGCGGCATTTATACTTCTGATACTTCTATCACCTCCCCAGAAATGTAACTACATGTCGCGGCAACGCAGACCTCCTGTCTATTTTTGTAAGCTGAAACCATTTCCCTCAGTGGAAACTAAGCTGTTATTTATTTTTAATTCACAGATAAGAAACAATAAATTGTGAAGTCAATAAAGCCTCCACAAAAACAGCATTCTATCTTATTTTAAGTCTTGTGTGTGATTTATCCTTCAGGGATTTACACATCAGGATTTATCCTGGGTTCATATGAGCAGAGCAAAATCTCCACTTGACGCTAGGCTAATGTATACAATGTAAAATACCATAAGCTTGTGCTAATAACATTAGCATGTTGTATTTGTTTGGAAAATGTGTTTAGTATAAGACAGTTGTTTTGTCAGTGAACCTTGTGAGTTGTAATGGGGCCAAATTTTGTAACGATACCTTTGTTAGATGTTGCTGTTGTCCCTAGTTTCATGTGAGAAGCGGAAGAGTCTGCTAGCCGCTAGGCTAATTTATACAATGTAAAATGCCATAGGCTTGTGCTAATAATGTTAGCATGTTGTATTGGTGGGGAAAATGTGTTCAGATAAAGACAAATGTCTGTGAATCCTGCTTATAGTGAAGCTGATTTGTGTACTTGAACTTGTTGCTGCTAACCCATGTGTAATGTATGTTTTAGGCATGTTTTGAATCAATTAAACTTTACAGCACTTCACAGAAACCCCACCGCTGACTAGTGTTTTGGAGATGTCACTGCAGAGTGACACAGACACACCACCGCACAATCAGAATCAGCTTTATTCGCAAAGTACATGTGCACATACAAGGAATTTGACTCTGGTAGACTTGCAAGAAGTGGAATATACAATATACAAAAAATATACAACTATACACCAAATATAAAAAAGTATAAATGCTCACAATAGCGTATGCTATGGCAAGTTCAAAACCCGTTTAACTAACAAACACTTTGTATGATGCTTGAACTTTAAAAAATGTTGTTCATGTTGTTGCTTTTAGGAAGTGGAAGCCTGGACAGCCAGATAACTGGACCCATGGCCACGAAGATGGCGAGGACTGTGCTGGCCTTATCCATAATGCCAACTGGAATGATTTCTACTGCACTGACCGCATCGGCTTCATCTGTGAACGTGCCTCTGAAAGTCAGTACCTTCTATAATCTATATCCATTCATTCCTACTCAAGATGTAAATCTTGAGTCACAGATATGTAATGTCCTTAAACCAGTTGGACACTGTTGTTTCAAGCAAATGTAGCTAAAACAGGAGTACATGTGCCCAATAACAAAATAATCTCAGCTAAAGGTCTTCTTGCTCTGAAGCTTTGGTTCATATAACATATTACAGTCCTCACCAGGAGAGTTTACTCAGCTGTCAGGGTGAAGATGTTCAACCTTTTTAATGATTCTGAGCACCTGTGTAGTTTTTCCATGATTATAATAATCTTGCAGATTAGCATATTTAGTCATTTAATTGCTATTGCTATGACTGTTAATATAGCAGTCCATAAGCCCTTCAGAAAGATGTCAAAATGTAAATGTATTTTTGTTGATCTCTTCACAGTGAAAGTTCCAGTTTTATAGCATCCATCTAAGACAGTGTGAGCTGTCTGTGGGAGAGAGGTGAAAAGGCCGAAGTTGAGGATGAAGATGTGAGGATAATGAAGGACATGAGGAGGAGCTCTAGATGACTAGAGGACTCTGCTAACGCCAGCTCAGTCAGGCATCACTGAGACTCGGACTGATCTTTGTCTGAAAGGCACTTTACAACACAGTATGGCGCAGAAGACAGAGCATGCACAGAGCCAGCCCACTATTGTATTGATCAACGTTTGTACTGAAGGAAACATGAGAATGTAGGGATTTATTTAGGCTGTACTTAGTCATTATTTTGGGCAGCCGCTGTTGTACAGGTGTATCTGTAAATAATATTTCATAATAGGAGATACATTATGGGTTCGGATTGAATTTTATATTGTTTTATTCCTTTGCTACCTTTTAAATCTTTACACTTACAAAAAAATCTATATCAGAGGATTATCTTTTTAATAAAGTGGAACTATTTTTATACCGTCAAATACTTCACTAAGAAATAAGCTCCTGGGAAAATGAAAAGCACCATCTCACCATCAGCAAATGACTGCAGGCTCAGATAATAAACAGAAGCAAAGCTAGTGTAAATTTCACCTTTATACCAACTCGAAAATCAATATCATTTTCTTTCTTTTTTCCTTTTTGAGAATAGATGCTCGTTGTGAGCAGTGCTGCTGTTTTATGAAGGACAGTATTTCTTAAACTTTAGACTGCCAGTATGAATTTTATACAGTTTGAGGCACAAATAAACAATATGTACATTTTTCGTAATGTAGCCGTCGTACAATGATTTGTTCATTATGCCAAATACAATATGTGAAATATGTTACATGTTTATAATTTGCATAATCGGTTGTTATTGTTGTATAATTGACCTTCTCCAATTCATATCATGCTTAAGGACTGAGTAGCAGTTTGTAATCTGGCTCAAGACTCATTATGCCTTAATTAAATTGCCAAATTCCTATGGATCACAATAAACTGGGAAAGAAACTGTGTGTGGAGTCAGTGCTTTTTGTCCTATGATTTATTGCTATAGATGCATTTAGGTGATAGGGCATTAAAAGCCATTTATCTTTCTATGGAAACTAAAGAAGAAAGGAAACTGAATGATACAGTTCTGGTATCAGGCTTACATACATTTGTTTTCTTTTTCTTTTAATAATGAAGTCAAGTGTACAACAGTCAGACATCAGAGCTCAAACAAACCAAGATTAAATGAGATTTAAAATAGCAGTACAATTCCCATATATTTCAAACACTTAAATATGTATATTAATTGTTCCTGCCACCTTGTGATGCAATGGTTCAAACAAACAAACAAACAAAACAACAAAGGCAATATTGATTAATCAAGCAAGATCACTTTGCTTTTTTATGTACACCTCATGACGACACGACTATCATAGTTTGAAGATGTACACCAAGTAGTAACTAAGCAGGTGGAACTAGTGTGTTTTCATAAGCAGATGTACACAAGCAAACAAACAAACAAACAAACAAGCGTTAAGTTGACAGTGAGGAGCAGAGAAACAGTTGTATTTGTCTCTTTTAAGCAGGATTTATACATGTGCATCAGCTCTACGCCGTAGCCTACACACATGGCGTACGCCGCTGTGAGCTTTTTTACTTGTTCAGTGGTGGGTCTGTGTCACTCTGCAGTTACACCACAAAAACACTAGTCAGTGGTGGGGTTTCTGTGAAATGCTGTAAAGTTTAGTTGATTCAAAACACACACAACATGGCTTAATAGAGATAATTTCAAACACAAGTACACAAATCAGCGTCACTATAACTCACAGCATTCACAGACAAAGCACTTGTCTTTATCTGGACACATTTTCCCCACAACATGCTAATGTTTTTAGCACAAGCCTAATTAGCTTAGCGGCTAGCGGAATTTTCCTCATTTTACTCATATGAGGCCAGGGACAACAGCAACATTTAACAAAGGTAACCTTAAAAATTCGGCTCCATTGCAGCTCACAAGGTTCACTGACAAAACAACTGTCTTATACTAAACACGTTTTCCAAACTAATACAACATGCTAACGTTATTAGCACAAGCCTATGGCATTTTACATTGTATAAATTAGCCTAGTGACTAGTGGAGATTCCTCTGTTCATATGAAGCCAGGATAAATCCCACGCGAGACTTAACATGCTATTTTTGTGGAGGCATTATTGTCTTTACAATTTACTGTTTCTTATCTGTGAAATTAAAGTAAATAAAAGCTTTGTTTCCACTGAAGGAAATGGTTTCAGCTTACAAAAATAGACAAGAGATCTGCATCGCCACCAGGTAGTAGTAGTTACTTTTAGTTACTTTTCTGGGGAGGTGCATATCAGGCTACATCTAAGGCTCTATGTCGACACAGAGCCTACGCCATGGGTGCTGCGTTGATTCAAGGCAGAAGTATAAATCCTGCAATATATAGGCCTATGGGATTTTTGTTCAATACTATGATGCAAGAAGCAGCTGGCCCCCAGGTGTTTTCACATTATCTAATCTGGCATACATTCAAGAAAGTTTGGACACTCCTGCCCCACAGTATAGCCTGCAGGATTTATATTTACATAGATAATTAAAGACAAAATAAATGTGGCTAAGGTACATCACCTTCTTTTGAACATTTCTAAAGGGAATTGATCTCTGTCTTACAAAAAAGATGACTTATTAAAACAGGTAATGGCTTTATTTATGGATTTATGACAGATTTTTTTTTTATTATCACCATAATACCAAAGAGAATGGATTTATTCACACACAGAAATTAGCTGTAACTACTGGGAGAAAGATTTAACTCACATGAAGAGTTTATTAAAAGGACTTTGTGTCAGACGCGGTGAGATAATATCACGTGACCATCACCTGATGATGACATGTTATTTTTCAGGGCATTTTGTAGCTTGTGGTTCATTTTCTGTAGTGTATAGTCGGTGCAGACGCTTTGACAGCCGTGTGACTGTGAATATTAACTTGTAGTTTCTTTTAGCAGTTTATTCTGCGCGCGACATGACAGCAGTTTAGTCAACACGCGCCTGTCTGCTTCAATTACCCAGCATGCCTCGCTTGTTGCCGTCTGGCGAAGGAGTGACTGTGTAGAATAGAGACAGCTACATTTGACATTCATGAAGTTGTCGTTACTATGCGAGCGTACTGTATGAAATAAGACAAAAGAGGGAAAGTAAATAACAGGGGAAGGTGAAATCTGTTGTTGTCAACACACCAGCAATGCCTCTCTTCGCGACCAACCCATTTGACCAAGATGTTGGTGAGTAATCACAACTGGAGGCTATTGCTAGCAGGCTAGCTAAAGTAGCTTTTATCAGACAGCTTTGTTTGTGTTCTTCAGCTGCCTTCAATGTTAACCCGAAGAGCTGTATTAATAATGCTACATGACTGTCTTGTAGCTTTATATTTCAGGCTGTATGAGCGGAAAGCTATAATTAATGTAATTTTCTGTTAAATGTCTGTTTAGCCTGTGTTTGTTGTGATTCGCTATGCTAGCCACAGAGCAGTTAGCTAACTAGCTTGCACCCTTATATTATATGGAGATTTAGCTGCTAGCTAGCAGCAACTAACATGTTTAAACGTTTAAAGGTTGTCATTTGAAGAGTTAACGCTGCTAGTGTTATTGATTTTTTGTACTACATGTAAAGTTGATTATTTTGGTCAGGCTAACTGTAAACAGAGATGCTGTCACCAGACAACTGAAGTAACGCTAGCTAGCCGTCTGCCTCATCACCTCACTGTATCCCATCGTATGTCGGCTAACCAATATGATGAACCTGCCATCTCACAGCTGCTGTATATGGAAAAGAATGCGGTGGTGTGTGAAACCATAAATTCACATCGTGTTTCCGTTTCTCTCTTTGTTCTTGGTTCAGTGGTTAACCGCGTCATTAGCATGTAACGGGACAGTGTGCTGCAGGAGGTGGATAAAGTACACAAATCATGCAGCACCATGTGAAACTGTAGCCCTCAAAACAGGCAGTAAACGCTTATTTGGTTAAGCTTATAATAGATATGTTGGGACTGTCACGTGTTATATAAGCTTGAGAGGTTATTTTCAAGCTGTTTGGTCTGTTGGTGTGTAAACATGCTGTTCATATCTCTCAGTTTTGGTGATCATCTACTTGTTAAAATATTTAATTTTGATATTAGTATATTGATATTGCAGTCTCTATATGAATCTTCATGTTAGTCAGTGTTCTATGAAACAACTGTGAACCTGTTTATGAATTTCTAACCTGGCAGGAATGCCTGGTTTCTTGGCCAGATCAGCAAATCTAATACTTTAAATGCAATTTACTTTAAATGCAATATGATCATAATGCTGTACGTTCATACTGATTTGCATCATCATTCACAATGGTATGATACACTAAGAGATATAGAACAAATAGCTACAGCATACATCATATATATATATATATATATATATATATATATATATATATACACATAAAGATTATTTAAAAGCTTTTTTTATGCTTTTGTTGGACAGGACAGATTACATATAAAAGGGGGAGAGTGAAGGGATGACATGCATGCCTATGTACATAGGAGGCCAGCTCTACCTACTGTGCTACTGGGCGTCACAATATCATCATATTTCCCGTTCCAACTTGTGACCATGTCGCCTCCTATTGTAGTTTTTCAGTGTTTGCCGTATGCTCTGTCTAGGCTACTTAATGATTACAAAAGCTGCTTAACACACAGGTCATATTGTTGGATAGCAGTATGTATCAGCTTTGTAACAGGTCAACTTTTATTGGTGATTTTTTTATGTCAATATGAGGGAACTTGACAAGTCAAGTACACAGTGGTTAGATACTATATTTACTGCTGATCCATAAAAAACGGTTACGTAATTTGGAAAGAGGAAAAGTCCCAGAAATCATGGTGACTTAGGTCAAAGACAGGGAAGCTGCACTGGCAAAGAGGAACTCTCACCACCACTTGAAAAACACTATTCAGTGTATTTTCTCAATTGAACACAGTGTGCAGTCTCAAATAAACTTCAGGTTTAATCACTATGATAGGTTTAATCACTATGATAGAGACAGTTTCAACACAAACCAAACATTATGAGCTTCATCTGATGGTATTTACTGCAGGGCTTTTGTGTTGGTATGTCTGTAACGTTTGTGCTTATTCATATGATAAATAAAAAAGACCCAGGGACAGGATCTCACACATGCAAACAGCTTTTAACTACAATTTTTGATTCAATAAGCTTTATTATTTCTTTTAGTGTTTAAGTCCTCATCTCTCCTCTCTGTATCGAAAAAGAATAACTCATGAAAAACATGCTTTTGCAGTCTGTAACTTCTCTGCTAATGCTGGTTGTTGTGCTTCTGTCCTACAGAGAAAGCGACCAGTGAGATGAACACAGCTGAGGACTGGGGCCTCATTCTGGACATATGTGATAAGATAGGGCAGTCACGCACCGGGTTAGTTTGCGGTCTTCACACTAAACCTCACACACAGACACATTAATCAGGCACTGCATAATGTTCCCTTTAAGCTTTTTAATCGTAAAAACACATACGTCTCAGGGTTAGAGATGGAACCCAAAGACATTAAGTGTATAAGAAGAAATTTAAGATAAATATTGATGCTCTTCATAAAAGCTGGATTGTTTTTGGTCCTTGTCAAGCATTTAATCTCCACAAACTTTTGATTTCTACCGTTCTGCTGCAGGCCTAAAGAATGTCTCCGGTCTATAATGAGAAGAGTGAACCATAAGGATCCTCATGTGGCCATGCAGGCATTGACTGTGAGCAGATTGTGTGATTGTGATTGTTATGTGCTTATTGGCATAATGTTGTCTTCTTGTCATCTACCATTAAGTTGTGAGCTAGTGGAGTAACCAGCTTCATTCTCTGATATCCCAGTATGTGCTACATGTGTGTTACATGTTGCTATGCTTTAAATAGTGAGTCTGATGAAGTGTTTGTACTCATGTCCTTACAGCTACTTGGTGCGTGTGTCTCAAACTGTGGGAAGATATTCCACTTGGAGGTGTGCTCCAGAGAGTTTGCCAGTGAAGTCAGTAACGTCTTAAACAAGGTACACGATGGCATTTTTACTTTTAAATGAGTTGTCCACATTAATTATGTTTGATTGCTTAAAATTCTTTCACGCTACATCCAGTTCCTTGTTCTCACGATGTGCCTTTTAATGATTGTCCCCAGGGCCACCCCAAAGTGTGTGAGAAGCTGAAAGCCCTGATGGTGGAGTGGGCAGAGGACTTCCGCAACGATCCCCAACTCAGTCTGATCTCAGCCATGATCAAGAATCTGCGTGAGCAGGGTGTCACTTTCCCAGCCGTAGGGTCACAGGTAGGTGTGTTGGGTGGAATAAATAAATGTTTTTAGCTTCAGCATACGCTGTGTGAAAGCTAAATTTTGAAATAGCTGTATTTAGGGGTGGATTAGTGATGAGTCAGAGCCATACCAAACAACTGCAACATCTCCATTTCAATTTCAGCAGAAGACTTTTGTTGTGTGTACCCCTCTCTAGCTTCCTATATTTCACTGCCTATTAAAGGCAAAATGCCAAAGATCTGTCTAACAAAAATATTTGTTTTTTTCATCGAGGAATGAGGTTGTTTTGCGTAAACACTGAGATCCTGACTCAACCTTTTATTCGTCTAGTTGTTGATTCACCTGAGCATGGATTATCATTTCCTCACAGGCTGCAGAGCAAGCAAAAGCAAGCCCTGCTTTAGTGGCAAAGGATCCCTCCACCTCAACAAACAAAAAAGAAGAAGAAGACTTGGCCAAAGGTGAGCAGGCCTTTCGCTGATGATCAGACAGTTAAGAGCAGACTCTTCGTGCTGTGGTGTCAGCAGAGAAATGTATTTGAAGAGGCATTATCCTTAAAAACATGCACACTAACAACTTTAATTCTTTATTTGCATTGAATAAATCACTGTGTACACTGGATTAATTCATTGCAGATGTTCAGCAATATTTTAGGACTTTCAAGGACATACACACATTTTCACTTATCTGCCTCTGTTGTGTGCAGCTATTGAGCTGTCACTGAAGGAGCAGCGTCAGCAGCCACAGACCTCCCTGTCGAGCCTTTACCCAAACACCTCCAGCCTGCTCTCCTCACACAAGTCTGACGGCAGGAAAGTCCGCGCCATCTACGACTTTGAGGCCGCTGAGGACAACGAGCTCACCTTCAAGTCGGGAGAAATCATCACTATCCTGGATGATAGGTGAATTTTCACACACACGTATCATAAGCTGGTGAAAACAGCATGCAAGGATTCAGAGGACTGAGGGAATCAAGGTGGTGTTCTGAGCTTGGTGAACATACCCTGATGGTTTTAATAGGTTTGCAACTGTGCAAATTAAAGCTTAGAATAACCCTCTTTAATCTGTCGACTCTTTAAGATGAGATTTTAATGCAGCAGTGAGAAGGCAACTATTTCAATCTTTTGTTTGATCTTTTTTTTTTTTTTCAATTTCAGTGACCCCAACTGGTGGAAGGGGGAAACATACCAGGGAGTCGGGTTGTTCCCCTCTAACTTCGTCACAGCTGACCTCACCGCAGAGCCTGAGATGAGTGAGTACACCCATGCAAAACACATCCTGTATCCACTTATGTCATCTTCAGTTCTGTGATAGCCCATTTAGTCCATTAGCAATATTGCTTTATTGATCCTAGAGTGGGAAATACTTTATCACTTGCACACGGCTGGTGAAACAATATGAATAACACAGCACAATCAAGCTGTGAGTCACATACAGAACATGATCAACATCTTATCACTTGCAACAGTGTTGTCTGTAATTTTGGGAAGTCATATGAAATTTCTCTGACAGCATTTTGGACACTTTCGTCCTCTAAGAGAGAGCTTATATGTTTTCTGTTCCTGATGCTGATACAAAATCTTTCAGTGTCTGCCATATTGATATAGAATCTTTCGTCATCTGTAGTTGCTGAACTGTAAATAAGCCATTCATGTGCTACTTTTATGTTTTTGGCACTGTCTCATAGTATGATGTATGGACTTTTAATTCACCAAGCATTTAACATCTCCATCACTGCTGCCAAAATGGATTCTACTGTGTGCGGCCACAAATCGTTTATCCTCTGGTGTCACTTCTTGTAAAGCAAAACTCTAACATCTGTGCAGCGTCCAGTCACAGTGCAGTTATGATACAGGACAGCTGAGCTCCATATTGAAGTTGTGAAACTCATTTCTGTTTTTAAAATGTTTTGAAAAGAATTCACGTACTCCTGGCACTCACATGTGTCAGCAGTTTAATGTGGGTCTGGGGTATATTGGGTTTTTTTTTTTTTTTCGGTCATCCAGTGTAATAGATTTTGTGGTTTCCACTGTTATCAGCTTTGCTTTGTTGCCAGCTGGTATGAATTTGTCACGCTTCTTAATGACACCCAAATGTTGCTGCTTTGCGACGCTTTCCTACCATTGCTTGTTTATCATATTCTTTTGCATGATGCCTCTGCAAGTGTGTCATACCTCGAAACATACATGCTGCATGTGTGCGTTGTGCTGTCTTGCTTTTATTTCTGCTGCATGGTCAAATGCCTTTACTCGTCAAACGTGATGACAGCTTTTGATCGTTTTGTGTGTTGCTGCTTATTGTTACGGCAGACTGCACAAAAACTAACTTTACTAATACGAACATGACATTCAAAGATTTGTCAGTAGCTTGTATCAGATGGTGACTCTGATTTTCATCTGATATTGGGACCCATCTTTTGCGCTAGTATCAGAGCATTACTGAATGTCCAGTTAATGTCTCCTGACCTCTTATCAATGTGTAAATGATTGTTGCTGTTACATTGTTTTGCCGCTGCTGCATCCGCTGGTATTCGGAAATCTACAGTGAAGACAGAGAAGAAGACAGTACAGTTCAGCGAGGACATCCAGGTGGAGACCATAGAGCCCGAACAAGAGCCTGTATATATAGACGAGGTGAGTTCCCTTGTGTGAACACTTGCTTACTAAGCTCTTTCTGCCTCATTGAGATCTTACTGTTGCATCAATAAATCAGGAGATTTGTTCCTAAGTAGGATTTGCAGTTTAAAAATGTTCACCTGCTGATAAAAACCACAGACTGATATAAACTAGGTTTTCTATTTTAGAGGAATAAATCTTGTTTCCTTCCAAACTGGATTGAAAAGGTCACTCATCACATTTACCTGAGAAGTGTCATCACTGGAACTTTACTGAAACATTTCAGGACAAAATGGACCAGCTACTGCAGATGATCCAGAGTGCAGATCCCACAGACAACCAGTCAGACAGCGTTGAGTTACTACAGTTGGAAGGTAAACTGAATTTGAGGTTGTTACTGTATAAAGTGAATGGAAGTGACAGAAGCTAATCTGGTATGATTCTTAATGTAAAACTTGATAACTGTTGACTGCAGACATGACATATTTCTCATCAGGTGCCTGCAATCAAATGGGACCTCTCATTGACCAGAAGTTGGAGGATATAGACAGGTACGTTACGCTGATGTGACATGCTTTGTCCAAAGTAAAACATGTAACTCTGACCTACATAATTCAAGCGTTGGAAGAATTCATTTAATCTAATCTATGTGTGTTTGGGTTTGTGTCATCAGGAAGCACTCGGAGCTGTCAGAGCTGAACGTGAAGGTGATGGAAGCTCTGTCTTTGTACGCCAAGCTAATGAACGAAGATCCAGTCTATGCCATGTATGCCAAGCTGCAGAGTCAACAGTACTACATGCAGCAGCCTGCCAACGCAGCACAACAGGTACAGTCAACTGGTTGCCCAGGCAAAAAAATATTTTTCCACGGATTAAATTTGTGCCATGCAAACAGGAAACTGTGCACATCCAGAATGCTGGATTTGCTAGCACATGAAAATTACACAAAACCTCACTCCTTTGATATTCCTGAGTCTTAAAGGGGTAGTTCACTCAAAAACACAGTAAAATACCCCCCCCGTTTTACATGTACTGTCCCTTAATGCTGGGGTTGGTAACATGTATTTGCTGAAACTGTCACTGCATTCACACAGCACTAAATGAGACAGATAATCTGTTAAAAAAAACAACATATTCCTCTGCCCACTCTGTTGCCTTAAAGCGCTTCCAATGATGTCACCGCAAGTGAACGAAAACAACCAATCAGAGCTGAGGAGTCTTTAAAGCAGCAGCTGTCAATCTCTGCTTGTGAACTGCAGTCAAACTGCCAAACTAGGCAGCGCTGATCAAATATAAATCAAGATTCTGTCACTGCATCACCTTTCTCTTACCTCAAGTGCTTTTAGAAACACATAGTGGACTGTTTCACTGAAAAAAAATTAAGTTGGTCTGGTGGCTGGCAGTGCTTGGTACTTTCGGTGACTATAACAACGTGGCGGCCAGGTCGCAAACTCTCTCATTTTGCAGATAAACAGTGCACTAAAATATGTTTATGGAAACATTTGAGGTGAGAAATAGGCAGGAACAGAATCTTGATACATATTTAATCAATGCTGCCTTGTTTGGCAGTTTGACTGCAGTTCTCAGAGTGATTGACAAGTGCATCACAGACTCCTTGGCTGTGATCGGCTCTGACTGCGCCTCGGGTCTGATTCTAGTGAATGTCATTAGAAGCATTAGGAAGAGGAGGAGGAACATGATTTTTTTTTTTATTTTTTTTTTTTACAGATGATCTGTCTCATAGTTTGTTTGTTTTTCAGAACATAGTGACTGTTTCAGCAAAAATGACACAAAGTTATTTTCATAAAAGTTACCAGCTGCAGCTTTAACAGGAAAAGCTTAAATGAAACAGTCTACCTGCATGTGCTTTTGCTTCTATTGGATGTCAGTATTATTTAGCTTTACTTTGGTTACCTACCTTTTTACAGTGTAACTGGTCTAAATTGCTGGTGATCTTAGGCTTAGTCTGTTATTAACTCACACTGTGCATGTTTGTGACAACAGGTCTACCCTGGTCAGCCTGCATCAGGTTCGTATGCCATGAGCGGTACGGCAGTGCAGGGTTACACTGTTCCCATGGAGCAGCTCCCCGCTGGAACCCCCATACCTGGTCAGCCAGCTCCTAGGTGAGTTTCACCTACCCCCTCAGTGGCTTCTTATGCTGGTTCCCTGAAGCACATTACAAGTTGCTGAAATTATGAAACTTTGCTGCTTGTCATCCCCTTTTCTCTGTTGCTCCAGTATTTTCTGTCACTCTTCTGTATACTATTTAACAAGGAAGAAAAGAAAATCAAGCCTATTTAAACAGCAACATAATGCCAGCCCAAACACCTCCTTGTTTATTTTTTCACTCATCCCAGGTGTATTTGCCCTTTCTAAATTATCTATGACAACTTTATTAGTACTGTAAATTCTCAAATAGTGGCTGGGACCTTTACTGCAAATAGAATTAGGCCTTGAGTGTAACAGGCACATATCAGAGACGGGCCTTTGTTTCCTATTTGCTCATGTAGTAGAAGTATATATTTCCATATGAAGCCTCCTTGTTTTCTGACCTGCTCCTCTTTTGTGGCAAAACTCTAAGCTTCAAAGTTTACCTGTTGTCTGGATAAATTCAGTATAATCAAAACGCACAGTACTGATTTCAGACTACACGAACAGGATCATGTCATAGTCAACACTCTGCTGCTCTATATTTTACGTCTCCAACAGAAATACTGTTGTTTCTGTTAATTCACTAATTATGGGTGCTGTGTCAGTACCATCAGTCAAACTTCCTACTCATGTTTAACATTAAATGGCTCCCAGCAGCTCAAATGGTACAATTCCTCTCAGTCATGGTTGGCTTTTAAGTTTTAATGTTTGCTGTAAGTGCTGAGTTTTGTTGGTAATAACTTAAAGGGATATTTTGCCAATTTTCAACCAGCTTTGTATCATAACAGTGTTGGTAGTATGTGTATATGAACTAGAAGTCGACTAATAGTGGATTTTAAGTGGCCAATATAATAACAATAGTTTTGAGCTGGAAAAAGACGATAGCTGATTAATCGGCCAATTGGCTGTAAAATCAGCTGTTCCAGTGGTAAAATGAAATAGAAAGTTTGTGTGCATTCATGGCTGGAGCACACTGAGTGCCAGCCCCTCCTGGTCTCGAAGTAATAATGAGTTGATAGTCGTTTAGATTATCAGAAAATTATTTCACACACATTGTTAGTGTCATGCTACTTAATTCTAGTGAAATTATACCAACTATGCTTACGAGCAAAACAGAGAAAGCACATAATGCTAGTCTATAACCAGCAACATTATTACACCCCTAATAAAGAAGTAGAGCTGTCCTACATTATTTGACTTTCATTTAAATCTTACAAATTATCTAAAGCACACATTACCCTGTATTTGCATGTGGGGTGCTCCGTGCAAAAACTTTACAGTCGTACCCACATGACAAGTAGCGGTTACAGCTATTGGCCACCGTCGGAGCTCCGTTCCCACCATTAATGATTTATATAAAGTCAGATTGTTGGTGCCAATTAATATGCCAAACCGATGAATCAGTAGACCTCTAATATGAGCTGAGGTAAACCCAGATGTCCTTTCTCATTCTTGGGTTCTTGCTGGCTCTAGAGTTGCTGCTCAAACTACAGATTGTACTTCCACATTTTCTTATGCCCGCCACCATGGACGCAAAGCGTATAGAAGAGGATTGAGAGAGAGACCCGATCCTCCCTCAATCGAACTGTTAAACTAACCTGAGCTGATCAGTCAGTGCACTCTGGTAGTTGTAGGTTTTCTACCTTTTGAACAAAAGCAAATGCCACATCCCTTTACTCTGATTCCTCTGGTCATGTAGCACAAGTTTCACATGTTCTTGCATCTTTCTACTGCACAGACAGGCCAGTTTTATAAAAAGATAATCTTTACAGCAGTAACGTACTTCTTAACGCTGCTCAAAACAGACAAACGATCTTGTGACTTTGCAAACGAAAACATTTTTAGTGTTAAAAAGGGAACTTACGAGCAGCAGATTGGTGAGTGTGACTTTACTCTGTTCTTGTGAAGATTGAATAAGTGCTGTGGAAATCTAAATTAGGCTAAAATTACCATGCGAGTTAAATTTAAATTACGGGTTAGTTCCATGCCCCTTAGTGTCACCCGTTCTTTATTAGTGGGTAGCATTTAATTAATCGTGCTGGTCACGGCTATTATTTGACATTGGACAGTATTTGAATACTGCATTTTATTAGACAGTTACAGTATTATGAATTCTACCTTCCACCTACCATTTAATTATAACACCTTGCTGTACTGTAGTAATTAATGTTGCTTCATTTTTTTTTTCACAGTGACGTTCATATGTACATGGGCCAGCCGCCAGTCTACACTGCAGCTCCAGGCAGCATGGCCCCAGCAGACTTACAGTCCTACCAGAACCCAGCCAGCGCCCCAGGCACGACTCCCGCAAGCATGACGCAGACGCCAAACTACAGCAGCACCCCCTCTGGCCAGAGCATAGCACCTTCCTCAGACACCTCACAGGCCCCCTACTCAGAGAAAGCCTTGTTATAGAGCCCCCTGAGCTCACAGTTATCCTCACGCAAACACGCGCACCAGACCTGATCAAACAGCGGTCGAAGATAATTTCTTTTATTACGTTTTATAATTTGTTTCACCATGGAACACCACATGGAGGAAACAGTTCAAATAGAGTAGACTAAACACGGCATCCGGCACGCTTTGTGTCGTTTTATTTGGCAGATAAATATACAGTTACACTTCTTACTCCAGGTTTAGAAGTGATCACGAGGGTTTGACTTGAGGAGCTCACACCAAGACACACATGGTCTAAAAACAGGCACACTATGTTCTTTTTGGATTGTATTTAATTAATGATTCCTCTGCATCTACACACCTCTGCTCTGTTTCTTCACGACTCAGATGTGAAGACACGGAGCTTCCAGTTGCACTTTTACTTTCAGTTGCACTTATTTAAGTTTCGTTCAAGCCTGATCACTTCCAAATCTAGATCTGATAGCAATATCTGCATCGTCCATTTTGATGTACAAGACCTGACATCTATTGCTTCCTTTTGACTATTGACAAAATGTGGTAATGCTTTATTTTATGGGTCTGAACTACACAATTAGGTTATCATGGGGAAAATGAGACAAAGTTATTGTATTTAAACTTCAGTTTAATTTCAAAGCAATTAATGAGGAATTTCTGTAAAAGAATGGCAAAAGTAAATATTCTTTCATTAGTCATTTAACTTAGAGAACATTATCCTTCACACTGTATATATTTTTGGATATTCAGGTGACCTACTATGGACTGGCTTAAGATGTTTTAGGTTACGCTAGCAGTTCATTACAGTGGAACCCGCTTACACTAATCAACCAGAATCATTCCCATACAAATGATGTTTAAATATTTTGCTGATAGTAATCAAGTCGTCACTTACGTCTTTTTGTACATGACAGTATACGGATAAAAAAAAAAATCTATGGTACGGTAATTCTTGTTTTGTTTATTTAACTTAACTCCCCTGATACTTTGCCTGGCAGTAACCTGTCTGCTTCCAGCTGGCTACCTGAGGCTGGCAATGTGCGCACATTACAATCATGACAGTGAAAAGAAGGTCATTTTCTCTAATGAAAAACGTAGACTAAGAGGGAGATGACTGGTTGCTCTGTTTATACAAATGTGGATCAAAATCTTGTGTCAAACAACAGAATCGACAGAAAGTCAATCCAGGCACTCCGAAAAAATCTAGAAAAACGAGGAAGGAATATTTAAAAACTTTCATTGTAGCGGCCACATCATTACAAGAGCCAACATGTTTCTACCACTGTAGGTCTTGGTCAGGGCTTTCAAAACGAAAAACGTAGTCTCCTCAAAATGTATCACAAACTGCCAAAAACGAGCCAGTGAGATGCAGCAGTGGTGTTCCTCAGGCTACTTTGTGTAGTCTACTAAAGCAACAGGAAACACTCATGGCTGCTGGTAGTGGAGACAGGAAACTAATGCGCATGGGGAAAGCACCTGTGGTTAAAGCTGAACTCGTAAAGTGGACTGATAATGCCCCTACATGATGCCCCCTATTATTTTATATTCATGTAATTGATATACAAATGTTAGTTAGATGGTAATCTGCATGAGGGATAAAGAAAAATACTCAGTTATATGAATCATGTCCTAATAGTTATCACTGTGACCCTGACAGACGTGATCACTGTAAGAGGGTTCCACCTTAACTAGAAGTGAAGGCAGCTGTTTATGTGCAGTATTTTCTTAATAATAAGCATCAAATTCCCCACTTCTTTACTAAAAACTTCCAGGAAATTACAAAATTAAGAAGTTACGGACCTGTAAAATAAAGCGTCAACAAAATTGTTTTGAGAAGACAAGTGTAACTGTGAGCCACTTCAGCCTAACCACAAAATATATATGCAATTACTATTTGATCAAGTGTGAAATACACACAGGCATTCCTTTACAGCACCCCTCAACATGCACACTGGAGCTACACACAGGACATCCAAACACACTACAGACAAGTGTACATACAGCCACACACACACCAACACAGTTGCACCAGTTGGTTGATACCTTACCGTCACTCACACACTAATATGCCACAGCCTTCTCACCCACTTTAATCAACTGCAGTGCTAATCATGTCACAGAAAAAGAGGTGTCAACTCATATTGACATTTGTTTTTAAACAGGAAAAAGGACTTTTAGTGATGTTAAAACCATTAGGTTAATACATTCTGTATATGTTGTCAACTTTTAGAAGTACTGAAAACTGAAGCCACTTTTTGTTTTTGAGGGGAAAAAGAGGAATTTAAGCATGCACATGACTCTTGTATATACTGTACTGAACTCGTAGTGAAGCCACATGATGACCTCATGGGTGGGCTGTATGTTAGCACAGCTCCGGGTGTTTCCCTCAGCCTTAAAGGTGAACTCTGCAGTCATGACGTCTCTGCTGAACTGAAGGTGTAAAAGCCAAAGAGAACAAAATGGGGGGGGGAAACCCCGCCAGAAAACCCGGTATTTTTCTTTTCTTTTTATTCTTTCCGTCACGTGATTGACTCTCAACTTCATACTGCAGAGTTTTCCTTTTCAGAACGAGCAGCTCTAGATCCTTGTCGGCGGATATAAGCTTTGCTCTGTGTCCATTCAGGGGCTGTACTAACAGACTTAAGGGGCGAACTCTGAACAGCCCCAGTGTCTTCAAAGCATCTCTTTAGTCAGTGTTGAAAAAAATGAATTTTGTAGTGCATTTTAATTTATCTTTTGATTATTGTTATTGCTATTTTAAATGAAGAAGCAGTGCAGGATGTATGTATTCAGAGAAAAGCGGAGTATGTGATATTCTGCCTAACTTAGTTGTATATTTAAATCGCTCACACAAGAACATGGACATTTCTCTCAGTGTTTGATACATGCTTATTGTACTGTAGGGTCAAATGGTAATGTGAAAAACTGATCGAACCTCCCCACGCATTTTGAATCTGTCCTTTCTCAGAGATGTGTAACACTAAAACAAATTCTACCTGACGCAGGACTGACATGAGGTTTGATGAGTTGGGAAGGTTCAGTCAGGGTTTGTAAACACTTCTTCTCAAGTTCTTCCTAAGCTATCAGTTACAGCAACACTTACCGATCAAATATTGGACCAAGTTCTCAAACCATACACACTCTTCTACGGCTTCTACGTCTTCAGAATCTTTAGGAAAGAGTTGATGTTTACAAACACTGACTGGATTGCAAAGAAGCTGATGAAACAGGACGAGTATTTATCTGTTGTTTAATATTGAATGATGGTAAATGAAGGAATTATGAAGCAGTTATATAAATAGGATGAACTAGATTTTCCAGTCGCAGGACAAATTGGTGTTTGTGTCACCACAATTTCTCTTGAGATTCTATGTTTCAGTCGTGCTCCTTCTTGCCACCCCCGTGCCACCGTACGGATGTAAAGCAACTCAGCAACCTAAACTTTAGGGACTTTGCAAACAAGAGGCCGTTTCATTCTCCAGAACTTGATTTTAAGCGTTGATATAGTTGATTTGAAAAAGACACGGAATCTTTTTTTGTTTTTGCTGCCTTCAACTAAATGCAAGCGTGGAAATAGTGTTAATCTGTTGGATCAAAGAGGGCTGAAAATATCAAATATATAAAAAGTAGCAGCTATTCTGGGACCACGGGACCAGGAGCCAGTTAATCATCACACGTCATCCGAAATGTAACATCTTGTTGCACCACAGTGGTGGACCGCAGCCCCCGATGTGACTTTATTGCACAGGATTGAGATGTTGCCTGTTTTTAAGTTTTAAAACATCGATTATTGTAAAGGTTCTGTCTAAACTTGTATCCTGCTGTTTGTATGTATTCTTTTAACCATACTTATTAATTGGTATTCACAATAAAACCAGGCCAAATGTACAGAGTAATACAAATAGCCTTGTTTTACTGTTTTTCTTATTTTAAGAGCACTTGTAAGAAACAGGAAACAGTGTTTTCTGTTTCTTAAATCATTTTCAGAGCATATTTTTCTCAACCACCTCTCACCATGAGCGACGGAGTCCGACATGAACACACTGTTTTCTTTTGAAGTGAGAACAGCTTTGATTATTTCACGAGAGATTTCTGTGTTTATGTTTTTGTACTCTTTTCTCAACAGTTTGAAGTCAGCGAGGCTGAGTTGGAAAAAGGTGTTGTCTCATATTTATGAGTACTAGAGTTTCAGCAACGTATGGGTCAAGACATGATGACAGTTGTTTGCTTTTTTCGATGAAGCAGATTAACTAAGCTTTTGAGAATTGCATGTACACCTGATTGCTTTATTAGGTAAGTGTATTTAAAACGATTGCAGTCTTATACAACAGTTCAGCAGTAAATTCTACATTCATGAAGGTTTTAATATTTCACAGTGGTGACTATTATTATCAATCAAACCCATTCCCACCTTTCCATCTATTTCTAATAGTTCACCTTCTTCATACACATTTACACCAGCATTGCAGTGTAGTGTAGTGCAGCATTCACACCCACAATTTCTTTACTACAATTTCTGTACTTTTACTTAAGTACACATTCAAGGTACTTGTATTTCCTTTTATGCCACTTTGTACTTCCACTCCACTACATCTCAGCGGTAAATATTATACTTGTTACTTCACTGCATGCCTCTTTACAGATTATGATTTATCTCCAGATGTGTTGGTTTTGAATGTTTGTGATAAAGTGAAGGATGAACATTGAAACCTCTTGGATCAGCTGGAAAATTTGTCACAAACCTGAAAACAGGGCTGTTTTTCTGATTCCATGAAAAGTTGACTTTTTAGGTATAGGCAGTGGTGAGGTGGTTGTTGGTGAGGTGAGTGTACGACTAGGTAGGTTGGTAGGTTACAGAGGAGGAGGTGAGTAAACTCTGCTGTATATTCCAATGACTTTTTAGCTGCTAGTGGGTGTCCTATAAATGGCCTGGAAAAGAGGTGGGTGTACCCTCCACTACACCAGTGGAAATCTGTGGTTCTCACAGGACGGTGACACTACAAACATGATGATCTTAAAGAATATGATGCGTTGCTGTAGATTAAACTACCCAACAGTATATGAAGGAGTTGAAATTAGCTCAGCCTAGAGGAAAATAAGAATCCTTCAGGATCTAAACTTAAAGTCACAAAATTTGTCACTGTATTAGCATGGAGGTAAATCCTCCACTGGCTCAACCACTGAGTTGAGGGAGATGACGCAACATCTCAAACTTGAGGAACTAAGATTCACATTAAATGGCTCTTCTGATAAATTTGTGAGAACTTGGAGACTCTAAACCCCAACTTTATTGATAACTCCACGTGAGGTAAATCACATTTACTTAATATTTTTTCAATCTATTTTTTTTTTTTTTTTTTTTTTTGGCATCTTGTATCACAATGGGATAGACCCTGATAGGCCTTTATCTTTTGTAATGCTGTATAGCTGTTTATATGTAGTTAAAAAACAATAAAAAATATGTTTTAAAAAATTAGCTCACCCTTAAACATCTAGAACAGTAAAATGCAACATACACATTAATACAGCAGTGATATTAATCCAAAAACACTGACGGGGAACATTTTACTGCACAATTAGTACTTGTAGTTTTGATACTTTAAGTAAATGTTGCTTAAGATACTGACATATTTTACCTCAGTAAGGTTTTAAATGCAGGACTTTTACTTGTAGCAGAGTATTTTCTCATTTCTTCCACCACTAACATTCAGTTTTTTGTCTAAACTGTTTCAGAGAGGTGCTGAGAAATACTTGAAACCAGGTTTTTGTTAGGACATTTCAACATCATCCCCTGCCCTGCCACTAGATGGAGGTGTGTGTGTGTGTGTGTGTGTGTGTGTGTGTGTGTGTGTGTGTGTGTGTGTGTGTGTGTGTGTGTGTGTGTGCCATGCGTGTATTAGAGAGACCTATAAGGCTAGATAGAGGAAATTGAAGTGTAAAAGGCATGTCACTGTAATTTCAAAGTGTTATTTTAAAATATTGATTAATTGCACATAATTTATTTTATTTTGTTGCAGTTACAACAAAAAAAATGTATATTTCAATAGTTCATCAAAATAACATCTGTTAAAACAGACAATGTAATCAAGCACTCTTTCCAGAGCCCGTGTACAGTCCAGTTCTCAGCTGAGCGTAATTTTTCTCCTTGAAATTATGGGATGGGAGTGCTCTTCTTTGTGAGCCCATAAAAAGGCGAGCATGCACCTCATTACCTCAGCAATAAAAGAATACAGCCCCCAGTGCAGTGTAAGCAATGTCAGTGTGCAGAGTCCAACAGCTCCACTGTCTTGTTTCTCGGGAGATGATTGTCAAAGTCTTTTGCTCCAAGTTCAGACCAGCAGCTGGTGTGCGGGGACCATGCCCTCGGGGAAGACGGTCAAGTTCATCCTGTATGAGGTGCTGCAGTTTGCAGCCCTTATCGTACCCATCTTTGTGATTATGGAGAGGTTTGCCAGCCTCATTCGTGACGTGAAAGGACGGGATCTCACGGCCTACTGGCTCGTGGTGGCGGCTTCTATCGCCTATGTGACCACTGTGACCCTGCTGGTGTGGGTTCCCCTGAAATATCTGATCCTGAAGCGGAAGAGGTTTTTATCAGAGATCACACAGTGGTGAGTACACCTGTTGGGAAGTAGTGTAATCAGTGTCACAGTGATTCAGCATCTGCATTTAACAGATAAAGAATCTGACATAAACAAGTGAGCAAAGTCAAAATGGTTAGAATACAAACCATTTGAGGCAGATTTGGGATCTTGGCCTAAATAAAATTGATGAGGAAAAAAACACTCGTAATGATGCAGTAGTGGAAGGAAAACTGCTCCTAAATAATGCTACAATTTAAAATACATTATTACAAATATGTCCTGCATTAAGACATTTAATCAGAAAGATATGCTTTAAAATATTGAAAGTAAAAGTTCCCCATGATGCAAAATAACCACAGGAGTTATAACATTGTAGCTGGTCAATGTTAAAATAATCTTGACTAAGCCTTCTTTATACTGTTTTGTAGCTTAATGTTTAACAAAGCATCATATTTTGCATGCTTTGTTTATATCATCTGAAAGTGAAACTACGCAAGTAAGTTTATTATCTCAGAATCCTGAGAAAGGTTTTCATTGGAAAAACAAAAAATCAGATCGTTTTGTTTTTTTCCCATGAAAACTTTTCTCATAATTCTGAGATAATAATCTTGTTAAATCAGAAAAAACAGGGCAATTTTTTTTTCTCGTAGTTTCTATTTGCACTTGCGTAAGAATACTCACACTGCATCTATTTGGCTAATTTCACTGATCCCTATGAAGTGTTATTATGGATCCCACTGCCCGCTGTGGTTGGCTAGTCATGTTGACGCGTCAAGATGGCAAAGTGGTTATTGTTAGGGCTTGCCAGTCTCAGATATCCTCTGAGATTCAAGTGGTAAATGTATGACAAAAAAACAAATGTACTGGCAGAAAGTCAGATGACTTAGCATGAAGAGTGAGACAGTCCATAGAGGGAATAAGACATGGTAAGTGAATGGGTGAGGCACAGGACTTTCACACAGGAGACTGGGGTTTGAGTCGTGTGTGAGTCATTGACCGTGTTTACATGCACATAATATTCAGGTTTTTGTGCTTATTCCAGAAACACAATATTCATACTAAACTGCATACATGGCTAATGAAAATAAATATTCCACAGCTGTGCATACTCCCATTAACGTGCCTTAACATGTTGTTTATCACATCAAAATATGGTAAAGTGTAACAACTGGAGCTGCTTCTCATTTTGCTTCTTTGCATCAAAATAGGTTTTTTTCAGTTTCCTACCAGTGGCTGACATGTTGGACCGTGCAAACACAGCCTCCCTCTTTTATTTATCCAACCACCATCTTGAAAACATCAGTGTTGCGATATTTGCATATCCGAAAACCTGTTGGTGTCCAAGTCTTTCGTAATGTTAAAAAGTGGACGTGTCTCTTTTTAGGAGCAAAAATGTGGGCTTTTCTTTTGGGCATGCATCTGTGACACAGCCTTGCAAACTGCTGGCAAATTAATTTGTGAACAACGTATCCATGACAGTGCACAGACCAATAAAAAAGCAAAAAATACCACCAAAAAACCCAACTGAGACAAATAATGATAATAATAATGGTGCATTTTATTTATAGGCGCCTTTCAAAGCTCTCAAGGACACCTTATAAGACATAAAAAGACACAAAAAATGGCACATCCCACGTCTTCATCAGAATATGCTAAATTCGGATAAAAGGCCTAACTCCAAACTGAATATACTGTTTACATGACCCTTCGGGAGTTATTTTCCCAGTATTCACCGGCTCATTATACATTATCCCGCTTATTACACGGCTAATTATCAGTTAAATAAATAATTTGAGACAGAATATTGATTAATTATACGATTTTTATTGATTTATAAATTAAGTAGGGAGGAGAGAATAAAAAACTGCCAGCAACGGCTGAATCTGCGCTACAATAGCTACAGGGAATCAAGAGAAAATAAAAAGCAGCGTCCCTAGCAACACTGGGCTACATAGCAACGGTTATTACACAGTAATATCAGACCTCTGAATGCCGCAACTGACCAATCAGAATACACCATTTAATAGAGCTGTGTAATAAATTCAGAATATTGTCCCATTCAGAATGATAGTGGAATGTGAAGGTAGCCAACGTTGGCTTATCGTTTTTAGACTTTGCTGACTCGTTGGTTTCAGTTGTTAGGATGTATAAAGCTGCTGAATGCACACTCTTTACATAAGACTAGCTGAGTGGACTTGTACAGTTATTGTCATATTTCAACTTTGCCAGTTGCTAGGGCGCCCAGGAATATACACCCGGGTGTAAAAAGCCACATTGGCTATTCCAGATAGCACTGTTGGCTCCTGACACCTGGATGTCTATTTTCTGTCTCAAGTGAATGCATGACGCTTTGATACAGTACATGTATTAAGTAGCATAAAATGAAGTAGGTATAAACAAATCTAAAATTGTACTTGAGTAAATGTGTTCAGCAACTTTCCTGAACGCCTGACGATAACACGATACAATACATGCATACAGCATTAAGAGGGATCAGCACTTCTTTTAAAAAAAAGGGGTCAATGATCGTTGTTTAAATGTGATCTAAAAACAACCGTTTTTGTTTTTCAGGAGACCGACAGCGCTGGCGTATCTCCTCCTGTGTACATTACCGTGCTTTGCTATTTTAATAGCCAGCTCCAAGGTAATGTCATCGAGACTGATCGTTCTTGTCATGGAGAGGCACCTGTTGACGTTTTGTTCTGTCATGCTCTGACGGGGACCTTGAACAGGCATATTTGTTGTAAACAGTCCATTTGTGGCACCAGCTCGTTTTATGACCCCCTTGTGTGAGAGAATGTGTTTAGGGCACTATTATTATTCACTGAGTGATGGTTGACACGGCGCATTGCACCACAGAGAAAGAAGAAGATTGCTTGTCACCAATTCCACTCAGTCTCTTGAGGTTTTGCTCCTTGAAGCTACATCCAAATGTTTTCTCAGAGTGCACTGAGAGGGACTTTAGCACCATCGCAGTTGTAAGAAAAAGGCAGTGGAAATGTGTCCACCGTCACATGACTGTAATCTCTGTGTGGGGTATTCAGTAACCCTCAGTGAACATAACAGGTTGGCCATTAACCCAAGCTTTAATATCATCCACCACTCAAAGAGAACACAGGAATTTTTTACATATATGTGACGCTGTCTTTTATTTCTGGCCCAGCCAAGGACATAAATAAGAGCATCTGGCCACACAGAGAGACGTGTCAGACATATTCATACATTAAATATTTCTTAATCTTATTTAAAGGGCATTCAGCAGTGCCTTAATGTCCGTAATGATGGGGTGATAAAACCAGATGGCTTCATAAATACTTGGCTCCTCTTCAACAGTCCAGCCAAATACCGTGACGAAGAGTTTCGATTCACTTTCTTCCTGCTCCATCCCTCATGATTTCAAAGTGGCAGATCAGTTCTTTGTATTATTGAATTCACATTTGTTTTCGCTATTATGGGTTGTACCGTAGGTGCAGGTGGACAGAGGGGAAAGGCTTGACCATTTCGCTGAGTTGCCCGTTTCCTTGGTGCTTTTCTGCCTCATCTGTGTGGATATCATAGAGAGGATACGCCCCTGCAAGCTCATTGGACAATGTGAGTTGTTGAAATGAAATGATGTTCAGGTGTATACGTCGTGCATGTTAAGTGTTTTATGTTGTTTGTTCTGCGAGATCAAACTGATTAAACGTTTGTTGATATTTTGACATGACACAGCAGGAAAAGCAGGAGTGTGAATAATTACATTAATCATGGTTGAATTCCATTTAGCTGCTGCAGTTTCAGGGTCCTGGTACTTGGCATGCTGATTCAGTGTCACACTGTGTGGGGCTTACTGGGGTACTTGAATAGAACAGAGCCATTTATGTTATTAGTAGCTGTTAATGTCTGTAGTTGTTGACTACAGTTGAGGAGATACACTCACACTGGGTTCACTTCTATACTGAATCAAATAGTGAAAATAAATATTCCCCATTTTTCTGAGGACCCCTGAAACTCTCTCTGAACCCCTGGTTGAGAACTACTAATGTAGATCATACTGTAGGACTGGGCGATATGGACAAAAATTCATATCCCGGTATTTTCAGGCTGAATGGCGACATACTATACATATCTCAGTATTTTCTACAAAGTGGGCTACATGTTCAGTTGCAAGCTGATCCACAGCTGAAGTCCCCTGTTATTTTTGCTGCATGTGTTTTTCCACAGCAGGGCAGGTAAAAGAAGTTCACCTGTTGGAGGTGAGCTGTTTGCAGAGGTGCAGTAAGAGCCTGTCGTCTGCAGCTCTTCATCAACATCTCACTGTGGATGTTTCTAATTTTACTCTTCTTCCCTGCCAGATTGTTACAGTTGTCTTATTTAAAGAGAAGCCGCTAACAAAGTTTCGCTAATTCGGTAATAAACATATTTCAATTCCCATAGACTCTTAAAAATAAAGTTCCCCTGTTATTTTGTTACATAAAAATTTTTATTGTGAAGCAGCAAAATAAGGGAATGTTGAGTTTTAAAGCAGCAACTTTACACAACTTCTGATACAGCTGATAGAGAACATTAAAAAAAGTTAAAAAAAAAAAAAAAAAGGGGCAGATATCTAAAGTAAAAACCTGACGCAAGAGAGCCTACACCGTACCCTCTGCTGTAACCCAACGTGCACCTCCACAGAAACCTCGCAGCGACACAGACCTCCTGTCTATTTTTGCAAGCTAAAACCATTTCCCTCAGTGGAAACAAAGCTTTTATTTACTTTAATTTCACAGATAATAAACAATAAATTATGAAGACAATAAAGCCTCCACAAAAATAGCATTTTAAGTCTTATGCGTGACTTATCCTGGCTTCATACGAGTAGAGGCAAAGTCTGCTTGCCGCTAGGCTAATTTATACAATGTAAAATGCCATAGGCTTGTGCTAAAAACGTTAGCATATTGTATTTGTGGGGAAAATGTGTCCAGATTTGTGTACTTGTGTTTGAAATTGTCTCTATTAAGCAATGTTTAATGTGTGTTTTGGGTGTGTTTTGAATTAACTAAAACTTTACAGCACTTCACAAAAAACCCAGCTGATGACTAGGGTTTTGGAGGTGTAACTGCAGAGTGACACAGACACACCACCGCACAAGAATAAACACTCACAACAGCACAGGCCACGTGCGTAGGCTGCAGTGTAGGCTATGCATAGAGCTGACGCACACACATATAAATCCTGCTTAAGACTGCAGTAGGCCAGTATAGTTGTGAAATAGCTACACAAACTACTGTAATGCAGTCTAATACAACAATCCTGCCATAAATCCTGCCTTCATGTTCAGTTTTTGGTGGAACTGTTTCAGAGAGATTTTGATTCAACTTTGTGATCATTTTTGGAGGCTGTAGTTTGTGGTGATGTTGAATTGTATTGTGCTATACTAACAGCTGTTTCTATTATCTTGCCCACCACACCCAACTGATATCAACGAGGGTAGGCTAAATAACAGAAACACCTCTGTGTGTAATGTATAAAACTGATCTTGACATTGGCTGGTCCTTAGGTAAACATAGTGCTGTATAACAGCTGATGTTGTGTGTGTGCTCTTGTCATTTGCAGCAGACAGTCTGGATTCGGACTTTGACATGCCAGGCCCCATCCTCACCCACCTGGAGCAGGTGACCTCCGTAACAGGCCAGCTGCATGCTGAAGAAGGCCAGAACGGTTTGACCCAAGGCCACCCACAGGCCAGGAACGGCAGCACCTCTGGCAGACGGCAGGACCTCGCTGGCTCACCCAGCCACTCAACACCCAGCTCACGAGCTCCCAGCACGGCCTACCTGTACTCCTCATTGTCACGCCCCCGATCCTACTCAGGTCCTCTGGGCTTCCTGTGGAAGAGGGACAGAAGGTCAGAGGTGTTTGTGGATAGCTTCCTGTTTTGGTTTGACACTGTGGAGATGGTGAGAGTGGCAGGAGATCCATCAGTCTTCTACTCAGTCTGGGTGTTCCCAGTCTACATCCTCGCCTTCATGTCCACTCTCCGCATGGTCATCACTCCTAACAACCCCTTGTTGTCTTTTGCTGGAGTCACTCTGCAGGACTTTCCTTTCTTCATCATTCGAGTCGCTCTGATTGTTGTGTTTGGTTATGTAACTCCTGTGTTGTACTCATTGAAAAATGTGCTGGTGAGCCTGACTTTTATCTACTTCACATTCCTGTCTAAGCTGAGGATTTTCAGAAGGCAGAGCATGTTTTGAGGAGGAGTGGCACATTCTGTTGTTAATGAGAGATCCGCTTTGATTGTGGATGGTTGAACAGTTGGTGTATTTATGTGTAGGGAGCAGCACCAGAGAAACATGGAGCTGCTACTGATGATCAAGAACAACATGCTCTGAATTATAATGGCTGCAAATGTATTAGAAGGTCATTCATCCAAATCAAAGTGTGGAAATGATTCTGGATTTAAAACAAAAAAAAAAAAGCTATGTAGGTTGGAGTGTACAGTGAGTCAACTGTCCTCATTTTTCTGTGACATATTTGAATGTATTTATTGATGCTTAATTTTATGTTAACTTGCTACATTTTTTAACTGTACCACATTTGTCAACACACTGCAAACATTTGTTTTAAATAAAATACTGTAAACATTTCAGACAACCCTAACTTTGTCAAATAAATATCCCTTGTTTTAACACAGGTGTGAAAGGAGTCACTCGTGCCCAAAGAGAATTATTACCTGACTTTGCAGCACAGCAGGTCCAGATTCGGTGGAGATCTGGAAATCTATGAATAAGTATGGGATCATGCTTCAACTGATATATAGTGCAATTTAAATAAGTGGTTGGTAAATAATTATTGATGAGTATTGATACTTCAAACACACAGTTAAAGCTGGGGTAGGCGATTTTGTTTTGGTTTCATTCATCATTATTTCCTATGATAACTTTAAGCACACTGTAATTCAAGTGGACTGAGAGAGACTTCAGCACCTCCTCTTGGCTCTGTTTTTAGACTTTAGAGAATCTAGCCTGTAATGGGAGACTGTGGCCAATCAGAGGTTATTTCTGAGGGAGGTCGTTCCTATTGGCTGTTCGACAAATGCAGATGCGTGTGCAAGTCCCTTCGATGAAAGCCTGGTTCAACAGCTGACAATTCTGCAGAGAAAGTTGCTGTTGTAGCATTGGCAACAACTGCTTTATCTGTCAAAAAGAGTTCCTGTGTCCTTCGTCCATCTGAACTGCCATTTAATTTCACTTAATTGATTTAAGGTGGCATACTTTTTAGAACAAGAAACTCCGTGTTTGAGGAATATTAGGGCCAGGCATAAAAAATTACATCAGAGGAGGAAAATTTATTGTTACTATTATCACTTTTTTGCATTTTGAGAATAAAGTCAAAATGTCAAAAATGAAGTTTACATTTCAAGATCACAGTAGAACTTTGAGAATAAATCGCAGTACTTGTGTTGCAGTGTTACGTATGGCTACCTCTACAAAATGCTTTGTGCAGATTAATGGGTGTAATTGTCTCTCAGAATCAGTTTTAGTAACAAGGAAATTATTTATCTTTTAGTGCATAAATACAGTGTGGTAATAAGTATCAGAGCTTTAAAGAGATTGTGCCAAAAATTGCATCTGTTCAGAGAGACATTACCTGACAAAGTTGGAAGAGACGACTGCATATGTGGAAATGGAAGGATGCAAGGATATCCATGGTTACATCTGCGAGACAATAGAGAGTTTATGTTGTTTGTACTTTATTCTCGACATTTCAACTTTAATCCCAACATTTCAATTTTATTCTATAAACAAAAAAAAAACAAAACAATGAAATGCAAAAATAAAGACAATAATAATATATAATAAAAATCTTCCTACTCACATTTTTTCCTTTACGCCTGGCCCAAACACTTCAAAAAAATCAGCTGCCACTGAATGAACAAACTGGGTAATGTTACGTACTGATGGCCTGTGTAGACTGATTTTTTATTAATTTATTATTTATTCAACTTCAGTCTAACCAGGAAGTCCCATTGAGACTGAAAACCACTTTTAGAAGAGACACCTGGTCAAGGTGGCAGCCAATCAGAAAACATTTAAAATGCAACAAATACAACACATATAATACAAAAATGCTACGTTCTTTATGATGCCCTGAAATCCATCAATGGATGTGAGTGTTTAAAATGTTTTCTTGTTCCACGTCCAAGGTGCACAGTAGGAGAATTCACTTTTCCCCACATCTGTTAAAACCTGGGGCACATTAAAAAGCAACCACTTGGAGGAGCATAGCTGGTGACTACCACAGCCGACACACAGCAGGGTTAAGAGGTAGGCCGGAAGTTTGCCCAGTATTGCTTTATAGATAAAAAATATACCAGTGCTGTTGTCTGAGACTGGTCAATGATGTCCAACCCACCAAATCCTAAAGAACGCACTGATGAGTAAGTGACTTTGCATTTAGAATAAAACGTAGAGATGCTCACCTCTATTTTACCACAGTTTGCCTGCCTCAGACAAATTTCTTTGATGTGAGACAGAAAAAAAAAGGAGAGTCAGCACAGAATCCATACCCGTGCCTTGAGCCTGTGTTTCTGCAAGAGACCACTCACCACAGGATAGATCTATTCACTCATAAAGATGATCACTCCTGTCCTTGTTGTGGCTCTCATTTATTAAGGTTTTTCCTTTAATTTGTCTCCCATGTGTAGATGCAACACAAAGGGTTACTCCTCTGTGCTACCATCAGTGTGTGTAGACCTTACTGAAGACGCTGTGTGTATTATCTGTTTTTCTCTTTCATGTTCGCCTCTATCACAGAATCAGCAGATGGAAATATTTTCTTTGTGTCTCTCTGCTTCTGTCTCGCTTGCTTTGTCCTTGGCTGTTGCAAATTAGCATCTCACCCTCGTCTTTTGCCTGTGGTGCAGGCACCATGGTGGTATATGTGTTTTCATGGCCGTATAACTCACTGAATTGTAACCTTGGGCTATGTGTGTGGCTGTATCAATACAGAAAGCCACAGTGACACCACAGAGAGACACTGGTGTATAATCGGCGGTCCTCCACCAGGACACGTCTGACAGAATTATACCCCATGGAGCACTTGGTCTTTGTCTGTCTGATGGATGAGCCAGGGCCGCGGGACAAACTGTTTAAGGGAATTGCCAAATCGGTGGCTCCTGTTTCTCCTCCCTCCCCCCAAAAAAGGAAAAAGATGAAAGAATATGAAAAACAGCAGAATATCCATCTGCATACGTGGTGATAAATTGAGTGAATTGCCAGTGCCACACTGAGTGGGAAAATTGTTTGATGATATACACAACCAGTGACAGGACACAGCTGCAATTCACAGGGACGGAGCAGAGCTGGCCTGCTTTCACTTACTGGTATGAAAACTAAAATTAACTTTCCTTAATTTCCCCACAGCCACGATCATCCTCCTCCTTAATGATTCATTCTGTAATCTGCAAGAAAGCATTAGTGCAGCTTGAGTTATTGTGGCCGTTTTACAGTCATGTTGGCAGTCTGGAGAACACTTTTTTTTTTAATTCCCGTGACACAGAATGAATGCTCAGAATGATCAAAGGAAAAAAAGCAACAGCCTGCATCTATTCCTCTTTATCTGAGTCTGTAAGAGCCACATTCAATGATGAGGAGTTCTCTGAGGCAGGAGCTTTCATTTCCGTCTTTTTTATTTGTCATGAAATGAACTTTTCATGCATGCTTAGAGAAGCTTTGCATTAATTCATCCAGTTATAACTTCACATTCAGCATGCAAAAATCAGAAATTGAGAACTTTAAGTCTAATTTTATTAAATCAGGTCAAAAAAAAAAAAACACTGCCAGTGCAGCAACTGCTTTCTAAAACTGACTCAAGGAGACCGACCTGCCTTTTCCTTTAACACTGAAACGTAGAGATGCCAGGGCCGTAGCCAGGATGTTAGAAATCCAAAAACTCAGCAAGAATTATCCATATTTTATCTCTGCACATAATGGTTGAGTGTCAGGTTTGTTTCTGTTGGAGAATACAACTTTTGTTATTTGAATTTAATTCGAAATTATAATTTATTATCATTTCTAGCCACATTTGCTGTTCTATTGAGCACTATATCACAGGCAACTGGACACGTTTCACCTCTCATCCAAGAGGCTTCTTCAGTTCTAACGTACCTGTGCAGAGTCACAGGCTTTAAACCGTGTGGGGTTGTGAACCCTTACTCAAGTTTTGGAGTCGTTAAGGTCTCATGTGAGTCACTGACCCAACTGACCATTGCATGTGTCATTAGGGTTAGATGGGTCTGAGGGTTGCCTGGGGAGGGATCCTAAGACTACATTGTAGGTGGGTGATAAGTGGTGACAAGGCCACCTCCTCTGTTTAAAGATTAATTCATTTTCCATAATAGAGGCCAGCTGACATTGGGTGAGAGGCGGGGTACACCCTGGACAGGCACCAAACTATCACAGGGCTGACACATAAGCCCTTTTTAGATTGGAATTGTGCAAATTTGCAGGAAAGCCCAATCAGTCTTTTTTCAGCATTGGCAGTATAAAAACAAAATCGGGGAGTGCAGCAAAATGCCGCCTGCCTACTTTTGTTTATACAGAATATGACTTTTTCAGGGCAATGGGGGGCATGAGCAAGTAACAAACGTGTAGCTCAGCTTGTGACATAAACAGTGACATGAGAGGGAAGCCGCGGCTCGTCAGTCCTTCGGCGATTCTCTTGTAAGTCGGCCCATCCTTCACCATTCCCGTCATTTGACGGTTAATGGCCTCTTCATTTGCGAGGACAAGGAGGGTGCGCAATTCCTTGTCTCCCCAGTTGCTCATCTTTACAGTGTCTGTCAGGTTTGTATTTCCCTCTTGCTACTAGCTGCTCATTCCTGCTGCTATCAGCTGTTTCCTGTTAGTCCACCGCCAGTGGGTCGCACATGCAGCGTCATCAACAGCTCCTCCCACAAGTCATCAACGGCCCCTCCCATTGCGGAAAGCCACCTCTGTCTTTTTTAACTCAAAGGGTTCCGCAAATATGACTACCCTACAATGCGGAAAATTGGGCACCTCGGATCAACTCACCAATCCGGCTCAGCTTGCCTGCAAAACGGCCCACCAATTGCCGAAAATCTGGCAGTGTAAAAGGGGCTTTAGAGACAGACAACCAATCATGTCCACAACTACAGCCAATTTAGAGTCACCAATTAACCTGCATGTCTTTGGACTGTGGGAGGAAACCGGAGTACCCAGAGAAAACCCACACTGAAAAGGGGAAACTCTGGGTTAAAACCAGTAACCCTCTTGCTGTGAGGCAACAATGCTAACCACTGCTCCACCATACTTCCCATATAAAGATGGTCATTCTAATTTGATATAGATGGTGCCATTCACACCTCTTTCAAAGAGCATGGATACCAAGAAGCGAAGCTCCGTTGAATTTTTGCCAACAGCCACTAGGGGAGCTGTGGTAGTGCTGCCTCCATTTTGGACTGTTGAACTTAGACTGTTGCGCCCAGACAACATGCAAGATGTCAAGGAGAGAGGAGAAAAAAAAGTTAAAGAAAACAGTGTAGTGTAATTAACTGCAACAACTATCGGTGGAACACCCCGCACCTGGCCTTCCACCATAGGATCCCAACAGGTAAGAACTCCTGAGGTGTATCATATTAAAATAGCCTGTTATTATTATTATTATTATTATTATTATTATTATTACAGTCCCCATACTGTACAAACTGTAAATAAATCTTTATTCCTGACTATGTGATGTCGCCATTAATGTGTTTCTCGTTAAAATATTGATTTTTTTTTTTTTTTTTTAATTTTTTGGTAGATTGGTTTATGGGGTGATTTTGAAGGAGTTATTAAGTTAATCTTCTCATAAGTGGATGTAATATATAGAGATGCCATCTAGGCCATTTTTCTTCTTTTTTTAAAAAAAAAAATCTATATTTTGCTTTACAAAAACGTGAAAAAGCAGCTGTGACCAAGCTATCACGAGGTGAGTAGCACTGTAAGCATAATTAATAGTGATATACTTCAGTTTGTCTGTGTGTTTTGTATGCAAGCGGGTCTGCTGCGGTCTGCTGACAGTCCAAAATGGCGGTGGTAGGACGAAACCATGGGCGAGTCTATTGCTATGGGGCGTTCTATTGAGCTTCGCCTCTTGGTATCCATGCTCTTTGCCTCTTTCAAACCATCTGTCTCCTCTGGCCAAGATGCTGTCCTCAAAAGAACGTCCTTTCTCCTTTAGATGTAAATGGACAGCTGAGTCTTGACCTGAGAAGCCAGCTCTTCTGTGCTGTGCTGTGCGCTTGTGAACTTAAGATTACCATGGTCTGGATGACTGAGAATCTTCACAGACACATTTGCTGTTTTGCTTTTGGCGTGGCAATGCCGGTCTGTCTGACGGTCGATATTTCAGGTCCAGCGATTTGGTACAGACTGAAATATCCGAACAAGTACTGCACGTTGCTGCAAAATTTTGTACAGATGTTTAAAGCGATAGTGCACCCAAAAATGAAAATTCGGCCATTATCTACTCACCCATATGCCGACGGAGGCCCTGGTGAAGTTTTAGAGTCCTCATATCCCTTGCGGAGATCGGTGGGGGGAGCGACTAGCACACCTAATGGCTGACGGCGCCCCAGACTAACGTCCAAGAACACAAAATTGAATCCACAGAGTACCTCCATACTGCTCATCCATAGTGATCTCAGGCTACTGGAAGAAGCAGCCGCTGCAGCTCATGAGCCTCAGCCAGCCGCAGAATACCGGAGTCGAGCACTGGAAACCTGGTGGTGTAGTTGTTTCAAATGCAAAGCAATGCCAACAGATGAGGAAAGTCTTTGCTGCTCAGACTGGGAATTGGCGATGCCTGCACTTGAGAATCTGGACATCAGTACTGATGAGACTGCTGCTCTTCAGAGATCACTGATCACCCTGAGCGCGCGCACGTGAGCGTGGAGCACAGAGAGGCAGTCAGAGCTACAGGCTACAGTGAGGCTAAAACAGAATTCATATGACGTTTTTCAAAACAACTTTTTATGTCGTGGCTGCAGCACACTTGGATCACTATGGATGAGCAGTATGGAGATACTTTGTGGATTCAGTTTTGTGTTCTTGGACGTTAGTCTGGGGCACCGTCTACCATTAGGTATGCTGGCTACTCCACCCGCTGATCTCCACAAGGGATGTGAGGACTCTAAAACTTCACCAGGGCCTCTGCCGGCATATGGGTGAGTAGATAATGGCTGAATTTTCATTTTTGGGTGCACTATCCCTTTAAAGTAGGATGAATCTCATGAACTTCTTCTCTACTGCCACCATGAGGCTGGTTGATTTTTGATGAAGCATCTCAGCAACTTTTGGATGGACTGATGTGACATTTTGTACAGATTTTCATGGTACCCAGAAGGTGTTTTGTAAAGACTTTAGGAATCCCTTGACTTTTAATCTAGCCCCACCAGTAGGTCAAAGTTTTCCCTCATGCCTTGAAATATCTTCATCCACAAGATGGATGAGCACAAATTTGGGACGTTTGGGACGTTCTTCAGACATTTTGCAAGCAAAATGTCTGAAGAACTATTGACGAACTGCCATGAAATTTGGTAAAGATACCCTTAGGATGAACTGTGATAGCTTTGTGGCTCCCTTAACCTTTGTGGTGGCGAGGAGGCCTAGAGGTGTCTGACCCTTGGGGTCAGGTTGGAAGCAAAGCATGTTTACTAAAATTGAGTAACCTTGAATGGTCTCACTCTGCATAGACAAGCTGTGGTAAAACAACACACACATACACAGATGGAAAGTCATGCATGATGTTTATCTGAGGAGGGGTATAAAAATAGTCCGTGGGCTGCTTTACAGGGCGGGTCTCATTGTTGCGGTATTTGAAGCTGTATGCTGTATTTTCAATAAAGTCCTGCAGGCTGCAGATTGATCCCGAGTCATAGAGTCTTTCTTCAACACTTGCGCCATCATCGGGTCAAAATTTTAATCGCCCAGTAAATTCACTAATGACATTCTCGTCAGCCTCATCTGTAGTTTGTATTTATTGCCAATTAGGTAAGATCGTTTCAGCACTACTTGCTGAACATTAAAACGTTGACATTGTTATTGCAAGCATGTTAGCATGTTGTTATTAGCACTTTGGTCAATGCGTCACTGTGCACAGGTAGAGCTTCAAAGAGCCCATAGATAAGAATATAGTCTACAAAATAGATGACAGACTCAGCTGTACTCTAAGAAACATGTTGATTTCTTTTGGAAACAGGTTGAAATAATCTAACAGATTTCTTTCAGTTCAGTTATTAACAGAAATGTCTTTAAAAAAAGAGGAATGTTTGCAGTGTTTTGCAGAGGCAGAATTATCCCTGGTGCCTCCTCATCCCACTCTCAAGGTAACATGAAAAACAAGGGAGAGCGCGGCAGCAGAGGGGAGAAATGACACAAAATGAAGCAACAGTGGAGGGAGACGGAGCAGACATTGTGGACAGAGATGAGGAGAATAAGATAGAGGGGGGTGGGAAAGAAGGGACAGATAGAGAGATGATGGAGGAGGAGGGGAGATGGGGGGGTGTGCTGTTAAGGAGGGGTGGAGGCTTTGTAAATCGGAGAGGCTGGAGGCGCATTTGAATTCAGGCTGTGTGTCTCCTGCGCTAGCCGAATGTTACCTGCTCTAGCATGGCAACAGAGAGAGAGGGAGAGCGGTGAGCTTCAGCTGCAGCCTCCACACAGACACACAGACACACACACGTGCATACACAGTCACAACAGGAGTGCAAAGAGTGACTCAGGTAAGCAGGAACGCTCCTGATGAGAGAGGACTCCTGAGAGAGGGAAGCAGCGTGTTGGAGTGAGAGATACTGGAGGAGGAGCTATAGAGCTGGGAATTTTTTTTGAGGAGGAGGAGGAAGAAAAGAGGAATCGCAGGGAAACTGAAAATCTGGACTCCCAGGGTGGGCTCACGAGGGAGGGATAGACAGGGATACAGGCAAGACCGATGTGGAATGATGCGAGAGCTGTGACTGGATAAATCTGACAGACCACAGAGCACTGGGAGACACACACAGAGAGGAAAATGACATTTAGTTTTTGGAGAAAGACTATTTGGGGGGCTTAAGCTGGGGGAGGCTGGAGGGGAGGGTTTTTCGACAGGGTGAGTCGGGACAGAGAGAGGGGTGAGGTGTGGCAGTGGGAGGGTAAATAAATACAGGATGGCAGATGAACCACCTGTCCTTCTGAGATGAGGTGAGCACACACACACAAACACACACACACGCTGACACAAGAAACCTCTGACACGCACACTTCTCTGCACATCCACGGGACAGAGCGCAGGACTTTGAAGATGCTGTGAGACGTCTGGATCACCTGAACCCATCTGAGGACACAACTTATGAGAGGGACTGAACGCCCAGGTGATCCTCCTCCCTTGAGAGAACCTGTGGACATAAAGAGATTCTTTTTTTTTTTTTTTCTTTTTTTTTTTAAGCGGGAACCCCCTGAAGAGCTGGCGATCAGGTGGATCACCTGTGCCATGAGGATCCTGTGTGTGAGCCTGGCCTGAGACGACCCGCCCCGGAGGCTCCATCGGCCTGTCCCCCTCCTCTTCCCCCCGCAACTGGATGTCTTGATGTATTGCTGTGGGCTGGGACACTGGCGGAGAGTGCAGTCCACCTATGTAAGTGACCATCTCAGCATCACTTGCAGCGCCTCATGTTTTGATCCCATAGCAACAGTGGTGTCTTGTGGCAGCGGGGGGTGGGGGGTGGGGGGGTGGGGGGGCTATACATCTGTACAATACACGAGCTACAGCAGATTATTGCATACATACTGTATATGCGATTATAAATGTGCAGTAACTGGACACTTTTACAAAACAACGCTGATGATTCATTCACATGTTTGCCATCTGCAGTCTGTGAGCACAATAACACAAGCAGTCTGCTAGCAGCTGTGAGTGTGACTCTTACAACCTGTTATTCGCTGCTAAGGTGCTCACTTCTCAGTGCTGTCTATCTATGTGACTTTTCAGCCAGGCTGCAGTTTATCGGGACAGACGGTGTCATTGTCAAACAGCTCGCTGTATTGATCCCAGCACAGGACTTCATGAAAACATTACCTGAAAGCCAATAATGTGCACAGGATGTCAGGATGGTTTCACCTCTGGTTTGTTTTCCGCCATGAGGCAACAGTTTGATTTCACCCCCAAGCAAGTGATGAGTGATTCTAAATGTATAGCAGCTGCTTAGAAGAGCAGTTCTCGTCATATTATATGTCCTGGCTGAGCTGTCTGAAGGAGCGGAGGAGCGGGGGAGGACAGACAGGTGCAGTTATCTCATTACAGGCCAGGTTTTACTGTCCTCTCAATGACAGAGAGGAGCAGGGAGGACAGTCTCACTCCTCTCCTCCACCTGTTTCTCTTTATATATCCTTGTCTTTCCCATAACTCCCTCTTCCTCTCCTTCCTCGCCTCTCTGCCAGTCTGTTTGCTGCTTCATCACTGTTGTTGCTTTTCTCCTCATGTGTCTAACAGAGCCTCTGTAAAGTCCTGTTGCAGCTGATACTATAGAGTCTCAGAGCTGGGCATTGTGTGATGGCGCTGACTGCAGAGGACCCCATTGCAGCCACATTCCTACATGAAATAGGCTTACTGTCAGCCCTCAACACTCAATAGGCTGTCAGCGCAAAGCCTCGCAGATTACCACATGCCGTTCTGCTGCATGCAATGTGTGCCCACCTCAGCAACAAGCCGGGGAAAGAAACTTACAGAATCAAAAGGCCACGCACGGCTAAAAGCAGTGACACATCGAGAAGTGGGATGTGGTGACAGCAGTCGGTGTTGTGTCATTGGTTTAGTGTGCCTACGACGGGTTTAGCGCAAGTAAGAACTCAGCAGATGGATGTAAATGTAAGGAGGTAAAACAAAATCTGCAAAATGTGTTGTTTAGATGCACTCAAGCCTGAAAAGATTTTGATAAATGGTAAATGTGCTTCTGCCTAATGTGGTGCAAGTACATTACTCATCCGTTATTTTCACTCCATTTACTGACCTGCGCAGTCATCGATGATAAAAATAGGAAAATGTGAAAATAAATGTAATCTGTTACACAATTTATGATTACAGATTTTTCTCGAATACTGGCTTCTTTATCATGAAATATTCAATAGTTTTCTTTTACTGTGCTTCTTAAAATGATTCAAGTGAATCAGTCTGAGTAGGGAATATCACTCCAAAAAGGTTGGGAACCTTTGGTTTAGGATACATTTCTGACTGGCACATGACACATCCAAATTTTCTATTTCAAGTAATGTCAGTTTTGCTCAAAGCAACAATAACAACCACTGTAGTTAGATCTCAACTTTTCCAGCATGAACCTCAATCCATTTAAATTCATATACATATTTTTCTTAAGGAAACGTCCCTCCAGGTGTGGCTTTTGCTGGCAGGGAACAGAGCTGGATTACCTTAAGTGCTTGCCTGGCTCTAAGAAGCATCTGAAGACATCTTCCTGTTTTCTGCTTTAGTTGCTGCTGTTCTTACAACGTCAGTGTCCAGACGGCTCGGCCAGCAGGTGAAGGGCAGGGCTCAGTTATACTCATTATATAAATCTGCTTAAACTTTGAGAAAAAAGCCAAGACTTTACAGGAAAAAAAGTTGTGGCCATTTGTTCTTAAACTCACATTCATCTCCACTGTATGTGCATCTTTACAATTTAAGCAAAACACTTGATTGTCAAGCTTGTCATTGTTTCTGTTTGGAGTACTGTGTCATTCATTCATACCATTTTTAATTAAAGAGAGCTAGGTGAGACAGTTATACTTGCACTGTGTGTTACAGCAAGGAGGGAATCTCACCTTTTATTCTTTGGGAGTTTTGGCCTAAATTGATCATGTATATATAGTCTAGGGAACCAGACAAATCTGAGAGCTCATGTTATATTTGCTCTGGCAGATGAGTCAGGTCTGGCCTGGTGCGGGTTGGGCCAATCACAACCCTTTATCTCATACGGGGCATGTTTCAGACAATGACTGACACCTTGTAGAGTCTCTGGTTTAACACAAAATACTTGATGGTTGCATACTTGGACACTACCGTGAGCATAAACCTAGCTTAGTAAAGAGAAGCAGTGTTGAGGCATTTTCAAAAACAGCAAAGATGGTCGCAGCCGATGTGGAACTTTCTACTGTCTTCAGATTCACTCAGACATATTGATGCTTCATCATCACCGCTCTTTGCACGCTGTAGTCTATTTACATTTGTTCCCCGTTCAGTGCTATGTTACATGTTTCATTGCTCTGATTAGTTGTGGGTCTATCCAATTGTGTCTAGAGGCATTTTGGTCTATGGCCGTTGATAACCCCCTTGAAAATCAAAAAAGGAACTGAGAGGAACCACACCAAGTGGCTAGAAACAGTGCCAGGGTTTGATGCCAATCTGACATAGTGGCCAAACCATGGAATTACATCTTCTGAGTCAACTACATGATGCCATTGAGCCCAAAAAGACTTTTAACATAGACTTACATTGTGAAAGGGACACCTGTGAATCACTGAATACATTTTTGTAGTGTCATAATCCCCGCAAAATAACAGAATTTCAGTATCTGAATTTGATCCATTTGGTCCGATAACATTTCCACAGTCTAGAAATGCCACATGATTAATCCTGATTCAAGACAGTGGAGCACTAAACCGGAAGTAGCCGCCTCAGCCAGTGTAAGTCTCTAGTGGTCTTGCTGTATGAGCCCAACGATGCAGAAGATCGGGGGGATTTAGACTGGGAAGTTTTTTGGCTTCATTCAACTCTGAGCAGCGTTTTTAGGAATAAACTGAGCCATGCCTCCAACTCTGTGTCCAGTTTTCTTTATACGTCCATGATCTAGACTAACTTGAATTTGCAGTGTTCAAAGCAATGCTGTATTTATGAGGGTAGTAAAAAAGCAAGAGATCATTTTATTGAGGTATTCAAAATTACATGAAGTGATTTTTTTTTTAATAACTGTCTTGAACCCTGCTCTAGCGTGCCTCATTCACTAGTATCTAAGTATGTCTATATTGTGTGTCGTTTTACACTGGGAGGATTTCAACTCATCAGTCATGTGGCTCATGATACAGTGAAAAGAGAATTTAGAAAGAATTTGAAACAAGTCATTATTTTACTGTACATGGCACAGACAGAGTCACAGCTGCCGACCTAGATTCACCTGCTGTGAACCTGAATGTCACTTTGAGCAGGATTGTTCAGTCTGTTGTCACCTAATGTGACTGTTGGGAGAGGCCTCAAGAGTCAGGTGAACAGATAACGTCACTGATGGAAGTATCTTACTTGTCTAATTTTTCAGTTGTGGCAGTGAGTTTCTCTTATTACCTACACGTTGACTGAGATGAGTGTTAAAATCTGATCACTGAAATATGCATTCAACTGTTCTCAGATCTATCAAGTCTTAAATCTGAAGGAGAAGATTTATGTGGAGACACTACGGCAGCGAAAAATGTTCTCAAAGCGTGACCAGAATATCCTGCTGAGTTTTGATTGAGTTCCAGGAAATACACTTCACTCTGATCACCTCAGGTGCTTTTTGGACTTCTTTGGTTTTGGTACCACATTTCTGCCTCCAGTTCCATTTCATGTGCCGGATGCAGCATCTCTTGAATTTTTTATACTGCAGAGGTAGCTGTGATTCCTTTCCTCTTGTATGGCCCTCTGCTGTTGAGGTGAATCCATAAGGGCCACAGATCCATACAGTGCTAAGATGGACATTGATTATAATGCTGAATCAAAATCCCGTGGATTTGGTAAACACGCTGAAAGCTGTGGTCTGTATTGACTTGTTTCCACACTCAACACACACTGCTATTTCCTACTTCACCAGAGGCCATGAAATTGTAGATCACAGATGAGTATCTGTGTAGGACCAAAAAAACTCTCCGGGGCTGCTCAGCATCAGCTACTTATTTATTTATTTTTATATTCTTAGAAATGCAGTTTAGAGGCGTAAAAGGGGGGTTACATTAATGGCTTATAAAGTAAAAAAATATAACTGGAAGCTGTTGCAAGTCTTGAATTAAATATATCATGTCTGCTTACAAGAAGCGTTTGGGTTGTGATGTGTTTCCTGTTATTATTTAGATAAATGTAATCAATCTGCAGTTTGTTAATTAAACATTTTGGGAAATTATTCTCTTTCTTTCTAAGAGAAGATCAGTACCACTTTCACATCTGTGTGTTACCTCAGTGATGTCAGATGTACACTATTATCATATCTGAGCAATAACTTTGCCTTCTGTACGATCAGTTATTTCAAAAAGTGCAAAACCATATGTTAATTTGACGATTTTGTGATGCTTACAATCAGTTGTTGATTTTAGTCTGTGCTGTCTCATTTTAATTCATTTCTTGGCATCATCTGAATAGGAACATATAGATTTTTTTTGTCTGTGTTTATGCATCTCTTCTCATGTGACCTCTTTTCAGCCAATCATATTTGGTGTAGACTGTGATGAATGTAACTTGAGAGCATGGCTGTTGTTGGTAAATGGTAAATGGACCTGCATTTGAATAGCACCCCTTTAGTCTTCACTAGGATTGGGTATCATTTGGGTTTTTTCTGATATGGGTGCCAAACCGATACTTTTAAAACAGTACCGGTGCTTAAATGATGTCTGAACGGATACCGATATGGAGGTTGAAAAGTGGCACAAATGGGCCACCTTTCAGAAATGTGTGAGTATTTTGTATAGCATGCCAATGTGAATGGGGTAACTGTAGCTGCTGAACATAATAACATACATAAGGGATAATACATGAATAGGTGTGCAGTTATTGAAAAAATAATGCACACCGCACAGGCAAATAACCCCATGATGAGGAAATGCTGTAAAGCACTTGACAGCCATGCTAGCCAATGCTAGTAGTAGCCAGCCATGAATGGAGTGCAGTCTCCTGCATATGTATCACTGTCAGTCGTGTAGAGTTAGGCTAGACTAGCTAACGTTATTCATTTGGAGTTGAATTAACTTATGAGGAAAGTTATATTACTAACCTGAGGAAATGCTACTGGCGGTGTCGTCTTCGCCATCCAGAATGATGGCGCTAGTATCACTCTCCCAATTGCCACTGCCAGAGCCAGGTAACGTTACGTCCCCACTTTTGCTAGTAGGCCTACTAGATGATGCACTAGGCTCACAGAGGCTGTCGAACACGGTGCATTCCTCCACTTTCAACCTTATGCCGTGCGATGTCAGGTGTTTCATTAAGGTGGATGTATTCCCTCCTTTATATGCAATAGCTTTCAGACATTTGTTGCAGGTTGCATTGTTGGTATCCTTCAGAGAGAAATGGAGCAACACCTTCGAGTGCTTAGCCTTCGGCATTTCAGTTTTGGTAGTTACCTAGCTAGTCGAGGTGAGGGTAGCCGAACACTTTACATCAGCTATCCACTTAGGGTAGTCACACAGCCAGACACACAATTTAACGTACAGTACAGGCCAAAAGTTTGGACATACCTTCTCATTCAATGCGTTTTCTTTATTTTCATGACTATTTACATTGTAGATTCTCACTGAAGGCATCAAAACTATGAATGAACACATGTGGAGTTATGTACTTAAAAAAAGGTGAAATAACTGAAAACATGTTTTATATTCTAGTTTCTTCAAAATAGCCACCCTTTGCTCTGATTACTGCTTTGCACACTCTTGGCATTCTCTCCATGAGCTTCACGAGGTACTCACCTGAAATGGTTTCCACTTCACAGGTGTGCCTTATCAGGGTTAATTAGTGGAATTTCTTGCTTTATCAATGGGGTTGGGACCATCAGTTGTGTTGTGCAGAAGTCAGGTTAATACACAGCCGACAGCCCTATTGGACAACTGTTAAAATTCATATTATGGCAAGAACCAATCAGCTAACTAAAGAAAAACGAGTGGCCATCATTACTTTAAGAAATGAAGGTCAGTCAGTCCGGAAAATTGCAAAAACTTTAAATGTGTCCCCAAGTGGAGTCTCAAAAACCATCAAGCGCTACAACGAAACTGGCACACATGTGGACCGACCCAGGAAAGGAAGACCAAGAGTCACCTCTGCTTCTGAGGATAAGTTCATCCGAGTCACCAGCCTCAGAAATCGCAAGTTAACAGCAGCTCAGATCAGAGACCAGATGAATGCCACACAGAGTTCTAGCAGCAGACCCATCTCTAGAACAACTGTTAAGAGGAGACTGCGCGAATCAGACTACCTCTTGAAGCTCATGGAGAGAATGCCAAGAGTGTGCAAAGCAGTAATCAGAGCAAAGGGTGGCTATTTTGAAGAAACTAGAATATAAAACATGTTTTCAGTTATTTCACCTTTTTTTGTTAAGTACATAACTCCACATGTGTTCATTCATAGTTTTGATGCCTTCAGTGAGAATCTACAATGTAAATAGTCATGAAAATAAAGAAAACGCATTGAATGAGAAGGTGTGTCCAAACTTTTGGCCTGTACTGTAGGTCTACTCAATATCGTCGATACAAAAACAGACCAATTTCAGAACGTGCCGTTCTTGTTGAAGGTGTCGTTTAGCTTCTGTCACTTCACCTCAGTGCTGACGGTGGTGATCCAATAGAGGGAGACATCCATTAAAAAAAAAAAAAGCACCAAAAGGAGGCACCGTAATGTGTGTTTTGTTTCGGTCCGGTAGGTATCGGTTGTATAGGTACCGGTTCCATATAAGCACCGACTTTTGGTACCCAACCCTAGTCTTCATTCAAAGTGCTTTTACACTACAAGTCACATTCACCCATTCACACACACATTCATACACTAGTGGCTGAGGCTACCATACAACAATCACACGCTGATGGAACAGCAATTTGGGATTCAGTATTTTGCTCCAGGATGCTTCGGCATGCAGACCGAAGGAGCTGGGGATAGAACTGCTGATCTTCCAATAAGTGGACGATCTGCTCTACCTTCTGAGCCACAGCCGCCCAGCAACTCCGTTCTTGATGGAGCTCAGCTTATGCCTAACCTGTTCATGCAGGTTATGAACTGGTGTCCAGTCTCGCTGTCTTGTCATTTAATTTTGTAACAGTAGGCTATCACAAAAATTCTCAAACTGATAGACCTACATACATATACTCCTGTCCATATGTCACTTGTCTTAATAAGAAATAATTAATATATATAGGTTTGTCAAAAAGTTCAACTGCAAATTAACACCTAAATGCTGCTGTGGGTATGATAATTTTCCTCAAAACACAATAATTTTAAGCCTCTCGTACCATAGTTTAACATTTTCCATCAAGCAATGCTAATGGTTCTGAAGCAACCTTAGTTTAGCTGGTAGCAAGGGGAAACCGTTAGCCTGTTTCCTAGTTCAGAAATACACCTACTACCTCAAAATTGAGCAACTAACACTTCATTTCATCAATAGATTGAGATGTAAAAAATGCAGCTGAGCATTCACCACACCATAGCCAAGCAACCATACAGTAACTAGGCTCAGCCAGCCTCTGAAGCTTTGAATTTGGGCACATCTTGAAGCAGTGCACATGGGGTTGTAGTAAGAGAGCATCTCCACTTGCAGCATCTCCCAAAACCTTATAGCACACCAACATGACACCACGTGAAATACATGGCAAATGTATTAGCTATGCTCACAAAGTCCAACCAAGCCGTACACTTCAGAGTGCTTATAATTGCAACAGACTGGTAAATGCGTCATTTTGCCAGTCCTCTGATGACACAGCGTGTTTCTCTGATAGTGGTCACTGCCCCCCGGCAAGTGAAATAAAGCCCTGTGCAACCCGCTAGTCTCTGCAGCAAACACGAGCCTGCCCTTCGTGCACATTCGTAGCACCGCCTTTTCGCCATTGACAGACGGAGGAGGGTTCACTTGCACACGTTGTCTCATATAGCTAACGTTAGCTAGCTACGATATTTTCGCAAGCTTCCCAGTCCAACAGGTGTCATGTCATTTGGGCTATAGGCTACGGGCATGCCCGAGGGGATGAAATGTATAGGCTACAGCTATTTACCAGTCTGTAACAATGTTAGCAAACTATGGTTAGCAATTACACCTTACAACAATTAGTAGCTAACGTTAATGTTACATTATGCTGGCAATTTGGAAGTTGGCAATGGTTAGAAAAAGACTCACTCTGTGCAGTTCGTTGAGCCGAGCTGTGTCCGGGCGGGGTCGGCAGTGCTGCTGATGGTGGAGCCAACGATGCTGCTGTGTGCAGAGAGGGAACAGCACCCACTCTCAGTCTCACCCGGTTCTGGTGGCGAAATCCCATTTCACACTCCATCATGTCCCCGGGAATATAATCCTCCGGTGTGAAGTGCGCCCCACAAATAACCACGTTCTTGGTTGCTGATGCGGCAGTGAAGTCCCGTCTCCTCACTTGGACAAAATGCACCCACGCACGAAAAGTGGCACTTCTACTATTTGTGGGAAAAGTATGAACTCTATGTCCAGATAGACTAGAGTTTGTGCAGCCTCCACAAATGCAGTATTTCCCCATTATGTGAAAAGGCGGACAAAACTAGCTAATAATAAACAGAGAGCTAGCTAGCTAACACACTGATGTTAGCTAAGAACCGCCAGCCGCCCGACCGACTTGCTAACGTTACTGACCTAATGTCACTGAATACTGACAGACTACTGACCTACCTATTGAATACTGACTGACACTGACTACTTACTGACTAAATAATAACTGACTACCAACTGACTACCCTGATACACGGCCAAACTACTACTACGCAGTTTACTGTGAGCTGCAAGGTCAAGACGACTCCCCCATGCTACGTCATCACTGTAAATATGAAAAAAACTCGTTTTTGGCGCGATCCTCAGAAACCCGCAATTTTCACCATATTTTTGCCCTTTTTATGTGTGAAGATGAATTTTTTAAATTATTTTTTCGGTAGGTTATAGTTGGCTTAATCGTAAGATCAGAAATGTAAATCCATAAAAAAGTCATAAAAATTTTCAACCTGAAACATACAGTTTAAAGGTCTTTGAGAGCCGGGCCTTTTTTTTTTTAGGCTTTCTGAAGCCAAAAACAGTGCTAAGTACTATTCGAATGGGATTAGTTTTACATAGGAATGTGGACTAATGTCAGTTTACCACAGGATGTCTGTAATATAAATTTGCACGGGACAAGAAATCTCCTTAATTCTACCAGAGATGGGAGTGGTAACTCGGTTTGCGCCCTGGCGTCACCTCCCTGTTGGCATGTGCATGCTACGTTGCTTCCTGTATGTGTAATAATAATTAATGATTAGCCCAATATGAAATATTGCCCATGATCAAGGTTGTGTGTACACAACGATTAGCAATATGGATTTATATTAGGCCTACCTAACACAACCAGAAGTCTCGTGGCTCTGGAAAGTGCTTTCTCCTCAACCTTTTATATCGGTCTCCTACGTAGGGCTATGCGATCATTAGAAGAATGTCCACTATCACAACTGCCAACAACACCGAATGCTTCTTCTAAACTAGACTAAACAGGGAAAATTTGTTGTAAACGCGAAAAAATGGTTGTAAACAGGACATGACGAAATATTTACTAATAATAGTAATAATTACTTTACCCCACATCTCCACATTAAACTAATCCTGTCCGAATAGGGCTTAAGAAATGAATTAAACTGTGTTTTTAAAGCTAAGGTGTTATCAGCCAACTACATTTTGAGGGGCTACATGTTACATTATGTGTTCAGGAGTCAAGGCAGATAGCCTTAATATGCATATCCTTGAGCCTTAATAAAATGTAAACGGGTGAGTTATATAAAAATTCACTTCCTGTACAGTTTTCATGAATGTTGAAATTAGCTATAAACACCAAAATCATTTTTGTTGCAGGCTGTTAACATGCTTATGTCTGTAAAATGGGGCATTTTGACATGTGAGTCTATGGGCATTGACTCTGCTTTGGAGTCAGCCTCAAGTGGCTGTTAGAGGAACTGCAGTTTTCTGGCACATGAGCATTGGCTTCATTTTTCAGCCGCTGTGGTTGCTGCTTGGTCCAGACCTGCTCTATATTATTATTATAACATTTAGTTCAACAGGGAAGACCACTTAGAGCAAGTTCTCTTTTACAAGCTGACCTTGATTGTAGTACATATAAAACAATACAACAACATTAGTTACAGTTTACTTTAAAAAATGATTTAACAAACAGGACAAGGGCGTATGAACAGTGCTGAGATAACATTTGTTATGATTTAGAGCTACATAAATAAAACAGACTTGAATTGTAACACTGCCCTAATGATGTCAGTGTTACATAGGGAGAAAAATACTCAATATAATAACAAAACAAGGTGTAAACCCAACAATCTGACTTGTCAAAATGACACACAAGGGAGCATATGTAGTGGCTTGGCCAAACCAAATAAGACACAAGGGGTAACCAAAATGGACGGCAACTACAACTAAATACAAAGCAAAACTAACTTTACCCAACCCCCCACCCCCATCCCCACCCCCCATGACATGACAGCACATGGTTTGGTCCAATAAGTTGGCTCCAGGATTTGAGAGTCCTCAGCCCTCAGCCATGCCTTTTGCTCCACCAGGAAGGGACCTCCCCAAACAACCACGGTAACTCAAAGACAAACAAACAGATATTTAATACAAACAATTTGCCTGTGTAACCCTACAATGCTAGATGTCACAATGCAAGTCACTGCCCAAGCACTGGATGTCAACGACTTCGAAGTGAGACTGAGCTCTATATTCACAACAGTGTGACTCCAGAAGGGGCTCATGTTAAAACTGAGTATGAGATTGGTAAAGACTTCTATCCTGTTTTCTGTCCATCCATCTCTTTCCCTCTCTGACCAAACACTGCTGTGGAGCTCAGCAGCGTGATTACAATCATAAATGCAAGATGACATGAACATCAGCACAATCATAAAGACTATACAAAATCACAAATGCACTTTTTTATGGGGCAGTGGAGAAATATGGGAGAATATTTTGTATTTCACAGCAACCAATTGAATGTAACATGTTTTTTCTTCTATAATCTCATGTTAGGGATCAGTAACCTGCCCTCCAATCTGTATCGGCCCGCTGTGCCCTCTGCTGACTGGCCCTCTCCAGCCGTCTGTCCTCATTCCCCCACCACCCTGACCCACTCACTCACTCCATCCCTTTAGCTCTGCTCTCCTACCTCTCTCACATCTATCACCATATTCCTCCCTTCCTTTTCTTTCCACTTCTCCCCCTCCATCTATCACTTGTCAGTCTGTCCTCTCCCAGATGTTAGGAGGGCAGGATTGGCCGTTTGCTGGCCCCAGCCTCCAGCATCGCGGAGGAGGGGCATCGGCCAGATGTTTGGTTGCATATTCATACAGGGTTTATGAATCTGAAGAGAGCAGACAGCCATTGACAAGGAGAAGGAAGAGGAGGATTCAGGTGCAACACTGAAGGAACTTTTCTGCCTGTCCTATTTTGGGCCGTTTGGAGTTATCCTATCTTTGTTTCTTCCTCTCACTCCCACTCCTCCTCCTTCTTGAGTCAGTTTTGGATCATGTTTAGCCGGGTGTGATTGGAGGGCGACGCTCCAGGCAGATGTAAATCTGGTGAGGGTTGTTGGCACAGGAAGGGGAAACGGTGGAGGACGTCAAATGAAAAGCCTGTCTCCATCTCCGTGCGGGCTGCTGCTGCTGCTGCTGAAGGTGGACTGGGATCTTTGTGTGTGTGTGAGGACGCAGATTGTTTCAGGAGTCGGGCCCCTGGCCTCTCTGTCTGCAAGCCATGTCAAAAGTGCCCAAGAACAAAAATGTCTCCTGGGTGAGTACTGCCTTTCTGGTCAGTAGGAGGAGGGAGGAGTGGAGAGGGGAGGGCTGTTGGTGGATTATAGAAGTTCAGTTTGAGTGCTTTTTCATTTCTGTCAGCCTCATCTGCAGGAATTTGTTATCTTTGGCTGTAATTTCTCATCATGAATGCTACATATATATTTTTAGGAATTTCCACATACAGCAGTTTGACATTGTGCGTCTCCAAAGCACAGTTTTGGACCAAAGAAGGAGCATGTTTATAGGCTTAATTAAGGGCTCCAGATAGAAAACAACACAGATAAAACCATTGTCTTTGATGGCTCTTTTGCACATCTGGCTTGATGTGTCAAACAGCTGTGCAGTCAAAACTATCCTAAAGCCGTCTGTGCTCTTCCTCAGCCTGCTTTACACCATCCTGCCCAGCCAGCTGAGAAATAAAGAGCATTAACACAAAAAGCAAAGGTGCTGATTAGGCTCAAATCAATGAGTGTGAAATGGGAGGGGCTAATGTGTGCTGACATTGCATGACCGCAATTTAATGAAAACGCTTTTTGGTTGTGTCCAGTTGTCCAGTTGTATGCAATAATGAATTCTAGGGTCTTTTTTTTTTTTTTTTTTTTTTTTAACTTGAGGGCAGATGTGTGGTTTCTAGTTGTGTGGACACAGTGGAGGGCAGAGTGGAAGGCCGAGGTCTGGAGCTTTGCCTGAAATTGTGCGTGCCATCCATCTCTGCCTCGGCAGGCCTGCCCCTGCACTAGTGTCCCCAGATTGACAGCACACACACACACAAACACACATTCTGCTTGTAAGAAGCTTAGGGACAGATGTTTGTTTATGTATGTGTGAGAGCACATGTGCACATGAACACGTGTGCTGAGTAGAGGAGTGAGATGACTGACAGGTTCTTTAAGCCGTTGTGTGATAGTGGCTCTGTGAACGATGCACAAACTGTGCTGTTTGTCTGTGGATCTGGGGAATAGGATGTTTCTGTTGAGTATTTCTAATCAAAGTATAATACCGTACATTCAGCTGGTCGGCAGAAGAAAATGTTGGCGTTTTAGTGTGTTTTGTACGTCACATTTGAATGTTTATATGTATCAAATAAACATCTATAAAGTCACAAAATATAAAAGCTGCTGTCACTGGGAGCTGAAGGGGACGGGGAATGGTGTGTCACCAAGGCTTAGAAGCCTGCCAGGCTGCAGATCACTGTTCGAGGCTGACAAAAATACAGGAAACGGTTGATTTTGGGAGTCAGTACGAAAAGCAGCTGTTCTTTTCTGAGACATTGCTGCGCTACTCGCCAGAATTCTGCCCCCCATATTGGGTATTTTAAGCCAAAACATTATTTTTTTCCTCACCATAACCAAGTGGTTTTTGTGCCTAAACCTACTGTAGCTACACGCTAACCACAGCATTGTTAAAATGTTAACTTTAAACATATCTGCTACGTTATAATGTGCAAATGTAACGTATCTGTGGTTTGCAGAGCTGACTAGCAATTTGGCTGGTGCATTACCATGTTCATAAAGCACTTCCGCTTCTTGTGTCCAGAGCAAGTGAGCAAAGCGAGAGGATTTTGGTTGGAGTGCAGGGCAATAGGAGTGTCGTGTTTTCTCCATCCTACTATTTTGCTCCAGTGGCGCTCATACCATGAGCTTGAAGCATGCCCAACCCAGAATGCATCTGTTTATTAGCACACACACTATTTTCTATCAAATCAGCTGCTACGTTCTTGACAATTGAGTATACAAAGTACTTTCATAAGGACACTGAAGAAGTGGTGAGTGAGGGAGTGTTACCTCTCTCAGTAGCCCCTTTTACACTGCCAGATTTTCCGCGAATGTTGGGCTGTTTTGCCGGCAAGCTGCAAGCGTTTAGATACAGAGCCAGATTGGTGAGTTGATCCGAGGTGCCCAATTTTCCGTCTCGTAGGGTAGACATATTGGCGGCACCTTTTTGGTCTAAAAAGAGCGTGGCGTTCTTCCGCAACGGGAGGGGCTGTTGATCACTTGTGGAAGGAGCTGTTGATGACGCCGCATGTGCGACCCACTGGAGGTGGATAAACAGGAAACAGCTGATAGCAGGAATAAACTTAACCATGAAATGATGGGAACGGTGAAGAACGGACCGACTTATGAGAGAATTGCCGACGGACTGACTAGCTGCGGCTTCCCTCCTGCGTCACTGTTTACATCACACACTGAGCTACACGTTTTGTTACTTGCTCACGCCCCCCATTGCCCTGAAAAAGGCGCATTCTGTATAAACAAAAGTAGGCAGGCGAAATTTCGCTGCACTCTCCCGATTTTGTTTTTATACTGCCAATGCTGAACAAAGACTGATTGGGCTTTCCTGCGAATTTGCACAATTCCTATTTAAAAAGGGCTATTGACAGCTTACTGGCTCCAAACTGTAGTTGGGAACACGCTGGCGTATTAACATTAATTTTAGCATGGCTTGTTATTAGCTGGTAGCTAGCTTCTAGCAGTCCGAACCACTCTGCAGAAAGAAGGATGGCGAGGTGTTCGGGTGCTGTTCACCGACAATGGCTTTAATGCAGTCGTCACCACAAAATAACAAACATGGCCTTCTCATGAGGTTGAGCAGTAGCCCTGAGCTCATCTAGACACTTATTCTGCTGACTATCATCACTCTTTGCTGCCTGCCATCTTCACCATGACACCGAGAGAGCTGTTTCCCTCCATGTACACCATGAATTACACGTCACACCTTCACAGGTTACCCACAAGGCCACTGCTGTTAAAGGGGAAAAGGGTGAGTTGGTAACAAAAGGGAACGAACAGCTCTGTGAGCGAGAAGCAGAAATTCTCACTGCTCCTCTCCGCTCCCGTACTCTGCTTGTGCTGCTTTGCTCCAGGTCAGGATGTTAGTGTCTAACTACAATCTCTAATGAAATGTTACCAAATTACTGGGCCAAAATAACTTTTGAAAAGACTATGTAAACATTGTTAAATCAGTTAAATTACAACACAGACTTGAACAGTATGTTTGACAAAAACCTTGTAGCTGAATCCTCCGGCGTTCACACAGAAAACATTTTCAGTTTGATCTCATGTTCATGATTTTTTATTGCAATATTACATAAATAAATACTCCTCATTAATTTGTTCTCCATCTCAAATCAAAGCAAAAGCAGCAGCTGTCAACCTTTGGTCAAAGTTCAACAAATCTGAACCTTGGCAGAGCCCTGCTCTGCTCCGTGCACCACATATTTTACTGCAGAACCGTTGCAACACTCCAGATGCACAATAATGAAGTAGGCGTATGCTAAAGCAGTTTCCGCTCTAATGTGAATGTTGCGTTCTTGAATGTGGCAGCTTCTATTGATTGATGCTCAAGACAGTTACTGTCAACTGTGTAGTGTGTTTGCATTGGAAAAACAAAATTAAGAATACTTTTTCAGAGTACCAGGGTACACACTTGTGGGTTCAGAAATAAATGTTGACATACTTGGAGGTTGCTTGACAGTAATGCACAGAGTATATAAATGCTTTAGTGGGTGTGGAGAATATTTTGGCTTCTTCATGTACTCCATGTAGCTCGTTTCAGCAGCACAGGAATGATCCAACCGCCTTATGTAACAACCTCACAGTCAGTTGTGCTTAGAGGGAGTCAAAGTAAGCAGGGACTCTGTTTGAGTGTTTTGTTGGCACTAGGGGAGAGTTGGCGCTCGCTGGAGGAGATTTGAGGTGTCATGGAGCAGATTTAGTAAAGCCCCAAGTCTGGTTCAATCCCAGGTCATGGGCTAAATGTTGGGACCTTCCATTTACAGTCTTTCTCTCTGTCACAGCTGGCGTGATCACAGTGGTCTAACCTCTGAAAGTGATGTCCACTCCAGCAGTACAGATATTGATAATGATGTGTGTGTGTATGCAGCTGTGTGTATGGTAGGTCCAGATGTGTGTGTGACCCAAAGGTCAGTGTCACAGCTTCTTGCTCCACACTGTCACAGCCTGGCCCAGCTGACGCCAGCCCTGCGTGTTTCCTTTCCATTCTCAGTTATATAACACTCTCATCTGTGTCCCTCGCCTCCCAAAGCTCTCCCTGGAGATTTTGGTACCTCACCGTATCCTCCATCTGCTGTTGTCCCCTGCCTGGCTGTTCGGGTTACGGGTCACAGTGACAAATGGACCACACAGCGTTACTTACTTTACCCACCACTAAACAGTGGTGGAGGACGTATCAAGAGTCTTAGCAGCATCACAGTGTGGAAATAGACACAAGTTAAAGTCCTTTGTTCACAGATTTACTGAGGTAAAAATACTTAAGTATGGTATCTAGACACACAGGTATTTTTTGTCCAGGTTTTGAGATACAAGATAACAATTTTAATTGGATTGACCTTCTGCTGAAGAAGCAGTCTTTTCAGTGGATCATTGAGAGGGAACCAGTCTCTAGAAAAAGTTTCTGTTACTGCCGAATTCTCAAATGTCAACTTTCACAGCAACTCAAAAAAAAAAAAAAAAAAAAAAAAAGGTCTATTCACCTCCATTATCTTACAAGGAGCCATAAGTCATGTCATTGTTGTCCTACAACCCTGAAAGCTTTCTGCATGGCTTAGTTTTTGTAACTCACATTGAGCACCACAAGCTGAGTACCATCTAGTTCCATTATATTGGAGTGAAGGCAGACATCTCTACTGATATCTCCAACACTGCAGTCATTTCAGATTTCCTTCATTTTCAGGCTGGTTTTGTGGATTTGGAGCTAAATGTTGTGCCCGGGACATGTCATGTATTAATGACACTTGTTACCTGGAGAGGTTGGAAAAAGATATACGTTTCTTCCCTGTTCCAAAACCAAAATCAGACCCTGAAAAGTGTAGGGTTAGCTAGCTAGCTACTGAAGATATAGCCCACTGAATGTATACACATGCTGCTTTTGCTTTTTAATGATTATAACAGTGAAAAAAAGACCGACCCTGCTGTACAGGAACCAGTGAAGGGAAGCAGGGAAACTTTGCTGATATTCAACCAGCTGTGTGTCATCACATTGTGTGCAGACAAACATTCTCACTCCGACCTTGTCACATATTAACATTCTGGTCGTTGACTTTTTACGTCCACATACAATGTGCAAGGTTCTCTGGGTGTGTTGGTTGTTGACATTCTGGGACACCATCGCAAGTTTTCTTCTTTTAAGATACTCTTCCGTTTTCACAGGAAGTTTAACGTTTACATACAGTCTCTTTCAATATAAAGGCACTATGTCGGTACAACACCGCCAATTGATGTTTAAAAAAAACAAAACAGGTTTAGGCGACAAAAGGAAGTGGTCAGCTTTTGAAAAAAAGAACACGGTTTGGCTTTAGAGTCTTAGGGGATGTGAACACCACTCTCTCGGGTGAAGGTTGATGTTTGTTGGAGCCATCCAACATACAGCGTTTCCCCCTGATGCTCCCGGGTGCCATTAAACTATAACAGCAACTGGCAGCATATCATGCCGACGTTAAAGGACGCCTTTTCGTTGGTTTCTGACACCGCAAATCACTGCCCAAGCATTGGATTTCGTCAGCTTTGGAGTGAGACCGTGCTCATGCAGATGGATGTTGTTTGACTTCCCCTGGAGATCCCTTCCCATCCAACAACGGAGGTCCGGGTGCTGGCAGCGGCACGGGAGCGAAGCCAAACACTGTTCATCTGCACACACTGTGATGCCACACAGCTGGTTCAATATCGTCAAAGTTTCCCTTTACATTCATTGTCTTCTGTGGCGATCAGCAGTGATGTGGTGGTTCACTTTTACACTGTTATCTGTAGCCTATAGTTCGGCTTTAGCTTCTAACTATCTTTGTCTTTTTAACCTGTTGTTGCTGCTGAGTCAGGTTGACATCCTGGATATATCCTTCAAACACAGACTGTAGACCTCTGTCTGCTTCTCTCTGGAATCACTCTTTCATTCTTCCAAAAATATGATAATATTTCTTCAGGGAGTGCAGTTAGTGACAGTGTGGGCTCCATGCTTACTGTGACAGCTTGTCTGACGAAAGGTAGATTAAGTTAAACCAAGGAGTAATGTCCTAAAAGTGCTTTATTTGAAGGGAGATAACTTTTCTTTCTTTCTTTCTTTCTTTCTTTCTTATCTTAATCTTGGGGATGTCCCCACCCACAGATTGGGAAACAATACTTCAAGGGTGCTTTACACTATTTATAACTCATTCTGCATTGTATTTACACGTGGCTACACATGTAGGATGCGCCCCACTGGAGGCACCTCCACACAGTGTGAGGGTAACTTGAGGACACAGAAAGAAAATCAGCAATCTGTAGAGGGTAGCGTGTGTGTGTGTGTGTGTGTGTGTGTGTGTGTGTGTGTGTGTGTGTGTGTGTGCGTGCGCGCGCGCGCGCGTGTGGCTGGTACTCGGCAAATACTGAGTTTTAAGTCGTGACATAATGACACTGAACTCCCTGTTGCGCTCGCGTGATGATGAGTAGTAGGTCTGTGTGTAGTTGTATGCTGTAAATCGGGTGCACAAAGGAATTATGTCGCGCTAGCTTTTTAATTTCATCCTTCTATTTTGGAGGCAGGCCATTATAATACTCCCCATTTGTGCAGCCAGGAAGTTGTTTGGGACGGACACACACACACACACACACACACACACAAATCGGGCATCACACAGCGGATAGAGCCAACTGTGGTCAACAACATAAATGAGACAGTCCTCACTTTGGGTTATTTAACACGCGTGGACAGTGCAGACGGGTTGGACGCCTTCTTGGTTTGCTCGGTGCGCGAGGTCAGAGGGAGCGGTGTGCCGCGCAACAGATGCCGCACCGAGAAATAAGCCTTTAATACCCCGAGGACTCAGGAGAGGGTAACTACACTCAACTCACAATACAGACTTAAGTGAAACCCCTCACGCAACTCTTCCGGCGGTGTCCTGCGCGTCGCGCTTTCTTCTCTTTGGGAAATATTTCACCTTTACGCACCAAACTGCGCTTTAAAGAGCGGTGCCGCATCTGATAGCATCCTCGGATACACGCACCTGTTTCAGAGGTAAACTGAGTCTCATGGCATACCTGTCCATGTCTCCTCTACCGGGGCCGGTTGAATGATAATCTGATCTGGACGTTACACCTGCGGTATAAAACCAGTGGACCACTTTATCCAACATGCCACCCAAGAAAAAGGTAAAACATGCAGTATTCTTGTGTTTTTCATGTGTGTGTTTGTGTGTGCGCATGGGTGTGCGTGTGCGCGCGCGCTAAACAGGAAGGATAGGAGAATGCACCATCTGTTGCACTGGGCGTTAATCCTTGTGTGAGGCCTTTCCACATCATTGCGCTCACTGAAACAGTCACAGTGCGCAGGGGCAGATAGAGATGCATATACACATGCATGTATCATGGCATGTGTCTGGTTGGAAATCACTGGCTTCAGAGAGAGTTGCATAACCAATGGCCTGTGAAGATCAGATGGATTTATTCTCGTTTCTTGCCCTCTTCTTTCACTCAGGGCTCTCAGACTTGTTGTAAACTCTGAGTCTGTGTGCATGTTTGGTGCCTGAATGTGAAAGTTTTACATTGTACAGCAGCAGGTGGAGTCAACTTCCTGCTCCTTGTGCTGTATAAGCCATCAAAGCACATAGTGTGATTTCTTGAGATACATCTTGCTTACCTGAGGACATTTCAGTCATGATTTTATTGTAGCGTTTTATTTGCCCCCCCAAAAGTATTTTTTATTTGTAATTGTTATATCAGTATTTAAGCCACATGCAGAGAGAGAGAGAGCTGGTCTCTTTTTGCGAGAACCTACCTGTTTTGCCTCTCATGTATATTTCACCTATAATCTTTATCTATAATGATAACAGAAATGTATTTATAGAGCGCAAAACAGAGTCACAATATGTCACAAACTAAAAATAAAAGACAGTTTATATGAACCTAAAACTCAAGTAAAATCAGGAGAGGCTGTCCGATGAAAGTACGTTTTAAGAAGGGACTAAAAAGAGATCACCGACTCGGTCGATCTGATTTCCTCAGGCAGACTGTTCCAGAGCCTCGAGGCCCTGACAGCAAACACTCTGTTCCCTTTAGTTTTCAGCCAGGCCTTTGGGAAAGACAAAAGACCTCTGGCCGAGGACCTTAAAGTACGTCCACGTGTGTACGGCACTAAGAGGTCGGAGATATAGCTGGGAGAGAGACCATGAAGAGCCTTGAAAGTGATCAGTAAAATCTTAAAATCTATATTAAAACATACTGGGAGCCAGTGTAAAGAAGCTAAAACTGGAGTGATGTGATCACGTCTCCTGGTTCTGGTTAAAAGCTGGCAGCTGAATTCTGTAGAGTCTGAAGTCGGTCTTGCTGCCTGTTTCTGCACAGAATTGAGTGTGCGGATAATTTTATCGCTCCAGCACCTCAGCTAAGTCTGATACTCGGTGAATGATTGTCTCTGTTTTTAATTCTTGTGCATTGCCATTACATTCAAGTCTTAGAGCCAAGTATCCACCTGTGAATCTTTGAGAAAGAGAGGGTTGTTTAACAACACTTACTGCTGTTCTGAAGGTATATCCAGAATCCTTAAACATTCTTGTAACCATTTGGAAGAAGAAATATTCTGTCTGCTGCACAACGAAAAAATAAAAGATTTCTAATTTTTTCAAGCTGCAATTTTTATTTCTCCAACCAAACAAAGATGGTAGCTGCAAATGACATATTGTGTGTCCTTGCTCAACGCAGACAATTTGAGTAAAAATTAAAACGTTTTATCAACAGTTTATTATTTGTCTATGTGAATGTTACTTGCTATTGTTTTATATTTTCTGGTGTCCTTAACAACTTGCATGTGTCTGCCTGGCTACTTGCAGAGGACTAGAAGAAGGAGTACAAAAGAATTTTTATTTAGTAGCTTGTCATCCTAACAGCTATAAGCAACATTTTTATATTGGTGTCTTTCAGCTTATTGTTTTATTTTTTACCAGTCCTGCCACTCTCACCATCTTGTTTTTGGCTGCAGGCAGCAGTTTCCAGAGAAAAGTCTCTAAAATCCCACTGTACACCACCTGTTCAGCAGACAAAGTTATCAACTAGCTGGTGAACACAGTGGAGCATTTAACAGATCAAGAGCCGGATATTTTACCCCCTGGAGACCAAAAACAGAAAGCAAGAGCTTGCTAACATGTTTGCCATAGCAACTTCAAGCGTGATGATATGTCAGTATTGGGTTTTTATCTTGTTAGTGCTGCCCCCAAGTGGCCAGAAAATCAGTAAATTCAGGTTGAAAGGTTTGTATGCAACATTCAGAGCATTAATAAAGTAGCAAACCACTGTTTGCTATGTAATGATAGAGTGGAGAAATGGCGTCCTGAGCAGAGAATGAAGTCACGCTACCTCTGTGTGTCTCTGTGGTTTGTTTTGGTAAGCCATGTTTTGCATCTGTGCATCTCACCAGCTAGCTCATCGCCACTGTTTTGTACTGCACTCATACAGTGGTTACCACTAACACATTCTCACTCTGACCTCATCACATATTGATATTTGGTCGGGACCTTCCACGTCCACATACAACGTGAAAGGTACCCTGTGTGCGCTGGCTGTTGACGTTCTGACACGCCGTGTCAAGTTCTGCCTGTTACATGCATTGTCTCCTTTCAAGATACACTTCCATTTAACAGGAAATTTAACGTTTACATACAACGCACATGGTTGGGTTTAGGTAAAACAAAAGTATGTGGTTAGGTTCAGGAAATAAGAACTGGGTTTGGCTTTAGAATCTTGAAAGTCGGAGTTTGTCAGTGGGTGTTTGTTGGACCCATCGTACTCAGACTTTCACTGCCTTAACTTTTGTTCTTGCCCCACCGCGTTTACCCCTGATGCCAGAAAGTGCTGTTAAACTAAAACGGCAGTCGGCCACATATCATGCCAACGGTAAAGGATGTTTTTTTTTCATCATTGTCTGACGCCACAAGTCACTGGCCAAGCAAGATTGGGTTGTTCCCACCGATATTGAGATAGCATGGTTGCAGAAGCGCAGCGCCCACCCCCTGGTTGCCTCCTGGTTAACAGCGTTAACCATAATGCACTCTGTCAGCACTGCTGCAGTTGTTTAGCGCTCTTTATGGAGTTAGCCCCATTAGGTGCTAGCTGCTGGCTCAGCCACCCACACGTCAAGAACTGGTGCCAGACAATTTACGCTCTGAATTTTGCATAGAGCCCCTTTAAGGATTCTTGACATACTTTCAGAACCAAACGTTACACAGTGTTTAGGGTTTTTATCTGTGGGTATTAATTAAAACAGATCCTGGGCTCTGTGACTCAGATGTAATGATACCACATAAAGGACACAAAGAGGAACCTGAGGAAACCTCACAGTCTCTGTATGGCGTACTGTCTTGCATTACAGTGTTCTGGTTACTGCTGGCCCACTGCTTGTTACCTAGAATAGGAAAAGCCTCTTAGTAGCTGAGACTGGGGCATTATATCCAGATACCTTCTTTCCTTCCAGGCAGGAAGTGGAGCAATAAGTCGAATAATACCAGTTAGACCTGTTTCCTTTGGGATTAGGACAGTTTCCAAGTGTACAATAGCTTCGTTTTCATTCTTATATATCAGTCTTTTCTGTGTTTAACCTGATCAAAGTGCTCCGAATGTGTTTCATATTGCAGAGGAGTGACAAAGATGACAGTGTTACAGTGGTAATAGTGGTTCAGTATTTGCCTCAGTGCAGTAAGTGAGAAATGATCATAACAGCAATGGTTGGCAAAATGGTTTTTTTTTTTTATAATCCCCTCACACGCACACCCCTCCTTATACCAACAGTAATCATGTTGCATCATAACGCCGTGTGATGCAGAGGAGCAGAGAGACTTGCCATCATTTTACTGTAGATGAAATGTATCTATTACAGGAGCCAAGCACGCCAGGCATTAGGTGGTATAGATAATATTAATGCAGCTATTGTATCTCTATCTGATGACTGTCAGGGAGCCTGAGCACATGTAGTCCAAGCAGCAGCGTTGGCTGTCTGTGAGGAGGTTGCATTTGTCTCTCTCTCGCTCTAAATCCTGGATTGACGCATGCTATCTTAATCTCTTTACTCAGAGACAATCATGACCCGGAGAGAGGGAGGCAGAGAGGGAGGGAAACCCAAATACACATTGTTTTTTTCCCTGTAATGATTTTTTCCAATTTAGTCTTCGGTGCTGTGATTTTCTTCGAGGCAAATCATTTTTTTCTTTTCGATGTTCCTTCAAGTGTGCCGATTGTCTCTGTAGTAGTATGTGTAGCCATTAGCAAAATTATATGAAAATCATATATGATGTCAAAAAATGGATAGTCTGTTAGTACTTTCAAATTCACAGTAAGGCCTGATCCAACAAAATAAGAAATTAATCAAGAAAGAATTGACTGTTCACACTAAACCCATTTTTCATACATGTTCAAGTGGTTTACATGGGGCAGTAGTCAAAGCAGTAGTCTATTTGTGAGAGATTGGACTGTGGTTTCTTTTTTGTCATACCTGCTCCAAAATCAGAAACATAAAAATGAGGAGTGACTTTAACAATGTAAGGGTGCTTTCAGACCTAGAGTTGTCTTGCTTTGGTCTGAATCAGGGACTAATTTTGTTACAAAGTTGCATAATTGCCTAGAGTTAGTTCGTGTTCTCACGGCAGCATTTACAAGTGGACCAGATCAAATGCCTGTGCGAGAAAGCTGCTGTTGATTGGTCAGAATTTCCATGAAGGAAAAATCCAAGAAATTTTCATTTAAGTCAAACCATACAGTTTGAAAACAAGGCACGGCTCCAACTAGAAAACAATGTTTTGCTATCAACCATTTCATTGTATATTGTATATATTTCAGATTGTCTACTTTACTATTTTATTATTTATTTTATTTTATTGTCTACTTTAATATTTTATTTTATTTTATTTTATTTTAATGTTCACTTTAATATTTTATTTATATCTTCATCTTTATCTCTTGTTTCCATTCATGCTGTATTTCTATTTCTACTTTGCACGGAGCATTGGAACAAAAACAATTTCCCCCCGGGGATTAATAAAGTATTCTGAATCTGAATTCTGAATCTGAATCTGAATCTGAATCTGAATCTGAATTTGATGCATTGGATGTGCTGAATGTGCATATTAAGGCAGTACAGGAGGAGGTGCACATTAATAATCCTCCAGGACTGTAACATGCTCATGTTTAACCCAAACAATGTGTCATGTGACTGCAGTTGGTTCGGATCGAGGTCGGAACACGTTATCACCAAAAACGAACCACACCAGAGTTCATTTGTAACCAGGCTGAGACCGCCTCTTCAAGAATGTCTCGGTCCAGTTGTTTTGATGCGCACCCGAGTGTGATTGCTGTGTTCACACCTGCCCACACAAACCACACTTAGGGGGCAAATGAACTTAAGTTCAATTGAACCGAACCAAACAGGGCAGGTGTGAAAGCACCCTAAGCTGCAAATGTCAGCATGCGCGGTGACCAGCGTACTACCTACAGTGGTAACCCTGCGTAACTTCTGGGCCAGTGGCAATTTCATACTACATTATTATTACAGGTTACTTTTAAAGAAGTCTTGTTTATGACTAGCACATTTCCTCCACTGTGCGGCAGCTGGTTCTGGTTCCTATGTCAGAGTTGAAGCTAACGTTAGTGCCTTCTTCCTGCTCTGTTTGGGTGCCATGACACTGACCTGACAGTTAATAATCCCGAAGCCCTAGTTATTCGGAAAAATGTCCCATTGGACCAAAAGATCATTTGTCTGACAGCCTGTTATCACAAAACCAACTGTGCCACAGTTTTCATGGAAAACTGCATATGGGCGTGTATGGGAGAACACAAAGCCAGAAAGGCGTATCAACAGTGATTAAGGTAGGGGGTGAGGTTTCGCAAACTGTTGAAGTAGTGAATTGAATTGAAGTTGTTTCCAATTTTAAACTCTTTCCTTTTGTAACCACAAACTGGCGACATCAGTAATAATGATCAAACCCATATTAACAAACTGTATAGACATAAATTACTTTTAGTGCAGCACAGATCTGCTGCCACTCTTGATCTATAATTGGAGATCTAAAGGGCCGTGATGCAGCCTTTAACTCCACAGACGGAGACTCATGCCAAAGTAAAGGTGGCGGTGCCAGCCCGGCCATATCTGCTCTATGGTAACATCAGGCAGAGGGCATGGAGCCAGTCTCCTTCAGACAGATGATGCAGAGCAGCTGATTAGACAGGGCTCGGAGAAAACTGAACACACACTGCATGTTAATGAAGAGGAGATGGAGTCACAAAGAAATCATCACAGTATACGGAATAACACATCAGAGTAAATGAGCGCCAGCTAAATTGCAAAAGGATTTGGGTTATCAGATACAATTTCACTGCTCCTCCGCAGCAGAAAGAGCCAATACATAAAAATATTTATCGGCAAAAATTAGAATTTGTGAACACCTGGGCTCAGAGCCAGCTGCTCATTAGACAACGACAGGAAATTAGTCACAATTAGATTAGTGACCTGCGCTACAGTTCTACAATGAACTGTAGTAAATGGTGTTTGGACACAGGCAGTGTTTTGTCTCTTTTTGATGCACAACTGTTTCCACTGATCCTCATTACTATGGTTTTAATGAAGCTTATAATTTAAAAGCCAACGCTGTTTCTCTGCAGATCACCCAGAATATCCTGAGATAAGAGTAAACATAGTACAGTTTTGATATTTTCTCATATAAAAATATTCTCCTTGTTCACAGTAGATCAAAGCGCAGGCTGCTCTCCAACAGAGTTGTGTATGTGATGAATTATTTTGGCATCTACAGTTTTGGAAATTAAAGTTCTGTTCATCTGATGTGAAGGCAGTTTTTGGGGGACTGGCAGTTGGAGCTGTCGGTCTCTGGGGGCATTTATGCAGAATTTACGCTTGTTAGCAGCACATAATCCACTATTGACTTGTGCAAACTCTGAACAGACAGATGAGGCAGACGGGATGGGTATATCACAGTATCTGAAACATGGTAGTTACAATATTAACATATTAGATACATAAAGTAGCACCCAGCCCCCTGTTTTTGCAGATTACCTGTGTGGCTAGATTTAAAGATTTTTTTTTTCTAGAGTTTTGGCTGAGTCAGCAGATTATCATGTTGCAGATTCAAAATCCCAAGATTGTTTATTTCCACTTTGGTTTTAGACAAATGTGATTCTAGCTTTTTTCGTGTTTTACTCTTGAAAACATTTGAATGCACCAGTATGTACATTTTTGCATGTATTCATATAAGCCAGACAGCCCTTCTCTCGAAAAATGTTCTTACTGTATGTTTTGCAAACCACAGATACGTAACATTTGTACCTTATTTTGTCGTAGATATGTTGAAACTTTATGTTGAATGTGTGGTTAGATTTAGGCACAAAAAGTACTTGGACTACAAGGGACTTACAAACGCGTCAAGTTTGTAAAAAACACACTTTATTTTTTGATACAGTGAATTTCCAGCACAGGGCTTTTATTTTCAAGTGGCGTTCTCTGTTGTAGATTGAGTGTCTAACAGACAGCGACTTTACAGAGACAGCAGACTAGCTCAACGACATGTTCAAATGCAGGTATGATGCTTAATGTATTAAACTGTGGGACCTTGAACTAATGACTTAGGAGAAATCTGGACCCTGTGGCTGGACCAGTGTCGAACCACTGTTACAAAACACCCATGTTTGGTGGCACAAAAGCTGCTGGAAAAGCAGGGACAGGTTGGTGCAAAACACCTAGGATTGCTGCCACAGATAGTGCTGGGAAACGTTGAGATGTTTCGGTAAAAAACACCCAAGTTCGGTGCCTCAAACGCTGGGGGAAACCCAACTAGAAACACCAGTGCAAATGCCAGGAAGCATCACCAAGACCCAGCCAGAGTTGTTGGTTTTTAACAGCGGTCCGCAGCATGGCAGGTATCTCTCCTAGGTGACACCATCCACCATCCCCTCCACCTCCCTATGACAAAAGCCAACTGATATATACGTCACTTTAGAAACCTGAAAAGACAAATATGAAATGTGCAAATGTAACATATTTCTAACGCTTTCTTCTGACGACTAGGCTGCAGTGGATGGCGCTAGAGTCACAGTGTTTCCATACACAGTCGACTACCAAGCTTATTGTTCTTCACTAAGTCATCACTTCACCTTAGGTTACAAGACACTTTGCTGCCACAGAGCGGAAGGCATCACAGAGCAGCTCATACTGGAGCTGCTGTGTTGAGGTGTGGAAGCTCTTAACCCTAGTTGTCTTTTTAAATGAGACATAGATAACAGCAGCGCCTGGGGAGCAGCCAGCGAAGGAGCAGGAAGCTGCAGGGATGTGGCAGAGCTACACACACACACACACACACACACACACGAATTTCATCTCTAAATACAAACAATCCGAACAACAGTGCCCACTCAAGCAAGCAGACTCACATGGTTCACTTCCCCGCCTCTGCTGATGCTTACGTTGTGTGCTGGCATATAGCCAGCTTAAACAACACTTTACCGTTACGTGTTTGACGTCATCGACCGTGCAAGGTACAGTAGCGGTGATGCTGAACATGGCCAAGTTGACTTAATTATATTGACATTCTCTATGGGAGGTCCAAGTGTCATTTCAATAGTTCCTCTATGGATCTCCCATTGATTTCAATGTACTGCTCAATTACTGTTAGCACCTTTAATCAGTCTAGGAGGATGTTGTGGAGGTATGGATGCATTACAGCATACAAGTTACAATGGGAGAGGTATTGTCATCAGTGGGAGTCATTTATGCTTAGGTGGCATATTTCTCTCAATGGTTGCCATGGAAATGTCTCCCCATTTGTTGAGGCACTGTGTAGAAGGAATGGCATCTTCAGTGACAAAAGTTAATACTATGTGCTGCAGTGAATGGTTGCTGTCTTAAATTAAGAAACTCTTGGTTGGTTGGTTGGTTGGTTGGTTGTATTTCTTCTATCTACTTTGCAAGCTTTACAGTTTATATTAGATGCCCTTAAAGGCTCGACATAATGGCATAAAAGGACCAAATTAAAGGAATACTTCACCTATTATATGATCATTTGTAAATCAGTTAGTTAAGCTATGTTGCCTTGAATTCCTAAAGAAAACTTTACTTTTCTGGCATGCCTACATTTATATCATCAGTTATATTAAACAATCCATATACAAACTCTAACAAAGCTCATGCAGTGTAATCCAAGTCTCAATTATCCAGCTGGATGCTCAGTACTGCGAGAACAACAAAACACAATTTCAGATTTTTACAGCATAGGTCTTATTTTTGTTTTAGTAGTTTCGACCATCATTCCTGCATCAAACTGATTGCTAAGATGTATTGATAAGATGTCAGGGTGTAGCCTTACAATGGAGACCATGAGGCAAGCACACCCCGCTGTCAGTTAACCAGAAAGTTAGCAAAAAGCACACTGTAGACTTGATCAGTCAAGCAGATAATGTGGTTTGAATAAAATAGCGTGTTTTCAGTCAGGAAATTTGTGTTGCTTTGCTTGACTGTAAAGTGGCGTATAACGTTATCCTGTGTTGTAACATTCTCTCCGTAGGAAACAAGAGAAGCAGCCATATGTGGCTTTTCCTAGTCATTTTTTGAGTGCATCTTCTTAACTACTCTGGGCAGACTCAAAACCAAACTCATACATAACATGCAAAGCTGAGATTTATGTGTTATTGTGTCAAACTGTATGTTTTGAATTAAATAGGAGAAAACTAGTTGGCTTGGCAAGTGTGTGTCAGTTGAACCAAGACTACACAGGATGAGTATTTAAGAAAGTTTCACATTAAGGGCTTCAAAATTCAATTTGATTCAGTTCAATTGTATTTATAAAGCCCAATATCACAAATCACAGTTTGCCTCAGAGGGCTTTACAGCATACAATATCCCTCTGTCCTTCGACCCTCCCCAAAAAACCCTTAAACGGGGGAAAAATGGTTGAAACCTCAGGGACAGCAACTGAGGAGGGATCCCTCTTCCAGGACAGACAGACTTGCAATAGATGTGTGTACAGAACAGATCAAAAGCACGTGATCGTGGGCCCCTGTGTCTCTGTTTCTTTTTCAGGTCATTGGTTTATTTCCTTTGGTTTGAAGCTAAGAAAGTTTACTTTGTCATATTTTTGCACTCAATAATGTTCTCTTTTATTGAAGCCCATTTTGCACAAGACAAGTGAGGCAGAGCTTTGAAACAGTTGCTGTTTTCGTCTTATTTTATGAGATCTTATTAAATAACCTGGCATCATGCTGAGTTAGAGATTTTAGGGTCAAAGTAAATGCAGTAAGATCAGTCTGTGTGAATTAGCTCAGCATGAAAAGACACATTTTCTCAGCTGCTCAAACAAATCAAACAGTGAAAAGGTAAATATGATGTATTTGGATGAAGTGCTGGGAATTTTTCTAATGTGAACATGAGCTGCATCTCAGCATTTCTTCAAGACCCAGTCCAGAGTTCAGTTTGTCCTCTGGGGAATCGCAGTGCTCCGGGCCAGCCAGCTGGCTCTTGGTGACTCGATGGCTCTGATTATTTCACTTTAGGGATGGAGTCCATCTCCCCAATCAGACACTCCTTTCCTAATGTACTCCCCTGGCGAGTGCAGAAAGAGCTGTGTAAACGCTTTTGAGCGGGAAGGGAGTCACCTTCAGGTAGTTCACCCACCCTCACATCATCCTTGTCCTCCACCTTCCTTTGCCCACCCTCGAAGCCACATAATCACGTTAATGGGCTGGGATGGCTCTGCAACTGGAAGGGATGGGGGGAGAGAGAGGGAGGGGAAGGAAAGGGGGATTGGTGAAGAAATGGAGATGGAGGGATGAATGAAGAAGTGGGGTAGAGAGTTTGAATAAAAATAAAAATAAGTGGAGCCATATTGTTTTTTTCTTTAAAGAAAGAGCATCAAATAAGAACAAAAAAAAATGTATGAGAAATACGGAATGTCAGGAAATAGTGAAAACTACCCTTGTTAACTTCTAATGCATTGAAAGTGCTTGTTTTTGTTTTTTCCCAACCACCAGTCCAAAATTGCATGAACTTCTGACATTTAAGAAGCTGGATTTAGAAAACCTTTTGCTGTTTTTGCTTGAAGAGTGATCGAAATAATTCATTGCATATCTAAATATTAGGGGTGCACTGATATATATGTATATGTATATATGTATCAGCGGATACTTGCCTTGTTGACTACCATCAGTTTATTGGCAAATTTGTGCAGGCTTAAAAGCAGGGCTTGAGACTAACAATGACATATCGTCATGGGACAAAAATGTCTTTGTGAGCACACCTCTCTGCCCTTCCATGCGCAAACGAGGAGAGCATGAGGCAGAGACATGAGACCTCCCTGCCCTTCCACATGCCCACGTGGAAAGCTTAGGGCAGAGAGAGCACATATCTCCGCCCTTCCACATGCCTATGTGGAAAGCTTAACCTGGTGAGAGAGCCTAAGACAGGGAGAGCAGCAGCAAAGACAGTATTATTGACAAACAGAAATTACATTTATAAGTCAGACACAACATGAAAAGGAGGAGCTGGGCTGGAGGAGGGTTGCAAAGTGGCTTGCAGAGGAAGCAGCAACAGTAGGCAGGTGCTCAGCTGCGCCATCAGTTGATTGGCTCATTGAGATCAGCTGACGTAGCTGGGATGTGAGCTGAGCTTGACACCATGTCCTGCCTAAACTAGTGCTATGCTTAGTTGTCTAAAGGAGACATTTGTTGATGCTTTCAAAATAATATAAAATAGATATTGGAGAGGAAATAATGATGCTTATAGTAAAAGGGCTTTTTAAGCAATGATTTATTTCTTTATGGATTTTTTTTTATGTGAAAGAAGGTTATTTTAAATGTTGTTTCATCAGTTTTTATGGTTGAATTTGTGCTCATTTAAAGATAGTGTAATAAACTGCTATTGGCTATCATTCATATTGTTATTTTAGATATAGGTATCAGCCCAGAATTTCACAATCAGTGCACCCCTATTAAATATTTTTGCTGATTGACTGATTGATTAATTGATTCAGCTGTTTTGTCCTCTTTTGTCTTAGAAAGACACTGAAGCGAAATCCATATCTGAATGATGTCGATGCATTATAATCTGTGATTCACATTAACACAAGTGCAGAAAAAAAAAAAAAAGAAAATTCACATAATTCCTTCATTTCTAAGTCACCTGCAGTAGAGCTCAACATTGTTTAATAATTCAGCGGGGGCGTTTTATACTATTGGCTGGGTGACATTGGCTTGCAGGAGAGGCGGGTGCTGTGCGAACAGATGTCTACACCAGCCATGGGTAAACAAAAAGCCATGCCTGGGCATAATTTGGCCCCGGGGAGATTTCCTTCCTCCTCCTCTCTTATTCCCTCCTCACCATGTTAAATTTTCTGTCTCTGACATGTTCTCTGCTGCATCCTCCTGCTCCTGTACAGCTAATTCTCTCTGATAATTACCAACAGCATCCCACCTTGCATCATGTCCTCATCATTCTTGTGTCTCGTTATTTGAGGCATAATTTGCCTCCATAGTTTCTTTTTTTATTTTCTCTTGTATTTTAAAGACATATCATTACAGTTGAGCTTTCTGAGCTAGTGACCAGTTCTATTTTGCTTTCTTTCCTGACACATTTCAATATATTTATAGTTCATTCATTCATTCATTCATTCATCTTCTAACCGCTTCATCCTGTTGAGGGTCGCGGGGGGGCTGGAGCCTATCCCAGCTGACATTGGGCGAGAGGCAGGGTACACCCTGGACAGGTCGCCAGACTATCGCAGGGCTGACACATAGAGACAGACAACCATTCACGCTCACATTCACACCTATGGACAATTTAGAGTTATCAATTAACCTAGTCCCCAATCTGCATGTCTTTGGACTGTGGGAGGAAGCCGGAGTGCCCGGAGAGAACCCACGCTGACACGGGGAAAACATGCAAACTCCGCACAGAAGGGCTCCCACACCCGGGATCGAACCGGCAACCCTCTTGCTGTGAGGCGAGAGTGCTAACCACCACACACCGTGCCGCCCTAATATATTTATAGTAATACTTTTAATTCAACTTTAAACTGAGCCACAAGTATTTTTGATTTTGTGTCCAATGTGGCACCAGTTCCTTGCATATATTAGTAACCAGTATATTGTACCCTGGATAGGTTCCTATCTTTAAGCTCAAGTCCACTAACATGGCTACCATGCGACACAAAGTGTTGGCACTTAAATCTTTTGCCACAATAGTTGTGTGGCTCGAGGGATGGCGATGAAGGTTTGCACAGACATTCATGTTAACCAGATAATGGTTCCCTATGACTATAGCCACGTTTCCACCAAAACACTTTTGGTATGCTACCTTCCTACCTCTTTTGGAAATATATCCAGACTAGGGCTGTCAAGCGATTGAAAGAATTATTTAATTAATTACGTACTCTGTGATTACTTAATCTAAATTAATCGCATACATCAGTTTTTGCTGTTTAAGTATTTAGAAAATTTAAATTCAAATGACTTTCGGCAGATGTGACACAGTAAAGCTGCTGGATTTTGGACACACTTGTCCCCATGTCCTCTACCACCACAACTGGTCTGTAGTCCATTGTAATCCATTCTGAAAGGCAGTTAGTTAGTCAGTCACCAGTAGACTTACTCAGTTTGCGTCTGAAAGCCTGGTTGAGTGTGGCTTGACGAGGCTAGCTGCTAACGATAGTATCAGAGGCTGTGCTAGCTTCTACCTCCGGGATCGCTGCAGAATGCTTTGTGTTGAGGTGATATTTCAGGCTTGAAGTACTCTGATGGTACAGAAATTCATTACTAAAGAAACTGCAAAGAATGGTCCTCCTATCAACAGCTCCATCTGGGCATTTTTGAAATATAAAGGTTTCATTCACGGGGCTAAGCAGTATCATCTTGTCTGAATCCATCATGTGACAAAGCCACTGTGGCCTTCAATGACGCACTGGGTCAAAGGGCACCACGGAATGTGATTAAGCAGCATTCATTTTTTTCATGCATTATTTTTTCTGTGATTAATTAATCAAAATTAATGCGTTATTTTGACAACCCCAATGCAGACATATATAGTATTTGTGCTTTCAGATTTGCATATGATAGAAGACTGGACAGTTTGCTTTCTGAGTGCCCTTCTGGTTCAACATGTATCCTCGTAGCACTCTTTCCTGGCACATTCTCCTTTTCTCTCTCACGTCCCTCTCTCCCGCACTTCCTCCCCTCTTCCAGCTCTCCCTCTGTCTTCCCACTTACAGTAATTTCATAATACAAGCTATTAAAGCGGAGTCTTTTGGACTTGAAGATAGGTCCATCATAACTATTGGCCTATGGTAATGACATGCTGTATAATCTGTCATCGTCAAAGTCACTAGTGTCAGGCAGCGCAGTGTGCACTCATTTGGAATAACGTAGAGGGTTGGAGCGGGTGACGGGGTAAAGGAGAGCCAGAGGGAAGTTGCTCTCTGCTGGTTGAGCATGAGGTCTGAATAGTGAACTCATTCTGGACTGACATTCATACTCACCCAGTGTATTCTTATTACTGTCTTTAATGAACCGAAAACAGGGAAAGCCTCTCTCCTACAAAATATTCTTTGCTTTGCCAGAGGAGCTTTAGAGGTAAGAAAAGGGGGGCTTGAATGACATTTGCTGGCAACTTTTTTTTTGAGTTCAGGAAGAGTAACATCCTGACTACCCAGAAGTCATAGGGAGAGAGTTGGATGGTTAATGTCCTGGGTCCCACCTAATTTCATTGTACAGTTGTGCAGTGACAATAAAGGCATTGCTTGATTGACTGATTGATTGATTAGGTGACGTAGCCACACAACAAATGCCCCAACAGCTGCACAGCAACAGCGCTTCTGATTTTGACAGAGAGGGGCATAGATGGGGCGTTGGTGACTTAGTGGATAGAGCAGGCACCCCATGTACAAGGCTGTTGCCACAGCGGCCCGGGCTCGACTCCCTCTCTCTCTTCCCCTTTCACACTTGTCTGTCCTATCAAATAAAAGCTAAAATGCCCAAAAACATATTTTTAAAAAAAAAAGAGAGGGGCATAGATATAGACAGCGCAGGCAGCGTGGTTGCACTGGGGCCCATTGGGTAGAGGGGCCCAGTTGCCACCTATAGAAATATGCTCGTGAACAAAGAAGAACTGATATTAAATAAAAAATGGTGCAATTTTCTGTGAAAGCCCTCAAAAAGGCAAACCCATCTCCATCATAGTTTTCTGTTTTTGCAAAATAGTATCAATCTATAACTAACCATATGTTTATTCTACATAAACTAAATAAAAAACTAATTTAACTATAAAAATTATTTTGTCATATACAGATATTTAATGATGATTGCTGGGTAATATGCATGTTAATGTTGTCAGTATCAAGTCTCTGTATAATCACGTAACAAGACAATACGATTTACAGTAGCTAGTTTTGGTGCAAAATCTCTCAAGACTGACAAGCTGGGCACATCTGCAAGCAGATATAACATAAAAGTGGCAGTAAGATGCACTGTTGGTAAAATATATATACACCTAAAACTCTATGTGTATGTGTGCTTCATAACTAGTAAGTAGTGCACATTAGGGCCCGTTTGACTCACGGTTCTTAGCTTTATGTGTGTTGCTCTATACTGTATTGGTATGTATTTTATGTCTTTTTATGTCTTTTATTTTTATGTATTTTTAACTTGTGTTTTATTGTGAGCCACGTCAAAGACGAATTTCCACTGCTCTGCAATGAACAATAAAGTTCTTTCTGATTCTGATAATAGCGTGCATGCGGGCCCATCATAACTACATTACGCCACTGGTGGAGTTGTTGTAAATAACTCTTTGGCTCTGCCAGTAGGACACAAGCCCCTCTCTGCAGAGTTCGCATGTTCAGCATGGGTTTTCTCTGGGTACTCCAGCTTCCTCCCACAGTCCAAAGACATGCAGGTTAATTGGTGACTCTAAATTGCCTGTAGGTGTGAATGTGAGTGTCAATGGTTGTCTGTCTCTATGTGTTAAGGCTGGTTCACGTTCCACGATTTTTACCCCGAATTTGCGTAGCTGACACTATCGTAATCTTTTGAGTGTTCATACCTGGCGAGGTGTGTTTCTGTCATCAGGAGTATCACCAACTGCGTTACGACCTGTGTGTGCGCACCACAAGATTTCTCCACCGAGCCCTCACTGACAGAGCCCCAGATAACGCGGTGACGTCACCAAACTACGTTTTTTAACTTGGAGACAACACATCGTTAAGGCATTGATATTCTTCCCAGTGCTGAATCAGATCTGCCTCCAGGGCCTGGGTCCAAACACTACACGCTCCCCGTGATCCTGTGGACGCCGCCATTGTTGTTGTTGCTTGCTGGCTTGTCAGTGTTGCCAGATCTTGGGAGAGAAACAAGCAACCAGGGCTATGGAAACAAGCCCAAAAGAAGCTATTCACACATGAGGACTCGTCGTGGCACACGACTCACCTCTGACCCAAGGTGGCTCTCAAGATCCTTTGCAACGTCAAAATCGTGGTGAAAAGCATGTAATGTGAACTAGGCTTTAGCCCTGCAACAGTCCGGTGACCTGTCCAGGGTGTACCCCGCGGCCTGCCCAGTGTCAGCTGGGATAGGCTCCAGTCCCTCCGCGACCCCTAACAGGATAAGCGGTTACAGAAAATGAATGAATGAATGAATGAACTACCAGTGGCAGTAGCCTGTATATTAGATTTTTGGGGAACTTGGTAAATTGTAGCATCTACTAAAAGCCTGCACGTGCAATGTTTAGGGAACATCCTTGGTTTCACTTACGTTAACTGCTGCTAAATTGTATTAACAGGCAGGACCACTTCTTTTCGTCTGTACTTTATGTATTGAATTAACTGAATTTTCTCAAAAAAGTTGAAAAAAAAAACCCTTATGTCAAATTTCCAGGAGATTAAACACCTTAGACGCTTCAGCAGAACCACTCTGTGCAAGTCAAAAAAGTTGTATTTTGATTTGGGGCATGTAAAACATACATCTTATCAGATCACTTAATTTAGAGTCCATGTAAACAGTTAAGTTGGCATCTCCAATCTAAGAGATGACGTCTATGTTGCCACAGCTACTGTCTGGAAGCACAGGTTTTAAATAGGTCTTGGTAGAGACACGATAGTACCAAACCAGGCAACCTCACAGCGACTCCTTAAAAGAAATGGTTCAAGTTTCAAAAGTCACACCATGTAACTCAAAACAACAATTTTTTACAATTCTGTTTGCCTCCTACAAAATGTCTTTGCTAATGCAAATCAATTTTACATAAATGTCATTTTTAGGAGACAGAGTTGAAGAGACTTGGCTGCAGGAGAGTGCAGTCAGCTCTGCCATGCTTCACTAACATCATCTGTCGTACTCTGATGTCTTTCTGTTGCCAGAGACTCTTAACAGTGCTTTTGTACTGCATTGTGAAACTAAATTCCAAAAAACTAAATAGATCATTTTCAGTGTCAAAACTGCAGATAATAATAATAATAATAATAACTTTTGGTTTTAGACAACAAAACATCTGCCAAATGAATTCAGTTTAGCATACGTACTTTTTAGTATGAGGCAGGTTAATCATGGCAGTAGGGTAAAGCTAACAGTGTGAACATTGGATTTTAAGTGTGTTATATTGTGGTCCTTACCAAAGTTTCATGTCATTGATATACACAGAATACCTCTCTTATTGTCTCTGACACATTGGAAGTCACCAAGGACTCCGGATCACCGAGTTGTTAAAATGCGTCAGACTGAGCAGACTGTCTACAACCAGAGAGCTGATTTGTGACTTTAGGATGCAAGAGTGTATCTTGAGTGCCAGATTGACGCAGACGGCTGTGCCACCTCCTGGCTATGACACAGAGGGCATTAATTACCATGTCTTTGAGGGGACAATCTAATCGCTGGGACACATGGCACATAAACCTGAGCATCCCAGGAGGGATCTGCTGCGACACTTCCTGACAATTAAAGGCAGGACAGCTCTGCGGAAAGTAACAGTAAATGAGAAGCCATGTCTTGGAGATGTTATGAGGTCAATAGCTTCACGGTGTGGCGTTCAGTCAGTGTTTGAATCCTACAGTTTAATTTGCATAAGAGCTAGAGGTCTTCATGGGTCCAAAATGGAATCCAAAACAGAGCCTATACATGCATAAATACATTTTTAAGAAGTGTGAGTGAGGATTATTAGACGTGGTAGAAAATACTCCAAATCGTAGTCATGGAGGGAAAACACCAGGGTCTGCAGAAGCTTGATGCTTTATCAATCATCAAACAGCTGTGTCCAAAAAGAGCAGCAGTATAATAATAATAACAATAATAATAATAACGTCCAAAGACCAAATGTAAAATCATAAATTTTAATTAAAAAATAATTTATTTATGTGCTTCAAATACTAGTTACTAGGAATTATTGTTCCATAGCCAACTGGGAAATATAAAAAACAATTTTCTAACGTATTGAATATCTGTAAATCAAATTCCAAAAAGCTAATTGTTATTTAATGACATAAACCAGTGAAGACCTTTTAATATGAGAGGATGAATAAAGCCGTGACACCCAAATATGTGAACTAAACATGCACCATTGTTGCTCCTCCTGTAATAATGAAGTCAATAATTCACAAATTTATTCAGAAAACCAGATAAAGAAAAAGTACTTGTATAACTCATAAGAAATAATGGAGATGTGAAATAGAACACCCTGATAAGTTATTGAAAGCTTGAGAATAGGGGAAAATTGTGTTTTAAAATGTGTTTATGAACATGTCTAGATTAAGGACAAGGAAGTGCATATAATATACAGTAACATTTATAATCTACCAGTTTTGTGTCAGTTACAGAGGTGTATGACTCAGCCTGTAAGAACAGTCGTCTGTGGCTGTGGAGGAGCTTTGTCAAGTCTGAGAAAAGTTTATTCAAGTCACCCCTTTGTGTAACATCAGCTCGGGCTCAGAGATTTTGGATTAAAAAAGAAAAGCAAAAGGTCTGCGTTGCAACTGCGTTGTGGAGTTTGAAGAAGCTGGTATTTACGAGTGAGGGAGGGTGATTTTAAGGTGCATTATGGGAAGTGTAGACTCAAGTATTTTCAGATTGTATCCCACACTGACTACAAGTCAAGATATCACAGTCTCTGCTGCACAGATTTTGACATTTTTTTCTCTCTCTTGCAAGTGCCCAAACTTTATAGAAGTACAATACTGAATTGCTGGAGTCCTCTTTTGAATCATTGCTGCGGAGACTTTATGTTTTCTTGTCTGGCCTTGAATGTGTTTGGATAAATTTGAATCTCTCTGTCTTTGTTTTCAGTGATATTTTCTACTGCACTCAGATTGTCATGAAAAGAGGCAAACTTTGGCCATCCAAATTATTTTCATAGTTATTTTATTTCCCAGTCAGACAGCTTCATCATAGTCAAAGAGCTTATAGTTCTATCTTTCCAGGCCTTCTGCAGGACATAGAAAGTAACAAAGTGTGTCATCGTGTGTCATACAGAAGTCAAAATGGGCCAATAAACTGTATGTAAATATAGGTATGAACACAGAAAAACAAATAGAAAAAAGAAACTGAACTCTGTATATGAAACAGATTGCTGGGGTGTCTTCATAATACTCTAATCACTTTAGAAACAAGGATAAAAAATCAACCAGAAATGAAATGAAAAGGAAATAAATTCACCTAAATGAAGAATAAACAGGTTTAATGTACACCAGGAAAGGAGATTTTTACTTCTTTTTGCAGGCTATCTTTGTCTTTCACTCTTTTCTTGCTTTTTAAAATCAAAAATTAATTTTCAACGCTTTCAAAATTCTTTAACGCAGTGCAGTGCAAACCAATTAAATCAATGTGGAGAACTGATTAAACTCATTGTCATCACTCTCTCTCTCTCTCTCCTGCAGGGAGAGCGTCAGGACTCGGACGTCGTCGAGGAAAGAAACGCCCAGGTGCAGCTGGAGAAGGCCAAGGTACTTTCTCACTGTTGCATCACGGTAACATCACAACCAGACCCACCACGGCTCTCACAGACTCATTTTTTCCGAGCGGCCGCGCTCAAGGACATGATTACATCACAGACAGGAAACACAGACATCAGGACGTCGGATTAGCGGAGCAACATTCTGCTATTAAAATGAGTCACTGCAGTCTTCATCCTTGCCATCCCTTCATGGGCTCCATGTCTGGAGAAGGATAATAATGAAGGATATTGATTATTGCTGATTCAGTTCAAATGAATTCTGGCAGTCTTCAGATGACTGCTTTGTAGCAATATTGCATATCAAATATATTTACACTGAAAGAAACCAGAGTCTAGTGCAACAACAGTTCAACAGGCCAACTTGCAAACACGAAAATGTTATAAATGATATATGAGGACAAAATCTGCAAACCAGTGTGCATGCGAGGCACAGGCAATCACTTACTGTTTGCTCTAGTATGATTTCACTTATAACATCTTGCACAGTTCAAGATTAGAAAAGGTAGACTTCTTAATTTGATTACATTATTTATTTATTGATTTATTTATTAAAACACAATTGCTTCTTATTTGTTGTGTGTGTGTGTGTGTGTGTGTGTGTGTGTGTGTTCTGAAAAGATATTTCATAAGAAAAAAAGGAGAGATTTCAGAAAGTTTACATGAATGATGAATTACTTTGTGCAGCAGAAATACTTTCCCCCCTTTTTTCTGATCCCATTAATCATCTTGGAACCCCTCAGATTTATTTTACAAGCCCTTGGGGGGTCCTGATGCAAGGTTAGGAACCAGTACAGCATGAAATGACAAGAGAGAGTGATGTGTCAGACATTTATTTCATTGTTTCTTATGCATTACACCAATGCCTCTATTACAACTGGCCGCAGGCCTAAGCAAAGGAGGTAGATGTACGCCGAACTTAGCAAAAATAAACTGGAAGTTGTGTAGTTGTTATAAATGACCAAATGATAATAACAATGAGGTAGGGCTGGGCTATATAGAGTAAATCAAATATCACAGTATCAACCAAATATTGCGAAATATTTATGGTGACATTTTGATAAATAATCATCAGCAGTGTGGATATAATGACTGAGTGGGTAAAGGCAAAAAATAGAGCAGCTAGAATAGTCTGGTAAGTTCAGGGAATTACACGCAACAGTAACACGCTAAGATGCTGTTAATTAGGAAATCGTCATTGGACAACACTAGGATTTTATTATTGGATTATCGCAGCATTTCACACAGGCCAATTAGGTGTGACAGACTGTTCCCTACAGATGAAAAGGACATTATTAGCATGGAGTATGGAGCAAGGAAAATTCATACAGAGTTACAAAATGAACAAATTCCAGTTAAGTTTTTGCACAGTCATGTTCAGGCATTGAAATTAACAGTTATCAACAGTTTCAGACTTGAACAGTGACCTCTAACCCATAGAGTTACAAGACATAGAACAAATGTTGCATTATTTGCAATTTTGTTTTCGAACAATGTTCAGGCATCGAAATAAACAGTCTTATACTTTATTACACACTCGTTGCTATTAAAAAATAAACCCAATGTCACCATATGAAGACATAATATTGTTCAAAAACTACTTCCTGTTCAGCAATGATGCTTAGTTTTTATTCTTATCAGATCCCACTGAACCCAAATAGCTTAGAGAGATTACAAAAAGGAATATGAAACAAAAGCTAAGGTCTCAGGATGATATCACAACATTGATATGATATTGAGCTCGGACATCCAGAGGGAGCTCAGTGTAGAGCCGCTGCTCCTTTGTGTTGAAAGGGGTCAGTTGAGGTGGTTCGGGCATCTGATTAGGATGCCTCCTGGGGGCCAAAGTGTTGCTGGGGAGAGGGATGTTTGGGGTGCTTTGCTTGGCCTGCTGCCCCCATGACTCGGTGCCGGATAAGCAGATGAAAGGGATGGATGGATGGTTATAATATTGATGCCTTGCCCAGCCCTACAATGAGGTGTAAACGTTAGAATCAGTGCTGTATGAGAGTCCATGAATGCAGTGAGGTGCATGTTATTAGTGTAAAACAAAAGAAAATAACCCAGCAAAAATAGCAGTCAGCTTGATGAAGGGATCGATACACATAGCTCAGAAATTCTGGCCATGTGTTCCCAGTCAGGACTATGGTACCTCATCTCCACCCACCCAAGGACCTGCAGGACACACTGAAGCAGGGCAGCTTGAGCCAGCACAGCCTCATACACCTACAGTTCATGCCTTGTCGAGCTCTTTCAGTTGGTATAAAGATTTCCTCATATACATAATCATGCCAGAAATCAAGTTGGCTTTGAAATCAACAGCTCTCATTTTGAAGCCACTAAGCCTATGACTTGAATTTTATTTATTTATCCTTTCACACCAGTGCATCCAAAATTTGCCTGCTAAAGGTGCAGACTTCTACGTTTTTTGAGCGAAGCAATAATGTACAACTGGTGACAATAAAGTAAAAAATATCTTCACTGCTTTGACAACACGTAGGCAGCATTTAGGAATTTTGACCATGCCAACGCAGTATCATTCAAATATAGGGAGAACGGAGCACGCTTTCAGGCAATCTCTCCTGGAAGACATACATGATTGTTCACATGAAGGGTGGTGCCAAATACTCTGGCTCCTTCCTCACATCCACACACCTGGCTAATCACTGTATTTAATGAACCTGAATTTTGGATCGTTGATTTCGGGACATTAGAGAAAATGGTCGACCTATTTGTTTGTGCTTTTATGCAGGAAGCAATTACTGTGCTCAAAGCTGCAATAAAACAAACATAATAAAAACACATACTCTATCTGAGAAACTGTCTGTGGATTGCATTTGAGAAAAGAAGTCCAAATTCTGCTAAAATTTAAAGCAAACTAAAAACTAAGTCAAGTTCAACCTTCTGCAGTGGTTATCACTGTTTAGTGTGCCTTACATACTTACAGAAGGTGGGTTATCCAGTATTTTTTCTGTGGGCATAATGGCAACGAAGGTCATTCCACAAATATATAAAAATATCACAGCTGATAACTCTCCCCCTCTGTTTGCCTTCTACGCATCGCCCGCTGATAAACGTCCCATTCAATATTGAATTAAATCCTCCCCCACAGATTTAATGTGCTCCCACTGGTGCTCTGTAATTAAGGCGGCAAACACACTCGGCCCATCCCCTGCTGACCCCACAACCTCTCCCACAGCCTCATCTTCCCAAAGTGGAGTAATTAGCAGCTTGATCCGTGTGCCACTGACATTTGACTCTGATAGGATTACAACACCAACAGGCATTCAGTCAGGAGGAAGCATACAGTAGCTAATGTGCAGCGAAGTGGAAGATGCAGTAGGTTGTTTTCACAGCAGACATTCTGATTTGTCATAGTGGGAAAAGAACAGGTGTCACTAATAACATTAATGACGGCTCCGTTCTACTCAAGTGTCCCAGTAAGCCATGACAGTCTGACAGTGAGCCAGCATGCACTAAATTAAGACTCGGAAACTAAAGCAATTAAAGTGAAAGATGCAAAACGAATGGTATTGCCAAGTTAAACAAGTGTATTGATAAAACATTTAAAAACAACAATAATTAAGTCATTTTAGGGGAAAAAATCAAATACATTTGAAGTAAAATGACCAAAGAAAATAGAACATTTTTTCATGTTTAAAGGATGTCAGAGTTATTTAACAGACAAACAGGCAAAATCCAAAATATCCAAGTATCTCTGGCTCTTTTACATTAGATTTGCATGGTATAGAATTAGCATAGATGATCTGCATTAGGCTGCACAGTTGTGTGCACATGATAATTACACAAATTAGTTACACATTGCTATAAAAAAGAGTGGCGAAGGGACAAGACAATATCATAAACATCATAAACAAATTATATGTATATGGTGGAATGAATCCAGTATTAGTTGGCACTTCAATACCTAAACAAAGCAGTTAGTCTGTCACTAACAATCTGGCTCCAGTTGTTCAAATTTGTTTCAGGATGATCAAGATTTGAAAATCTTATGTTTTGCCATCTAGGATTAGCTAATCCAGTGGTTCTGAACTGGTCCGCCCATGGGGTCCAGATTGCTCCTTAGTCATTAGTTAAAGATCCACAAAGTTAAATATATTCAGTGTCATACTTGCGTTTGGCCATGTCGTCAAGCTAGTTTGCAACAGAAAACAGCACTTCAAAAATAAAAAGCTTGTGCTGGAAATTCACTGTACTTCAAAATGTCACTTGTGGTCCATTCAGAATGGGCCCGTGACCCACTTTGGACCATGACCCACCAGCTGGGAACCACTAAGCTAATCCATTTTACCTTTGGGCCAGTTTTTCAAAACCGCATTGGACTGGATCACCCTGATCCAGATATAAATTATACAATATGGACAACCACTGCTCTATTCACATCACAATGTAGGCTACTAGCTATGTAAAGAACAGGTAGCATAGCCTGCATTGGGTAAGTGTGTTAAGTTGGAGAGCTAGAGAAACAGCATGAAGGATGAAATTGTTAGAGACTACTTTTGATTGTGTAATTGTAATTAATATGGGTGAGAAATGAATGTTTAATATTGTCAACTGGCAGGGTTGCGGGTTGGCCTGTGCTCCTGCGTGGTTGGGTGGGGCCCGTCGTCCGTGCACCCTGGTGGCGCGCCTCGTCCTTCTGCTGGGGGTCGATTTGCTGCAGGCGTTGTGGCCCAGGTCGGGACCATGGCAGGGGCCTGACGCTGCAGTTGCCTGGGGGGCGGGATTGGGTGTGGGCCCGTTGGGTTTCCTTGGGGCCCGCCTGGCCCGCTGTCCATGGGCGCTGGGGGCCTCGCTGCGCCGGGGTCTGGTTGGCGCCACCTTCTAGCCCTTCCCATCCATCCCTCCAGCCCCCTGGCCGGGCCTACACTGGCCTGGCCTCCTAAACGACATTTAGTTCACTCACCACACATTCCACAGTTTTAATGCACCACATACACTCACTCTTCGAGGTACAGACCACTGAGGGATTGGGGGGCTTCATGATGGGGCAGGCTATGGGACAGTGGTGTCCGGTAGCCCTCCATGCTGCCCACCGGCCCATCCTTATCTATTCTCCAATTTTAAAGCACCACATACACCTACATCTTGTGGGACAGATGGGAGTAGGTTCCAGGTGCCTATGGCTGCACGGGCTGCAGGACAGCAGTGTGCTGTAGCCATCAGCCTTGCCCCCACCTGTCTCCTATGTCCCTCAATTTTAATGCACCACATCACACTTATGGGCACTCACATTCACATTCACGGTGTAGGGTTAATGTTTCTCTGTCAGGGATCGGAGAATCATAGTAAGAGAGGGGGTGGTGGGTTTACACACACTGTAGATACGCATGGCGTGGCTTGTGGGCCGCCCCGGGTCCTTGGGCCTGCGTGATGTCCTGCGGCCTCTGCGGCTCCCTGGTCTTGGGGTCTGGGCGCTCCTGCGGTCTTGGGGTGCCATACCGCCCCTCTTCCCCCGCAGGGCTGGCCCTGCAAAGAACCGATGGGATCACTCCAAAGGGGCCCACTTGCTTCTCAAACCTACCACACCGTGCTGGCAACTCTTCTCTACAATCAGGCTTTCCCCCTCCACCAAGACTCTCACATTTTTGGTGTTCAGTATAGACTTCTCTTTTGTTTTTGTTTTTCAGTACAGTATAGTAGACATGTATATGTTTATTTTTGATAATCTGCATGGAGCACAACCACCTCAAGGCCACAATACATCAGCTACACTGCCTGTTTCTCCCCTGTTTTTTTTTTGTTTGTTTGTTTATTTGTTTGTTTGTTTTTCCTCCTTCTTCTCCGCATGCACTGTCACTATATAACTCAGGACTTAAGCACCTGCCCCCTCCCCCTTGCTTGTTTCCTTACTTTCCCCTTGACACACTTTGGTGTATCACGGCCTTCTCTGGCTCATATTAGGAAGTTTTTCCAATAAAGGCTGTTAGGCTAGTCTCCAGGGAGGGTGGGTGATGGTCACAACTATGCATTATGGGTATAAAATATTTGACCGCAAGATTAACAGTGCATCAATCTTCACAAGAAGCTTACACCCTTTTGTGGCGCTAAGCTATGAAGACCAATGCAGACAAGTAGGAAGAAAAAATATATATATATATATATTGACAACTATTTGGAGGAATATTTTATTGGGCAAAAATCCTTTATGTATTTATTTTTTTATTTTTACTCTACTGAAAAGGTTAATAGGTAAACTGATGTCCACTTTATCTACTTTATCCGTGTTAACAGTTAAACAATTCAATGGAAAAATGTAAATAAATGTCTATATATTTGACCAATCTAAAAGTTTTATGACATTTTGTCAGTGAAATCCACCCTTCTGTTACGATCATGATAATCCTGATGTTTTGGATCACAGGTATCGCAATCCTTCTAAAAATATTTTGAACAACACACACTAAAGATTTGATTCAGGTCAAAACCAAGACAGAATTAAAGAATCTTTTTATTTCTTTTGAACAATCCATTTTCAAACTTTGATCCACTTGGACTGCTGAAATCTGATCAGCTCACTTCTGAACAATGGGTGCTCTTAACCGACTGGAGTAGCCCCAACAACCTGTAACTTCAGTTCATACCGTGTCTTCTATTTCAGTAACTTGATTATATTGTCAGGCCATAGGCAACATAATCTAAAGGTGCTGCTGGGATTTAGTGCGGTTTTGTAGTGATTTTGGAAGTTTAGATATGTCGCAATACCTGAATTTGCTTGGTTAGCAATGTTGTGTTATCTCTAATATCCCTCTGAGGAGTGTTGATTATATTGTTTATGCCTTACTGTGTTACTTTGTGTGCACAAATGAATAATTTCAGAACACAAATTTGTAATTGTGGGTGCAAACTACTTTCAGGGCACAATTTATTCATTTCTGTACAATTTTTTTTTCTCTTTATGATACCAGCTGGGCTCTGTATATGTGCAAGTCTACTTTGCTATCTTTTCCAAACACATCCTGCTTAAACAGTTTTGCATTATTTATTAATCTCCCCTAAACCAGTGCCGTAAGATCAAATGCTACAGTTTACAAGCTGTTAATAGTAACCTGCAGAGCTGTTTTGGAACGAGGGAAAGCACAATGCTAAATAAAAGTACATGTACTTTTTGAGAGCCCACATGCAATACATGCCACACACGCAGTGTATGCACAGCATGCATAGAAGCACATATGCTTCCAGGCATAAACACCATAATTTTATCCTCACTGTGTAATCATGTTGGTATCATTATGTGAAAAAAGGAATATCTGCAGGTTTGTACAAACTGAACTAGACCCAAATATACAAACACTTTATTGTGTCCTCTTGTTTACAATCCTACCTACACTTCAAAAGCACATTTCTGCAGATTGAAGTGTTTATCGTGCTGTATTTCTGTGTGGAAATGGCCTCATTTCACATTAGTTCCAGTTCTCCAATTAGTTGTTCCTGTTTGTGAGAAACATTGTGTAGTTGTGTGTTATCAATTAAAATAAAGGCAAATATGAATTTGTTTGTGTGAAACTCCGTTTGTGGGTGAAATGAAGGGATTTTAGATGACTCTGACATCTGTTAGTAATAAGTCAACACCTGTCTTGTGTCCCCAGTACAAACCTGTGGCATTCGCAGTACGTTGCAACTTCTCCTACACCCCAGCAGACGACGACAACGTTCCCGTACCGGGCCAGGCTGTCACCTTTGAGGCCAGAGACTTCCTCCATGTCAAAGAGGTTTGCAACTCACACACACACACATTCTTGTACTACTGTCTTTGTGAGGACCCTTATTGACATAATGCATTCCCTAGACCTAACCTTAACCATCACAACTTAATGCCTAACCCTTACCCTAAGCTAAATTTAAACCTAATTCTAGCCTGAACCCTAAAACCAAGTTTTAACCCTCAAACAGGCATTTGAAAAAGTGAGGACCAGCCAAAATGTCCTCACCTTGCAAACTGTCCTCACTCTGTTGCTAAAATAGATTTTGTGGTCCTCACTGTGTAGCATGCTCAAGTAGAGACACACACATACACATTTATGAGTCACATCCAGATAGCTTACAGGGAAGCAACAATGACACAACATGCAGATGTTGACATCACCAAAGTACCACCAAAGAGTCAATGAAGAGTGAATGAAGCCTTAAATTTACGTGTTTTTTTTTTTTTATTTTTTATTCGCAGAAGTTTAACAATGAGTGGTGGATCGGCCGGCCAGTGAAGGAGGATGGTGTGGTGGGCTTCATCCCCAGTCCAGTCAATCTGGAAACCATTCTCATCAGAAGAGAAGTCCAGGCGAGGAAAGCTGCCAAGGCCTTAGCCAAGTATGTACAACACGTTTCTCTTTTCCACAAGCTTCAATACAACAGGGTCACAAACCAGCTCACAAGCCCATGCTGCATTGTGCTGACTTATCTTGTAATCCTAATAATAATCTTTATTGGTCCAGCACACATACAAACAAAAACATGGATTATATGACATTTTAAGCATTCAGTTGATGCTCTTTGAAAACATCCACAGATTAGTCAAACTACATTTTGACCAGAGAGGTGGTATCCACGGGAAAGGGTCACACCAGGACAGTGGCAGCTGCTGGTCTTTCAAACGGGGGACGCTCACTTTAAGTTTACATCATAAAATTTGCCATATTGCAGCGAGGCAGTAACTTATAAAAGGAACATTTAATTGAAGCCATTTTTCAACCACACTCATGCCATAGAACCAGAGCAAAACACACCTCAAAGATTTTCAGATGGGTTGAAACACCTGAACTGTACTGTACAAATAGTGAAAATGAGCTTTCAGGGAAACTGGGGAAATTTTGGGGAAGTGCAGCCTCCTTTGTTGTCTCAGAGCAATCGCCCCTGCACCAGGAGTTGTTTTATACATAAAAGCATAGCAAGTATGGCTGGTTGAAACCACAAGGCTGCACTGTGTCAAAAATGTGCTGAGGGCTCCAGTTGAGCCCCTTTTCTTCTTCTCTCTATGCATTAGTGTACGAGAGTACCCAACTAACACAATTCACACAGTTAGGCCCTGATCACACTGGGATGTGTCATTAGGGGTGCAAGCGCTTTAAAAATGTGTTGGCAAAGCATGTCAGGTATAACAAGTGTGGTGCCCTTGTGGAGCGGGGCTGCATGTATAACTGGGGAATCAAATGTGATTAACAGAAAAACACACACAAAGTAATCTCCTGTGATCTCCCCCATGCCCCCCTTACATGTGGTCTCTCTCTCTCTCTCTCTCTCTCTCTCTCTCTCAAAGACAGCAGCCGACATGAAACTATCACGACACAAGATATGAATTCCCCCCCTTCCCTTTCACATACCAAGTAGTTCTCTCACAGTCTAACAGCTACCCACCTAGCTAGCCTATTTATCGGCATAGTAAATGGCATCATACTCACTGGAGTTATTCACCTGGTTGCTCACGCAACTCAACTCCATGCATGCGTTTGCCAATTAGTATTTGTATAATAGGGGTGACCTTTTTTGTAATTAGATACTGCCAATATCCGCTTATTGTCTGCATTTACCATTGTTCCTCTAATTTTAGCACATCTACCGGCGTCAAAACAGTAGTGAATCCGACCAGTTGGTTGGTTTAACTGGCTGCCTCGGCCAAGTGTGACATTGACATTGGCTTGTAGAATAAAGAGACTCAAAACACATAGGATTAAACATTTGAGGGTTTACCTGCAAGAAACCCAAAGAATTAGTACATCATGACAGTTCATAGTGTATGACAAACAAGCAGTATCAGTTGACACACCCACAGCTTTCCAATACACATTAAAAGGTGTTTCCTGTCACTTAAGCGACTGCTCTCCTGTTATTGTTATTCAGACAACCAGCTCCGAGAACAATTGCTTCTCCTCACATAGCCAAATTTGACCAGAATCATGCCAGATCATTTCGCGGAAGTCACATCAGGATCACGCACACCATATATTACACAATAAGAGTTTATACCAGGTCGATTACACTGTAAAAACCACTAGAAAAATACAATGTCAGGCGCAAGAGAAGAGTGTATGCAAAGCATGCTGTACCATAGGAACAATGCGTTTTCAGCTACGCACCTGATTGTGATTGGGGTCTCATGGTTGAGTTTAAGTCCAAGTCAAGTCAGTTTTATCCACATAGCCAAAAATCAATTAGCCTCAAGAGGCTTTACAATCTGTGCAGCATATAACACCCTCTATCCTTAGACTCTTATCATTTCCATGGAACATATTCCAGAGCAAGTTTTTAATTAATCAAATATTACAATCCAACCGACACAAAGTGATCCTGCAGCTTTTCGGGGGGGTGGGGGGCTCAGCTGGTAATCGAGACTTGAAAGATAAAAATATGAAAAGGAAAATATTAAAGCAGAACACTAGAAGGGAGGTCAAGCACAATCAACAGAGAATCCCCCCTCATCAGCAAGTTAACAAAAAACATCCAGTTTAACACAGGATTTAATGAGATATAATCAGATCATACCAGTGATTTACTGCAAATTTCAAACACACACACACACACACACACACACACACACACACACACACACACATATATAGCTGCTGATGATTTTCTAAAGCTATTACTTTAAGATAAAAAAAAAGTATTTCCCATTGCTTTTAGACAGCCATTGGTTTCCATTTGTTTCCCTTTTGTTCAGTCAGTAGGTTGTTTTTACTCTAATCAGCCTGGCAGGCAGGAAGATCCACTACAGACTGAAAGATTTTGACTTGACCCAGTTAGACTGAAAGAAACTCATCTAGAGGATCTTAGGAATTTGGCTTCGGTGGCAACTGTGTGTGCTGAATCACTTCAAGGGATTTACCCTCTAAGCTTTATATGGCTGTGTCTTATATAAGTAGATATACTGTACAGTCTGTGGGCACACATTATTTTATTGCATAGATACATATCGTGCTCTATTTTCACCATGATCTGAGCTAATTCAGGACTTTTCTCTCTCGCATTTCAGCAAAGCAGCGGCTCAAGTAGCTCAAGATATGAACTCAAAGAAATATACTCCTCCATCACAAGGTCAGTGTGTTTATTAAATTGTGTGAAAAACATTTTTTGTTGTGTTTTGGTGATTGGTGAGTTAACACTAGATACCTCTCTCTCTTATCCCCCTACATAGCCAATCAGCAGGTGAAAAAGAAACCGGTAAGTGACCCAACGTTTGTTCTGTTGACATCTCTTTTAAATTATTGTTTCTCATCCTACAGACAGTCCTCCTTGCAACACACAGAAGTATTTTCCTCAGACCTTTTTAAAATATAAGGAAATTTGTCAAATCATAGGAAAAGAAACACTCCGACACTCTATGTTTGCACTGCAAGCAGCATGTTGCATCAGCAGCATCTCATATAGACCAAATCAACATGACATCACGCTAACAACAACTAACCCAGTCTCACTCTGAAGTCGGCCAAATCCGGCGCTTGGTCAGTGACTTGCAGCATCAGACACTGACGAAAAAAGCTGTCCTCTAATTGGCATGATACGTGGCCAGTCGCTGTGTTATAGTTTAACTGCTCTATGCGGCGGCGGCGGGAAACGTAGCGAGACAAGAACGAAAGATAAGGCGGCAAAATTCTGAATAGGGTGGGTGGGATTTGGTGGGATTGGTGGTGGATGGGTCCAACAAACACCGACTTTCAGCTGGGAGAGTGGTGTTCACGTCCCGCAAGATTATAAAGTCCAAACCCTGTTCTTTTTGTCCTAAACCTAACCATGTGCCTTAGTTGTGGGAGGAATAAAAATGTCAATTCACGTTGTTGTACCGATGTAGTGCTTTTATTTTGAAAGAGACTGTATGTAAATGGTAAATTTCCTGTGAAAGTGTATTTTGAAAGAAGACAATGCATGTACAGTAACAGGCAAAACTTGACACAGCGTCCCAGAATGTCAACAAAAAACACATCTTTCACCTTTCACGTTGTATCTGGACGTGGAAGGTCCATGACCAAACATTGATATGTGACAAGGTCGGAGCGAGAATGTATTGCAACAACAGTCACTCAGGGGTAGACAACTGGCAATTGATTGGGAAACGTCAAACTTGTTTATTTGTGTTGCCATTTTCATCTGTAACTAACATTTAAAGATAATTTTGGTCCAACCAGTGATGTTTCTGCTGTGCTCATTTCATATACTGTTTTGCTTTGCTAACGTCTTTGATTATCCAAATCTACCAGCATGGAAGCCAGTGTACTGCTGTGGACAGGGGCTATAGCAAAATATATTTAGCTGAAAAGACCCACATTAAAAACATCAGTATCAATTTAAGTGTACACTATAGTTGGAATACTTTCACTGCTTTACCTTACACACTAACTGATTGAGGCAGTGGTAGGCCAGCAACTCCCATTTTCTAAAATGACTGGTTTTGTCAGTGGAGTCTGGTGGCTTTGAGATAACAGCTTTGGATCCCCGTCAGAAAGAACTGTCTGACGGCAAAGTTAAGCTTTGAAAATGTTCTACATATAGCATACAGTTAAACTGATACTGATTTTTTAGGCGGCTAAAAATGAACCAATTGATGCAGCGTTTCCTCAGCACTGTTAATTTTATATGCGTGGCACGGAAATATTCTACCAAGAAGTTACTGTGAACAAACATTTTATTTCAGTCTACACTGAATTAAACTTGTGTTTTTTGTGGCTACAGGGGGAGCAGGTGGCTATGTATGATGTAGTGCCTACAATGCGTCCTGTGGTTCTAATGGGACCATCACTGAAGGGCTTAGAGGTGAGACTTCCTCACACACTCTTTAATCTTACCTCTCATTGAGTTCCCTTTGACCTGTCAAGGGCCTATGATGCTGTAAAGCTGAGACACCTAATCTAGTATTTCAAATAAATGTCTGTATTTTGGGTTGAGCTTGAATAGAGGAGGGGTTATTTAAAATCCATGTTTCTTGTGTAATTCCAGGTTACAGATATGATGCAAAAAGCACTATTTGACTTTTTAAAACATCGATTTGAAGGCAGGTAAGTTCAGATTTAATTCTTCAGTGTCACACCTTTAATGTGGATGTAAAACATAATGAAAATCACAACTGTGTAACAATCCCTGTTTCTTTGTCTCCTCTCCAGAATTACCATTACACGGGTCACAGCAGACATCTCTCTGGCTAAACGGTCCATCCTCAACAACCCTGGCAAAAAGGCCTTAATGGACCGGTCAAACACACGCTCCAATTTAGGTACACAGCTTTATCCTCCCAACCTAGAGCCAGTAGTCATGGCAAATGATCTTTGGCACCACTTTATCTGTTTGGAAAGCAAGACAGTTAGGGTTTACCTCATCAGGACAAATCAGATAGTATCAGTAACAGAAAAGTACACTAAAATCTCTTCTAAAATAACTTCTTGTAATTGTCTTAGCTTTCTGGCACTTGTTGTGCTGTCCCTTGTGGCAAACCCTAATTAGGTTAAAACACAGCAACTGATACTATCTGACCCAGGTCTGAAATTAATGTGTCCGACTTTACGTTTTCTAATCTCACAAAGCACTGTGCACTTTGTTTTCTGAAGTTTTTTTATTTTGAAGCTGCATAGATGATATTTTATTCAATGGGATGATAATTAGAGATCACTGTATGCACCACAACAAAGGTAGTAAAAGGAGTAGTTCAACATCTTAGCAGATAAGCATGTTTGCTTTTTTTTTTGCCAAGAGTGAGATGAGCAAACTGATACCACTTCCATGTTTGTGTGTTAAATATGAAGCTAGCCGATTAGCTTAGCTTAGCACAAACACTGGAAACGGGGAAACAGCTAGCCTGGCTCTGTAAAAAAGGTTTTAAAAAGCAGCCTACCAGCACCTCGAAAGTTCACCAATGAACGTGCTATATCTTTGTTTAATGCACCCTTCCTGCTTCCCCTTGTTTCCGGTCTTTAAGCAAAGCTAAGGTTATCGGCTGTTGGCTGTAGCTTCATGATTAGCTTACAGATACAAAGATGGCATTGATCTTTCAAAGATCTAGTGTGTAGGATTTAGTGGCGTCCAGCAGTGAGGTTGCAGATTGCAACCAACTGAAACTTCTCCCGTGTGCCAAGCTTGTGCAACTACTACAGTAGCAAACATGAAAACGTGAATCTAGAGCCACTGTTTGATTTGTCCATTCAGGGCTACTGTACAAACGACATGGTGGACTGTGTGGAAGAGGACCCGCTCCATATGAAGATATAAACAGCTCATTCTAAAGTAACACAAACACAACAATTCTTAGTTTCAGGTGATTAAACACTAATAAAAATCAAAATATTATATTGCATATTTTCCGAAATATGTCCCCAAATCCTGCACACTGGAACTTAAATCTAACTCCTACAAGAAATGAAATAAAAAGAATTATTCATCTAAGCATATGACAGAAAAACAGGTTGACATCTGAGACATTAGTAGGTTATTATATGGCAGTACATTTACTGTTTACTGGACACTGCAGTAGGCGAGGTTAAATTCACCCTTGGTTACAAAGAGAAAGGATAGGTATCAAGAAGATAAGGTGGATAAGATTTACTTGGTTTTCTCTACTCTTGTCTTCCTCATTGCTCTCTCATCCCAGATGCTGCCGGTATGTATGACTGAATGCACTGGTAGTCTGTGTCTGTTTGAATGTTTCACCTCCCTTTCATTACCTCATCAGCATCAATAGCCACTGCTCTGACACTGTTCAGTGTGTAAATATACACAGGCACCAGCACAAGCAGGTGTTTTCTTACCTGTTTATTTGCTTCATTGGGTCAACTGTTGTATAAGATGTAATTCATGGTATAGTAGAATATTTGTAAGTGCTTTAACTTTGAATAAAAACAGCCACTGCCTCCTCCATGCCCTGCTTTCCTGCTCTCCCCCTGGTGGCCAATCTTTAAATTACTCCTCCCATGAGTGCAACACATCCTGGTAATGAATTAGTTACCCAGGAAAATAAAAATACATCGCTTCTTGTGTTGACATAGTCTCATTCAGTAGACAGTGTTTTGTCATTGGTCACATTTACAGCTTTTAATCTGTGGAAGGGTTTTATGAGTTGTCATGTGAGTTGCTCACAAGTCTGTACTTTTTTACTTGTCTTGTTTTCTACATTAAAAATAACAATTTGATGTTGTTGTTTTTTTTTGAGTGGGTGTTGAACTGAGATGCAGAAACAGGGTTGTTCCATTGTTTTAAAACCATACACGCATACAAATTTGTTGACAGAAACAAAAGGTCAATTTAATGGTAGTTCTAGTGCTTTTGATTGGATCACATGATCTTCCTCTCCCATATTCGCTTCCACCGCTGAGGAAGATTGTGGGATTTGATCAAAAGTTTCACAACAGCCACTACAATAAATGGACTTTGTGATGAGATCCTGATCCTGATAATCTGATAATTCATTTTTGACCTTACCGCTGGTTTGGTGGGTCTAACTTTCAAAGATTGTATTCTCATTTCTGCATCTTGATTAACTAAAAAAGGATTCTCACATACCAGCTCTTGCAATGAAAATACATATGAAATCTTTCAAAATTACTTACAGTGGAATAATGTAAGTTTTTCTAATAATAAACTTAAAACAATCTACTGTAAGCTCAGGAGTTAAATGTTAACAAGGCAATGAAATATGCACAACTGATGGATTTCCTGGATCTACGGTGTCAAAATCATGTTTTCTCTATTTGCTTGTGCAGCCCAGATCCAGGGGGAGGTGGAGCGAATCTTTGAGCTTGCCCGCAGCCTGCAGCTGGTGGTTCTAGATGCAGACACAATCAACCACCCTCTCCAGGTGTCCAAGACCTCCCTGGCGCCAATCCTTGTCTATGTCAAGATCTCCTCACCAAAGGTAGGCTTCATAGTGCACTGAGTTTGGTTACAAACTGTAAAGCCCTCACTCATCACTGTACGCTTTATTCCAGAGCTGGTTGGCCTTCTTTGGCCTTTCGTAGGCTCACTCATTGGTATTTGTTAATTTATAAAGACATACTGGGGAAACTCCCTTCGTACTTTGTACTTTGATTGAACAGAGATCTGACTGTAGCTATTGTCTGAGATCTCAAGATTTAGTTTTGTTGTGTGTTCTTGGTGCACAAACTGAAAACACTGTCTTTCTCTACATCTTTTTTCTCCTCTTTCTCTCCCTTCACTTCTGTTGTGTAGGTGTTGACGCGACTGATCAAGACGAGAGGAAAGTCACAGACCAAGCATCTCAATGTTCAGCTGGTGGCAGCAGACAAGCTTGCCCAATGCCCACCAGTGAGTGCCATCTAGTGGCCACTGTATGAAATTGATGCAGTGGAAGTTGACTGTTCAGCACTGACTGAAGGCAATGTTAAAATGTCAAAATGTTAAATAGCCTATTGTTAAATATAGGAAAAATGTTAAATAGCCTATTTTTGTTACACAGAATTATATATTTGGCTTTGTCTATGTATCTGACAGTTTGTTTGTTTGAAGTTGTTATACTGGTAAAAACTGACCAGAAACTGTAAGAAAACAGTACTAATTTTTGTACGAACTAGAAATACTTTTTCCCTTGGGGCCACACAGTGGTGCAGTGGTTAGCATTGTCGCCTCACAGTAAGAGGATTCCTGGTTTGAACCTGCATGCAGAGTCTGCATGTTCTCCCCGTGTCAGTGTGGGTTTTTCTCTGGGTACTCCGGCTTCCTCCCACAGTCCAAAGACATGCAGGTTAATTGGTGACTCTAAATTGCCTGTAAGTTTGACTGCGAGGGTGAGTGGTTGTATCTATGTGTCAGCCCTGCCATAGTCTGGCGACCTGTTCAAGGTGTACCCCGCCTCTCGCCCAATGTCAGCTGGGATAGGCTCCAGCCCCCCGCCACCCCCAACATGATAAGCGGTTACAGGAAGCGAATGAATGAATTGAAATATTTTGGTAACTGTTATGCAGAGCCGTGGCTACCATTGCCAGCAGGTCATGTCCTCAGTATTTATTTTTCTGGGACTTTGTGGGGTTTAGCACCTTCATGGGAATCTATGTTTACAGTTTCAAAACTTACACATGATAGGTATTATAGGCCGAATACAGTATTTTTAGACTGAATTTCACCACAATTATTAACAGCATTTGGACATCCTTATTGGAAAATAAGCAGAATAAACAGATTATAAAAAATCCAAATTAAAAATTTGGAGATTTTGTTTTTGGTGCACATGCATGACCTCAGTACTTTTAGAATCATGGCTTTTTTTCCACACTATTCATTCATATATCAGAATTAGTGTTGTCATTTCATATCACTGTTGATATGTTTTTCCCTTTTTTTAAAGATGACATTTTTGAAGCCACCCACACTTCTGTCATGTTATAAATGGTGTCACAGATTATACTTTACTGTCTCACTCATTCCTTTGTTCTTGTCCTTATTTTCATTTTCCTGTAGGAAATGTTTGACGTCATCTTAGATGAGAACCAGCTTACTGATGCCTGTGAGCACGTTGCTGATTATCTGGAGTCTTACTGGAGAGCCACTCATCCACCAGAGATGGAGCCTGCCAACGCACTGGTAGCCCAGCTGGCTGGGAACACACTGCCCACCAGTCCTTCAGCAATACCGGTACATGAAACCCAGACACATATATGGGGAAAAACTTCATAAACAGTGATATTATAGGATCTAATATCATTTGCAAAAATTTCATGCTGTCATCTCATCTCATCCCACTCATCCCATCTGTGCAGACAGTGCTGAATGTGGAAAACCGGTTTGCAGAGTAAATGATGAGCACAGCAGGAATGCTAATTTTTCTAGACAGAGGATGCAGTGTGCTGCATCTGTATTCTTTTCCATTTATTCATCTAACATTTCCATTTCATTTCTCCTCATCCTACTCCCATGGAAAGATGAAGAAATGAGATAGGTGTACCTCTGGTGAGTGAGATACCCTTTTATTCTGCTGTAGCTGAGTTTTCACCGCAGTAATTGAGATGAGTTACAGTAGCCTTCTCTTTAGAAGCTAGAAATAATGTGTATATATTGTCTCAAAAAACAGATGAATATAGATGTTTTTTTAATTTTTTTTTATTTTTCACAAAAAATCCAAGATGCCAGAAATGTATCCCTACAATGTCATGATTGCTTGATTTATTTTTAGCATTTGGAAATAAAGCAACTAACAGAGAACCAGTAAATTTACTTTTTAGAGGTATGTATGCTGCCTTTGACCACGCCACATGTTGAAGTCTGTGTCAGCCCCAGCTCACTAACGTGGCACATGAATTCCCAATGAGAAATAATTGGGAGTAGCAATAATAGAATTAGCCTATACTACGCAAAGCTATCTCTAAAGTAGTGAGAGATCAACTACAGTCAGTTGCCAGTTTATTAGGTACACCTGGCTCAAACTAATGCACTCTACTGAATGGATGTGTCTCTGAGCATTAATGGGTATCACAGCTGAGGATCAAAGAGGCCGACTTTGCAGTTGTAATCGTAGCATGCATGAAATCCCTGCTGTTCGCTAAATACACCAGACACTAGATAAACTCCATTTCAGATGTCTCACATAAGTGCAAAAACTCGTTGCTAGATGTCAGATTCCTGCAGCTTATATAGGCAAAACCTCACTCAACAGAAACTGTCACTGAAAGCACAACTATTATTTATCAGCCTCTTTATGTGGTGTTGACTGATACAGAATAGAAAAAGGTCTCAGACCAAGCTCCTTAAAGGTGTGCTATGCAGGACTACCATTTGTAAACATGCTTGCAGGCAAAAGTGAAAGTAAAATCCAACCCAGCATCACTCTTGTTTGGCATTTTGCCTCGCTATATTATTTGGGGGTTTTTTTTGGCACCGTCTCTATATGCCTACTGCTTACAGTCCCACGGCATGATTTTGCCAAATGGGACATGCCCCTGGATCAACAGCCCACATCGCATTCCGGTACCAACATTGCAATCAACCAATCGGAGCCCTCTGACAACATCAGTGTGCTGCTCCTGGGCTTCTTTCAAAAATTTCTTTGAGCTTCTTCAGAGCTGAGCTAGTTTTCCCAAATTGAAGTTAGTAGAATTGAACAGAATCCTTTGAAACACTGGACAAAAGTCATGTGAGCTACTGCAGGGTTAGCAAGTTAGCTAACTAGGTTGGCTATGCTAAGAAGATAAGCGAGAATATTGCTCACTAACAAAGAGTACAGTAGCATTTTCAGTTGCCAATTCCTGCAATCAACACATTTTCCCCCTCTTTTGGATGCTCCTGCGAGGTTAGGGAGTTAGCTTGCTAACTAGGAGGGCTATGCTGATGAGTAAACTTGCTGATAGACTAGAATATAAGCTAACTAGACGGCTATGCTAGCAAGTAAGTTGCCAGTAGGCTAAAATATTCCTCATTCAAATCACATTGAGCTCTTACACGCTGGCACCTGGTCTGTATCTGACCTCACTTGAGCACTGTCGAGGTGAAAATAAGAAAATGAATTAAACAATAATGTTAATAATAAATTAATAAACAAATAAAGGCAGAGTCACAGCAGAACGCACACTGCCACACACTTCTAGTGGGCCATAATGATTGAGAGGGATAATTCTGTATGAGCCTATACATTGTTTTTTAGTTTGTCTTTAGGCTAGTTTGTGGTTCGTGTGCATGTGTGTGTGTGTGTGTGTGTGTGTGTGTGTGTGTGTGTGTGTGTTTTAAGTTGTAAATCGGTCAGATTTGACCCGAACACGACAGGAAGGTTAATGCAAAATCTCTAAATACATGTCAAACTCACCACTAGAGCACTGATCACAGAGCTTGACTTCTGCACTACTGAAGCAACAGTAATGGTGCTTACGGTGTAAACTGTCTTAACTGGTGTTCTCTCCTCAGCTTTATCGGTGAAAAAGTATCCACCACATCATTAAAATCCACATCTCTGATCAAATTATAACACATACATCTTGGATAATGATCATTTTCCATTACCTTTGTAAGCACTTGTTTTTGACTTGTGTTTATCTCTACATAAGCTCTCTTTCATTCTAGTTTAACTTGGAGTGACCTTGGCATCACAAACATGCAATTATTATTATTTTTGGACATTTTATACAGAGAGTGATTCATCAGGTTATCAAAAAGCCAATCAAAAGTTAAAACTGGATCGATTTATTTAATAATAGATAAAAAAAAGTAGTTCAAGCAGCTGTAGAGCAGATGCAGAGAAGCCTGAGGCAGCAAGTGTGTCTGTTTTTATGTGCGTAATTGCACAAAATTGCACTCAGTGGCCCAAGGTCCCATGATAAAACAAAGAATTATAATCCAAAAATATTCAAATTGCCTCTGGTGTGATTGCCAGTTTAGGCACTTGAGAGCCAGCTGCCTCCCTGACAGCAGCTGTGTTTGTGCACGTGGGCATGCAAATAGTGTGAAGGTGAAGATGTATAAGTTTGGGCAGAGTGTTTTTTGTGTTGGAGCAGGTTTTCTACATTTGTGTGTCCTTTATGTGTATGTATGTGACATTATGTTATGTTTTCTCGTCCCAGGATGGGCAGAAAAACAAGAAGACAGCTGCCCCCAAGAGGAAGGGTTCCCGGGAAAACCATCTCGACCTGGAGCCCCCTTCAGTACAGGCACAGGAGCAGAGGGCTGAGGAGGGCCAAAGAGAGGAGGAAGAACGACTTCTGAGGACTGAACCAAAGAGACCCCAGCACACCCACCACCATCACCATCACCACCACCACCACCGTCGGATGGAGCACCACAGCCACACCCAGCACAACCAAACATCCGGAGGCATGGAAGTACAGCCGAGCAGGGATTACAGCCAGAGGCTTCCCCGCAGGCACCCGCCTGAGGAGAGGGAGGAGGAGGTGGAGGATGTGGTCGAGGAGGATGAGGACGAGACTCGCTATAACCACCGAGGCCATAACCACCACCATCATAACAGCAACCACCACCATCACCACCACCACCACCACCAACAACATCACCACCGTGGGAACAGCCAGCCACATGTTGCGGCAGACTATGAGCAGGAGCACAATGAACGCAACCGGCAGCACAGGCATCACCAGCATATTCCACAACGGACACACCACACGGATCACTATCCTGCGCACAATCATCACAACTACCACCACTACCATGGCAGAGACAGGGACAGGGACAGGGACAGAGATAGGGAAAGACACAAGGATAGGGAAAGAGACAGGGATAGGGACAGAGGTAGAGATAGAGACAGAGACAGAGATAGAGACAGAGACAGAGACAGAGATGCACGACAATGGCACAGAGATTCCTATATACATTCGTGACTGCTGTTTCTTCTGTGGGCTGGTGCATGGTTTTATGCTGCTCAAGTTATAATGCACTAATGGAGGGCAGGGTGTGTCATCTTTGTAGACAATGTTTTCCTCATGTTGTTTACCATTTTTTATTTTTACCCTCTGCACACACTTTGTCCTTTTACCAGAATCAATATTATGATTTGGTTTTTGTCTGTCTTATTTTCACCTAATTAATATGGCTCTATCTGAGTGTATTTTTGCACAGACATTAAAAGCAATGGTGTGTTCGTTCAGTATGGGTTGTAAACTTTTTGGTTTTGTATTGGTCATGCGAATCATACCGAAGCCAGTTTTATTTTATCCATTATCTCAAGATCACTTTATTACTACTTTACTCTTCTTATCTAGAGTCTGTTTCTGTGCTTAATGATATTAGATATATAATAATAATAATTAATAATATATTAATAATAATAATGATGTAGCCAGGGTTGTCCCTTGTCACCGATCTTGTTTGTGATATTCATGGACAGGATCTTGAGGTGCAGCCAGGGGGAGGAAGGGGTCCGTTTTGGGGACCTCAGAATTGTATCTCTGCTCGTTGATGATGTGGTTCCGCTGGCTTCATCACACCATGACCTCCAGCATGCACTGGGGCAGTTTGCACCCAAGTGTGAAGCGGTCATGATGAGAGTAAGCACCTCCAAATCTGAGGCCATGGTTCTCTGCTGGATTGCCCCCTCCAGGTTGGGAGAGAGTTACTGTCTCAAATGAGGGACTTCAAGTATCTCGGGGTCTTGTTCACGAGTGAGGGTAGAATTGAGCGTGAGATTGATCTGCGGTTTGGTGCGGCTTCTGCAGTGATGTAGGCGCTGCGCCGAACCGTTGTGTTAAAGAGGGAGCTGAGCCAGAAGACAAAGCTTTTATTTTACTGGTCCATCTATGTCCCAACCCTCACCTATGGTCATGAGCTCTGGGTAGTGACTGAAAGAATGAGATCGCAGATACCATCGGCCAGAATGAGTATCCTCCATGGCGTGGCTGGGCTCAGCCTTAGAGATAGGGTAAGGAGCTCAGACATCCAGAGGGAGCTCACAGTAGAGCCGCTGCTCCTTCGTGTCGAAAGGGGTGAGTTGAGGTGGTTTGGGCATCTGATCAGGATGTGTCCTGGGCGCCTCCTGTTAGAGGTGTTCCAGGCACGTCCCACTGATTGGAGGCCCTGGGCAGACCCAGAACATGCTGGAGGGATAACATGTTTCATCAGGCCTGGGAATGCCTTGGGGTCCCCCAGGAGGAGCTGGAAAGCTTCCTGTGACCCGGCCCTGGATAAGCAGATGAAAATGGAAGGATGGATGGATGTAGCCCGAAACAGATTATCATGAGAAAACATCTCTGTTTTCCTGATATATGAAATAATCAATTTGTGATCTAGAGATGAGGGGATAAAATAATCTAAACAATGGCTGGTCTTGGCTTCCGTTCAATTAATGCATTTTATGATTTTTGTTTCTACAAAGTTCGGCAAAGGGATGTTTTGTCTAATCAGATGGTCAAAAAATAAACAAAAACGAACAAACAAACAAACAAACAGAAAAAACAAGGGAACAACAGACTTGTGTGTTTCTGTGTCACATCTGACTCTGCCCCCATGTGTTACACTTGGTGTATTTTCAAAAACCAACAATTTATTTTAAACATTGGTAAGGAAAGTCCAACTATTTTTCTACATGATTCTAAAAGGAAGTCATACTTTTCTTCCTACTTTTCTAAATGGTGTTCAAGCATATTTATTGACTTGCATTTGCTCTTGTCTGGAAGCATGAAAAATCTTTTGGTGACACTGACCTGTGCTATATGCTGGATACTCTATGCATCTTCTTGTGATAAAATATATTGCTTGAATACAATCTCTATGCATTTGTATATACTTCATAATTGCCTTGTTAGGTAAATTCAAGGAGAACCAGAGAGCTTGTTGCACTGTTTAGTAGAACTTGACCTACTGTGTATGATTGCTTTGAGTTGATGAGACTGAATTGACTCTGTTCCTTTCAAAATGTTTTGTTTTGGTTATTTTTGTTTTGTACAGCATTCAGAAGTTGGTTTTGACAAATATGCATTCAATTGTTGAAAATCATTAAAATACAAAATGAAGAATGTGTTAATTGACATTTTATTTGAAGATGTCAGCGCTTCCGTCACTTATTACTCTTCAGGGGTCTCATTTATAAATATTGCATATGCACAAAACAAGGCCTGAAATAGGCATATGCTGCTTCCCACACCAAAGTTGTGATCTATAAAAACAGACTTGATGGGAGAAACTTTCACCCATGCTTCTGAACATTTTGGAGAGGGGAAATTGATGATGCAGATGGTGAAGCCTGAATGTAGAAATTGTTGAACATTATTTGGCGCACTCTGTTTTTTGGCTTTTGTCTGTACGTACATTTTTAGTATGGATCCTATGCATTGTTTCTTAAATGAGACCCCAGATCACTGATGTTGTCCTTGACATGGAAGTTGCATGATGCATTAATGTGTACATCACTTTAATGTTGCAGCTGGTAGAAGCGTTTCTAATTCAAATTACTTTGACGATTAGCTTGTGAATTTTCTCCTGGGGATCAATAAAGATAATTTTAATCTATAATGATAGGCTAAATCATAATTTATTTGTTGATCTTATTTTGCATTATTCATCTGAATCCGCAAAGTAGCTTAACTAAAGTTCTATCAAGTAAATGCAATGAAGTAGAGAGTACAACCTTGCTAAACTAAAAGGTAGAAAATGGAAACACTCAAGCAAAGTACACGCAAATGTGTACTGAAGTAACTGTGTTTTTCCATAAAGTAATATTATAGGAAAGCCTGAGAATGACAGGGTGGGAGGCAGAGAGAAGGGCGATGACACGAAGCAAAGGGCCACAGGTTGAAATTGAACCCAGATCGCCATATGGTCTCAGCCAACATGGGGCACACATTCTACCAGGTGAGCCAAAAGTCAATCCCTTTCCATAACATAATAAACAAACTGCTGTTTCCCTGTTTACGGTCAGTGATGGAGCAGAGGGTATACACAGGTATACAGGGTATATCCCCCTCTTTTACTGGTTGTTGACAGTATACCAGCCAAAAACCTATTGGAATATAAAGGAAAGAATACACACTTCCTTCTCAGTACCTTGTGGTACACCCACCTCATCAACTACCCCTACACCATTGTTTACAATCTTTGTGCTAAGCTAAGCCAACTGGCTGCTGGCTATTACTTTAATGTGCAACTTTAAGAGTGCATGGTATCAAGTTTCTTTTATACCTCTTCACCAGAAATATGGACCTATTCCTTTGGTCAATACTTTGCTCAATCAATGTGTGTCACCAAAGTCAAGGAAAAGCCCCCTCTTAAAAGGTCCAGTGCGTAGGATCTAGGGGGATATACTGGCAAATATGGAATACAATATTTTATGTGCGTTTCCTTTAGTGTATATTCACCTGAAAATAAGCATCATGTTTTTGTTGCCTTAGAATGAGCCATTTGTATATCTACACAGGGAGCAGGTCCTCGATAATAGAGATGCCCATCTTGCACCGCCATGTTTTTACAGGAGCCCAAAACAGACAAACTAAACACTGGCTCTAGAAAGGGCCATTCACATTTTTATGTTCGCCACTGTAATTGGCAGCCCCTCTCGAATGAGAGCTTTGAAGAAACACTGCTTTCTTCAAAGTTTTTATGGGTTTAAATCCCCTGGTCAGTTTGTTTTGGAGACAAACAACCACTGTGGATAATTAATCTCACATTAAAAACATCTCGTACGACTGGATCAGATATAAGGTGAGCGCACATTAAGTTATCAGAGAAAAAGAGTGAGCACACATTACCAGGTGCTGGGAAAGCGGGCTGTCTGCGATGTGCCAGAAGGGCAGGAGAAACAGATTTGTAATGTGAAACTGCTTTATTCAGTGTGTTTACCGGTTTAAATCACCTGGTATGTTTGTTTAGGAGAGATAGAGAGCTTGCTGATAATCAGGAGCCCGGTGAAAACCCTCTGAAAAATGGACACTGAAGGAATTCTAACTGGGGGAAGTTTAACCAGGTTGCAACCTGCAACCCTTACAGCTAGATAGCTACCACTAAATCCCCCTAAATCTTACTCATGCAGTGTGTTTTACATGTACGTGAATAACCTGTTCATTAAGGGGTTACTCGAGTATACTGTTAATGTGTTTGAGCATGTGTTTAAGCATGGTTATATGAGTATGACTTGAGACTTGCTTATGACTTGTACATGTGTATTACTCCCATTCTGGGTAAACATCACTGCAAAAAAATACAGTTATCAGCGACTGGGATGCTATACTCATGTATACAGAGAATAATGTGACTATAACCAGGGTGAGCCTCATAAACTGCTTATTCAGGTACATGTAAACGCGCTGACTGTGCTTCATGTGTTCTCATGGCAGTGTGTTTTCAATGGGTAAAACAGCGCCCCCAGGCGGTGAAGGCTGGTAATTGTCATCCAGTGGGTGTGGTGGAGATGCGCTCACAGCGCAGTCTGCGGAGGGGGAACAGGTGAGACTGGCGTCCTTTAACTAAAACACTAGTAACAAACAATGAGCAGACAGTTCTCTAGAAAAAGAAACTCTGAAAATAATTGCGGAGACACTTACAGTCACACTCTGGCCTCACATTACAAAGTTAACCACAAGCTAATCCACGAGGAAACAACCGAGCGAGTCAACGTTCACGTTGGCTAGCTTGTTTTCAGTGTTGCTAATAACGTATTAGCTAACAAAGTGGTGTTTGTGGCGAGCTAGCAGCGAGGGAGAAAGGAGACGGGGATTTCTGGCAACAAATGAATGACCGACACGGCAACAGTTGGGCAATTTACGATATCAATACTTCAACTCCACGACAGAAAGGAGAGCGGACTTCGTCGTCAGGTAAGGTGACACACCTTCTGTCAGGGTTATGTGAGTGTCTGTGTCCCTGGTTTCTTTGCTAAAAGTCTCTGTGTCATAGTTATTTTATATATTTTTATATATATAAATATTAATATAATATTAATATATAATATAATATTATTAAATATTATTATATTATATTATTATATATTATTATTATATTAATATATAATATATATATAAATATTATATCAATTTTTATATAGCTACTTTCTTTAATTAACCTTCAAATGTACTTGCATATATCATGATAGCCATGGTTTTTATATCAAAAATTGTAGAAAAATCTCAACTTTGCTTACAACAATGAGGCACCCATCTGTCTTAGAGCACTTTGTAAACAGACAGTTTGGCCCTAAAGCTGAATACCTTGATATCATCAACTATTTAGTTCTTTTTTCATGTGGACAACTTGTTTTGGTGATTGAAATGAGTTCATCTAAGTGTTCATGACAGTAAACTCGTCTGCCGCTTCACTTTGGACAAAGAGTGACGGTGACTAGGCTAAGTGATAACTTAATACAGCATATTAAGCCTCATGGGACGTGTGCAAATTATATAACGTCATAGATGGATAAATAGATTAAAATACACACACAAAAAACCCCACACACTTCAAAATAGGCTATTTGACCCGAGGCCTGTGCAATGAAGCACGATTTAGGGTTAGTGAAGCACCTTCAGGGTTAAAGGGAACCTATGCCATCCTTAAAATTCACACGTTATTCCTATAACCTAAGACAGTCCAAAGACATTAATGAGCATTAGGGTTAACTTTTTCAAAAAATCAAGGTCAAACGAATTTGTTCAAATAAATGCGAGCGCTTTGAGAGTTGCAGGTACCTGTTGCACCCTTTGTCTCTCTACCAAAGCAGCGGGTTGCTGTCTACAGAAAGAGGAGTCTCCTTCATGTAGGCTTGCATCTCCAGGATGCCGACACCGCTATCTTTACCAAAGTCACTCAATTTATACAAGTCCCCAAACAGGCTCCGCATCGCCCCCTGGGCAGCAGCTGCCTATTTTCCCTCTGGCCCTCTTGCCATCTACGGTGTAGAACCCAAAATACTTCCGCACGCTGCTTCTCAGATGTGTTGGTGTCGTGGACGGCTTTGCTCGCTATTGTCCTCCATTTTCATAGCAAAACAACACATTAACATTAGCTTCGTTTAGTGATAGGTCAGTAGGGCATGCAGTAGGTCAACATGATAATGAATTCTTAGAGTGCCCTCTGTTGGATCACAAGGCAAACTACATCAAATTGTCTGATGCACCTGTAGAGACTGCAGCTGACATTTTGAACAGGTAATTACAGCTCAAACATGAACTTTTTACCTCATGTCTGAATGTCCGAAACTTGAATAAAAAGTGACAGCCCTAGTCAGCATGAACAACTCTGTCCCAAATCCGCAAACTAGAGCGCTAAAACTCAAATTTGGGATGTCATAGGGCAGTGGTTTTCATTTTTTTGTGGCCAAGGCACACCAACAGGCAAGCCAAAATCTCAAGGCACACCTGTAATTATATCTGTGCACAATAGCTTCTATAATGTGTGTCATCACATCATAATGTGTGTCATTATCAGCGTTTGTGATACTACTTTCATCTACTGTCATTTTTTTTCTCTTTTCTCTTTTCTGTCTTTTGTCTTCGCTGGTGCTTTGTTGTAATTTGCCCTGTACTATAAAGTGATCCATTGTCCCACTCATGGCTTTCTCCTTTTGAATGTTATCATCCCTCACACTGGCTGCCAATCAGGGCTTTTGATGTGTCACATACTAATAATTCCCATGCCTTAACAGTGACAAAAAGGTCCTCCATGAAGGTTTTTTAAATTAAATTAAATTAGATTCGTTTTGAAAAAGTATTGCAATTTAATTTTGTCTTTAATGTTATTATCTTATATTAACTTTGTAAAATGATTATCTTATATAATGTTATTACTATCCTAAAACATTCTCCAGGTCCTCTGTAACTCTGCAGGACTTATTTCCACCCTGCCCAGCAGCAGTACCGTGGCGAACGGTCCCTAACTGCGGGGAGAACGGAGCAGGCTTCCCCGGAGGTCCGCTGCTTTTCCCGGTCCCTCTTCTCCACACTTTGGGCTCTAGTTTCGCAGACCGGGCGAGGCGGGGGCGCAGCGTACCTGCGCTTCGCCAACTGGGTGTGGCCAGGCGGATTTTGCAAGTTTGGTACCCCGTGCGCGCTGGCGCAGCTACTCGTCTGTCCCACCTCCGTCCCTCCTACCTGCGCAAGTTGGAAAGAGGGAGGAGAGAAGGCGTGGAGTGGGTTTTACACACAGCACACCAATCAAATGAGCCCCTCTCCTCGCCCTTAAATGCGCCGCCCGAAGGCGTAATGAGAGTTTACTCAATTCGCCATGGCAGAAGAGAGCAGCAGCGTCAGACGGCCAAACTTCTCCCAGGAGGAACCTGATGTTTTGGTCCGGGAGGTCCACGCTCGCAGTGTCTGAATATACGGAACTGCGAGCAGACGTCCACGGGCTGATGATGCAAAGGTAGCCTGGGAGGAGGTCACCACAATTGTAAATCAATGTTGCGTTTCTCTCGTGCGCGCGCTCTCTCTTTCTCTCTCGCAGTCTCACTCTGTTTCTTTTCTTTTGACTTTTCTAAGATGACAGATGCTGAATATATACTCCCTATCTGATGCTGTGGCTGTTTGTGGTTGGCTGAGAGGGATGTGCACTCATTAGTTTGCAGCTGTTTAATCAAATCAGGTTGGGTTTCCATTACGCGTGCCAAACGGTGCCAATCCCCTTTGATTTGACATCAGATGTGACGGGACAGTCGATACAGAGATACATTTATGTGCTGATTGCAGATAGTTGCATTGAATAGTGGTTTTTGGGTATTTATTGCTTCGTTAATGTGCCTGATATTCTGGAAACCTGCCTGTGAGGTTTTGGTGACGTGTGCGCACTGTCCGCCAGTCAGCCAAACTTTGGTTTACACCGGCTGCGCTCTGCCTGCGCTGACAGTGGACCTGGTTTCAGATGGTGAGCTTTCAGCGCACCTTCGGCACCTCGGTCTGCCAAACTACCAAACTGAGCGCACCTCGGGTTGCGCTGCTCGAAACTAGCTCTGAGCACACCGGCACATCAGCACAAAACGCTATGGCGTTCGAGATATTATTTATATCATGAGAAGTCAATACTTTCGGCAGCCTAAATCTTTTATTTAGAAACTATGGCGGGTCAAATTAAACTATGGCGGGCCGCCATAGTTTTGTTAATTAATGGGAAACACTGAAGATGTTATCAATGACACTGAGAGCGCCTAGGGGAATGTTCTTAGTATATGTGTACATATTCTGTTTCACAACTAAGAACACCACAACGGAATGAAGCATATTTGGGTATCAAAAGGAAAATGAACATTGTGTGGGTCCCTAAAATCAGTGTGTATATGGAGTAGCTACAGACTTTATACCAGGGTTTATGATAGACTTTTTTTTTTTTTTTTTTTTTTAACTTTTTGGACTTTTCTTGAACTTATACTTAACTATTAAACTCTAACTTTCAACACAGCTATTAATAGAACAAAAATTAAATGGAACTTGAGTGAAACTAATGATCAAGTTAAAATTGAAGATGCTTATATTGCTTGCAGCCACTGGATGGCATTGTGACCCCACCTGCCTCAACACTACCATAAGTCTGAATTAGTATAACTTAGTCAGATAGAATGGTAAAGAAGTGGAGATTGAGCCAGTTTGCCCAGAGACATGTGTTGAATAACACTAACTTGTTTAAGTGACCTTAATTCCAACTTGATTGAAGAAGGTACATGTTGACTCAACCAAAGGACCTTTTCTGCTGCTGTCCTTGACAAATGTTTCATGAGAGACCTCAGACAGATGTTCCTTTTTAAATATTTAAGTATGTTGAAAATATTTTGTGCATTGTTACAACTGGATTCCCTTTGAGATTTATTCTGTATAACAGCCTGTTCTTCTGAACTTAATTTGTCTGTTTGTCTTTAGGTTCCCTTGAAGTATACTATTCATCACTGCTGCAATACAGTCAGAAGAGACAGCATTGTCAGTATGACTGCATGAAAGCTTGCATACAGCCAGCTGTCCAGGAACACAGTGAGAACACAAATCGGAGACAAGCCACAACTGACACAGGTAAATGGCAGTCAACTAAAAGACGGAAAAATACAGTCAGTCTACCCCCATGAATTTTTTAAATTACCACCGAGGTGATAGTTCAAGCATCAAGCTCTTTATCAGAAAAATACAATACAGAGACAGATCTATAAATACCTGCTAGACCAGGGATCTCATTTCTAAACATTCGTAATATATAATATATAATATATAATGTAAAAGCACAAAACGAGGCCTGAAAGTGGCGTAAGCCAATTTCCACGTAAAAGTTGTGATCTGTAAAAGCAGACTTGATGGAAGAAACTTTGACCCACGCTTATGAACATTTTGGAGATGGAAAAATGGTGACGCAGATGGTGAGGTGGAAGCCTGATTGTAGAAATTGTCGAATATTTTTTTGGCGAACGCCATTTTTGGCTTTTGTCTGTACGTACATTTCTAGTATGGATCCTATGAACTGTTTTTCAAATGAGACACTTCATAGGTCTCTTGACAGAGCACCTGACAGGTCACCTGGCATTATTAGGCTTCCTTAGATTAATAGATACATACCTATTACATACATGTGTCATATCTAATGTATATAAATGTATATATAATATACGTCAGTGCAGACAGGATGCATAAATAAACCCTCTGGGGCCGAAACTCCACTGGGGGAGATCGGATTTTGACAAGTACGTCATGTATTTACATTAATATCTTAATTAGTTTTTATCATACAAGCATGAAAAAAATGTTAACAGAAACCTTACACTTTACTGGTGTGTCCACTGCCAGATACCATAAGAAAAACATAATAGCTGTCATAGCTGAGATGGAGCGCAAAGTCTTTGTAGAAACATGCGCACTGTGTTTGTATGTTTGTGTGTGTTGTTGGTTGTTTTCAAAATCAGGACTTTGTGACAGATCACAAACCAACAAATTCTTACTCAGACCTCACTTACCTGTAAATAACACTATTCATATTACGTAGCTGAGTTTGTGGTGATCCATATATAAACTATGGAACACTTTGGAATCACAGTGTGATTCTGTGTGAGTCTTTGTATGACTGTAAATGGTGTGGTGATGTAAAACAGTGCCACAAAAGGACTTTTTTTGAGTTGTTGTCTTTACTACACTGTGAAAAAGGATTAGAGTGTAAATGTGTTTGTGAGTATATTGCCTGGCCAGACCTGACCTGTGAACAGGACCTTTTGCATATTCAGTGATCACCTTAAGTGACCTAAAAAAACTCATCACTATGGATCATGGTCATCATGTCATGTTTGCTACAAATTCTAGCACATTCCCAAGACTACTTTTTACAAAAGGTTTGTTAACCTGTTATTTAAAAAAAGTATAACCATGAGATAAATACCACATAGATATAATTGTACCTGAACCTGTGCTGAATACAAAAAAGTCATGTGACTCTGAAAATACTGCTTACATTTGTTCAAATTTTACAAAATCATCAGAGTTCCAGAGCTATCATGGTACTCTGGGCCCCCTCAGTCCCTAGAGTTTTCTTAAATTGGATCTAAATAAGGACTTGCTATAGGATTGACACTTCTGAGGGGGCAGCTATTACAATGATTGTCTTTTTTCAGGCATTAGGTCTGGGCAGGTTTACATAATTTGGCCATCACTTGCTGTTACAGTGAAATGATTGAGAGTTACTACATTTGGTAACTTGATTATGAATAAACTTGGGTATAGTAGAATAAATGTTTTTGCTGAAGAATGTGACTGTGCTTAAAGCTTAAGCCTTTTCTCAACCGGTAACCAGACGAGTTTGCTGCTTGCTGTCAGTGTTTGTCCTTACGGGACAATGTAGAACCAGTCTGGCAGCTCTGTTCTGGACAAATTGTAGTATACCTTTTGATGCTCAGGGACCATACAGGTGAGCAATATTCCCAGTGGTTTGAATTTAAAAATTTAACTACTTGCTCCAGAATGTATGCCAGGACAGGAAGGCAGTTCCTTGCCATGGAGATGCCACTACCTAATTTCCAAACAAATGGGCTGAGCGAAAACAAAAAGTCCAAAAAAGTTAATCACTTAAAAATTATGGCGAAAAGGTAGTTTCTTGCAACCCTAGAAAAATATTCACAAATGAAAAAAACACTTCTGGTTGCTGATAACTAGTGTTTAACTTTTGATTTAACACTAAAAATTAAAACCCTTGGCGAGCACTGCAGCGCAAGCAGACAGATGCGCGACTCAGAGCAGCATGTGTCACTGACACCAGACTCAGAGCGCAGCGGACCGGTGGAAAATGTCACCATCAGCATATTATTTTACATCGATAAAATCTATTTTATCATTATTTTGAGTCACATTGTTTAAAAAATTTAGTCGTCTGTGTTCAAGCAGGATAATAGGTCTCCATTCATTGCACGTCAGGCTTTCTATTTCCTTGTCTGAGATGTTTTCTTTTTTAATTACATGATAGCTATTCTCCCTTAACTCACCAGTAAAGAATACCTTTGTCCATTTCAAATAACCCGTGGCAATAATAATATCCCTGTTCTCTGATTTACTGTGAAAGTTTTTTAGGCAATTCATGCAACAATCAGACCAGATGACTTCTTCACTCAGCCTAATGGGGCTGGCCTTTATTTGTCAACCAACCAAAAACAATCAATCAATTAAAAACACAAACTGGAACTGGAACATGAAATCTTAAATGCCTAACAGACATTGCTTCTCGTTCTTTGAGTTTACATATGGCTAAAGTGGAAAAAAACAACCGTAAACTGACGGCGTGATTAGTAAGGTCCCCCCAGAAAACGGGAGAAAAAAAGGCAGAATATTCAGGGTTTTTTTCACAATCGAATCCCGTGCCATCGAACGAAGCTTTGAAGCTTTGAATTTTTTGGGTCAGCCCTAGAATGCAGCATTGGTTCAAGACAGCCACTGTGCAGCAGGCCTCAGTGTAGCCATTTCCAGTTAGACAAGGCACCATTCTAATGCACAATGCATGTTCTGTGTGCGTGTTCTGCATGAAAGATAATGCTCACCAAATTAGATGGTACTTGCAATTTAGCAGTATGATTTATAACATTCAATGCTTTGCTGAAAGCCAGTAGCTTTCAGCAGAGTTAAACTGTAAAACACAGAAAGCAACCTCTAAACACACTACAAAATTAATAAAGAAAACCAAAACAGATTAAGGTCACCCTTTTGTGAGCAATGTTAAGTTATGAGGTAAGTACATTAGGCAATCAACAGTCACACACATGGACATCGAGACACCTGACAAAATACTCACTGGCTTCTGTTGTTAGTTCTAGCTACAATAGGTGCCACCATCACCACATTCTGCAAGGATGACACACCCACACACACAGACTTTCAAAAGGTGAAAACAATACTAGCCATTGCAACGTTGTCACGGCTGGCGATTTATTGTTAATGTCATGTGATTTATTATGTTGCCAATTGATAAATATGTTTAAATTTAGTTAGAGATGAATTCAACAGATTAATCAATGTTATGTGTTTATTTTTCATGTAAAACCTTGGAGAAATAATCAGTAACCACAACCAGCAGATAATTGTAAAGGATATAAATGTTAAATATTTTTGTCTGAGAAGTGGTCAACTAAAAGTGGCAACACTTCACAAAAATGCAGATAAAACCATTGTTTAACTAAGTATAGATATCAGTAAATTCTTAGTTGTCATAAAATTTACAAATAAACATAATTTCTAACTATTACAAAGAATTTTATATTGAAAAAGACATCCTACATCTTATATTGTTTTGTGGGTTAAATCCAGTTACTGCCAACTACATTGAAACATCTCTCATTTTAATACTTTACATGAAATTCTTGTCAGAATGCCATCAACCATCTGCCCAAGATAAATTTTACATTTTATGCCCCAGTAGATTCTGCTTGTATTTATATTACACAGTCAAATCAGCCACATGATTATTTTTTTCTGCGTTTGCTACATGTTTATTGGTGTTGACTGGGACTGCTCATTGTTGAAGATGATTGGGTTGACAAAGGTACCAGGTATAGGTAAGCGGAGTCCAGACTTCTTGAAGAGAAACAAGGCAATTACTGCCCCTATGGCAATTGCAATAATGACCAGCACAACAGGCAAAATATTGTGGCCATGGGTTTGAGGGTCCACCGTTGGATTTACTGCACAGATTCAACATGTAGATGATGAGCGAGAAGAACAAATTTATAATTTTGAGTCAAATAAAAAAGAGAAAGCAGTGTAACTTACCAGTCGTCTGTGGTGCTTCTGTTAAAACTAGAAGAGAACAAACATGATAAAAACAAAATATAAGAAACTCAAAGGGCATATCAATCCTTTGTCATTTCATTTAGTGCTGGCCAATATTGCCAAAACTCAATATTATAGTATTTTTTCAAATTTGTGACAGTATCACAGTATTAACATATTTGTTTGTATCAATGGGAAAAAAATGTATGTTTCCTGACTAGTGTATGACTCCAGGATATTTAAGTGAGTTTTTGGTGTTTCTAAAAAAAAAAATCTTGTTTATTTTGACTATATTATCACAATTGAACTGACATGCAACCATGACTTTAATTTAATCTATTGTTTCAACAATATTTGTTACAAATTCTCATCATTGTAAAAACCTTACTTTAATTCAAACTTTGTCCTATTAAATATGATGATCTCACCTTTGGGTGTTTTGCAAATGTATCCCCTGTCATCCCAGTCTTCTCGTGTTGACCATTTCCCATCTAGAAGCGAAATCACGGCATAGTTTCTGTTAACTTTACCATCCCAGTTAGTGTAGTCCATAGGAGTGTTATCCAACCACTGCCACGTGTCTGGGGACAAGAAGAAATGTTTTCTCTGTGAAGTTTATTTTTGTACCAGATGAAGCATTTCTTCAATTTGATACTCCTTTATTTGAAGGTGAACAGAGACAAGATTTTGCATCATCTACTGTAAAAAGTCGTATTTTCATGTCTTACAAAAAATAAAGCAGATATAGGTGCTTTATAAATACTGTGAAAGTATCAAAATGCTCAACCCACAGAGAAATGAACAGTCTGTATTTCAAAACTGTGTCTTAAATAAGCTGTTAGAAGAAGATGAATATACAGATATATTCAGGCAGATGTGAGAATTTTTTTTGAACATGGAAGTATGTTAACATGTTCTAGTATATACCCAAAGAGTGTGTGAACCTGAAAGTTATTATAAAAACCTGTAGTATCTTTTATTTTGCATTGACACCAAAGCTGCATTAGTTGCCCACCTGGGGCAGGAAAACAAGCTGAAAATACAACATTGGCATATTATCACCTATATGAAATTGTTTTGGGCAAACATGTTAGCATGAGGTTGTCTTACAGCCATTGTTCATTTTGACAACCTTTTAGATTTTGTTTTAGTCTGTAGATGAAAATGCACATTAGTTTAAGTCACATTTAGTCATTTTTATCCTTTATAGTTTTACTCGAGTTTTAGTTGACAAAAGTCTTTACAATCTAGTCAGCTTTTTGTCGTAATGTTTTTTCTCTTTGACCTAATTCAACTGTGCTGATACAGATACCAGAAATTTGAATCAAGGTGGCAGGTTGTGTTAGGTGCTTAAATTTCATTTAGACGTATTTTTTTTTTCTACAACCACTAATTTTTACATGTTTACAAACTTGAATTTCACCAGCAAAGTTTTAGACAGGTTTAAAGGATGCTTTACGAGCACACACTTATGATCATCTTTGAAAAGCTCAAATTATCTCTCTATGGAGTCAACAACTTTAAGACTACGGATAACTCAATTGAGACAACTAGACAACAAGGATTTGTACTCAGGTCCACTATAAACACTAACTTATGGATTTAACTGTTTGACAGCAAAAAAATTTATTTAAACTTGGATTCTTTCTAAATCTGCAACATGATAATCTCGAGGTTTAAACTCATGTCCTCTCATAGAGTCGCTGATTAAAACTAACTACTAGATCAGTTGCCCCATGTACAAAAGCTTCATCCCTGCTGCAGCAGCCGCAGGTTTGATTCCAACCCGTGGCCCTTTGCTGCATGTAGTTTCCCCTCTCTCTCTTGCTTTCACTTTGGATCTGTCCTGTCGAATAAAGGCAAAATTGCTGAAAAATCATCTTTAAAAGAAACAAAACAAAACTGGATTTTCTGCCAGAGAAAACTCAGTTGAGTTCAGACTGTTTTTCAGGTTGCAACCTGCAGGGCTAAAAAAATGAAGCCAACACAGAAGTGCCAAAAACTGCAGTTCATTGAATGGCCACTTAGGGCTGACTCCAAAAGTCAATCAATAAATATGTTTACATGTTTATTGATGTTTATCAATAAACATCAATAAACATGTATTGAATAAGTAATTTTCACACTATGTAAAACAGCTCAATGAGTGGCGCTTTGTGAAATATCGCTTCCATGAATCTGTTTAGACAGACAGCGACAGATCAATGATGTGAAGCCGTGCTGCGTGCGGCAGGCAGAGTGTGTGCAGAGTGTTGTACGGTCAGAATGTCAAAATAATAATTAAAAAAGAAAAGATTTATGTCATCATTTCCAGTATTCACAAGCTGTTTTTATCCAACGAAAGATTCTGCTTCAGTCCATATTTGTTGGTGTGTAGTCTTTGAAAAACAACATTTTCACTGAGGTTAAAAAAAAATCCTCTTGTCTTTCGCACATTCTGTAAATTCTGTAGTGGGGTGGTCTAACAGCAATCTAACAGCACCATAAATTACATTTATATAGCCATAATAATGATATTATATATATATATATGAATATGTTTATACTATATTACTATATTCATTACTATATGACATTATTATCATTACCACTGCAGACAAACTCAGCCGCTAAGACTAATGATTCAAATGCAGTTTTGTTCTTGCTGTACTATTGCTTGGTTCCCAGCCATATCACTTTAATTTTCACGCAATTCTTTTGAATAACAAAATGCTGAAGAGTAATATTTATGACCTATCAGAGTTCAATGCTAAGGTTTTTTTTCACTTGCCCGGTCGGGCAAGTTGGTCAGAGATCTACTTGCCCGAAGTCAGTTTTTACTTGCCCTATAAAAATTGTTTAATTTAAGTGGCTATCAAATAACAAAGACTGCAGTTATGTAATCTTTATTCACACTGTATTTATTAATTAAAACAACATATGTCATGTATTGAAGCTTCATTCCTACACAAATAAGACAGTGTCAGGGCTTAAAGTGAAAAATTTGTCAATCGTTCTCTGTCTGTAATTTTGCGCCCTACTTGAGCCATGCCCACCTCTGTTTATTTTTCACCCCTCTCTCCAGTTCTGCTGTATTAACACCGGGTTTAATATATTTTGCTTCCATCTCTCTGCCCTGCTCTACTCTACTTCAACGCTACTTAGCTCTCTCTCTACTCTACCAGTAGACTACCACATCCGCCTGTTGCACAAAACGCACACAGCAGTGTTTCCCCTAGGATGGAGTTGTAGCAGCGGAGGTGAAGCACAATGAAAAATAATTTTCACATGCGTGAAACTTTTTTGTATGCTTGCAAAGCACAGCCTGCTGGGATGTTTCTATGTATCTACTGGCACCATAAGGGCTCTTTAGGACTAAGTACATACAGTACATTTGTGCACAGTAATGAGCAGGTGAAATGTCTGTCTAGATTACATATGAGGTGTTTCAAGATTTAGATTTAGATTTAGATTTTTATTGAATATAATAAAGTAAAAAGTCACTTGACATGCTGCTGTTTTGTGCTGTGACCTATTTAAGTGTTGGAAGTTGTTATTTACGTGACAACGCCTGAACGCAACACAAGCTCAGCACGAGTGCCATGCTACGCTGCTGTGCGAGCAGCGTAACAGCAGTCTGTTGGTTATTTACACACTGTCCATTTCTATAACTTTGTCAGCTGACAAACTGCACCAGGCTCGGGGTCGGGTTTGGTCAGGAAAATGCGGCCCGAGCCGCTCTAGCGTGCTCACCTGTGTGTGTGGCAGAACTCCGCCGTGCGCGATACAAAGAGCAGAGAAGAACCATGTAGAGACAGAAATGACACTATGTCATAACACCATAAATAGTATATTGTTATGTTATTATATGAAGCGTCGGTCGCGCAAAATAATATCAGTGGGGGCTGTGGGCAGAACATTGTTACACAGCGTGTGCCTGTGACTTCAGGCAGAGAGACCGCTGCATCAGAGCAGAAGGAGCACGTTTTAAAATGGATTTATTTTATCAGTTATTAACTTTTACTATTTTTAGCAACTTGCCCGATCGAGCAAGTGAGTTGTTAGTTTACATGCCTGACCTTGAGTTTTTCTTGCCCCAGGCAATCAGGCAATCCTTATTGTTGAGCCCTGCCTATGATATGGTAGCCTGATAATCCTTAAATATGCTCTGTGGGAGGCTCTCTCCGTCATAAGAGGTGCAGTAAACTGCTTCACCTTTCACTCTCATTGGTCCTCCTGGTGGATAGAGAGACCATTGCAACTGGTTTCTACAAATTAAACTTCGGGGCGTTACCAGTCAGCCTCGTATTCTCTACGTCATTGCAGGGGATCTCATTAGAACTACAAGCCCGGCCAAGGGACTTGTCACGGATCGGTCAGGGCTCTACCAAGGGCCAAACAGAAATTTGAAGTGGCTGCATCTGAAGCTTAGCACCCGCCTTATAGTTGTCTTGAAGGGGGAAGCTCTAGAGACTCAAACTGTTTTTTGTACCAGGCTGTAAACATGTTTATTTCTGCTGTAAATTTGGGAATTTTAATATGGGTCTCCATGGGGATTGACTGGCTATTAGAGGAACTGCAGTTTTTGGCACTTGCACGTTTGCCTCTTTCTTTATTTAGCCCTGGAGATTGCTGCTTTACAGGTACACTAACAGATAACAGAGCTTCGTACCTGACTGCCAAGCAAGCATCCGCCACTGCAACCAACAAATTCCACAAATCCATTCAACATTCAACGGCTCCACCATGTAAGGTCAGACACACATGGCTGCTTACTGCCAAATTACAGCTCACAGCTCACACTAACGGCTGACGTTGCTCCGATGTGCGTGTTTTGCAGGCTAGTGAAACATTCTGGTGGCTCCTGGAGTTTACGAGCCTGACTGCAATCTGACCTCAGACTTCTCTAGCATTGGAAAATAATTACAAGCATGGCTTTTCTCACCTCTTGGTTTAGAACATTTTTCGAATACGTTTTTCCTGTGTTCTCAATTTGAAATTTCTTGCTGCTTGCTACAGGTGGATTTAAGGTTTATTAAAGTGGTGTTGGGGCCAGAAATTATAAACAAGTTGAAAGATACTAAAACACTGCAGAGCTAAGGGTGACTGCAGAGCTAGGTGATAATTCCTTGCAGGTTTGGCACAATGAGCGATATCTTTCACATTACACATCTATATTTGATGTAAAGGTATTTATGGGTGCAGCTATATTTATTCTCCATTTCTTGTCAACCAAACATCAATTCTATGCTTCTTTCAGTTCTCTATTAAGCAGGAATAAATAGTTAAGCTACAGTATTTGTAACCTCTGTGTTTCAAAGCTTATGTTTTACAAACATAATTTAACTCATTTATGTTCAAATATAGTTTTATGTTTTTTTTGCATGAAAGATCAGACAGTGTGACTGTACCTCTGTGAGTTTTATATAAGCCAATCCAGAAAGCGACTTGGTTGTCTTTCAGAACTTCAATATTGCGTAGAATGAATCTTTGCTCAATTGGATCTTCAATGCTTGCAAGAGTTCCACCTTTACAGACAGACAAGCAAACAATGAAACAATTGGTCCAGTAAAAGCTACACACACCTGTGTTATTAAGAATATGTATTAGACTTCCATAGAAAATCCTTACCATGTCTTACACAGTTAGTAGATGCCTCTGACCAACTATCCTGTTGTGTGAGGATGAGATAACAGTATGCCCTAAATGGTAGCCAGCTGGGTTGCCGCCGTGAATTGCGGGGTTTTTCTGGGTCTTCGGGGCAGATTCCTGGGAAATTGCTTGACTCTGTTGGTGGCACATCTATGAATGACAAAACTAATTACTGTATAGTACATACTTTCATGTTCGAACTGAAGTAAGAACCATTTGACAGGATCATGGAGAAATAAAAAATACATCACATCAAATACAAAATACTCTGGGAACAATTGTATGCGTGATCTATTAACAGGATAACATTTAGGATGAGTCACATATGAATTTATTAAAATTTACACTACCCTTACCTGTAGACTTCAAGCAAATGCTGCCCATGTTCTGATTGCAGTCAGCAGTTTTCCACCATCCATTCTGATCCACAAATACACAGGCGTGTTTTGGTTCCCAGGAAGCCCACTTGGTGAAAGTGATGTGCCAGCCATCAATAAATCTAAAATATCCATCAGTCTGAGGGTAAAAATTGATGAAACTGCAGTCACCATCATTAATTGGAAAAATAGTCTGGTTGTTTTTCTAAGGAAATCTGTCATCTTTGATTTTTACAGTAAATTCTGAGGGGGCCTCTTGGGGACTGATCGCTGTGTGTTGGTGCCATTATACTGGTTAGATACATCACTGAAGGGCCATTCCCAGAGCTGCTTCCTTCTGGGCGAATGGCAGTGGCGGCTGCTGGTCTTGCAAACAGGGGAAGCTCACTTTAAGTTTACATTGTAATAGTTGTCATATTGTGGCGAGGCAGTAACTTATAAAAGGAGCATTTAATTGAAGCTGTTTTTCAACCACACTCATGCCACAGAACCACAGCAAAACACACCTCAAAGATTTTCAGATGTGTGAAAAGACCTGTTACTTTTCCCCACCCTTTGCACCAAATCAATCTGAGGTGTTGATCTGCCCTGCTGTTTAACTCTAAGTTTCTCCTCGTATGGAAGACTATCAAACGGCTTCACCAAAATCCGGTCGACAATATTCAAATTGTCTGCTATTATGTACAGCTTGCTAGCTCGCTCGCCCGCTGGGGCTGCTGCGCGAGGATAGTGTGACCGCTTGTGAGTGCTTTGGGACGGTGGAGGGGCTCACAGCAGCACCTGCTGCTCATTGGGGACAGTAACTGCAGAGCAACAGAAGTCAGAGTCTCTAAACACGAGTACAGTCTCCAATAACACCAGAAAAAGATGCTAGATTGTCACTTGTCGTTTTTAACAAAGAAAAAGTCACTAAGAGGATTGGAAAAGTCTCCAGATCAACTCGGAACAACGGAATGAAACTTGAAAAATGTTCCGGTGGTGGTTTATATTTCTAGATCGCTGATTCGCTCATTTTGCTGTCAATCAAAAAGGGATTCAGCCTCAGACAGATCATCCAATCATCATGCAGAAGCCCAGCATCCAGGCCAGCCGAGGCCAGCTCACTGCCCCATAGACCCCCAGAGACGCTGAGCGTCCAATGGGCGGGACAAACCGAGCATTTATCCAATGACTGTCTAGTTTCGTTGCAGTGGAACAACCCACTCTATGCTTCCCCATTGAAGTCTTTGGACGCTGAGCTTCCACTGCTTAATGCACTGTGACGCTACGGGAATGAATGAGAAGAAAGTCGCGTCAGTGACCTGTGATAAGTAGCTGATACTCAACAAAAGTTGAACGCGTTCTAGCGCATATATAGTCAATGAAATGGAAACACAACAGTACATATTTGACCACTTATTTCTTGACATTTTAGGGGAAGCTGAGTTTTCCTTGCAGTCTTAGAACAATCGCCACTGGCGAATGGTCAGTTCAGTGTCTGCCAGGGTAGCCCGAGGTAACACAGCAGCATTGGCTAACTTACAACAATGAGCTTAACAAAACACACCAACACCAACTAGGCCTGTCGCAATATGCGTTAAGTCGGTTAATTGCACGGTAATATAAAAGGGTGACGGTAACTTTTTCGGCTGCGATTAAATGCCATTTTCATGCGTGTTTGTTTTCCTTGTTTCTCTCCACCAAATCTTTAACCAAATGACAGAGGGGAGCCCAGTAATTTGGACGAGCCGGTATGCCAGGTTTGTTCTAAAACCAGCTCAACAAAAAGAGCGAATATGACCAACTTAAGTGCACACCTGAGAGTGAGAGACTGAGAGTCTACTTTTTTTGTATTTATAAGGTCTTTATTTATTTATTTATTTATTTCGGATATTTATATTTTCTTTTTTTGTGCATTCCTAAATATTCTTGTTAAATAAATGTTTATTTCTCTTTAAAAGGATGTACTTGCATCATTATGCCTTTATTATCATTATATAAGTTTAAAAAATGGTCTAAAAACAGCAAAATTACAACAGTAATAAAAAATGGTCTTAAAAGCACAATATTACGCAATTAATCGCCTAGCAAAATTTGTTATCATGACAGGCCTAACTCCAACACAGCTTGTTGTGAAACCCATTAATAAGCATGTGGTAACATTTGCTGTGTGCTGTCGTTACACCTGTTAATAACCATAAGTTGATATTTGCCATGTGATGCTAACAGTTAGCCCTGTCACTGTGTTTGTGCAGGCAGACTGCAGGTTGTGCTTATGTCTCTTGATAAATGGAGAAAGCGAGAGCGGATCAAGGAGGGGCTGAGTAAATCAATGCGCTGCATGCAGCACTACAATAAAATCAGAGTTTACCCATTATAAATAGTAAAAACAGTTGGAAAATCAAAATTTGGCGGGTCAGTGTGTCGATGTTGTGGCAGGCCGTCACAAATAAATCAGTGTATAGGAAACACAAAGCCTTTATTTGTCTTATTAAGGGATGCTCTTTAAGTATTGTTTGTAATGTGTTGATATGCCTGATTTGACAAATTATTTCAAAACATTTTATTTGAAATTTTAGGCAAAACACTATATAAGCCTAAGCATGTTTGTGAAGTTAGATTTGGAATACTTGGTCATCCACCTTAGCTCACTACATATGAGCCTTTCTTATCCTCAGTTGTGCATAAACTACAAGTTAACACCTTCTTTTTGAAATACAAAAAACATGGAATGTTTATCTTTGGTATTGGCTACGAGAAGGAGGTAATTATCAGTTGTCAGTATCAACAGGAAAAAAAACCCCATCCATCTCATGCATCCATGTTATCTGTAATTAATATTTCCATTAAAAAACATAACAAAATTCCTATAATCACAGAATACAATTTCTAAATGTACCTCCATTTTGTTAAGTCCAATCCACAAATTAGCTTTGAGATTCAAAGCCATCAGCTCAATGTAGATCTGTGACCATGGGTTTCGCACGTTAGCCAGTTTGGCACCATCATCTTCACAGTGCTTTTTGGCTGCATACCAGTTCATTTCTTGGGCAACAGCCTCGAAAGAGTCATTGAAGGCTTTTAAAGAATAGTTGGCTGTTGTTGGTTCAGGGGAGTCTGGGAGAGATGGGTCTGTTGAATGGATGAGAAATTAGACAAATTTAGTTTTTCAATTAATCTTTAAAGCAGGGGTTTTGTTGTTTAGATACTTGAGTTATTTTTCACTGTCCAGAGGAGAATACACTTAATTTGCTCATACCATTTAAAAGGCTGTCCTGTTTGAATTGTACTATGTTTAAAATACAGTACATGTCTTAAATTTGTACGGTTGAAATAATGATTTGGATCATTGGGTAATACTGTTAACAATACAAAACAGTCGCACAACAAATCATCAGTTACTTTAGTTCAGTTGCTCAGGTGCAGTTGTAAGTTGTATTACCTCTCAATTAAAAAGGTATTCATTAATATTTAGTCAAAGCTCCACTGAGGTTTTGCCTTGCCAGGAGGAGACTTTGGGCTCTAGTTTCCCTTCGCACGGCGCATTTAAGGGCGAGGAGAGGGGCTCATTTGATTGATGTGATGTGAATTGGCTGTGTAAAACCCACTCCACGTCTTCTCTCCTCCCTGTTTTCGACTTGCGCAGGTAGGAGTGACAGAGGTGGGAAAGAGGAGTAGCTGCGCCAGTGCACACGGTGTGCCAAACTTGCAAAATCCGCCTGGCCACACCCAGTTGGCGAAGTGCAGGTGCGCTGTGCCTCTGCCTCACCCGGTCTGCGAAACTAGAGGCCTTTGTGTCTATGGCCAAACAATTGCAAATGGGTTCCTTACTATTACCTCATGATCTATTCTCACCACGGACTTTTATTTGTTCTAAAATACATTATCCCAGTCATGCACATGCCATATACCATGTGCCATGTGCCTGCTGTTATACTGTAGTACAAACACCCGCAACCAGGGTGCACACTGTTCAAGCATGTGATAAAATAGGTGATGCTTGGCTGATGCCATTATGTTTTGTCAGTTAGAGAATACAGAATATCTGGTAAATGTAAAAATGTGAAAATATTATATTGAAATTATTAAAGGGAACAGGAGCCACAGGAAATGCATTCAAGCGAGTATAGACTCACCAACATTTTGAACACAGATATATCCATTGGTGTCATTGCAGGGCTTTTTTAACCAGAATCCAGGACCAGCTTTGAGATTAGTTGTCATCACAGCACATAGGCTCTGCTAAAATAAAGCAATTGTAAAATAAAGAGCAAACCTTGGTAAGATCCATGTAACACTAGAGCTAAGTTGATTTCAGGTTTAAATAAGCTTAAACCGGTGTGATTTTATGCAAAGTGGCTGAACTGGCATTCGTCATTATTACAGCTTCTGTCAAATTTAAAAGAAGCCTACATCAGCAACCTGGACTGAAGGTGCTGAATCCAACTTTTATTGCATTAGTAATAGGAAATTTAACAACATGACTAACATAATATTATGCTTATACATAAACAGACTAATGGAGACAGTAGTGTCTGACAGGTTGTGCACAGTTTCAGGGGCGGTGAGACTGTCATGAGGCAGCACATCCATGAGCATGGTGGTTGTACATAGAAAATAATAGGGGTGGTTGTTTTGATGAGTGCTGTTTGTTAGTGGCATGTTTTGCCCCCTATGCCGGGTTCCCACTGGATGCGGAAGTGCCGCGAAGTGTGCAAATTTTCCATGGAGCACTGCCCGCTTGCTTTTGGCACCCATGTTAATTGTTGTTTACACTGGACACCGGCTGTTTACATTGGACACAGCGTTTCCCAAGTGCCCAGGCCAGCTTGCAACCTGCATTGATAGATTTGTCATTTCGTCTGTTTTTACTGCAAGTTGCAACTAAATCTGACAAGACACAACACACTGAAAATGTATTGTGAATGATCTAAAATGTACAGTAAATATGATATATATATAATGTGACTGTAATAAATGATACAATGATACATATTTGTCAGTTGTGTATGACCAGAGAGCAAGAGAGTCAAGCAGAGCCACACACACACACACACACACACACACACACACACACACACACACACACACACACAAGCAGACAGAGCTCTACAGGTAACACATAAGAGAAATGGGCTTCTGGTGGGAACGGCCAGTCAACTGCTAAGGGTGGCTGCGTAACAGTTAACAAATTTGGGTGCTTCCGTGTCCAGTGTGAACTCGGTGTTAGTCTCATATGTTCATATGTTCTGGGGAGCAGCAACTGAGTCACCTAGAGTTAAATTTCAGTATACTGATTTGACCTGATGTTTGTCTTAATATTGAACCAGTTTGAAAATATTTGCACTGGCCAGCTTGACAGCTTTAGTTACTTTTCAGATTTCAGTTTTTTATCCCTTTCTTATCTGTATTTCCATATTAGGCTTGGGCGGTCTCAAGGTATTATGGTATACTAGGATATTAAGAAATCCCATAGATATCATTTTCAATACCGTCAAAAATACAGATGTTCCTCTTTCTGATAAACTGATATGGAGATGCTGTATTAAGGTGGTGTACTGTAGAGTATAGCACACACCACTAGTAAAATGCAACATACAGTAAAAAACAGTATATAAATAATATAATATATAATATATAATAAAACAGTAATATCAATCCAAAAACATCAGATTGAAATTCAGTAAAACACTGAATCCACTTCTGTGTCTGAACCTCCTGTCTATGATGGGCTTGAAATGTGCCCTCATTGAGGACTTGGCTCAGAATAATCTGATCCAATTTGATTTGGTGGTGGGAACCTCTTGTAACCGCATGCCTTTGCTGACGTCAACCCCAGCAGGATACGAACCCTGTGTCCTGTGGAAGAACACTCTGGAAACGCATATATTATAATCGTACCAACCTATATTTGCCGCACTGTGCCGTGACTATCACATAAAACGTGTTATTTTAGCATTACTGTGCTAATGTTTGCTTGTGTTACCAAAACAATTAGAAATAAAACACTCCTAACATATATCTCACAGATAACTTATATCTGACCGGTAAGCTATAACATATTGTAGCGTCCGCCAGGATTTGTGGAAAGGATGACGCAGTTATTTGGCAAACCACCGTTTATAACTGAACAGTACAGGTTACTGTTGGCTGTAACCACGCCAAAACAACCAACAAACAAGAACTTAGCTGTAACTCCAACTGTGCACTGCTGCTCTCTCCCCAGCTCGCTCACACACCAGCACGCGCACTCACACAGCTCTCATCCCCGTCACACTCGCACCCCGCCCCCCGACCTATACTCATTCAATCCCAAACATGCCATTAACTCGCAGAACATTGACATTATAACAGAACATTTACTGCACGGTCGCTACAATATTGTAACATGGTTTAGATTCCTAAATAAATATTCACCTCGTCGCTAGATCAGCCTACTCCTGAAAAACTTGTGTCTGCGCAAGGCTTTTTGTCCTACGAGGCCACCGTCTCTTACCCGACGGGAGGGGTGAGCGAGTGAGCCCTGCAATCTAGAATTTGACCACTGATGTCTCTGTTACTCACCATTTTTACACACTGGCCCTTTAAGTGGACAAAATAAACGGACACAGACATGTTTCAGCTTCAAAGCCATCATTAGCGTAACCTGTAGATGCACTATATACATTAATTGTGACTTTGAAGTTGAAACAGATCTGTTTCTGTTTATTTTGCCCAAACCAAATAAGGAGAATTATCTGAGCGCCTGCCAGTGTCCTGTTTCTTTTTGGATCCTCGCCATAGCCATACTGCTGGACTCATTCATGTTATTTTCTACTTAATATTTTCACTGGCATTTGGTGAGTGGCGAATGGTAATTCTGGAACCAGATACAGATCAGATGTATTTAATTCATCAAAATTATGAACAAAGGTTGTTTGTACCAGAGATGGAACTCCAGCTTGTCATAGGATTGTGATGCGTTTAGCTCCAAGTCAAGATAAATTAAGAGGTGTTGCATATCACATTCAAAGTATCAAAATTTCTTTTACCTTATATCTGTGATACTGGTGAAACCTCTGCAATGGAAAATGGATGTCAGAAGTAATTAGCAATACACCCAAACAATTGATTACAAACAGTACAGTATGAATTCATGAATCTCCTACAGTTGTACAGGCCTGGAGGGCTGCTGGTCAACAGGATCCCCAGCCAGAGAAAAAAAAAATGTTATTAAATGTCAAATGTCAATTTGTGCAGTGTGAGTAAGATAGAGATGGTAGCTGTGTTGACAGCAAACCTTGTGTTAGGAGTTGGAGCAGAGAAGAAGAACTGCTGTCCATGGCACACGGCCTTACACAGACTAGTGTGCCTGCATCTCTAATTACTGGTTTCATAGTGCCTTAACATAACAAAAACAAAATGGATTGCTTTGCGCAACATTATCTAGTCAAGACAAAAAGCCATTGTGTAGTTCTTCTGGAATGGATAACCAAAATTGAAATATTTAGTGATTCCTTGGGAACCTGAAATTTTGCAACTGGTTCTAATATGGAACTCATCCATCCATCCATCCATCCATCCATGTAAACCAGACTGTATATGCATATTTATATAGCCTGTGTGTAAAACATTATCCAAATGTGACTTCTTAGGTTGGGTATAAAGAGCACCAAAATCATTAACCCAGTATCGAGTACATCAACTGTGATATATATTATATGTGATAATTGAAAAAAATTTAAATATGGTAAGCTATTGTACAGATTTAATAGTTTGACATTTTCAGAAATCTGTATTCTCTTTCAATTTGGGAAGAGTTTTTATGTTTTCCTGTCACTCATTGAGATGATAAACAAAGCAGGATTTTGTCAACCTACGGAGGGAACTCATTACAACCTCTCTCTGCAATCTCATTCTTTCGGTAACTATGATTGTGTGTACAGTAGTTTAAAGTTTAAACATGTAAATTACCCCAAAAGAGTCCTTAATCACTTCAGTCATCATTAGAAAGAATGATCAGTTTTAATTTTGTTAAAAATAGTACTTTTTCTCTTGTACTTGATATTAATATACAAAAATTGCAGAGTCCACTTACGCTCCAGTGATTGTATTGCATTTTTTGTCCATCAGTCCAGAGAAATTCACTGTCACCTTCTTTATACAAACCAATCCACAGGTCTGTGGTAGGTGCCTCCACCAATTTTGCAGCCAAAAATGCTGAAAAGGTAACACAAATTGGTCATATCATTTGTTTGTTCCCCAATTTTGCCTGAATTTACATAAAATGCATTTATGTATGTATATGTGTTGTTCAGCACATTGATTATTGTTTTTTCTATACTCTACTTCTCAGATGTTCTTGAAGAGTTTGGGGGTCTACTTTAAACTGCAAAACAAAATAAGGGAGAAAACACTACCTAACTGGACACTGGTTTACATTTACAACTTAATACCACCCGTTGTTGTTAGTGTGGAGCTCTATTAATGGCCAACGTAATTGGTTAGTCAGGTGGCTCAAGCCAGTTTAACTTGGTTTGCTGTTAGATTCAGCAGAACACCATGGCACCGTAGCATTAGTTGGAATTAATGGAGACCTGTTTAGTAAATTGAGCATGTACAACTTGGTAAATGTGTGTGGGTCAACCTTGATTTTTGCCTCCGACTTTTCTTAACTTCTTCCATTGGCAATTGACTAAACTGACAAAGAACATAACTAAGCAAAACTTTAAGAGATACTTAACCAAAATGTAACCACCTTTGTATCATAACAGTGTGGACATTACATGTAAATGAATTTTGTTTAACTTTCCTCTATCATACCAGGGCCCAGATCTCTGCTCATTTGCCAACAGAAATTATTTTTACTGCCTCTAGGGCTGTTGCTGGAACTACAGATTGTACTTCCTCATTCTTTTATGCCGGCATCTACCATAGAAATAGAGTGTAGAAATGAATCGAGAGAGCGATACCCCTTTTTCTTTCTCTGTCTCTCTTTGTTTGTCACTGGCCAGCCAACATATTGTTTTTCAGTGAGAAAAAGCCAAATAGCAAATATGTCACCCACCAGCAGTAGTGTTCATTGGCCTGGTGTGACACAGTGCATTCTGGTAGTTCTTGAGCAAAAGCGAATGCCACAGCCATCACATGTGCTATATCACAGGCAATTGGATGTGCTTGAGTTTCTTGGACATGACCAATTCCCTCCCCTGAATTAACATTACCAGGTTCCCTAGAGGATTTAGATCTGAAATATTGACAAAGAGATTCTTTTTCTTTTGCTCTAACACAAAATCCTTAGCTATTGTGTTGTCGGTTAACATTCCTTACCTTTGTCACATAAAAGAAATCTGACCTCCTGCAACTCCGTGTTGTGACTTTGGTGCTTTACTGAGCAGACACTTAAAGTTCATTGTAGCATCTATCATCCATGGGACATAATAGGGAAAGTCCAATACATTGCTAAATGAGTCATCTCAATTAATAAACTTTATATTAATTAATCATATGGTAAATACAGCCTGAACAAATAACGCCTTTAAGAAATGCTTGTGTTGGGTAGACCCTGAATGCCTGAAGTTTAAAGATGTTTGCTGCTATGTTTAACAGATATAGACATACAACTAATCATAAATGTTATGCATGGGGACATAGATTTTAGATAAAGTCAAATCGCCAGAATCTTTTGTTACTGTGAACAACTTCACGACATTTACATCTTTAAGGAATTCAAGGATAATACGTGTCTCTGAATCTAACTGGAATAAATGATAGCCTTGTAAAAAACATCAACAACAAAAACAAACATGAAACAAACCTTGCACATGTCCTGTGAGAATTGAGGCCAGATTTCCTCCCATTGATTTGCATTTTGTCCTTGCTTCAAACCAAGTCTCCCTCTGACTATTAATGATGTTGTAACACTTTGGATGAAAAATCAACAGCTTAGTGTAATATTTCAAAAACATTAAAATTATGTTTTTTTATTTTCTTACATAGCTTTTTTTAAATCCCAAAGAGCAATGCTTTATTATATTGAGGGCTGATTTAATGCATACCCATGCTACCAAACTATAAAAATTATAAGTGACCTCCAACCTTTGAGTCCAATTTTCTCCAGTTTTGGGGACAGCCACCTTTTGGAGGAGGAACTGTTGGTGCTACAGTGGCATTGGCAGGTGGTGTGCCACTGCGTTTACATATGACTCTGTATGTATACCCACAGTTATAAACATGCCAGAAACCTGTAAGACACCCAATAATATCAAATAAACTTCAGCAAAAACAGAGTGTATTTTTACATTTAAAATCTAATCTCAGATTATACATTATTAAATTCATTTTATAAAAGTATGCCAGTAAAAATGAATCAATTATGTGCTACTCACCCATGAATGTAGTCATGGCAGCACAATTCTCATCGTTGCGTAGAAAAAGAGGTTGATTTTCATCCCACCTTTGAAACACCATTGGAGAACCATCCATCCACCTTTTTGGAGCACAATAAAACTCACTTTTACTTTAATTTTCATCTTGTGTTTTCAATGTCATTAATTGTCATATTGCAAAATAGTTTGACAAAATGAGCTCTGCTCTTGAATCTAAGGAGCAAAAAGACAAGATAACTGCTTCATAATTGGAGCTACACTTAGCAATACTTTGATATTAACAGTTCTTATAAATGAATATGTGTAATGTGAAAGAGGTTGCTTAAATTAGCAAACCCACCGGACCATCATCCAACTCTGCAGTTCCCCTTAGCTCTTGAGAGCATGTTGGTGTGTATAGGGTCATTGTTTTGGTTTTTCCTTATGCCACCTGCCCAGCACTAAACTACACACTCAATGTGAGAAACTAGAGATTGATATTTTCCTCTGGAATTGGTGAAGACAAAATCAGAACTAAATGGGGATTAAGTATTAAACTTACAATGGCTGGGGCCCAGACTGTTGAGATGGCCATGACTGTTATTAATAGATGATAATAATGATACTGATCATGATTAATTTGACATGAACAAAAACAAAGACAAGTTGGCCTAATTTATATGCATATGATGGCAGAGCAACAAAATTAAAGTGTACAAGAAACACTAAAATCTGACCGACAGTTTCAGTATCACTGGTATCGAGCCAACCTTTCAGCACTGTTAGTAAAAAAAATCCAATGAAATAACATACAGCACGACACATTGTTCAACTGCTTACGATGTCTACATGTAACATGGTTTGATACTTTCTTTTTTCTTTGAAGTCTTTTCTGATTTTTCATTAATTCATTATTCATTATTTAATTCATGCTCACCCAAATGTTCCATCAAGATCTACGTTCAGGCCTATCCAGTAAGGCCTATCTCCGTTATTTCTGGACATCTACATACACAAACAGAGGCACATAGTAAACCCAGCAGTGCTTATGTTGCAGTATGTTTTGAGCTTAAATGACAGCGGATAAATAATGTCAGTAATGCAAGATAAATGTTATTCCTTACCCGTTTCCATAAGAATACACTTTCAGCTTCACTGTTGATAGTTACCAATTCACTATGCCTGTTTTGGCAGAAGCGACGAGCTTCTTCCATGGCCTTGGACCTACTTTCAAAATAATACTGGAACCCCCTCCATTCTAGCCACCCATCAGAGGTCCTATTGTAATCTGAAAACATGTCAGAAATATGTTATACGTTACAGTACATGTGTAGGTTAAGGTTTTCGTTTGCTTTTAAGCCATGCTAGTGGCATGGCTCTATGGCTTGTACAGATATTCATAGTACCCAGAAGATGAATTCCAGTGTTTTTGGTAATTGACTTGTTCCCCAGCTCCACCAAAACCTCAAAGTTTTTCCTTGTCTAGTTTGATATTTTAATTTCTATTCTAAGTGTTGGCACAAACTTTTGTACATTGGTAATTTCCAGTTGATGTATCTTACCAATTGAGGAACAGCTGAGTCACAAGGTTAAAATGAGGGATATGCACTGACGATAGTCCCTTGAGGACTGAAACGTTTGCTGCTTGTTTGTCTGTGAAGATCCCCAGTAAAATGATCTTTCATTAAGACTCTCAGTCTACATTTGTTTTCTGTGTGCGAGTCCTTTTCCATTTTTTAAAATGAGGGATTACCCACATGATACTTCCTTATTTCACCACAAAGCAAACTAGCCTTTTTTTTTTACTTTGTTTATTGGGTTTTTCAACAGACCATAGTTAAACAAAGGAACATATTGTGCAGATGTTCATATAGTCAGTCAGTTATAATTGTAGTACAATAACATTTTTTGAAGGAAGGTGGAGAAATCCTAGCCTGGCGTTGCCAGACCCAATTCGCAAAATGCGAATGGGTCTGGACACAGACTGTACATTTCTTCTATTCCCAAGGGGTGGTATCAACAGCTGTCACTCAAAGTGCCCCTTCACGCAATTGGAAAGACGAAAAAAACAATCAGAGTAAACGAAACGTGTGACGTAGGCTAGCACAGCGCCACTGTAAACAGACCAGCAAGCTGCAGCGGAGATGAGCTGTGATGATGTCTCGGAAAGAGTGTTGCCGTCTTTGCGGATTTCCTCCTCACTGTGGACTCTGAGTTGCATGGCTGTGATTCCCAGCTTGTTCGCTTCCCTGACCTGCTACTCCATGAGAGCAACTAGCGGAGAAACAACAATAGCGACTGGGTTTTCACTGAGTCCCATCTTTTTCCCAATCAATGGAGCCATTTGGTAAATTAAACTTTTACCAAACCCTGTAGGAAACAAACACATCCTTTTTTCCAATAAAAGCTTTCAGTCCAGCCATTTGTTCTGCTTTTAAAGAAAATGTACATTCCAGTTTTCCAGACGTCGGAGACTCCTTCATAAAAGATTAGATGACCTTGGCAGACCTCGATGGTTGAGAAACTGTGGAGGATGAGTGATCCAGCTGTGGGTCCAGCCAGCAGTTAAAGTCTCCTCTTAAAAGCAAATAATGAGAGGACATATCTGGTAATATTGAGAAAAGATGCTAAGAGAAGACATTGTCATCCCAGTTAGGGGCACAGACATTTGCTAGAACTAAGTGGGTGTTATGGATCTGGCCTGTGACAATAATATATCTACCATTAGGATCAGATATTGTGTTTGAATGTGTAAAGGGAATAGTATGTATTGTAGCAGGATGAAGTGCTCTCCCATGGGTGAGTGTGCTGCGTTGCTCTCCCCTACCTTATTAGCCAATCCGCACCTGAGGCCACCTTATTTAGGGAGGCAGTGTCCATCTCGCCTTCCTCTTGCTCTTTGGCTCTGAGGCCCACCCACTTCCAGGTTGCCTCACTTCCTCCTCTTAGCCATCGCCTGTGCAGGTAATGTAGCGGTAGCTGCCTGGTTTTGTTGTTTGCATTGGATTTTGCGGTTGTCACAGTTATGGTTTGTCTGTGTGCAGACGTCCGACGGGCGGACGCTGCACCTGTGGGGCTGGCTCGCCGGTAATCTGCCATTCAATGCGCTATTGGTCAGCCGCGTTTGCCACTGCCGCTGGGAGACCTGAAGTGCTCCGACCCTCTCCAGTGTGTGTGTGCGTCATCGATGCTGCCTGATCGGTATGTAGGGCCCATGTTGCCCAGCCTCTCCGCCTCAGCATTAATCCTTTTAATATTAATCTAGTCTATTTTATATTTTCATTGTAGATGTTAATTGATATGCGGTGTGACGCTGTCTGAAGACCCGCTGCTGCTTTGCTGCATGTTTTGCGTAGTGCGCTGCTCGCATCACTCCTGTGGTGGCTTTAATCTGCTGGGCTCTGCACGTGCTTGCTGTATGCGTATGGCTGGGCTGGATGGGATGTTCTGTGCCCACCGACAGAACTTCTTCACCCCTATTAGCTCCTCTTTCTTTTGCCTCAGCCCTGATGCAGCATGTGTTGGTTTTGATTTTCTTATGTTGGATTAATTTTTGTTGTTTTGGTTTTGTTTAATCAGATCTTATTTTCTTTTCAGATTAGTAATTAATTACCTTTGATTGACTGTAGCTCCTTTTTTTCTCTCTTACATTAGGATTACTTTGTGATTTGTTTGGTCAAGGTGCCTGAGTTTTGTAAATTCTGGTAGCTGGACTTTCATCATTTGATTTATTTTGTGTATAAATGTTATTCCTAGTAAATCATTTGTTTTTCTTTTGTTTATTCACTTTTGTTAGCTTATTTTGTTAACCATTAAGTTGAGTTATTTTTGGCAGCTACAGTGACTATTTTGTTAAGTTGGTTAATTTGTAACCTTGGTTGCTGCCTATCTTTAAGTCTCATTTATTTATTTGGTTATTTTGCTTATTGGATTGTTTTGTTTGCTTTGCTTGCTTGTTTTGGAGTTATCCCCTTCATTAATATTTTCTTTTTCTTGTTTTTTTTCAGGTGCTGGAAGCTTACGGTGGCAGTCCTGGTGTCCTAGTGGTGGGGTTCCCCCTTTTCTTTTGGTGTGTGTGTGTGCGGTGCGACCCCTCCTCAGTTATTTGGTTTTGGTATTTGAGTGACACGAGCAAGTGGGGTGCTTTTCTCCATGGGTTCCTTCACCTCCCCGTTCTCCTAGTCTCCCCCACTGGTAAGCTCCAGCCCTGTTTGTGCATTTCTTTCTATTAAAGAGAACACGCAAAGCTTCTTTTAATATATGTTGGTTTTATGAAATTTTGTATATATTGTATGTATAAATATATATTTTTATAACTGGAACCACGTCTCCTGCTCCTTAAGTAAAACGAACCTGAGTGCCTTGGTATTAGCTCCAATAAGGTAAAACAAAACTATTTCCTTGGGTGAAATTCCCAAGGTGGCGTTGTCTGGTTTGGTTGGTCATTCCCTAATACTTAAACCTCCCACTCGTATGCTGATCGCCACAGTATGATCTATTCTTCACTTTAAAATGATCTGTAATTTTAAGGTGAGTTTCTTGTAAATAAATATGTGCCCCCAGTTGGTGGAGATAGTGAAGCACACTGCTATGTTTAATGGGGTTATTTAGCCCTTTACAGCTGAAGCTCTTACTGTGGATTGTGTATTGGATTGGGTCATATTAAATAAACAAAAATGCTATGTAAAAACACAGGTGGCGGTCTGCAGAGTCGCTCAAAACAAACATATGACAGATGAAAAAATACACAGAAAAACACAAAGAACAACAAACCCAAATACCCCTCTCACTTTAGCAGAAGCATCCCCCCCAAACGGGATGCGCCCAACCCTCCCACATATTGCTAACAAACACTCTTGCCTGGAAATAACACCCAACCTAACTTATCAACACCGATTTGGCAAACTCAAAAGAAATGTGACATGGTGTGTAAACAATAAAAGAGCTTATTTTAGTTAACACTTTAAACCAGGCAAAAGATGACTTAACAGTTAATATATTAGAATAGCCATGTAAACCACTCTGACCGCTGGGCAGTGTAATGTGAAGAGTGGCCGGAAAGATTAGTCCAAACTTAACATTCGGGCAGGAATGAAGCTCCCATTTCACTTATTAGCCACCGTCGGAGTGAAGTCTGGGAAGATGAAGATCTTGCTACCATTGTAGTGAAGAGGTGACAATTGACCCGCAAGGTGTAGGATTTGGTTACGGACCTGGAAAAGGTTCACCCTGATAACGAGTGGTTGCTGCGGCTTCCTGTCCTTGGGTCTGGCATGTAGGGAACGATGAGCTTGGTCCAAAGTAGGTTTGTTGTCCAACCGCAGTAAGTCCTTGAGGAATTGGGCCATGAACTCAGTGGGACGGGGACCCCGGTGCCCTCAGGTAAGCCCACCAGTCGCACATTGTTCCATCTAGAGCACCCCTCCAGGTCCTCGCATTTTTTCGTCAGCGAGTCGATATGATTAAAAAGTCACATTTCAAGGGAGCTACTACGAAACACGTCTCACATCTTCATCTTCACTTTTTTTTTTTTTTTACAAAGTGTAGAAGGTGGTGTTATATATAACAGAAGCTACAACAGTGATATCTGTAAGTTACCCACAATAGTATTGTTGTGAAGGTAATAATAATAAGGAAGTATTCAGTGGTTACTCTGAGACCACAGAATTGTTTTCATGACGTGACAAAGTTCCATTACCAGATTCAGTGTGGACAGAAAGTGTGCCATGTAACGTGATGTGGTGTGATAGTCTGATGCTTGCTTGCTGATAGGGCACAGTGAGGTTTACATTTGTGGCTTAAATTGATACAGCTTAGCAACTTTCAGGCTTTCTTAATGAAACTTGTGTAAATGGCAGGAGTTTAAATGGACTGAATCAAGAGGAAAAGAGAGAGAAATGGGGGAGTGCAACTGAGAGGGGGAAGTGACGCAGTATGAAGAACGGGGAGAGAGAGTGCAAATGAAAGGGATGTATAATGAGAGAAAAAGAGGGGCTCCAAGATGACTTGGTGTTTCCTTCTGCCCTTGCAGTGGGAGAGATGTGCATACAGTGAAGAGTGGTGATCATCATCTGCACACTACATCACCATGGATCACTGTATTTACTAGATGCAGCAAGGGGCTGCCGAACCCGTCATGCATGAGAAAACAGACTATTGAAATAAGGAAAAGAATGAGAAGTGGTGTGAGGGAGCATGTTAGCCCTTAGCTTCTAATAAATGTTTTAACATTAAAAAATGTTTTTCTTTTACTTTAGAAAGTGGTGTTTTTAATTGGGTTAGGGCCCAAAACTGCTGCCATGGGTTGGGCTTGGACAGAAACTGTGTGGGTTCATGTAGAGTTGGGCCTGATTTTTTAGGGCCCGATCATAGCTTTACAGTAAACATATCTTCTTAATATCAACATGTTAGCATTGTTATTATGGACATCATTCTAATTTCAGCATTTAGCTTAAGTATGGCCTCACAAAGTTGCTAGCATGGCTGTAGGCACTTGTTCTTGGTGTATGAAGTCTGTCGGTCAAATGTAAGGATGTGTAGCAAGTGAGACTAAATATTGAAGGAGGATCACAGCAAAGTAACAGCAGCAGCTGTTAATGACCTGGATTGTGGCGGCCCGTTGCAGTGTAATCTGTCTCGCCATACTTTCATAATGCCTCTTAACTTTGCTCTCAAAGTACACCAGATTGACTCAGTCAGCTTTTAAAATGTACAAAGTTTTCTTGCATTTTCTTAGATAGTAGCTCACTTACCAGGAGTGACACGGCCTGGAGGTTGTTTTGGAATTACTCCTGTAAAGACAAAAACATAAGAATATAATACTCAGAGCACTGGAGTGATAGTCGGCAGCACAGAGTTTAAAATTTTTTCAGCTTCCAACAGCGTCTTCATCAGAAAATTAAGGAAGACACTATTGGGACATCAACTTTGCTCAGTTAACCTTCATCAAAGGTTACAAAGGAGTGACATGCTCTTCTTTGAAACCTCGGTAATCAGACAAAATAGAAAGAAAGGGTTTTAGTTCCTCATCTTACCTATACCTATCTGGCACGCCCAATCTTTGTAGGTCTCACAGTGTAAATCCATCCAAGACCCATGCGTAGTCCGCTTATCAATTCTGAATGCGACGCAAGATTCCAAATTGTTTTTATTGTCTGGCTCTCCATCATCCCAGTGTGTGAACTGCAACTGTAAACAAAACAAACAAAACATGCTGTGATTCATTATTTTATTGTCTATTTTATTAAATTTCCTAAAATAAAGATGATTGACTCAACTATTAAAGTAGAAAACTCACCGGGGATCCATCACTCCATACATAACCGATGACTGGGTCAGGGGCACTAAGTCCAATCCAGATTGTGCCATAGCTATTATGGACAGTGATGATAAAATAAGATTATTGTATTGATCATCATCATCATTGTATTGATCAAGTATAAAACCTGTTTGAAAAATTTTGAAAGAACAAACATGAGTCATCTGTAAAAGCATTGTTGCAGTGCTTGGTTTGGGAACCAAAACTCATTTTCAAATTAGAACCAAATACAAAATGGCAGGTATCAGTTTCTGGTGCTCTGGGTCAGGGTCAGGTCAGGGCAAGTGCGAATTTAACTTGGTAATATTTATGGGTAAGGGGTTAGTTGTGGTACTGTGCTTTACGGTTGTGGGTGAGTGCTGGTTTGCAAAACTGGACCCATGCATGACTTTGCGTTTTCCAAAGCAGTACATTTTGTTTTGCTATGGGAAGATCAATAAGAGTTAGAGGTGTGGGTAAGGCCGTGCGCTATGGGCCCACAGGTTCTCTTCTCTGATGGCCAGCACCTATTTGCTGTCAGCACGGTGCTGTGGTTTCTTTTTTTCCCCTCTCTTTCTTTCACTTGTTCAATCACACATTCACCACAGCACACACTGTGCACAGAGCTTAGCTATACTATTGTAACACCAGTCATCATTCTCGACCCAGCCTTGTTTTTGCCAAGACAGAATGATTGCTCCTCTGTGTTACAACTCTATGTTGTTTTAGGAAATACTGCCATTTCATCTGTCAAGAAACTGTCCTGCCTGCATGTCTTAAGGCTACATTCTCTTCTCACATTCCTAGGACTGTGAGACAGACACAGTGGTGGTCCTAGATTCTTGGGGGGCCCAGGCAGAGAACCCTGTCAGTACAGTAAATGAATAAAGAATGAACAGAGTATGATGGAATCAAACTCTGAAATCAATTTACAGGAACTTTAAAAGTAAATTGGCAAGAATTGTGTTAATATTTTAAAAACATTTTCAAAATTGAATTGAAACCAAATATTATTAAGCACCGGAATCAATAAGTAGAGCCAGAATTGGTAGAAAATTCAAATGTTACCCACCCCTATCCAGTGCTTTGCTGGACAGTAGCCAGCGTTCATCTTTTGGTTCAACCAGTTATGTATTTTCTTAATTTTGTACTTTGCAAGTTCATACTGTACTTCTTTCGTAGTGCTCTCTGCTGATAAAGACTGTGGATGCTGAGCAGGTCTCCTCCGATGGCCTTGCAGTAATCTCTGGCCTCATACCAGGTCCTCCGTTCTGACCCCATAAATATCTTGACCAGAAGACAAAAAGGTTCACCATGGTTTTGTAGTGTAACTTAGCAACTAGCAAACATTGTTGTATTGTCTTTACACTCTTTGTATGTGTGCCAATTGGAGAAGTTTTTACATTTTTCAAGCTCACACAGAGAAGAAAAGCAGTCATTCAAGTCAGGTTCAGATAGTTGAAAAAAGATTACTGTAAATTTGTCTTGCACAAACTAAAAATTATAACCCACGTTCCATATAACCCATAGATAAGGATTTTTTTTTAATGTGACTGTACCTTATAGCAATTGTTTGTTGATTCAATATGAGTCCAGCTGTCTGCACACTGGGTTGGGACAAAAGCAGGTGGTGCAGGGGTTAAAACTGCCCCCTCTGCCAGGTGTTTGCAGATGTATTTCTCCTTATTGGTGCAGGGCAGCACATCCCAGAGACCAGCAAAAACTCCAGATATCATGGCAACACAGCCCTGTTGCTGACCTTGCATTGTTGAGGGAGAAGGTAAAATGTCAATTGTTAAGCCACTTTTTTTATCACATCTTACACATGGAGTTTGAAACATCTCCATACCTGGCATTTCAGCATTCCAGTGAGTAAACCTCACTGAGTCTGTGTTGGTCCACACAAATTGATTGATGGTTTTCTGGTTTGAGAGGCCTAGCCAGAAGTATTTCTCTGGTCTCATCCCCACCAAACTGACCAGGAAGGCATTATCAACCCTGGTGGTATTCACACAATTAGGATCACAGGATTTCTGGTGTCACTAAATATTGTATTGTAACAAAACCTTTTAGATTTTTTTGTGTTTTAAACAGGGTGGCTGCAGGTCCTGAAAAGGTCGTAAAAAGTCTCAAATACACATTTATGAATTAATGTTGTAAGAAATTATAAATTGTCTTAAATTCAGATTGGATGGGTCTTAAAGAAGTATTTCACTGCTGGAAAGATGGTCTCGGCTGTCTGTTAAGTAGAAAGATGAAAATATATTTAAATGCTGTATGAACAGAGAAAAGGTGACACACTTTACACTTTTGCTCAAGTGGTAGAAAACCTACAACTACCAGAATATGGCCATACCGGACAAATAAATTCCTGTCCAAGTTGGTGATGTAATGTGAGTTACATCAGAAAAGGATATGGCAGCCAACCAGTGAAAAAAAAAAACAAACAATTTTATTTTACAGTTAAAGAGTAAGCTAAAATGTTTTGCTGAAAACAGCTACACAGGAACAGAATCTTTTTTCATATTTAATCACCTCTGCCTGGTTCTACCATCTTCCTGTTCACACTGTGGTATTACAGCCAAACACTGCACTAAAATATGTTTCTGAAAATATATTGGGCAGGAAATAGTTAATTCAGTAACATAATTTTGGTTTATTTTTAAACAGCACTGCCTAATGTTAACATGATGACTTTCAAGTTTTCATTCAAAAATGAGGAAGAACAATTTGCGTCCTCCAGCTGATTTTTTGCCAGCAAATGAGCAGGGAATCCTGGGTGATGGCACCATCCATTTATACATACTACCGACATAGTTATGACACAAAGCTGAGAACAGCAAAGTATCCCCTTAAATGACTTGTAGTCACCACAAGAATTAATAATACCTGTTATACCTGTAGACACCCTGTTAAACTTTGTTTTTAAATCCCAATAAGTTGAACTTTGAAATGCAGTATTGCTCAGAACATTCTGAATAAAAAGAAATGGTCTTACCCATTTGAAACATCAGCTAAGTAAGAATCTGAGCTTTTGCAGTCATCTTTGGCCTCATCAAAAGTTTTGGTCTGTGTCGCTACAAAGTAACAGTACGAGCCATGTCTTCTCCAGCCCTTAATTTAAGGGAAACAAAAAAGAAAGATATTTTAATGACTTTTCAAACCTGTGCTATATCAGCAAAATTTCAAAGATGCTACAATCACTACAGTCAAATCATTATTCAAAAGATTTATTAAACTTGGCCTGCAGTAGTAAGTCAAGTTAAACATTTTATTTTATTAAATGCTCCATTAATTAATTGTTTTGGTTTTTTTTTCTCAATCTTTCTTGGCCACAACTCTACAACACATTGAAAAAGAGAAAGCCCCTCGACATATTATTCTTATACCATAGTAAGGAGGAGCATTTATGTAATCCTGTGTTTCTTCCCACTTGTAAATTTAATATTAAATGGCATATTAGCTGTTTGTTTTGGTCTCGGTGAGAAAAATATCTCTTACTGAAACTGCTTGAAGCTCCACTTAGTAAACTAGCTGACTTGCCAACCCTGCTTTGTTGAACTGGGCAAGTTGAGTACTTTGAATTTGTCAGGTTTTTTTTTTTTGCCTCTGAAGACAATCAAAACTGATCTTAAAAAGGCTGAAAGGCCTGGAGGTTTAGGCACTACATTCAGCTTAATGTTCTGGAATTATTTTATAAACAAGACATTATTTTTATGTATAGAGAGAGCCTATCTTGAAATAGATTTTAAAAAAAAAACAAAAACAAAAAAACAAGTACACTTAACGTACAGTTTTGCAGCCGACGTCCTGCTCCACTCCATCTCCAGTGGGTTTTGAGGCACTCGTCTTCATACAAATGTAGCCATGTTTCTCCTCACAAACATGATCAGCCCAGTTCCCATTCTGCAACAATGTAAAGTTAAATATTTATTTATGTGGAAACTAGATGTTCTGGAAGGCACTACAGTCAAGGCACTGGTAAATCACATGTCAAACATAAACACCTAAGTCTTAAAGGAGCTATATGTAAGAAATATAAAGCAAATAGTCGCAAAATCCTCCTAATATGTCACAGAGACTAAGGAATAATGTTCATATAACATACTGATCTCACCGACAACAATAGTACAGCCAGAATATTCGCATTTAAAAAAACATTTTACGGTCCGCAAATCATGTTTATGTTTTGAATTTGTGTTTTGGCCTGTTCCTCCATATCCAAAACTGCATTCTGTCATCTTAGAAACATAACTAAAGTTAGATCATTTATATCCCTCTCAGACACTGAAAAGTTGGTGCATGTTTTTATCTCAAGCAGGCTGGATTATTGTAATGCACTTTTAGCAGGAATAACAAAACAGGCACTTAACAGGCTCCAACTTGTTCAGAATGCTGCAGCTAGAGTAATAACCAGGACCAAAAAATATGAGCACATCACTCCCATCTTAATTTCTCTTCACTGGCTTCCTGTGAAGCAAAGAATTGATTTTAAGATTTTGCTTATTGTTTTTAAAGCTATAAATGGCGTAGCTCCACCTTATATCAAGGACATGCTGGCTGAGTACACACCAGACAGACTCCTGTGATCTGGAAGTAGAAGCCTTCTCACTATCCCAAGAATACACTCTAGATCAGCTCATGGTGCTTTCAGTCACTATGGTCCAGTTCTTTGGAATTCTTTACCACAACACCTCAGGTTCATTACATCAATTTCCACTTTTAAACGCAGGTTAAAAACACATCTCTTTTCACAAGCTTTTAACTAGATGTGTGTGTGTGGTTTTAATCAGCTATAACATTACCATTGTTTTGTGTTTTTGTTGTTATCAGGTTTTTACATGCTCTTGTACTGTGTAATCTCCTTGCTGTTATGTGTTTGTTTTTATATGTATGTTGTGTTTGTTTTAAGCACATTGAGCTATGCTTGTCATATGAAATGTGCTATACAAATAAATTTTACTTGACTTAACTTGTGCCACCCACCACCGTCTACCAGTCACACAGTTAGTAGAGTCTCAGCATCAGTTACAGTTACAACTGAGCTACAGCAGCACGGCAAGCAGCATTAGCAGTGTCCCAGTATACACAGCATGCCAGACATGCTTGAACGGTCCGCTGGAAAACCGTAGATCAAGGACGCGGCGACGCAGCCCTGCCACGGTAGCTGCCCGTGTGCAAACAAATCAGTCTCCAGCGTGCCGCTGTCCAGCAACCTCGAATCTATAGGGGAGAGGGGGTGGACAAGACTCGCGGCAGTATTTTGAATTTGAGTGCATTAACCGTTTTGGCCACATTCTTACATACTGCGCCTTTAAGACAGTACAAATTTGATATTGTACTTAAGAGTAGAGTGCAGCTGGGGCGTCATGTTTCCTTCCCAAGAGAGCAGTAACCAAACCTGACCCGAACTTGACATGCATTCTGTTTTTTACGGCCTAACCCGACCTGAGCCTGATGTGGTTAATGTAGGCTACTGAAGCACTGAGTTTGTCTCTGTCACACTATTATTGTTACCAAAGTTATAGCTTGCCTGTACGCCGTGATTACTCACTTGACACTTTGTAAATGACCATTAAAAGATATTATTTATATAGACTATCTTACTATATAATTACGAAAACTCTGTTTGTGTCTCTGTTCCACGTTTTTCTCCTCACTGACTTGGTCAATCCATGTGAAATTTGGCACAGTGGTAGAGGGTCATGGGAGGATGCGAATGAAGCAATATTACATCAATTGGCCAAAGGGGGGCGCTATAGCAACCGATTGAAATTGCAAACTTTGAATGGGCATATGTCATGCCCCGTATGTCCTAGAGACATGAAACTTTGCACAGAGATGCCTCTCCTCATGAGGAACAAATTTACCTCAACAACCCATAACTTCCGTTTATATAGATTTTCCACCATTTTGAATTTTTTGAAAAAGAACACTTAAAATCGAGCTCATCACATAAAGGTGTATAACATCTCAAGGGTTTCAGCGATCACCATGCAACTTTGTAGGCATATGACCACACATAATCTGAGGGGACCCCTCCATTATTGACCCCATCAAACAAAATGGGGGCGCTAGAGAGCTCATTTCTTACCTAGGCCGAACTGCCATATCGATTTTTACTAAACTTGGTAGATATGTAGAACAGGACGCCTCAAGGTGACTGGAAAAATGTAACTCTAATTGGCAACTGGGTGGCGCTATAACAACAGAAAAATGCTTAAAAATGGCTAAAATGTGACCGATCGCTGTGGCTCCCCCTGTGGCCCAATGTTTTTACCTCAACTACTAATGTACAGTTTCAGCCCACTAACTGTCCCACTATTGGCAATGGTACTACTGTACTTTCAATAAAGCAATCGTACTATCAAATTCACAAAAACTCTGATTACATTGCTCTTCTTAATGGGTTCATTTGACTATTTAATCTGCAATTTCCTATGACCTGTATTCCAAACACACACCATGTGAAACTGTGCGTGGGCAACTGTGCACTCAATGGGTATTGACTAGTAGATAGATTATTTTACACACGTCTCTCACACACACACAAGCACGCATGCACGCACGCACGCACGCACACATGCACGCGTGCACACATGCATGCACACACAGTCTCTTTCTCCCTCTTTACTTAAAAAAATCCCTCCTCCTTATCAGAATCTGAATCCGATACTACCAGTGATATTTCTCGTGACCCCTCCTCCCCTCCATGAAATCGGACTGCCTAAATTGGATGCTGTCCTTGTGTTACATTGGGATGGCAGGGGCAGTATGTAGTTGATGCATTAATGCAGAACCATAATCAAGCTCTGCCGGTAAATGTTTAGTGTATGCTGTCAGCAACATATGCTAAGGTTAGCACAACAAGTGGACTGGTGTTGCTCCAGCGTTGCGAATAATGTGAATCAAAAACATTGAATATGTGACTACATCATTACATCATTACTACTACAAACTACAAAATACTTTATGGTCAAAAAATATTTTGAAGTGCATATAAAAAGATGATAGTAACACAAATGCAATTTAAAAATGTGATGACAATGAAGTAAAGATAACTCATTTAATTGTAGGGCATCTTGTGAAAGTGAGTTTTATGGAGGCACTTAGAAGCCGCAGTGGAGTCTGCCAGTCACACAATGAGGGGAAGTCTGTTCCAAAGCTGAGAGGCCATAACCAAAAATGCATGGTCACCACTGGTTTTCAGTCTGGCTGGTAGGACAGCTAAAAGGTTTGATCAGGTGTTCAAACCTGGCTGTTCTGTAAGGGGTTAACATTTGTTTTATATAGTCTGGATTAAGACCATGGATGGACTTGTAGTTCACTGGTAAGATTTTAAAATGCATTCAAAACACAACAGGCAACCAGTGGAGTGATGCTAGAATTAATCTCCATTTCCACACATGCTCCTTACCTCTCCCCTGATGAGAACACAGTCCTTCAAATCAGTGGAGACAGCAGGTTTTCCAAATTCCCAGCTAGTGAAGCTGACAGGTGAGTGGTCAATCCACTCAAACAGTCCCTCTGTCTTTCTGTCATTCAGTCCAATCCAAACCTCATCAGTGGATGCTGCAGGCACGGACAAAGAAACTTATACTTAAAGTGAATTATTCACAATTAAACTAATACTAATAAATAGGAGCCATCTGCATATGATGTTCATGTGTTTTTCGTATGTCCTTCTTGACTGGTTCATTCATTCTTACCAATCACTGAATCATACTTCAGCTGTCTGGTGAGCAACTTGCTAGTATTATTCTATTTCATCAACAAAGGAAAATCTATCTAGGGTTTTCTACAGTGTATTACAGCAGAGACAGACCACCTTGCCAGAATTAAAGCCCATCTCTACTAACATCACTGTAAAGAAGTAATTCCACATATGTAATAATAATCTTCAGAGAGAAAGTGCAAGGGTGTTGTTGTGTTGTTGTCACCAGGCACACACCAGGCATTTAGTGGGTAGGGTATTTATTTAGACCATCATAGTAACTGAAATGATCATGAAAAAGAGGTGTCAAGATCAGCTTCAATGCAGCACATGACAATGAATCATTGTAATGACTGTAAATTCCTTTTAAGGGTGTTAATCAGTGCAGCACATCACAATGCCTGGAAATGAAAGCCGAGAGAAAGGAAGGCCTCAGCGATTTAAGGGGTGTTTTTTGTTCTAAGGATTTGTTCCTTAAAGATAAATGTGTGTGTTTTTATTTTTTCTCACATACTGTATCCAAGTTGAGAGATCACAAAGCTTTGGTCCTCCACATTGTGGATGCTGACTAGGTCCCCTCCTTCATTAAGACACTCTCTCTGAGCATCAGACCAAGATTGCTGAGTACGATTGAGGTAGAAGCAGTGGCCACTGTAGGGAATCCAAGGGCTTGAACAAAATCCTGCCTCAACATCTGATTTGGAAAACAAACAAACAAGGAAATTAAAGGACTGAATTAAAGATAGACAGTGTATTGTTACAGTTCTGAGGGAATGAGTAGAACATAATAGATCTTTTTCTTTACCTTGTGGAGGCACTACCTTGGTGGCTTCACTGTAGCAGATATACCCGAGTTTCTTGCTGCAAAGTGAACTTTGCCAGGAGTACTGTACATCAGCATCAACAATAGCACAGTTTTGTCCCGTAGTAGGAAGTGGATGTCCTAAAACAAAATAATGGTTTGTCATGTTATCATATCAGTCCACTCAATTTTATAGTCTTACTAACAGCCCCCTGAAAAACTACAGATTATGGTTACATGTCAGTTTTTGCATATATATCCAACAAATAAGATAATAAATAAGATATATATATATATAATAAGATATATATTTGTGAGGTGTAGAGGTACTGGAAGACAGCCCACATTTTTTTAGCCTTATATGTAACAGACAATTATGAGAGTGGTATCAATCTTTTTATTTTACTCTTGCCAAGAAAGCAAAGAGTCATTTGGCTCATGTTCACTTACTAGCTTTCACACTATTGTTACTAAGGTCAAGAACAGATTGTATGTGCAAATCAATTAAAATTTCTGTCAAATGACCTCAAGGTCACCCCACTATAAATTGAGCATGACTCCAAGCTTACCTGAGAATTGTGATACAGCAGAATAGAAATAAGACAAAACATGGCATATCATATCATGGCATATATTTGCAAAGTTCATAACCACCTTATCTTTAAATGACAAAAAAACAAAGGCTAGAACAAGAAAACAAACAAACATAAACCTCAGCTGTTTGTAGAATACACTTGACAGCTACAGCAAATAAAACATACATATTTGACTGGGCCAGATTTGAGCCCAAGGGGAAGAAAATATTGTTTTTTCTGTCTGTCTGTCTGTCTTTCTCTCTTTCTCATAGTAAATTTAGTTTGTTTAGTATTCAGGGGTCTTCACCACACTGGATTATATTCCGTTTAAATCATATATGTGTATTTGCAATTCATTTTAATATGTTATTATTTTATTATTATTAAAGTAAAGGACAAACACACCCGAGTCCCATTTCAGATAGCGGTAAGGCTTCCCATTAGACCATTTCCAGCTATGTTCTGTATCCATGATCAGCCCAGTCCAAAGCTTACTGCCCCCATGACCTAGGAGGGCTGTTGGGACATGGAAAACAACAGTGACAAAATTGTAAGTCTTTCCCTATGCCAAAAGTTGTAAAAAGGTCCTAAATATTTTGACAACACAACAACATCCATGCAAACATACAGATATATCAATGCAAGCAATGCATTTTAAAACATATTAAATCACCATTTCAATTATGGGTGCTGTTATATATCACATCCATTAATGAAAAAACAAATAGTACGTAATTATTGTATTTGCCTAAATACCAGTCCCTTTATCAATACATTCAGTATAGTTAGCGTCACCTTACCTGTGATGTAAGCCTGCTCGTGAGGATCGGTGATACTGAGCAGGGACGCACCCTGCTGTTTGCAGCTGGCGTCAGCCTGGGGCCAAGTCAGAGCTGCTTGTGTGTTGAGCTGGTAATACGCTCCTGTTGTTGGGTGTTTAGTCCAGCCATCTTTTGCTATTAATGCATATACAAAACGTGGTTATGTTATGTTTGCTATGAAGTATAAAATTGTATCTGCAACATTAAGTTGTATATTTTTATCTTCATTATATGCTAGGGGTTGACTTGGTAGGACCTAAATCGAATTACGTGTTTTCAAATTTAATTGCACTCACTGATAGTGTAACCACTTTCCTGCTAGATTTGGCGAGTTTTAAGACCCTCAAGGGGTCTTAGCCATAAGTTTAACCATTTGGTGCCTGCCTGCTTTTGTGTCAAAGCCTCTACAGAAGTGTTCAGTTGAGCGGGTAGAGGGAGAATGTGTCAGTATTCAGGAAAGGCAGGGGAACTTGACGTCATGGTAGCAATAAACCATGAATGTAACAGTAAATGTTCATTTTGAGCTGCAGTTTGTCAGACCTGGCGGTGGCGCATCGAGAAATTGTTATATGTTTTGCGTCATCTGATTGGCTCTTCTTATCTTTTTTTGTAGAGACCACGGATCAATCTATTTAGAATGAATATTGGTCAGATATATATATGTATATATATGTATATTAGGGTTGGGAATCTCTCTGTGATAGACGATTCGATACGTATCTAGATACACGGGTTACAATACAATTCAAAAATGATATATTTTTAATACAGAACGATTCGATACGATTTGATACGATTCTATGGTTAACATTTGTTGATGTAGACATTAATCATATATTATAAAATAAAGAAGCCAATTCTATAAAAGTGACATTCTTACAGTATTTTCAGATTTGTAAAAGACCACATCCCCAAGCATTGTTGCTGTATGGCACTGGCAAAAATAAAATAAAAAGACAAACAACAACAAAATCACACATTGTCTGTGTTTTTGTATGTATCTTATATGGACTTGAGTCTGGAATAAAGTTTATCATAACGCTGTACAGTATAAACATAAAGCAGAATAAAATAATAACATGCAGTGTAGGGGCAGAATCTGACATCTCCTGTTATTAGTTGATATCATGGACTGTGATGACTAGCAGCTTATCACTGACAGCATGTCAGACTGTTCCTCTGTGTTTGCTACACTCTGTTTGTCATTTATAAAAAGATAAATCACTTTTCTATAATACATCAATGATATTTCAATGGAATAAATTACTTACTGACTTATTCGTACTTCAAAAACAGCATCAATAAGTGATTTACATAGGGGGGATCAAAATGAAATAAATAAATAAAATAAAAATCAACCAGCCATCCTCCTCTGACAAGTAAAGAACAGTCCCTAAAGTACGGTGAGGTTTGTGGAAATGTGAACGGCTCGCTTCTCCTCTGACACGTCACATACCTGTGTGCTGCCACGGCTCGGCTGTTCAGGTATTTTTGGGCAGTCACTTCTTGGACCTGGAACCAGGCTTCTCGGTCGCTGGTAAGCTGTTATCTTGCGCCCCGGAGCACTATGGCCGCCGTATTTGACAGGAATACGTATTTCTGTCTGTGTCTGTGACCCCCATTCAACCCACAACCGGCAGGATTCACCTTTAGTTTCTGCTGCGGCTTGGCTGCTCCCTGGTTTATCCAACCAGCATTAGCTTCTGTTCCTCAGCTCCACCGGTCAAGTTGGCGCTGATGTTTACATCCATTATCGTTGTCAGTAATGCCTGCTACGGAGCATGCCGCCGGCTCTCGCGTTGTTTTAGAGATGCAAACTGTTAAAGCCAGTCAACCGATTGCTAGTCTCACGATACCCGATCCATGACTCTACTATCGATTCATCTGAGGATTCATGGCTGATTCGAATCGATTGAGGAGGCTGCTACCGACGCAGCCATATCTCTCGCTTGTCAAACCGGATTTCTGGTCGTATCAGTTAATCGTTCCCAACCCTAATGTTTGTGTGTGTGTGTGTGTGTGTGTATATACACTACCGGTCAAAAGTTTTAGAACACCCGAATTTTTCCAGTTTTTTATTGAAAATTATGCTGTTTAATGTCTCATTGTACTCTGAAATGAAAGCATAGAACAAATAAACAATTGAGGTCAAAAAAGAAATCATGGAATCAATTTATAAACCAAAATGTATTCTAAACTTTTGACTCATCAAAGTAGCCACCTTTGGCAGATATAACAGCTGAACACACTCGTGGCATTCTTTCTACAATGGAAATCAAATATTCTGCAGAAAGTTCTTCCCAACTCTGTTGCAGAAGTTCCCATAAATGTGTGGCACTTGTAGGTTGCTTTGCTTTCACTCTTCTGTCCAGTTCATCCCAAACCAGCTCGATGGGGTTTAAGTCTGGAGACTGTGCTGGCCACTCCATGTTTTCAAGCTTACCATCTTGTTCTTTTTTCCTGAGGTAGTTCTGGCATAGCTTGGACGTATGTTTTGGGTCATTATCTTGCTGTAGGATGAACCCCTGACCAACTAGGCGCATACCAGAGGGTACTGCATGGTGCCGCAGAATGCTGTGGTAGCCGTTTTGGTTCAGGGTGCCTCTCACTCTGTACAAGTCACCGACCCTGGATCCAGAAAAACAGCCCCAGACCATCACGCTTCCTCCTCCATGTTTGACAGTTGATGTCACACACTGAGGAACCATCCTTTCGCCTACTCGACGGGCGTGCATAAAAACACTGCGTGATGAACCGAAGATTTCAAACTTTGATTCATCAGTCCATAACACCTTCTTCCAGTCTTCAGTAGTCCATTGGTGGTGTTTCATGGCCCAGGCAAGCCTCTTCTTCTTATTCTGATGTCTTAGCAATGGCTTACTTGCTGCAACTCGACCGTTCAAACCTGCAACTCAAGGTCTTCTCTTCACAGTTCTGTTCTGTTGTCCTGTGAGCTGCCTATCACGCAAGCTGTTGACTCTCAGAAACTTGTCTTCTGATTCTGTTGTGGCTTTGGGTCTGCCAGACCTCTTCCTGTCAGAGTTTCTCCCAGTTTCTGAGTGCCTTTTGATGGTGAAGGAAACTGTACTCACTGACACCTTGACTTTCTTTGCAATTTCTCTGTAGGAAAGCCCTACATTTTTAAGTGTTATGATGGTCTGTCTCTCTTCCACTGTTAATTGCCTTTTTCTTGCCATTTTTATGGTAACACACTACTTTCTGCAGTACAATACTGTTCAAATGATGCTCACAAGGGTATGGTACCACAGTGTGTTCCAGCACTGCTTTTATGCAGACAGAGGGGGTTGTAAGTAATCAAGAAAAGTTGGAACACCTGTAGGAATTGGTAGCACCAACTTTCAAGGCTTGATCAACCTCCACTGCTGCAGAACAGCTTTAAGTTGTTAACCCATTTCTTGTTCCCTGAAAAAGGCCTTTTTGTATAATTCTGAAATGTATATTATTTTTCAGTTTTGGGTAACCTTACCCTTTTTTTAACCTCTAGCAGTTCACTACTTACCTTTGTACCATTTCAAGCTATTCATTGGACTTGAACGGCTTGAATTTCAATAAAAAACTGGAAAAATTGGGGTGTTCTAAAACTTTTGACCGGTAGTATATATAAATATAAATATGTATATATATATATATATATATATATATATATATATATATATAGATATAGATATAGATATACATCTATATATATATATATATATATATATATATATACAGTACAGGCCAAAAGTTTGGACACACCTTCTCATTCAATGCGTTTTCTTTATTTTCATGACTATTTACATTGTAGATTCTCACTGAAGGCATCAAAACTATGAATGAACACATGTGGAGTTATGTACTTAACAAAAAAGGTGAAATAACTGAAAACATGTTTTATATTCTAGTTTCTTCAAAATAGCCACCCTTTGCTCTGATTACTGCTTTGCACACTCTTGGCATTCTCTCCATGAGCTTCAAGAGGTAGTCACCTGAAATGGTTTCCACTTCACAGGTGTGTCTTATCAGGGTTAATTAGTGGAATTTCTTGCTTTATCAATGGGGTTGGGACCATCAGTTGTGTTGTGCAGAAGTCAGGTTAATACACAGCCGACAGCCCTATTGGACAACTGTTAAAATTCATATTATGGCAAGAACCAATCAGCTAACTAAAGAAAAACGAGTGGCCATCATTACTTTAAGAAATGAAGGTGAGTCAGTCCAGAAAATTGCAAAAACTTTAAATGTGTCCCCAAGTGGAGTCGCAAAAACCATCAAGCGCTACAACGAAACTGGCACACATGAGGACCGACCCAGGAAAGGAAGACCAAGAGTCACCTCTGCTTCTGAGGATAAGTTCATCCGAGTCACCAGCCTCAGAAATCGCAAGTTAACAGCAGCTCAGATCAGAGACCAGATGAATGCCACACAGAGTTCTAGCAGCAGACCCATCTCCAGAACAACTGTTAAGAGGAGACTGCGCGAATCAGGCCTTCATGGTCAAACAGCTGCTAGGAAACCACTGCTAAGGAGAGGCAACAAGCAGAAGAGATTTGTTTGGGCCAAGAAACACAAGGAATGGACATTAGACCAATGGAAATCTGTGCTTTGGTCTGATGAGTCCAAATTTGAGATCTTTGGTTCCAACCGCCGTGTCTTTGTGAGACGCAGAAAAGGTGAACGGATGGATTCCACATGCCTGGTTCCCACTGTGAAGCATGGAGGAGGAGATGTGATGGTGTGGGGTGTTTTGCTGGTGACACTGTTGGGGATTTATTCAAAATTGAAGGCACACTGAACCAGCATGGCTACCACAGCATCCTGCAGCGACATGCCATCCCATCCGGTTTGCGTTTAGTTGGACGATCATTTATTTTTCAACAGGACAATGACCCCAAACACACCTCCAGGCTGTGTAAGGCCTATTTGACCAAGAAGGAGAGTGATGGAGTGCTGCGGCAGATGACCTGGCCTCCACAGTCACTGGACCTGAACCCAATCGAGATGGTTTGGGGTGAGCTGGACCGCAGAGTGAAGGCAAAGGGGCCAACAAGTGCTAAACACCTCTGGGAACTCCTTCAAGACTGTTGGAAAACCATTTCAGGTGACTACCTCTTGAAGCTCATGGAGAGAATGCCAATAGTGTGCAAAGCAGTAATCAGAGCAAAGGGTGGCTATTTTGAAGAAACTAGAATATAAAACATGTTTTCAGTTATTTCACCTTTTTTTGTTAAGTACATAACTCCACATGTGTTCATTCATAGTTTTGATGCCTTCAGTGAGAATCTACAATGTAAATAGTCATGAAAATAAAGAAAACGCATTGAATGAGAAGGTGTGTCCAAACTTTTGGCCTGTACTGTATATATATATATATATATATATATATATATATATGTATATATATATATAATGTGTGTGTATATATATATAATGTATGTATATATGTAATTAAAAATCTATACAGTATATATATGAGTAGTTATGTAGGCAACACTGGCTTCTGAAAGCTTTCATGACTCACGTATTTTCAATCAGTATACATTTCCACTATAAATTTCAAATGCTCATATGTACTCACAGGTAACTGGACAGTAACCCCAGATTTCATTGTGATATTTGGTTTCAATAGCACACCAAAGATGGTTTCCTGGAGTGTCAAGTGTCGTGCAGTCTGAGAACCACTGGTCTTTGTAGTAGAAGGGAAACATGCACGGCAGTCCAGCTGCATTTCCACGAATAGTATAAAGTTCTAGGAGGTGATGAGAACAAAGCAAAGATGTGTTTCAGAAAATCTGTTCTTGCTGTGATTTACCTCATAATGACAGCACATAACAAAATTTTCAAAACAACTATTTTAAATGCAGGATAGAATCCTGAGAATTTTTGTGTTTTATATTTATATTAATTTTAAAAAAAAAAGTTTTCTAAAACAATTATGACTATATGGCATAGCTATTTACCAGTGTGTAATTTGTATTACATTCTCTAAAACTGTTATCTTCATCATTTTAGTCTTGTATTTGAAATGATGTGATAATGGTTATGATTTGGTGTTACCAGTACAAGTCCTTCAAAACAACACTGTTTTATACTGTACCTCTATATGTTCTTGCACATGCACCATTGGATGTCCCTGTAATTGTGAGGTGGTTATTGGGTCCTACTGTTTTGGAGAGAACTGCTGTGTTATCTGCAGTGAGCTCAATGTAGAGCTTCTGGTCTTTAAGGGCGAGCACTGTTCCGTTCTTGCATTCCCACTTTTGGAGGTCGCTGTTTTCGTCACAATCATAGAGGCTTACTTCACTCCCCACACTTTTCCCTTGGACTCCCAGGCATTTCTTCCTTTGTTGAACCAGAAGTCGTTCACCAGTTGTCCAGCGTATGTCACTGCATTGGTTATTTGTTTTAATCAAACAAAAACCAGTGTCCTTGTTGGTCAGTTGAAATGGTGAATCTGCACAGAAGGAATTACACTCTTTAGAATGTTAATTGCAAAAGAAATTGGAAAATCCTTTGAAAAACTGTTTTTGACGGATAGACTGCTCAGTCTATAACTGGAGTTGTTTCAGTTGTGTGTAATTTGTCTGTTTAAATTTCATATTTTTAGACAATGATTCTGACTGGTATTTACAGAATAAACATAAATAAGCAGCTATTCAACTATCCCATGTCTGCAAAACATAAATACAAAAAGTAAAACTGCAGTAACCTTGATATTTAATCATAGCAAATACACAATTTATTTAACACAGGTGACGCACACTGACAACATGCACATTGACACAAAATAAACAACACAACAGTCTCACATTAAGAGTAGAGGGCACAGCTAGACAATCTCAGTCAAAATACTGTACCGTCTAAAGCCAGACATTGTGATGTTTGGATGAGGAGCACAAAGGCTGTAAAAGTTATCTTCATGTCGGTATTCTTCAGAGACGTCTTACAGCTGAAGACATTTCTTAGAGAGGATTGTACTGACACATCCAGTATACTGGTGAAAGTATTGTGTAACGTTCAAGACAAGGAAGCTCTCAGAATGCTGACTTTGTTTTTTTTTTTTTTTTTTTTGTCTTTGCGAGCAAATGCTTAACCTTGTCAAGAACCGATTGCCAGAAATGCAATGCCAGAAATGGTTGATTGATTACTATCAAGAAACAGTAGTGTTGTTAAACAACATGACTTATTAAGACTGTCACTATGCTCTCCTCATATCATTTTACACCACTTAATGTCTCCCCATACTGGGGATTAAACAGAATGGAAATTTCATATCACAGTTGTAGTGACGAAAATCATCACGTTAATCAATCGTATTGCATTGTAGTTGAAATGTTCTGAAAATGTTAAAAAACTACTATTACTAGGACTTGGATATTCTTTTTAAAAGAAACACGTTAGAATATATTCAAGTATCTATTTTTACACATTATGCCCATGAGAGTGCAAAACAATATCAGAGACATGATTACTCATAGTTCAACAAAACCTTGAATTTTAAAAGTTCTACATAACTACACATTAAAAAATGAACAAAACTTAGCATTTTTTGGTGGTATAAAGAATGGACTGTGCTGTGTAATCATTATGGTTTCACAATGCATATGATATTTCTTATGTAATCTGACAGTGTTTTCTTGTGGCACAAGGGGGGGCTCTCAGGTCATTGTTACTGTATGGAATACTCTTGGGTCTTTGATTGTGTGCATGCATACATCAAGGCAAGAGCACTGTCTACAGACAAATTTCTATCAAAAGTGACTCATATGTTTTGTCATTGTCAGTTTAATTTTACTGCTAATGCAAAAAAAGATTTTACACTTATTATTTGCTTCAAATTGCTTGAAAACAAACAGAAATTTGGACAAGAATTAGATCCTCACGGGGACTGCCATTATGTTTGTTCCTACACGATTTGTGATTGGTCAGTTTAATTGACTCTAAGCGGAAATATTGTGTCATGGTGGCATTTCTACTTTACGTCTGCATATAATGGATTTACCGCTGTGCGTTTTAAACAACTGATACGGCGAGGGAAAGAGAATCTCATTGTTACCAAAAGTATGGCAGTTTATTTAATATGAACCGACTTCTCTGAAGGGATGGGTTATGTTAACAAAATTCTGTATTAAACAGCCCCACGGCGAAATTATTAAAGACCATAGGCCAAGTGTTTCCCTTCTATGCATTTAGCAGTGATGCTCTGCTGCTGCTAAATAATTAGTGCCATTTCTATATTAAAACCTTCCCATACGCAATTAACTTGCCATCTACTTTAAGCAGCCAATCCTGGACAAGTCAGGATTATAAATTGAACATCTTCTGATAAGGGTGCTCTGATCGATTGGCCACTGAATGACCGATATTGTTTGAAATAGTTTTAAGGCTGATCAAAAGAGCCGATCAGATGACACAAAACATGTGGGACATTTTTTGTATGTGCCACTAAAATTGCTCCACTGGTCAGGCAGTTCTGACAAAATGTAGCTCTGGTTTACTGCTAACTTGATATCCAACAACCTGAAGTTTATAAAAAAAAAATCCATTAAATACACTTGTTAAAAAAACAAAACAAAACCCTGACATGCAGCTCACCTGCCTGTCCTGAGTGCAGACACCGCATCGCTCACTCTTCGTTTGCCACACACACATGGCACTGAACACTGTAGACGATGCGACAATCCTAAAACTCAGTTACTTATAGTTTAATGAATGCCAAATGTTACATCTGCCCCTGTGACGGAATGATTGTAACAGCATATGGAGTATGGGATGTGTTTTATAAAATGTAGTTCGACATCTACATCTGTGTACAAATGCGTGCCTTTTTGTGTTAAGGGTGCAAAATAAAACTTGTGCACTTAAGCACTGCTGCTGGAAGAAAAATTCTGGGGAAACACTGCAGCCTTCATAACTAGCAGCTTACTTTCTGAAAGTAAAATGTATTGTTTTATACTTTTTATGCATAAACTGATGATTTTGCCAGGGATAAACTTCATGACCAGAATACAAAAATGCACCAATTTACACCTTTGAAAACAAACAATTTTCTCACTAGCACCCACATGCCTTGGATAGAGATGACTGCTGTGGAATGAAGCTCAAGAAGTCTGTGTAACTCCTGAGGCAGGTTGTTGTGGTAGTGCAGCTCTTTTTTTTCCTTTATTTCCCCACAATCGAATGATAATTTTCATAATCAATTGTCAGTTTTTTTCTATTATTTGAGTATATATTCTAATTTTGCATATTCGTTGACAGCCCTAACTGATACACACTCACCAAGTTTTATTTTGAAAATCATATTTAAAAAAAAAAAAAATCATATGAATAGCATTGATTGTATATCTGTTCTCTCCATCTTAAGAAATAAGGCACTAGGCCTGTCACGATAATTACATTATGGACTTATAATATGATATATGGATGTGACCATAATCATTTAGGTAACCTCAGTATTGCCCGTTGTGCTTACATGCATGTTAACTTATATAAAATTGTCACCAATATTATAGCCAACATGATGCCAGAATAAACAGCAAGGTTTTCCTGTCCATTATAAGACTCAGAGGGCAGCAAATCTCCCTTTTTTTCCATCTCCATCCCCACCTACTCGTCCAAAGAAAAATAGAACTTGTCAAAAAAAAAAGCATCCCTTGGTTTCGTTTTTGTTGGCCAGAATTTTTATTAAGTCTTACACTGAGGAATTTTAGGCTACTTTTATAGTGGTTCTATAATTTTATGTATAGTTTCTGGTATATTGGGTGTTAACTGCTTTAAAAAATGATACGTATCGTTTTCATATTCCAGTTCCAATGTCTGAATATTTTTAAGAATGAACAGTTCACTGCTCTTTTGAAGCGTGTATTTGCATTGTTATGCTATTATATTATCATTATTATAGTGACATAAAATGATCTCTGAATGGCCATGGTGGGACAATGAGTTGACAAATTATCAAGTGTTCCCTAACTCCACAACTCTCAAAACTAAGAACATATTTAAAGGGAGTCTGGTATCCTATTTCCAGATGACAAAGTGTGTTTTGCGGTTAAGTTACTTTATTCTTTAGATTATGGCTCAAACACATGAAATCAACTGCACAGTAATACTGATCTGACCAAACATTCTCTCTCAGAAATCACATTGCATAACTTTTTGACGTGGCTGCAAAACAAATGAAAGGCCAAAAACTCATTGTACTTTTCTTTTTTCTTTTTCATTTTACTGTAAGTGAAAACTCCATGTGCAAACGTACTCTCTTAAAGTCAACGCAGAGAGTCAGACAGACAGCAGCAGAAGATGGAGAGGTGAACAGTGCAGGCGCAACACTGCATGAACTGTGTCTGAAAATGGTGTGGGTGGGTGTGTGTGTGTGACTAAAAGAAAACCCATTTAATATTCCAGTAAACTGAGGTTAACATACACTAATGACAAAGTACTCAGATCTATTAAGAAAAAAATTGCAATACTACTTCAATACTTCAAAATGCTGCTTACTTTTGTTCAAACTTTACAACAACAGAGCATGCCAAAATTACCACAGTACCGTGAGACCCCATTGATATCCTCCACATCTTTCAATTATAATGAGTTTTACTCAGCATTTATATGAATAAACACATTCTTAAACATAAATGCATCAGCGCTTATTTTAGTAATACTTCCTCTTGTGGTGTAACTGAGTAACTACACTTTTAGAAATACAGCTAATTGCAAAATACATTTAAAGCTGGCATTTCTCATCAAGTAATACAATAAAAATTCCATCCTGCCAATTGTGATCATACATACATTTGTAGGTGTCATATTAAGATATTTCTATCAGTTCAGATGTCTCCCTCTCTTGTTTTAAACAGATAGCACGGTTTTATTTATGTTTTCTTCCTCATCCATGTGTAACAATAGGCTATATAAAGCATGTGCAAATACTGAGGACCCCAGTGTATATCTATATGGTATATGAAGCATGTATTTATATATATTTGGTCCAATTATGTATACATTTCAAAGATGTACAGAGGTATAGAAAGAGTCTTTGCTTTATGGTATGCAATGTCTGTCTGTGAACATTCAGTTTAAATTTGGTGACAAGCCGATGATTATTTCCTGAGATCCATGTGCTAAAGCGACTTTTTTCAATTTGTGGGAGGAACCAAGCATCAACCAATTAAGCAAATTTTGCAATAGAATATTTTATACAACTATCCATTTCAAAACTAGACATATTAAAGTTATCATACGGTTGTACTTAGTTCCACCTCGAGCAGGGGTATCTCAGAAACTAAAGCCCTTTTTGTGTATTTGACCTCTACTATGAACCACACAGGCAGACGGTAGTCAAAGCATGTATTTGCAAATTTTACTGGATGATCTTGCTGCCTTCAAGAGTTAATGCAGTGCTAGCTGAACATCTCTAGGCCGTGCAGAAGTTGGACATAGAGAGTAAATGTAAAGGCCAGGATTAAAATAATATGAGCAGACACATTATTATGGTTGATAAATTAATATCAGCTAAGGGAGTAAATGCTGCAAGCCCTCATTGGCCCGCATCCTTAACCCTTGGCTTGCAGAAACAGCAGAGGAACTAGGCTCTAGAGAGAAAGTGTTTTGATGTTGAAATACTAACTGAAGCACACATATCTGAATACTCAGTTAATGATAGTTATTACTGTACCGTAAATGATTTATACATTGTATTGAGTTAATTTAAAAAAAATGGTTATAGTCAATAGGATTTGAATGACTGGACCAAATTTATGAGGAAAAAAAGGATGTGTGCCTTTTTAAAAAGAACACCATGTTCAAAGAGGAAGTGAGTCTGTGAATTTGAGAAGTGAACACTTGTGTTAAGTAAGAGGTCAAAATGTGAACAGGTGAGATGTGCCCATACAAATTGCTTAGCAGACGAAGCAGTTAAGCAACACAGAATTGAAATCGAGGGGTTTCATAATCCTTGGTTGATGTCTGCATCATTTTGTGTGTCTCAGCGAAATTTTAGACCAAAATTTCCTCGACATAATCTACTACAATTACCAAGATCTAAGAAGTGAAAGTGATGCAACTTAAAATATTAAGAAAGTAGTCAGCTGGGAAGGTTTTAATGTCCAGCCATCTGTAGTCTTGTATTGACTCCAAAGAGGAACAGGTTGTCTGCTAAACAATCGAGAGACTTTCCGTGGGTACAGCTTTAGTGATAGACAAGATAAATAAGATGGACTAGTCTTGTATAAAGCCAGCGTGAGTTTTTTGAATGTGTTTGGCCCATTAAATGCAGTTCATATGTCATTTAAATGTGTTTTTTTCCTTTTAGCTCTGTCATCATCTAATGGAGTTAGGAAGGCCAGGCTCTTACATTACCCTATTTAGACTTAGTGATGTAAATAAACAAAATTAGTACTAAACAGTGTTAGGAAGGCCAACTTCTTTTATGATCATCAGTGATGTTGATAGGTTTTCAATATAGTGACTCCTTTATTTTAGGCAAAAAAATATTATTACAACACTGTTATATTTACATAAACAGAGCCCCGCTTTCACTTTCTTGCTGCGCTACATTACCACTAATGTATTGTACAAATCTTTGCATAAATTAACAAAAAAACAAAAGAAATTGTAGCAGAAATGTAAGCTAACTCAAAATCAATATGCCATTACAGAATGCAGCCAAATGAAAACTGTGTTTATTGGACACATACAGTATGTTTGGCCAAATATGATTGCATTGCATTTGTTAATTCAGTCTGTCTTTAGAATTTGGATGTCTAAGTTGATGCGGGACAAGGACGGAGAATCAGTGAGGTCATGTTAATGACATTATTCAAAACAGTGAATCTGCCAAATGGAGGCTGGCTGTTAGTTTAGGAAATGCTTGGAGTAATATGAAGCCGAGATTTTCATGAGTGGATCAGGCATTTTGAGTATCGGTATTGCAGAAGATAGTTTTCAGTTAATTGTAGAAAGCCGAATCAAAATCAAAAATTGTTAAACTGAAATCGATAAGCAGAGCCACAATCAAAATTGTTGCAATCTAAACGAAACCCAATCCTAATGATAACCTATATGACAGAGTGGCCATCAAAATTGGATGATATTGGCTGCACACCACACTTTAAGACACATATAAAAAAACCCAACAAAATTATGTTTGCTGATAGTCTGACAATACAGGTCTGAAGTAGATAAGTATACAAATTAGATGATTTCTTTCTGTCCTTTAGTCTCCATTTCTGAAAAACAGATACATAAATGTGTAGTGAAAAGTCGTGAATGTGTGAAGATAGTTATTCTTTGTTTGTACTAAATGGTGACATATAAACTGTGAACTGTGGCTTGATATGGTGGTGTTTGTCTATCTGAAGCAGCATCAGGTAGAAACCAAAGGGACCTTTAACATCATTTACTTTCCCAAGACATTCTGATCAACTTGTGGTTCATTTTAGTGATGTTCTCACATCATTGGAGCCATACACAATGGGCAGACCATACTGTTTAGGTCCGAATGACACGAGTAAAACATCATCAATCCTTGACCAGTGGTTAGAAAATAAAAAGAAAAGATCCTACTCACTGACTTGAGCTTCCTTATTATGTCATTTAATGTTCTATCTTTCAGTCAAATAATGATAAACAAAGGGGAATAGTAAAGTAATATTTGTAGAGGTTTGGATTCTCCAAAACAAAGCTAAAATGAGAGTAGGTACTTGCTGGATGGCCAGAAATACAGCTCTTAACAAATATTAAAACACCTTCTCCACGATAACTTTATGTGGTAATTATATTGAATGTTAGTGTTGTGTTTTGAGCCTGTTTTACTTTCCATAAGTAGACAAAAAGAAAAATAATGTAGTTTTAAATTCTTGTCCACATCTTTTCAACACAAGCTTTCACCAAGAACAAGGTTTTTTTTCTTATTACAAGCAAAAAAAACTTGCTCCACTGACAGATTTTTCTACTTATTTCAAGTGAAAATTTACTTGAAACAAGTGAAAATTGCCTAAAAACAAGTAACTTTTTAGGTGATGAGTCTTATTTTAAGTGTAATGAGATTTTTTTGACTAGAAATGAGACATTTTGACTAGAAATAAGACAAATATTCTTGGTAAGATTTTGAGTTTTTGCAGTGCATTCACACTCACATTCACACCTGCGGGCAATTTTAGAGTCACCAATTAACCTAGCCTTCATGTTTTTTGCTTGTGGTAGGAAGCCGGAGTACCTCTGAGAAAACCCACGCTGACACGGGGAGAACATGCAAACTCCGCACAGAGGGGCTCCCCCACCCTGGATTCGAGCTCCCCACTCTGGGCGCATTCCTGATTTCATGTCCTGTTTGGGTGAAACAGTGGAAATAAGCTGCAATTTATACCTTGGTTTAGGAGTTACAGTCCTGTGTGAGACTGGTACAGCAGGAAATAATGTATAAGCAAAGATATTTCTTTTTAATTTATTTTGAACAGACTGTAGTGCAGGTGTCAAAGACCGACAAAAGTCCTCCTGCTAGGGACTGTGATAAGATTTTGCCCACCAGAAATTGTGCCAACTGTACAAACACTGAAAAAACACTTTCCCAAATGGCAACATGTCACATTAGGCTATAAAACTGAAAAACACGTTATGTTGTGAAAATTAAACTACCAAAATGCATGATAAAAATAAACCTTCCATTAGGAGGAGCATTTTTTATTAGTTCCACCTTGGCTATTTTAAACATTCAAAGTACCCAAACATTTATCATCTGGGTTATCAGAGATGGATGGATGATGCTGTCTCATGTGCATGTTGGATATGTTTCACTTCACCTCTCCTACAACCATCAAACAACGCTGACACATCATCCTCGTCTTATACACAACTCTCTCCATTGCTGTTGTTGCTGAACAGGAACCTGCAGGAAGGTCTTAAGCTCTGCTTTTTCATTTGCACTTGCCACATTGTGCGGGACTTCCAGGCCAAACTGCTTGTTGTGGTAATGTTAGCATATATTGCTGACAGCGTACAGCTAAAAGTTGTTTGGCAGAACTGTGGTTCAACATAAAATGCATCCTCATGGTTCAGCACGTATACACAAACCATTACAGCCCTAGTTTGTTGTAACGCTACTGTGTGATGCTCACATGAAGTTGCAGTTTCCCTTTCCCAAATGATAATGTAGAATCAGTGATAAGCATTTCTTGCTTGATTGTTGACATCTACCCATTGCTTGTTATAATCATAGTGCTATCAGGTAAGCCCAAAGTTTCTTGTTTATCTTCACACACAGATGTGTGAATTGACCTGCATATAAAGCATTCGTCCTGCTGCTGCTGTCAGGTACTCACAGGGGGAAAACTGGACATAGTTTGAAATCAACACAATAATAAGTGTTTGGTTTTGATATTTGATATTTTTGCCTTAAAACTTGTAGATTATTGTAAGCCCTACAGAATGCTTATAGAAACATGAATTGTGCGAGCTTGCAAAGGTGAGCACTTCACTTGACAAGTTGAGCTGTCTCTTTGAAGTTTCATATAAAGGTCAAACAACATTAAAGGAGCAATGAGCGAAATTCATCATTTCTAGATTGAAGGAATTAAAAAAATGCTATGTGAAGAACTAGAGGTGTAATTTCATCTGGAGTATAGCATGACCTCACACAACCTCTCTCTGTGTTGATCTCCACCCCTTGTTTACAAGCCGGTCCGGCTGCGCGTTCATGTACGTTCATGTGAATCCCCCCGTGTAATTAGTGTTACAGTAGCATTAAGCACATGTCACTGTGTCGATTCAATTAAATTTAATGTTACAATCGTAGCATGAGTTAATGTCCGGAATGTCTAACTGGATGTCTAACTGCTAAACTAAGCCAAACTAAGTTGGCTGTTTAGGTTTTATTTCCTCGCCCCTGTGGCGAGTGAATCTGCCTGTAGTGAAACTGGGGCTAACCGGTGCTTCTTCCTCAGGCTCCACTTCACTCAGCTGCCAGCACAGCCAGTTAGCCTCTGCTAGCTTCCCAACTAACGTTAGCCAAGGCTCTCCGTTTGGCGCACTGAGCCCTGGTTTTTTATTCAGGTTAATGTGGGAAGAAGCAGCGGGTATATTGGGCAGACACCGGGACCGTCTGGATGTAATAGTTCGTGGAGATGCTGCGGTGCTCGGCTACACAAACAAGGTGAGTGGGGTCGGGGGTGGAGAGCAGAGGTAGAGGGAGGTGTGGCTCATGACACACTTTGTTTTGGTCTACAGGCAGTGCACAACAGCAAACCTAGCGGTGAAACGATTTCGCTTTTTGCCCCTTTAAGGATAGATGCCAATGGGTTGCAATTTACAATATCTTTTAATATCATTGTTTTAAAGAAGCAACAGACAGCATTTCTTCCTAAATATATAATTATGAAAATGATGTGGGTTGCACAGGGTAGTATACACAGTAAAATCAGACTATCAGTGTTTACATAGGTTATTTAATGGCTTTGCAATCTTTGCAATAAGCTTTTGCTGCCGGGGACGAATTTTCGAGGAAAACATCTGCTTTACGGCAGGAAATGCATCATGTATTGCGAAACTGATCGGTCAGCCAATCAGGGACTGGAGCTGGTCCTTATGAGGAGCTGGGCATGAGATAGTTGAGTCATGAGCGCAATGGCAGACAAAGTTTGGAGACAAGTGAAAAACGGCCTCCCAAAAGAAAACAAGCTAATCTGTCTGAGGAGGCGAGGATGCACAAAAAAGAGAGTGATAAAAGAAGAGGAAAAACAAGAATAAACCTCAGTCAGGCGTTCAAGAGATGGAGGGAGCTCCGTGACCAAAGAGGCTTCAAAACAGATGCCCAGCTAGCTTTCTTTCTGATGGATCAGTAAGTAACACGGCTAAATGTTAGCTAGACGTGAGAGGACTGTATTGTACTGGCTGTTAGTTCATTCCTAGCTGGCCAGCATTGCAAATCGCCGCAACCAGGGACCGGGTAGTGAGTGTTGGTCGGCTGACATCCTCGTTGCTATTCTATGGCAGCCCTCGGACAGTGATAGCCCCCCCACACTGCTGACGCTAGGTGGCGGCAAGCTACGAAAACGTATCCTATCTATTGCCTCTTTAATTCTCATCTGAAAGACATTTAAGGAGTCACCTGGATTTATACAGATAGAATGTTGTCTACGGTAGCTTTAAGGATGATAAAATGCAGCAGTGGTGTCCCGTCTGTCTTGACTCACAATGTGGTCCAATAAAAATACGTTTATTTTTGCCTTGTTTAAAAGTCTAGCAGACATTTCACAATCCTAGCAAGCATAGTAGTTTACAGTAAAATATATTGTGAATGAATGAACTAAACAATCAACCACCTTCATTTACCCATGTACATTCTATGAATCAGTAAATTCTTAGTTGCTATAAAACTTACAATTAAAAATAATTTCAAGTTATTACAAATTCTCTGTGGCAGCAGATTTAGTGGTGGTGGTGGGATTGCTAATCCAATTAAACACTCATTCTACCATTACCACATCAAATTCCATTCTCAAATGTAGTCGTCATAAAATACACAGTTAAATAAATTAGTGCTCACTAAGTGTTTCTCTCAGGTCTGCTGTGCAGTGGCTAACCCAGTTTAACACATTCTACCAACCCCTACCACTACTTTCTAGTTTCTATAAATATTTGGTTATCAGGTACTTTATAAAATCCATATGGACCTCTCTTACATCTGCATAATCAGATTACTCACAGCACAGCACTTATTTTAAAACCTCACTTTTAAAGCTGCTTAACCCATTACTCCCATTATCATCTTAAAATATTGATGAAAAACACCAGGAGCGAATGTCTGGAGTTGAGTTTTCATTAAAACAAAACTGACTGGTCTGTTAACTGCATGCAAAATAATCAGAGCGCATAGGGCCAAGTTGCCTCCTAAATTATGACATGACTGGTTGCTGACAAGCAGAGTAGCATTCAAAAGGCTATTTTCTTTATTTAGAGTCTGGCATATTGCTCACTTCACAAACAAACAAAAAAACACTGGGGCTACATTAAATCACTCCTAAGTTTTTTCAGAGAACAATGAGAGTAAATCAATTAATTAAATATCCTCTGGTATAGCTCTGCTAAAAACACAAAAACACCAACTCAGTCAGTGTGTCAGCATGTCGTTTATTAACAAGCCTGTTTGTAACCAGTACCATCATTTTTATCTTCACTTTTATTTTTTCCCCTGTTCCGCTCCCGTTTGTCTGGAGGCACAAAGCCCCTTCCTTGGTGAAACATCAGAGGAGAGGATAGTAATGAATGAGAGGAATGTTAGCAGTGGCATTCTGAATATAATGGAAGCACAAAGACCTGATTATTAAAAAAGACATCTCACTCAGGGTGTAACAGTACATTTATTTGTATTGAACTGTTCGTTAGGAGGCTTTCGGTTTGGTAAGCATTACAAACTGAACGATACTTTTCACTATCCTATTACATTTTGAAAATAAAATATACAGCTTAATGTGTCAGTCGGTACCACTGTGCTTGACAAGGCAACCCACATGACGCAACAGGCAATGTGCTGTCTGCCCCTCCCACCCACAATCCAAAACATTCTCCTCCAGTGAGACATGCTGGGAGGCACACTACGCTATGCTAGCTTGTTTCAAGATGGTTTGAAATGCCATTATCAGACCAAAAATCGAAGGGTCTGGCATTTAGTTTTGTTGTGAATTATGAGGGCGATGAAGAATAAGAACGAACAACTGCACAGCAACAGACTCTTTTTAGCAGGCAACCCAGTAGCACAGTAACAAACGCGATCCCTTAGCTAAAGAACGAGCCACTGCAAAGCAACAAACTTGCAGTTAAGCCAGCACATTCATGGTTGCACAGCACACACACCCCGAACCAGGGAACGAGAGCCGCAGCATGGCAATATCATTCAGTAGCTAATAGCAGCTAATGTTAGCACAAAAGCACACACCCACAGTATTGAGTCAGTGGGCCAGGTAGCTGATTAGGCCAGACAGACTGAAAAGTAAGTTTAGCTTGTGTTTATGTTATTGTGACATTTAAGAGATGTTTATACATTTATTAATAAGGCTGAAAGAGCTATGAGTGCTCGTGAACTCGCCACACACAGAGCGGGCAATAGAAACAACACTACTATGTGCTATATAATGTCAGTATTGTAGTATGAGGAAAAACAGTTTAACGGAACTCCAATATTTAGTACTAGACAGTTCCCAGTCTTTTCAGGTTTTCAACCAGTATTTTCTAATGTGTGATGTGTTTTGAGAGAAATCATTGATTTTGCTTTACCCAAACTTTAATGAGGCAATTTCAGCCAGCCTATAATTTATGCATTGTACAAAAAAAAAGCCCATAAAATGATAGTTTTCATACATTTAACATTTTAAAAATCTGGGAAATTTCTCTGGCATTTCTTAATTTTTTGCTGCATTCAAAACATACCAAACCATGACATCACTGTATCATATCAAAAAGACCTGTGAATTTTGTGAATCATAACACCCCTACATCTTACAGCTTAAATTGTGTCATTAAAGCCAGTTATTGCCAACTACATTAAAACACCTTTCATTTAAAAACAAAAATGGAAACTCTTGTCAGAATGCAATCAACCATCTGCCCAAGATATACTGTATGCCCTTGTAGATTCTGCTGATGTTGGCATCACACAGTTGTAACAGGCACAGGGTCCTCTTCCTCTGCATTTGCGACCAATTTATTGGTGTCAACAGGACCAGGCTTGGCCCGCTCATTAGTGAAGAAGAGTGGGTTGTCAAAGGTAGATGACTTTCCAGGGATAAGTAAGCGGTGGCCAGACTTTTTGAAGAGAAACAAGGTGATGACTGTCCCTATGGCAATCGCAGTAATGACCAGCACAACTGCCAAAATGATGTGGCCATGGGTTTGAGGATCCATTGTAGGATTTACTGTACAGATTTAATATGTAGATGATCAACCAGAAAAGAATTTATAATTGTGAGTCAAAAAAAAAAAAAAAAGTCATAAAAAAACTATAACTTACCAGTTGCCTTCGGCACTTGTCCTAATACTAGGGAGATAAGAAATATGATCAATAAAGTATTACAAAGGCACATCATTTCTGTATCATTTCACTGACATTGTACTCTACATATTTAAATCAATGTAATTTTTAATTTTATATTGTTTCAACACTACAGTATGTATTACACATTCCTCCTATTGTAAAACAGATCAAACTGAGTCCTTTTAAGTTTAGTGATGTCACCTTTGGGTGTTTTGCACACATATCCTCTGTCAAGCCGCTGATCACTTGTGAACCATTTCCCATCGATAACTTTGATCAATCCAAAACTGTTGATATCCGGTTGATCTTCACGCCAGTTAGTGTAGTCCAAAGCGATTTTATCCAACCACTGCCACTTGCCTTGGAACAAAAAAGGGGGGAAAAAAAACAAAACCTTTTTTTTCACTCTTTAAAGTTTCTTTTTGTACCAGATGAGTAATTGCTTAAATTTGATGTTCTTTTCTTTTAATGTGTGCAGCAACAAGATTTTTCAACATTGAACTTTTCCAAATGTGCTCTTATTAACCTACAACCTAGCATTCGACCTTTATAATTTTTTGTACTGTTTACTGACCCCAAAGCCACATTAAATGGCCACGTGGGGACAGCAAAACAACCTGACAACACAACACTGACATATTACAATGAAGTTGTTATGGGCAAACATGTCAGTAGACATATCAGCAGACAGATGCCTAACAGCAGACACAGAGCAATATTAGCATTTGTAGATGTGTTTCTAACATGGTGTTGGGGCCAGAAAATCAAAACAAGTTGAAAGATGCTAAAACATTGTATAGTTAAGGGCAGCTGCAGAACTGGGGGATAATTAGTCATGGGTTTGGCACTATGAGTTGAGACTTTGACCACTACACATCTGTATTTGATGTATAGATAGTAATTAGTGCAGCTATACACCGATCAGCCAAAACATTAAAACCACTGACAGGTGAAGTGAATAACTGTCATTATTTTGTTCCAATGCATTGTTCTGCTGGGAAACCTTTGGTTCTGGCATTCATGTGGATACCACTTGACATGTTCCACCCACTCAAACACCGTTGCAGACCAAGTACCTCTGCTAATGGCAACAGTGCTCCCCACTGGCAGTGGCCCCCCCCAGCAGACAAAAACAGCATGCCGCACCACAAAAACTGTCAAGAAATGGCAAAAAGCTCAAGGTGTCAACCTGGCTTCTAAATTTCCCAGATCCCAATCTGCTCAAGGATTCTTGTGACGTGCCGGTACCCGAGATGTACCCCTAATCCAAGGTGGGGCCTCCATGGAGTGAACTTGGCTCTGACCTGTCGAGGCATGAACACAGGATCTCTGGGAGTGTCCTACAGTGTCTAGCCCCAGTGCGTGGGTACTTGATCTGCAGTGGTGTTTGAGTGGGTGGAACATGTCAGATGGTATCGACATGAATGCAAGAACCAAAGGTTTCCTAGCAGAACAATGTATCGGAAGAAAGTAATCAAAGTTGTTCACTTCACCTGTTAGTGGTTTTAATGTGTGTAACAATTGTGTAACCTCTTTGTATCAGAACTTTTGTTTCACAATTTTCCTTCTTTATGATCAAGTATATCTTAACGATTCTTGAAAAAACATGAAAAAACAGACAATGTGACTGTACCTTTGTGAGTTTTATACAAGCCCATCCAGAAAGAGGTGTGGCTGTTTTCAAAAATTTTAATATTTCTTTCAATGAATTCTTGCTCAGAAGGATCTTCAATGCTTGCAAGATTTCCACCTTTAAAAACAAAAAAAACAACAGTTGTCTTTAGTTACAGCTAAACACAGCTGTGCTATAAGAATATAAATTAGACCATATGTTGAAAGTCCTTACCATGTTTTGCACAATCGGAGGATGCATGAGTCCACTCACTCTTTTTTGTAACAAATAGGTAACAATAAGCCCTAAATGGTAGCCAGCCATCATTCTGATGACTCAGCTGTTTGCCTGTGTCTGCGTTGTTCGGGCAAAATCCTGGGAACTCGCTTGACTGCGTTGGTGGCACATCTATGAATGAGAGAGACATTAATGACCCTGTGGACCCTGTTGGTGTTTGACCGATTACTTGCCCACTGCCCCCACGATAGTTTTCTTTTTATATATATATATATATATATATTTTGTTGGACGACAGAGTAGTCAGAGTAGTCAACAGAGTAAACTCAAAACTTGAAGGGCTGTAGTTTCATGGCACGGCGCAGGGTGGCGAACCCTGCGCAGAGCTAGTTTCGAGCAGCGCAACCTGAGGCGCGCTCAGTTTGGTAGTTTGGCAGACCGAGGTGCACTGAGATGGGTGTGGCGCCGCATCAGGGGGAGGTGTCGACAGATCCAGCTTGGCGCAGTGACAGTTTCGTGCCAAAAGGCTTCGCCGAAGGTGTGCTAAAAGCTCACGAGCTGAAACCAGGTCTACTGTCAGCGCAGGCGGTGTAAGCGGAAGTTTGGATGACCGGCGGACAGTGCACACACGTCACCAAAACCTCACAGGCAGGTTTCCAGAATGTCAGGCACATTAACAATGCAATATACCCACAAAAACCACTATTCAATGCAACTATCTGCAATCAGCACATATATGTATTTCTGTATCGACTGTCCCGTCACGTCTGATGTCAGATCGAAGGGGATTGGCGCCGTTTGGCACGTTTGGCACGCGTAATGGAAACCCAACTTGATTTGATTAACACAGCTGCAAACTAATGTTTGCATCCCTCTCAGCCAACCACAAACAGCCACAGCATCAGATAGGGAGTATATATTCAGCATCTGTCATCTTAGAAAGGTCAAAAGAAAAGAAACAGAGTGAGACAGCGAGAGAGAAAGAGAGCGCGCGTGCACTAGAGAAATGCTCGTACCCCTTTTTCATTACACAAACTAATTACATCTACCCCGCGAGGTGGTCCAAGTGGTGACGCGCATCGTGGCCTCTGATGCACACCCCGGTGGCACCTGTGCTCACCCTGTTGCTGTAAAGGTGACGGTGGCTCTGACCTTCTTCGCCACTTGGTCTTTCCAGCACACCATGGCCGCGGTGGTGGGGATCAGTCAGAGAGCTGTCAGTTTGGCTACACATGCAGTGACGTCTTGTCTAGTCCGACATGCAAATGAGCTCATAATTTGTTTTTATTGCCGTTTTTTGCACTGGGCAACGGTTCTCAGTATATCCGGGCAACACTGATTTACAATCGTGGTGACCTCCTTCCAGGCTATCTTCATCATCAGCCCATGGAGGTCTGCTTGCAGTTCCGAATATTCGGACACTGCGAGCTTGGACCTCCCGGACCAAAGCATCAGTTTCCTCCAAGGAGAAGTTTGGCTGACTGACGCTGCTGCTCTCTTCTGCCATGGCAAATTGAGTAAACTCTCATTACGCCTTCGGGCGGCGCATTTAAGGGCGAGGAGAGGGGTTCATTTGATTGGTGTGATGTGAATCGGCTGTGTAAAACCCACTCCATGCCTTTTGTCACCCGGTCGGCGAAACCAGAGGTCGAAGTGTCTGGTCTGTACAGCAGCAGCAGCAGATTTTTCTCCGTCTTCCCTCTGAGGAAGCACCAGCTGTGCGAAACGTGCTAAAACGTGCTAAATATGTATTAGCAGATCCACATGACAAACATCTGGTGTATGAAATATCTGTACTGTCACTGTGCAGCATTTTTATCTAAACACACGTTGCCAGCATCCAGGTACTGTTCCATTTCACAGTTGGCTACAGCTACAAAGAAGAAAAGCGATGCGCCATTAATTCATTTCACACACAAACAAAACACACATTTTATTAATTGTACAGATCATTAGTAAGTGGAACATAGCCTGTATGTTGCACTGCATAGCCCTGGTGTACAATCCCAATTTAAAAAAAAAAAGTTGGGGTGCTGTGTAATCTGTAAATAAAAAGAGTGCTGTGATGTGACCTGTATTCAATTTAATACTGTACAAAGACAAGATATTTAATGTTCAAACTGATAAACGTTATTTTGTTTTGTAAAATGTGCAATTACTCTGAATTTTAAGCCTACAACACGTTACAAAAGGTTGAAACAGAGGCAGCAAGACTGGGGAAGTTGTTGAATGCTAAAAAACAAAACACTTGTTTGAACATTACACAGGTAAACAGTTTAATTGATAACCAATGATAGTATCATTAAGATGTGTGAAAGGGGCGTCCTTGAAAGGCTTTTTTTTTTTCCACAAGCAAGGATGGTCACTTTGTGAAAACTGTGTGGGCAAATAGTCTAACATTTGGATATCAACCTTTGTTATTGTACAGTTGCAAAGTATACAGGAATTTCATCTATGATCTATAATATCATCAAAAGATTCAGAGAATCTGGAGGAATCTTTGCATGTCAAGGCCAAGACTGAAAACCAACATTAAATGCCTTTGACTAGTGCCTCAGATGGTACTGCATTAAAAATGACTTGTATATTAAGGATATCACTACATGGGTTCGTAAACACTTGGAAAACCATTAACAGTAAACACAGTTCTTGTTGCAGCTATAGATGCAAGTTACACTACCATGCAAAGTGAAAGCCATATATCAACAACATCCAGAAACACCACAACTTCTCTGGGCCCGAGCTCAACTAAAATGGACTGACACACAAAGTGAGCTGACACACAAGCCCACATTTGAAAATGGTTTTACTAATCATAGACATTGTGTGCTCTTGGCTGAAGCATCATCAAGATTATAACCACTGCAAAGTTCTAAAGCCAGCATCTGTGATAGTATGGGGAAGTGTTGGTACCCCTGGCATGGCTAACTTGCACATCTGTGAAGGCTCTCTTAATACAAAAGTATATACAGGTTTTGGAGCAACATATGCTGTGATTCAGAGGGCGTCTTTTTCAGGAATGTCCTTGCTCATTTCAGCAAGACAATGCCAAGGAACTGAAGTCGTGTATCAAGCAAGAATGGGAAATAACTTCACTTTTAAAACAAGTAGTATCCTACACACTTCCTAAGTGTTGTTAAAAGAAAAGGTGATATAACGTAGTGGAAAACATGCATCTGTCCCAACTTTTTGGAACGTATTGCAGGCATCAAATTCAGGCTGACTATATTTATTTAAAAAAAAAAAAAAAGTTTGAACAATAAATATCTTACCTTTGAATGGTATTGAGTTGAATATAGGTCAAAAAGGACTTGCAAATCATTGCAATCTGTTACAGTTTCAGCAGGTGATGTCAGGTCTGTCAGCAAATGAAACATTGCCCTAAATAGGACTACATTTTTTTCCAGTTTATCTCTTAGTCCCACCTCTGGCTACCCTGGAAATCCAGAGTTCTTGTGAGAGCACAATTTGAATTTGCTCAGCGAGTCACTCTGGCAATCAGCAATGATGCTCATTACCTATGCCCATGAAACCGAGCTGCACCAATTACATCGGTGTATCCGATATAGGCGGGCCAGAGGCGAGCTAAACAGATGACGACAGCGCTGCGATGACGAAGTCCGGAATCAGTCAGTAAACATTGCAAGATGGCTACGGATGAACACCAGTTGTTTGAAACGGCTTTGGCCGCTACAATGAACGAGTTAGACTTGACTTTTTCTCTAAAAGAGGAACAGAAGACGGTGCTCAAGTCTTTCCTTTGCAAGAAGGACGTTTTTGCTGTGTTGCCGACCGGATACGGCAAGCGTCTGATCTACCAGTTAGCTCCGTTGGTAGCTAAGCTCTGGATAGGTCACCCTGTATATTGTTCTGATTGGTTGTAGTGTTATCCAATTGCGTGCAGTGATATTTACAAATGCATGCTTGGTGCCACCCCTCGAGTTAGGCCATTTTCATTACTCATGGCCAGACCCTAAATCTTTCTGGATTTGGGTCTGGATTTCCAGGCTAACCTCTGGCTAGAACAAACAGAAGCGGTGACAAAAGTAAACCTTGAGGACAGCCTCTTCGAATATTTAAGGCCTCAGATACAGCTTCATTTGTTAGCACGTCAGCTATAGGGTTAATATGTAATAATACAATACAAATATGGAAAATGTGTCCAAATCTAAACTGAGTGATAAGGTAAAAAAGAAGGCCTACTCAGCCTGATCAAAGGCCTTCTCTGCATCAAGTGAGAAATGAGCTGTATGAGCTTTCACATAATCAAAAAGCCAATGCCACCTATGCCAAGAATAAAATATTAAGGTAACAATTAAATAGTAAATGAAGGATGTATGTTGATATTAACATTTAGGATGATCCACATATGCATTTATTAAAATTTGCATGTGCCTTACCTGTAGACTTCATGCAAATGCTGCTCATGTTCTTGTTGCAGTCAGCAGTCTCCCACTTTCCATCCGTGTTCACAAACACACAATCTCGGTTACTGCTTGGTTCGTTTTGGTCCCAACTGGGAGAGGTGATATGCCAGCCATCGATATATATGAAATATCCACCAGTCTGAAAGTAATAATTGATCAAACTGCATTTTTTTTTTTTTTTTTTTACAGTAAACTATGATTCTGCCCCCCCCCCCCCCCACACACACACACACACACTGGTCTCCAACAGTGCTGAAAAGTCTGTTCAATGTTTTCTTTTGTCATGTTTAGCTCTTGTGATAATCTGAACGGACAATTTAGAGTTACCAATTAACCTAGTCCCCAATCTGCATGTCTTTGGACTGTGGGAGGAAGCCGGAGTGCCCGGAGAGAACCCACGCTGACACGGGGAGAACATGCAAACTCCGCACAGAAGGGCTCCCACGCCCGGGATCGAACCGGCAACCCTCTTGCTGTGAGGCGAGAGTGCTAACCACTACTGACCAACTGAATATTTGTGATTAATTTTTGTATTAAAAAGCATAATGTCAACAATTACAGAATACAATTTCTAAGGTAACAGTGTTAGAGACTCTCTGGCCTGTACCTCCTTTTTGTTCAGTCCAATCCACAGTGGAACTTTGAGATTCAAAGCCATCAGCTCAGCATAGACATCTGTCCACTCATTTCGCAGGCTAGCCAGTTTGGCACCATCACTTTCACAGTGCATTTTGGCTGCTTCCCAGGTCATTTGTTGAGTAACAACTTTGATAGAGTCATTGAATATTTTGACATAGTCGGCAGTTGTTGGTTCAGGGGAGTCTGGGAGGGTTGGGTCTGTTAGGGGTGAGAAATTTGAGAAATTTAGTTTACCCATTTACCTTAAGGTCAGGCTTTCTGTTGTAAAGACGCTCAAGAGTCATTGGGCCTCATTCACCAACCGTTCTTAAAGGGATAGTGCACCCAAAAATGAAAATTCAGCCATTATCTACTCACCCATATGCCGAGGGAGGCTCAGGTGAAGTTTTAGAGTCCTCACAACACTTGCGGAGATCCGAGGGGGAAGTAGGTAGCAGTACAACTGCACACCTAATGGCTGACAGTAACCCAGATTAAAACGTCCAAGAACACAAATTGAAACCATAAAATATCTCCATGCTGCTCATCCGTAGTAATCCAAGTGTCCTGAAGCCCCGACATAAAATGTTGTTTGGAAAAACGTCATTTGAACTCTGTTTTGTAACTCTGTAGCCTCATTGTAGCCTGTAGCTCTAAATGCCTCTGTGTACACTGCGCTGATGTGTGTGCGCTTGTGCACGAGACCGTGAGACATGGTCAGCGCCTTCATGTGTGATCACATGCTTTTGCTGGTCTTGCGCGCAAGCGCGCACACGTTAGCACAGTGTACACAGAGGCATTTAGAGCTACAGGCTACAATGAGGCTACAGAGTTACAAAACAGAGTTCAAATGACGTTTTTCCAAACAACATTTTATGTCGGGGCTTCAGGACACTTGGATTACTATGGACGAGCAGTATCGAGATATTTTATGGTTTCAATTTTGTGTTGGACGTTTTAATCTGGAGTCACTGTCAGCCGTTAGGTGTGCAGTTGTGCTGCTACCCACGTCCCCTCGGATCTCCGCAAGTGTTGTGAGGACTCTAAAACTTCACCTGAGCCTCCCTCGGCATATGGGTGAGTAGATAATGGCTGAATTTTTATTTTTGGGTGCACTATCCCTTTAAGAGGATTTTTTTTTTTTTTTACACGCTTATGCAGTTTCACAAAAATTCTGACATTCACCAATGTTTTCTTACCTGAAATTTGTTCTTAGTGAAGAACAGAATCTAATTTATAAGAATTATTAATAATTATTTTACAAAAGGCATAATGTCCTTTTAAAATAAACACTTGACTAAATCTTCAATTGACATCAGTTTATGATGTTAATTGGAACCACACAAACTTATAATTAGTAATTGATCATGTCTGAAAATATCACGTGGGTTGGGTGAGCAGGACAAAAAATGATGAAGCAGTATTCCAACTTATTAATTACCTACAGAAACACTGCATGAGTCTTCTGCCGTCTCTGTCTCTCTCTTAACAAAGTTACACAAATCTTGAACTGTAGTGTGCACCTCTCTGTTCTCAGTCCTTACAGTTGTGCTACTACAATGCATAAAGTTTGATTAACATGGGTTTTTAGCAACCCATGCATCCGTTTGTTTTATTTTATATCCACTCTGATGTTACTAATTATGACAGCTTGTTTGGCATTCACTCTCTGCAAAAGCATCTCCACTTCAAAACATGGGTCTTTTTTTAATGGATTTATATTACAATTAATATTAATACAATTAATATTTTTTGATAATTATTTAGATTGTTTTCCAAAAAGCATTATTTTCTTTTCAAATAAACATTACACTAACACCTCAATTCACATCTGTTATGTTAATGGAAACTGCTCCGTCTAATAATTAGTGATCGAACACTCTAGAAAATATTAGTGGCAGTTTGCAAAGCAGCACACCAAAAAAGTTTCTGTCCTTACTCATGACAGTTGTGCTAAATAATACAATATAACACAAGAAAAGATGCCTGGGATGCTACCTGACTCACAAACTTTCTGCATTATTTGATATCCAGTCCTGACTTTACTAGAAACAGCAGCTCTATTTGCATTCACTTCCTGCAGAAGTACCTCCATTTAAAAACAGATTTTTTTGTTTGTTTGTTTTTTTTATGTTTGGAGTTGGGTGCTCCACCCTCTTCAGGCTTTTGGTTTGGCATTCTTGACTTCTCTTATCTTCTTCCTCTGTCTCTGAGTGTGCACATAGCCATGCAGTCTCACAGCCTTTCATAAGGTGTGGGACATTTACCAGTGCTTATAAGGATTAGCTGGCATGCGTTTCATCTACAGGGATGAGGGGATTCGTCATTATAAGAATACAGGTACAAATAATTCTACAGCAGTTTCAACAACATGTAATGAATCGGACCTAGATTTTTCTTATCACTTTTATGAAAAACAAATTTAAGAAAAAACTATTTGGTGAATAAGGCCCAATGAAATTACTCACTCATCAAATTTAAAAGAACTTTTCTGTTTGAATAGTCCTACATTCAAAATACAGTACAACATGTCTTAAATCTGTACTGTTGAAATCATTTTTTTTTTTTATCATTTCGGGATATTGATAACCATAAAACAGCCACACAACAAATTGTAAGTTGCTTTAGTACAGTTGCTGCAGTTATAGGTGGAATTACCCCAACATTAAATTCATTCATTAATAGTAAGTTAGAGCTCCACTGATGCTTGTTCCTTGCTAGGAACAGACCGAATGTCTATTGTATAGCTAAACAACTGCTAAGTGGAACTCATTATCTCTTGTGTTTTCAGCACCGTATGTCGTAAAATACACCAACAGTCTCTTAATCGTACACAAACACTATGGAACACATGCTGTTATACTGTGGTGCAAGCAACCCCAGCTAGTGTACATGCTGTTTAAACATGTCATAAAGTAGGTAATGCTTCAAATGTGGACATATCAGGGTCATCAGAGTACCATGCTAGTCCCTGTACAAAGCAATCATAAATCCATTATATTGCTCTGGTCATTCTATATTCAAATTATTAAAGGCCTTAGGAAATGCCTTCAAGAGAAAGAGCAGAAGATAGACTCACCAACATTTCGAAGACACACATATCCATTGGTGTCATTGCAGGATGTTTTTATCCACTTTCCTATGCCTCTGTGGGGATCAGTAGTCATCACAGCACATTTCTGGTAAAACATAGCAATTGTGAGCTAGAGAGAAACTATGGTATGATCCAGGTGACTGACAGCATCTTTCCCATTAAAAAAATACTCATTTGCAAAATATGATCATTTGTCGACCAAGACATCAATTATCTATTGAACAAGAGCAAGCAGCCCTAATGTTATTGCATACGCATATAAATCACCACCATGAACAAACACAATTATATAGCAGGGCACCCAACAATCTCTATATACTGTTAAAGGGTGTCTTGTAAATTCTTGTTTTTTGATTTATTTACTTTCCCAGAATAAGTCAACAAAACTAAGTTGTATTGCACATGTAGTAGTGTCAAGAAAATATTACCTCATTACTTGATGGCCGATGATAATAGTCATAATCCTTTAATGTAAAATCAAAGTGTTAGAAATGTATGAATAAACAAACATGGAATATACTACAAAAAATACACATGCATGTAATTAATCAAAATTACTTGTAGTAAGAGTGTGATGTATTCAAGTCAAGACAAATTAAGCAGTATTGCACATTCCATTAAAATTATCAAAAAAGTTTTACCTCACTGTCATAATATCTGTAGGGTTTTTGCTTCTGTAGTGGAAAATCAGAATGTCAGAAATGTTAAGCAATGCTCTCAAAGAATTTATTATAAACATTGCAGGTGCTTTAAATTGATCACAACACTGAATTAAGGTTGTGTATATGCTGCTTGAGGCATAACCTCAGTTGTTCAGATCCTAAATTGACACAGTTAGGTCTCATACACTGTTCAGATTGGGTATCATTTGAATTTCTACAATTCTGATTCCATGTCTTTTTTGGGGGGGGGTTAAAAGAGGTCACATTCACATTAAAAAAACAAACCATTATAAAAAAATAAAATAAAAAGATTTGATAATCGTGTGTTCATTCTTCTTCATTTAGTACTGTAACTGTCCTGAAACCTGGGTCCAACACAGGATTCAACATACATTGAGCCAGTAAACATAATCAGCCAGTTGCCCAGGCCAGTGCTTAAAAAAGTAATTTCATCCAATACATTTCCTAAGATTGCTTCACAAGTGATGTTAACCGTGTCTGCTCTGCTCTCTTAGATGTCTCTCTGCTTGTGTCTCCACTCACAGTCCCCAGAATTAGAGTCGAGTATGGCGTGCGAAGACAAACATAGACAGGCTTTTTTACTTCATTGCTGAAATCATGGTCAGTATAAAGTAGGGTTGTGAAAATATTTATTCATCAATACATATTAACTCCAAATATTTATTTTGATGTCAACTGTATTGATACATTATCAGTTTTGCTTTCTCGTTTCTCTTATCCTTAAAGGAGCAATAAGCGAAATTCATCATATCTAGATTGAAGGAATTAAAAAATTGCTATGTGAAGAACCAGAGGTGTAATTTCATCTGGAGTATAGCATGACCTCACACACCCTCTCTCTGTGTTGATCTCCAGCCCATTGTTTACAAGCCGGTCTGGCTGCACGTTCATGTATGTTCATGTGAATCCCCCCACCCCTCACCCTCCTCCTCCTCCTTCTCCTCCTCTCGGAGCCCTTGGCCCTCCCTCCCTATAAAAGGCTACAGCCAGTGAGCAATGGCAGCGCGTATTTTCCGCAGAGAGCGGAACGTCCACCTGAAGACGACCAGGATCTGACATTACCTCTACAGAAACAACGGTTGTTGGCGAAGAAGTTGTCGGATAAAGAAAGGGACAGAACCCGGATTAACATTGGCCTTGTATTTCCAAGGTGGAGAGCATTGCAAGAGCTAAAGGGGCTACAATTTGACTCGGAGCTAGCTCTCCTTCTCCTGGACAGGTACGACATAAAGTCAAATGTCTGTTTTAATTAGTGTTACAGTAGCATTAAGCACATGTCGCTATGTCGATTCAATTAAATTTAATGTTACAATCGTAGCATGAGTTAATGTCCGGAGCTTGAGTTATTAGCGGCTCTGTCCCATCAATGGGTCAGGCGTTTTGGTTGTGTTAGGTGAGTAGCCCAGCAGCCCAGCTAACATTTGCAATTAGCATTGTAAAATGTAGCCCGGTGGGCAGCCTGGCAGCTGTGTTTAGCTATTCCCCTGCCTACTTCAATGATGATGGTCCCTGTAATAAATGCAATTTATTTGCTGAAATGGAGGCGAGGCTCAGTGACCAGAAGAGCTGGTAGAAGTGCTCCATAGCTGCAAGTTACTCCAGTAGCCGTAGTAGCTCTAGTGCTGACTCTGGGAGCTAACTTTAACGTTCCTCTCTTCTCTGTGAGCCGGAGCTGGGAGCTCACAGTCTCACAGAGAAGAGTTGGAACGTTAGCATGGCAGCCGACTAGTGCTAACGCTAACATCCCCACGCTTAAGCAGGCTCCCAGAACATTAGCACGGCAGCCGACTAGTGCTAACGTCCCCACGCTTCTCGGAGCCGAGAAGCAGGCTCCCGGAACGTTAGCATGGCAGCCGACCAATGCTAATGCTAATGTCCCCATGCTTCTCGGCTCCGGCTCACTGAGCCTGGCGGAGAAGCGTAGGGACGTTAGCACTAGTCAGCTGCCATGCTAACATTCCAACTCTTCTCCGTGAAGCCTGGCTCAGTTGGAGTTGGAGCGTAAGCGTGGCAGCCGAGTAGTGCTAACGCTAACAGGAAAGCAGGGAAATAGCTAAACACAGCAGAGACCGAGAGTGAGTGAAAGACATTGCTAACTTCTAAACTAAGCCAAACTAAGTTGGCTGTTTAGGTTTTATTTCCTTGCCCCTGTGGCGAGTGAATCTGCCCACAGTGATAGTGGGGGCTAACCGGTGCTTCCTCCTCATGTTCCACTTCACTCAGCTGCCAGCACAGCCAGTTAGCCTCTGCTAGCTTCCCAGCTAGCAGCTCTCCATTGGATCCAACTGGAGCACCGAGCCCTGGTTTGTTGTTCAGGTTAATGTGGGAAGAAGCAGCGAGTATATTGGGCAGCTGAGTGAAGCTGAGTGAAGTGGAGCCTGCGGAAGAAACCGGGACAGTCTGGATGTGATAGTCCGTGGAGATCCTGTGGTGCTCGGCTGCACAGACGAGGCAAGTGGGGTTGGGGGTGGAGAGCAGAGGTAGAGGGAAGTGTGGCTCATGACACACTTTGTTTTGGTCTACAGGCAGTGCACAACAGCAAACCTAGCGGTGAAACGATTTCGCTTTTTGCCCCTTTAATTTTTACTACCGTCATTCTGCTGTTCTTTGCGACCAACCAAGAAAAAAAAGTTGTTGTCATGTTATAGCCTTGTTGTGATTATATTTTAATTAAACAAAAAAATGTCATATCCTCAATGTCAATTTTTGCCATGGTATTTAAAATGGTGTTGAATGTTGGTGTATCAAAGTAAAGAATTCCAACTTCGTGAAAGCACAAATATAAGCACGATTCGAGTTGAAATGCTGAAGAACATTCAGTCTGTGCTAGGGATGCACCGAATATTTGGTAACCGAATATATTCGGCTGAATATTGCAAAAAAACACGCATTTGGTATTCGGTGGAATAAGTGAAAAGCAAGGCCGAATAATAGCGGCGTGTTTTGATAATGCAATCAAACAGCATGCAGTGATGGACGGAGTAAAATGTCGGCAGTGTCACCACCTTGCATTTGCGACAAAAAATAGTTTTGTGCAGGCAAAATAAATCATTCAGCACACTGGGTGAGTACAGATTTCGACCAGCAGCAGAAATGAAATGGCGAATCCCGCCGGTTGTGGGTTGAACGGCGGTCACAGACACGGACAGGAATACGTATTCCTGTCAAATACGGCGGCGCATGATAACGGCTTACCGGTAACGGCGAAGTCCAGCTCCAGGTGAATAACTTGTTGTCATGACTGCCCAAAACCTGAACAGCCGAGCCATGGCGGCACACAGTATGTGGCGTATCAGAGGAGAAACGAGCTGTTCACATTTCTTGGTCCACAAACCTCACCGCACTTTAGGGACTGTTCTTTACTTATGAAGGGACTTGTCAGGGGAGGAGGGTGGCTGGTTGATTTTTATTTTATTTATTTATTTTATTTTGATCCCCCCCTATGCTTATCACTTATTGATGCTGTTTTTGAGGTATGAATAAGTCAGTAAGTAATTTATTCCATTGAAATATCATTGATGTATTGTAGAAAAGTGATTTATCTTTTCATAAATGACAAAAGGCACATCTGCCTCATTTTTGCTGTGGTATCATGCTACCAATCAGAACCGTGATACTTTCACTGGTATCATACTGTCAATGTACAGTTTGTCAACTGAGATGACTGCCCTTTTTCCAGATTTTATTGCCTCTTTTCTGATGGGGAATAATGTTTTGCATCTGTCCATGATTTCTTGGGGGAATTGATCGTTCAGTCCATAGTCCGTGCCTTTCAGGTTTCTGCCATGACGTTGTACCAGTTTTTTCTGTTTAAAGTTTTCGAACTTGGCTACAATGGGTCGTGGGCGTTTGTTTGAGGGTTTTTTTGCTCCAACGCGGTGTACTCGGTGGAATGTAATGTCCTTTACTGTGTCTGGGGAGATTTTGAGGTGAGTTGACATGAAATCCTTGATCAGTTGTTTGGGGTTGTCATCGGGTGTTTGCTCTGGGATGCCAGAAAAAACAAGGTTGTCTCTCATACTGCAGGATTGTAGGTCGAGTATTGTTTCTTTCATGTCATGTTGACAACGGTAGTGAATTGTTTTGTGAGGGAGTTAAGAGAGTGTTGGAGGGATTTGTTTTCTTTGACCAAAGTGGAGATTTGTTCCTGGCTGAATTCAAGACTGACGCGGAGCTGTTGTAATTCTTTGTGCAGTATTTCAATGAGTGCTATTCTGGCATCTAGTCCGGTAAGGTTATTGTTTATTGCGATTAAAATGTCACTGACCTCATCTTTGTTTGGGGAGTTTGGAGCGGAGTCGGGTGGCTGGAGTCTCTTGGAGTTCGGTGTGGATGTGTTATTGTCCGTGTCACTGCCTTTTATTGCTTTGTTCATGGTGCAGATGTGGTTGAAACATGCGTCAATGTAATCCCCTATGTCTTCCAGATCGGCCGGTAGTATTGTTTTAGGTGAAAAGTTGTGGAAAAGTACTTATTTTGCAGAGGGAAAACGAAAAGTAGCACCGGTCTCGTCGGGTCTCACGGTCACAGGCGCATCACACTCCTCCTCCTTACTGGCTTATGTTAATATACATTGGCATATTCTTTCAGGTAGGTAGATGTCATCGAAGCATACTTACATGTTAGCAGTCGTGTAGTTAATCTATATCGTTGTGTTCATATTATTGGGGTTTGTTTGAAAGTAAAAAGTATTTACAAAGACCAATACCTGACCAATCTTAAAACGAACAAAGGAAAAATGGTTATGTTTCTTTGTTTTTTGTTTAAAATGAAAGGAAAGTAAATCATGTTATTTTGGTTTGTTTCTTTTTCAAAATGTAAATGACTTGAGAATTATCTGATGATACCCAGACCCTTTAAAAGAAATTTGTTTTTCAATAGTGATGCACATAATGCTTGTACTTTACATAATAAAATACATGATAAAAAAATAACTTTGACCCCTTACTTCCTTCCCCCAGTTGGTGTATGCCCTTGGTCGCCCATCAGTCCAGATTGGTGGATTACCATACATACCAATCCACAGGTCTGTAGTCGCTGTCTCGGCCAGTTGAATAGTCAAAAACACTGAAAATATAACACGTTGATCAAATGATTTAAATATTTGTGTCCAAGTTTTGCCTTAATGTAAACATATGTATATTGTTTGTATTATTTTGTTTTTTGTACTCTCTTTTACTGTGTAAATATTTCTCAGATGTTCTTTATTAGTGTGGGAGTCTACTTTAAACTGCAAAACAAAAGAAAGAAGGAAACATTACCTGAAGGGACACTAGTTTCACAACTAGATATCACTCATTGTTCAAGTGTGGAGCTCTTAGAGTCCAAAGCCAGTTTAGTCTGGTTAGCTGTCAGATGCAGCATGACAACTGGAGTCTGGTAGTTTGTGGTATTGTAGCATTAATCTGCACTAACAAGCACCTGTTAGGTAAAGTGAGCATGTCCTACCTAGCTGTATTTTGTCATAGTGAAAGTTCAGTGCAATGTTGAATGAGTCACCTCAGTGTTCAACTCAACTAAATTGTTTATTATTATTTTTTTTTTTTTAATTTCTGCTGGAAGGGTTAATATTTGTCAGATTGCGATATAGTAGATAAACCCCGAGCAAATAACCCTTATTTTGGCTTTCTTTCCCATTGTTTCCCTTTTTCCCCATACATGATCAGAAATCCCCATGGAAAGTTTCCACCTATAATATTACCAGCATTCTGCAGCCTTATAAAGTCAATAATTGTGTGTATTTTTTTCTAGCAAAAGAAACGGAACATAGAACAAACCTTGCTCATGTCTTGAAAGAATTGAGGCCAGATTTCCTCCCATCGATTTGCACTGTGTCCTCGCTCCAAACCATGTCTCCCTCTGGCTATTAATGATGCTGTAACACTATAAGTAAAAATGCTTTGTGTTATATCTCAAAATAGTGGTTGCTTATTTTTAGATCAATGCTTTGCCATAACAAAGGCCCATTTCTTGCAACATCAGTTAAAAAAAAAAAACCTAGAAAATGTTAAAAGTGACCTCTGACCTTTGAGTTAAATTTTTTCCAGTTTTGTGGACAGCCACCTTTTGGAGGAACTGTAGGTGCTACAGTGGCATTGGCAGGTGGTGATTCACTGCGTTTGCAAATTGACCTGTGCTCATACCCACAATTACGATTATGCCAGAACCCTGTAAGCAAACCCAAAATATTAAATATTTCAACAAAAAACAATGTGCATTTTTATGTTTAAAATCTAATCTCATATGATTCTTGTAAAATTCATAATCTGAAAGTGTGCCAGTAAAGATAAATTAATTTTTTGGTACTCACCTAAAGATGTCGTCAAAGCAGCACAGTTCTCATCATTGTGTACGAATTTGGGTTGATTTTCATCCCACCTCTGGAACACCACTGGAGAACCATCCATCCAGCTTTTATGAACACAATGAAATAATTAAAACTTAAAAAGGCACATCCAAGGCACACTCTTACTTTTGTTTATTTTTAATTTTTATACAAATTGTTATTGCAAAATAAAGGCTTTGAAGAAGACTGAAACAGAACTAAAAGGAGTTTAAATATTTGGCTTGTATTTGTTGGGTGGCCAGACTGTTGTTAATGTCATGTATAATATTCAGAAATGACAATTACAGTGATCATGATTAATTTGACATGAAAACATAAAGACAGATCGGCCTAACCCTGCATCTGATGCTAGTACAACCAAATTAATAGTGCTAACAAGATCTGACTGACAGATTGATTGATTTAATATCACTGGTATCAAGCCAACCTTATAACGGTAACTATTTGAAAAACCATTCCAATAAAATTACATAGAGCAAACAAATTTTCGAACTGTTTACATCATCTACATGTCACATAGTTTTGATAGTCTTCTTAAACTTCTTTTCTCATTTTTATTAATCAATTGCTCATCATTTAATTCATACTCACCCATATGTTTCATCAAGATCTACGTTCAGGCCTATCCAATAATAATCTGCCCAAGTGCTGGACACCTACACACACAGACAGATGCACACAGTAAAACTAGCAGTAGTCTACTTACATTGCAGTATATTTTGAGCTGAAATGACACAGCTGATAAATAATGTCAGTTACACAGTATAAATGTTATTCCTAACCTGTTTCCATAAGAAGACACTTTCAGCTTGGCTGTTGACAGTTACTAAGTCACCATGTCTCTGTTGGCAGAAGCGACGAGCGTCTTCCATGGCCATACTGTCTCTGTTAAAATAATACTGAGACCCCTTCCATTCTAGCCACCCGTCTGAGGTCTTGTTGTAGTCTGAAAACATGTCAAAAATATTTGATATATTACAGTACATGTGTAGGTCTAGATTTCTGTTGCTTTTTAGCCATGCCAGCACCTTATTTTGATAATCCCCTGATTTGTCCTCTTTTGCCACCACAACGTTAACATTTGTAGCATGACTGGAAAGGTCTCAGCAATCATCAAGCTTGCCACAAAATTTGGTACAGATGTTTGGTGGTCTCTTTAATGCAGTGCCACCATCAAGTCAAATTTTGTCTAACACTTAAATGACAACTCTGTCAGTCTCATCTGTACTTTGTGCAGTGCTGACTACCAAATGTGAGCAGGTTTAAACACTCTCAACTGAGATGCTGACCATGGTAAACACTGTATCTACCTAAAGTTAACATGTTAACATTGTCATCATGGACATAACAGTATTGTTATGTCAGCATTTAGCCCAAGTACAGCTTCACAGAGCTGCTACCATGGCTTCAGACTCTAGTTCTTGGTAAGTAGTCTGTTATTTAAATATAAAGATATGTAGCAAATGTTCCACACCATAAGTCAAAACAAGATCACAGAGAAGTAACAGCAGCAAATTTAAACCATCCAGTGGATTTAAGGTTTAGGCTAAAAGCATGTTTGCCATTTTATTCATGTAGTTATATAGAAAAATGGCCCACTTACCAAGAGCGACAGGGCCAGGGGGGCGTTTTGGAGTCAGGCCTGTAAGGACATACACAGAGGGAAATACACTCAGAACAATAGAGCCCTGGGTTGATGACTGGCAGCAGTAAGGTTAGCGTAAGTTCATTTAAAAACTTTGAGGAAGGCATTGTCAAACTTGCTTAGTTAACCTTAACAAAGGTTACAGATGAGTGGCATGCTCTTTTGAAACCTTGGTAACCAAGCAAGAAAAAAAGAAACCTTTTCAGTCCCTTATTTTACCTAAACGGATCTGGCACAACCATCCTAGGAACCTCTCACAGTGCATATCGTTCCAAGACCCACTGGCATCCCGGTTTTCCATTTTGTAAACAGCACAAAATTCCACGTTGTTTTTATTGTCTGGCTTTCCATCCTCCCAGTGCTGGAACTGCAGCTGTAAAACACAGCAAACAATAAAACACACTTTGATTTTTTAATTTATTGTCAATTTTAGTGAGTGTCCTAAACAAAAATAATTGAATTAATGAACTCACTGGGGATCCATCGCTCCATACATATCCGGTGACTGGGTCAGGGGCACTAAGTCCAATCCAGACTACTTCATAGCTAAAATAGACAGTGATTATACATTAGGGCTTCAGACTAACTTTTCACACCAGCACATCATTTTGTTGCTCTCTTTTTTCATTGTTATTATTATTATTCAAGTTATTTTTATCAGATTACTGCTAATAAAAAACAAATAAACTGAAAAATATGCTGCTTTGACTCTGATGCCACTGCTTGTTTGTGTCTGCAGTCACCACTCTTTCACCTCACTCAGTGTCCTGCTTACAGTGCTATCCGTCATGCTGCAAATGGGCAAAGACAAACGCAGATTGGTGCTGCTCTGGCTAACAAGTGGAGCTGTGTTGCAGCAGATACTACTGAAGTTGTAACAAACATCATAATCCTTTACACTGAAGTTACAAAAGACCCAGTGTTTCCATTGGTAAGGTTCTCCCAATCGTAATAGTAGTTACTTGATGTAACCTTAGCCATACGAGTACAAGAACTGCAGGGCAAGAAGAGGAAGACTGAGTGAGACAGCACATGGACAGGGGTGAGAGATGTGACCAGATTATCATAGTTTATGCTAATGCAGTTGCAGTGATGAAATAGACATTTCATACATGAGATGGATGTAACAGGAAACCTGCCGATTCACATTCAACCCACACTGGACCCATTAATCCTTCACTCTGTTTGTCACTATAAGTAGAGACTTAAGTCTGCTGTGTAGTTTGTACACCTCACTGTTAAACCAGAGAATGGATCATGAAGTACATGCACATCATGCGCTCTGTTTAGGGCAGAAAGTACCGGCAAAGTCACCACTGATAATGATCATCGTGCACTTGCATGTATGCGACCATGTGAAATTTTATCTTGTGCACTCACAAAAAATTGTTGTGTGTGCAGCCATTTTGAATGCAAACCTGAGCCTTTAATATGATTATTCTATTGATCATTCAAATATAAAACCTTTTTGAAATATGTTTAAAGAACAAATGTTTTCCTAACTTAGAAGACATCTGTAGAAGCATTGTCTCAGTGCTCTGCTGGACACTAGCCAACCCTCATCTTCTGTCGCAACCAGTTTTGTATTTTCTTAATTTTGTACTTTGTCATTTCATACTGTACCGACGTGGGAGGGATTTTAGCTCTTCCGAACTATGAATGCTGAGCAGGTCTCCTCCAATGGCTCTGCAGTAATCTCTGGCGTCATACCAGGTCCTCCGCTCTGAAGATGATGATGTATGTGAGGATGTACCAAACACCTTGACCAGAAGACGAAGAGTTTCAAAGCTTCAGCATAGTTTGGTAGTGTCAAAAGGGCTTAAATAAAATTACTGGACATTTCTTTTGACCAAACCAAACATTTTTACCAATGTCCAACATTTCTAACAGTGTCAATGCAATGTGATGAGGGGGGAATTATTTTAGCAGCTGTTAACTCCCTGTGTGTACGTAGGGTATCTGAGTATTAAGATACAATTGTCCTTTAAGAGTAGGTGAATTTTTTTTTTTTTTTTTTTACATGTGGCTGTACCTTATAGCAATAGTTTCTTGATCCTATTTGAGTCCAGCTGGTTGCACATGTGGTTGGGGCAGGAGTGGGTGGTGCAGGGGTTAAAACTGCCCCCTCTGCCAGGTGTTTGCAGATGTATTTCTCCTTATTGGTGCAGGGCAGCACATCCCAGAGACCAGCAAAAATCCCAGTGTTCATGGCAACACAGCCCTGTTGATGACCTTTTGTTGTTGAGGGAGAAGTGGTGAAATGTCAGTTGTAAAGCCACTTACTACCACATCTTATGGAAACAGTAGAGATTAAAATATGTCCATACCTGGCATTTCAGTGTTCCAGTGAGTAAACCTCACTGAGTCTTTGTTGGTCCACATAAACCGATATATGTTCACCTGGTTTGAGAGGCCTAGCCAGAAGTATTTCTCTGGTCTCATCCCCACCAAACTGACCAGGAAGGCATTATCCAGCCTGAAAAAAATTTATACAATTAGGATTGCAGGATTCTAGTGTCATTAATGTTGTAAAGTAACAAAGCCTTATACGACTTTTTTCTGTTTAAGTTATGCTAGTAAATATCAATGGATTTGATCTTTGAAATGTAGATTGTTTAGACAATTTGGAGTAAAACTTTGTGTTCTTACCCATTTGAAACATCAGCTAGGTAAGAATCTGAGCTCTTGCAGTCATCTTTGGCTTCATCAAAAGTTTTGGTCTGTGTCGCTACAAAGTAGCAGTACGATCCATATCTTCTCCAGCCCTGGATTGTTCGAGCAAAATAAAGACCATTTTATGACCTTTCAAATATATGCCACGATCATCAAAAATGGAATGATGTGGTAATCCCTACAATAAAATAAATATTCTGTCAATTCCAACAAGGTTACAATACAGTGTAAAGTTTTATCAAATTTTATCAAGTTAAACATTTTATTTAATGCTGTAATTATATATATAATTATTAGTGACCACTTGTGGGAACTCTAAAGACATAGGCATTATTTTGAAGTTCCTGTCGACCTGTAAATCTTAGTATAATATAAAGTATCCTTTTATCTGGTGTTTTTTTTTTTTTTTAAAGATATTTGGGGGGCATTTTTAAGCCTTTAATTGATAGGACAGACAAGTATGAAGGGGGAGAGAGAGAGAGGGAGTGACATGCAGCAAAGGGCCACAGGCTGGAGTCGAACCCGGGCCGCTGCGGCGACAGCCTTGTACATGGGGCACCTGCTCTACCACTAAGCCACCGACGCCCCGTGGTTTTGGTCTTTGTATGAAAAATATCCTGCACTGAAGCTGCTTCACTGCGTTCACCAGCTAATTTGCCAGATTTGTTTGTGTGGCTTGTTGAGCTGGGCAGGTTCAGGACGGAGAACTTAAGAGATTTGCTGTGCTGAAAACAACCAAAACACTGAGCTAAAAAGGCTTCAAAAAGCCTGGAAGTTTAGGCACTACACCCAGGTTAAACTTTGGGTATTATTTCATGCACAAGAGACAAACTTTTCTGAAATAGATAAAACAAGTAAACTTTACATACACTTTTGCAGCCCAGATCCTGTTTCATTTCACCTCCAGTGGATTCTGTTGCACTTTTCTTCATACAAATGTAACCGTGTTTCTCCTCACAGACATGGTCAGCCCAGTTTCCATTCTGCAGCAATGTATAGTGAAACATTTATAAAGGAATTACATTTACTGGAAGGTACTACAGTTAGTTCATTGTTATCAAACAAATAGGCCATATTCTTAGAACCGTAGAAATTTAATTTGCTTATAGTCATAGTCATAGGCAGTTTATTTGCCATTTGCAGTAAAATACCACATTGGAAAACGATTGCAAGAGTTCACATTTAAGACATAAGGGACCATAAGACAAACATTAAAATGAATAAATAATACAAACAGGTAGGTACATAACAAGGACAGTGCCCCCAGCGATACACCCACATCATCTAAAAAGGTACAAGAAATTTAAAAGTGCAAACATTAGCACTAAAATCACTGATAAAGTACAAGACATCTAAAAGTGCAAGATAAAGAAGTACACATGTTTGGCACCCTTTTTAAAAGTGTAATAATAACAGTAATAATAATAATGGTTACTCACATTTGCACCAATGTGTGCAGGCACAAGGATGGATTCAAGTGAGCAGTTAAAGGTTATTTAAGCTATGCACAGCACAGGGATGCTTAGGATGCAGACATACAGTATACAGTACACAATTTATGTATTCAGTTTAACACATGCACAGTTAAGTAAACTATGATGGGTAGCTGCCTGATAAATAGGGTTAAATAGTGTTATTTGATATCACTTTTTTTCAGTCAGTAACCAGACTTAACCAGAGCGTATCAGATGAAAAATCATGTTTCATATTGAACAGTTTTTTTGTTGTTGTCTTTGTCATTTGAAAAGCAACAACATACCTTATAATTGCCTAACAATAAAGCCTATTTATATGGAACTTAAATTAGGATAAGTAAAGTAATTTACCAAAAAAACCCACTAATACTGCGTAATGCACTGTTGAGGAGGGCTGTGCAGTTTATCATTATTATAGCAACATCGTGATAGAAGCTCGATATTCTCTTAGACTTTGACATTGTAATAATGTCTTTTCCTAGATTTACAGGCAGCATTACAGTAAAGTGATGTGTTATTCTGAACTTAGCAGACTCTTCTAGCTGTTGTTTTTGCCTTTGCCCATTTAGTAATTATATCCACATTGCTGATAATTATTTTATAAAAAATCTTTTTTGTATAAATATTTTGCGAAAGCACCAATAGCTAACCCTGCATTATCATTATAATATTGATATTTAAGTATTTGGTTAAAATATTGTTATATTTGATATACCCTTTATTGGTCAGCCTGACTTTGCCACCCTCAATCATTTATCCTGACAGCCCTGCCCACACATGCTCCTTACCTCTCCCCTAATGAGAACACAGTCCTTCAAATCAGTGGAGACAGCAGGTTTCCCAAATGCCCAGCTAGTGAAGCTGACAGTAGAGTGGTCACTCCAGTCAAACAGTCCCTCTGTCTTTATGTCATTCAGTCCAATCCAAAGCTCATCAGTGGATGCTGCAGACATGGATAAAGAAAAATGTCTGTAAATTCTTCCCAATTAATTCAATATGTTACTAATGAATAACAGACATTTGCACATGTTATTAATGTGTTTTTATTCATTTACTTGTTTGTCCTTCTTGATATGTTCATCCATGCTTCCCAATCACTGACTCATACTTCAGCTATTTGGCTACCGCCTGATTGGAATTATTCTATTTCAACAACAAAGGAAGTCTATCAAGGGTTTTCTGCAGCATATTATAACAGAGGCAGGCTACCTTGCTTAAATTACAGACCACCCCCACAAAAATCATTGTGGAAAAAAAAAAGATATCCACAAATGTAATATTGCACTTCAGAGAAAAATGTGCAGAGGTGCTACAGGTAACCAAAGTGATACAGAAAAAGATGGATTAGGTTCTGTCAACTTCAGCTCAGCCCGTGACAGTGAAATAATGTAGATTATAAATTCCCTTTGAGGTAGTTAATCAAAACAGTGCATCAAAACAAGGGAAAAAAGCTGACAGAAAGGAAAGGCTCTGAGCTTTAAGGGGTGTTTTTGTTGGAGGGCTTTCTTCATTAACAATAAAATTGTGTTTGTTTTTATTTTTTCACCTACTGTATCCAAGTTGAGAGATGACAAAGCTTTGGTCCTCCACATTGCGCATGCTGACTAGGTTGGCTCTGTCATTACGACATGCTCTCTGAGCATCAGCCCATGTATTCTGAGTACGATTAAGGTAGAAACAGTGGCCACTGTAGGGAATCCAAGGGCTTGAACAAAGTCCAGTCTCAACAGCTGATCATAAAAAACAAAGATGGAACGAAGAATATGAGGACTTAATGACAGATTTACAATGTAGCGATATGGTTCTGAGAGGATGAGTAGAGCAGAACACTTACCTTGTGTAGGCAGTACCTCAGCCTCTTTACTGTAGCAAATGTACCCAAGTGTCTTGCTGCAAAGTGTGCTTTGCCAGGAGTACTGTACAGCAGGATCAACGATTGCACAGTTGTGTCCTGGATTAGGAAGCGGATGTCCTAAAACAAGATGATGGTTATATTGTTTATAGGTAAACAGCCTCCTATCAACCCTCAGATTGGTCTCAGTTTCAAAGACTAGGGTACAATATCCATTGCCTGTCCCATACCTAGCTAGCTAATGTTAACTGTCACACATGATCTCATGTCTTGCACAGAATGTTTACAGTAGCTTTCAAATGTGACAGGTCTTTAAGTAGCCCTATTGTAAACATTTTTACTTTGGCTAAGTAAGCTTTGTGACACTATCGTTACAGCCATGCTCCTGATATTGTCAAATTAGGAGAGGATAGCCAGGCTCAAAAAAATCAACAAAACCAGTGGCCAGTTTGACATATCCAGCATATCCTTTGGTTATCTGGCTTCACTAACCTTATGAAGCTGATTCTCAACTAGCTCAGTCAATACTGGGTTTTCCTATCCAGTGCGTTCAGTTTGAAAGAGGTTGGTTGTTAATTGCGAGCGACATCATCAGAACCATCGATGAAGTGCATTATATGATGTGAGATAAAATGATGATAGTGATTACCTGCAGAAATGATTGGTTTATGGGACAGAAAAAAGTCATATTCATTGGTATGAAATGTAAATGACAGCCTGTAATCTTACAACAGAATGAGAAGACATGGAAACATTAGACAGAAATATCCAAATACGAAAAGTAGGCCAAGGCCTGATACAGTTGACGGTATTATAACATATGACATGAGTATGAGTGAGTCTTTTGGCAAATAAGTTGGAAAATGAAGGAGCTATTGTGAGTATGTCAAATAAAACACTTCACAGAAACATCAGGCTGTTTCTGTTACCAAAGTAGAGAGTGGAAATGACTGATGAGGTCTGTCTTACCAAAACAGCACTCAGCTCAAAGTGTGTGAGTTATTTTTCTGATAAAATATTATCTTTAATTTTTATTTCCAGCTATCATCATATACCTCGTTAATCTCAGCCGCAGTGATGGAATTGTGTAAAATCTGCTGTACTGTCAGATATCTCTCCAGTGATAAAATAAACTTTTACATTAAAAGGCAGCTACAATAATCAGCATGTGTTAAAGCAACACAATGGAGGGTTGCACTTTTTACCTCAGGGGGTCCCCCTACAGACAAAAAACGGTATTGTCTTTTACAACTGTTACAAAAATCTTTATGCACGTGCATTTGATGGCAAACCAGCTACCAGTGAACTTCCTGAAGCTGGCCGTGTAATGCGCGATCATCATGTCTTCATAACAGGTAGAGTAGCCTTATAGCATTTTGTACATACATAGTCTGAGTGGGCAGAAGTTTGCTGCATAGATCAGCCTCTCATTGGGCGGAACGAGCCACCCGCTGAAGTCCCACCCTACCACCTCCGGTTGTGTAGCAGTTTTCAACCGTTTTCAACATGTCCTTTACTAACTTTTCGGTGTTTGATCTTGCGGGGATGTAGCCATTTCTGCCATGGTTCGCGTCCTGTAGGCGATATTTTTGTGGGCGTGTTACACCAAAACCTGTTTCCCCCGGGAATATTTTTGCAAGCGCACCTCCACACACACAGAGTGAAGAGTGCAATAAAACCTCTGCCAACCGAGCCAGTACTTTCAATCTGCTCTGTCCGCAGTCGCTCATTCACCGCTGTTATAATTTACCATCGCAGTCAACACAAGCACATCGCTTCAGCCATGACAACCACGTCTAACTTCATTCAACTCAGTTCGGCTACGCTACTTGAAAGAGAGGAGGGGGATATGATGTATGCCGTAAAGCAGCCAAATTTTGTAGTCCTTTTTGTGTCATGGTTCCTACCCAAACCCCAAAACTGCATAGTGCAAGTGCAAGTGAAACAGACGCTCTCAAGCAATGACGGAGGTGTCATCCAACCTATTGTGAGTTGATGTACCATCACAAGGATCTTGGATATATATTTTGAGGGCTCAAAAACTCCATTGTGGTGCTTTAAGTGTCGTAAAACTATCTCTCATTTTGTTGGAAGCTCTGTTTTAAAAAGAGAGTGGAAATAGAAAGCCTGTAACAATGAAATGATTCTGAATTCTAAATGATTCCTAAATAACCGCGAGCGACACAGCGCTGCTATTGTGAGCTGAACTTCAGTTGCATGCTGTGTTTCTATTTATATCTGTTGCTTGCTTTGAAAGGGCTGCAACGGATGAGGAATGGCTGATTCATAAAGTTAAATGAGGAAATATCTACATGAAACCTTATTTCACTACCAAAACCCAAATAAAGCATGGGCTGGCAGGAAAAGAATCACCAGGGGGCTGAAAGTTTCTGGTCAGCTAAATAACCCTCGCTAATAACAAGCTAGGCTACTCGCTGTTGGCTATATTTCCATTAAATATTACAATATAAAATGTGTTTTCTGTTTAAAAAAAAAAAAAAGTAATGTTACAAACATAGAAATATAGCAAGTAGGCCATCACTCATCGTTTAAGTGGTTGTGTCTCCAGTCTTGACCAAACAGCTATTTACGTGGTTTGTATACACTAAGAAACAGAACATATTTAAAGGTTTCAGTGTGGATAGAGAGTGCCGATGTTACGTGATGTGACACAGTAGTCTGCTGCTCGTTGGCTGTTGAGACACATTGTCATACCTTTGTATACCTGTCCTGTCCAGTCCAGCGTTTGGCTTAATATTAAACCGGTTTGAAGTTTTTATAACGACCTAACCATAGGAGGTAGTATGGTATGATGACCTGCAATACTAAAAAAAACTTTTTTCTTTTAAATGTGTGTCCCCTCTCTAAATTTGACGTTTTTGCAGGTCCATGAGCACAGCTCAGGCGGCGCTCTCCATGAGTTCCACTTTGTGAGTCGGGGGTGGATAATTTATCTTTCGATCTGTTCAGAGCTGATCAGATCCATGGAGAGGAGCAGCTTTTTAGAAAGCTTTTTAGCTATGTTAGATCTAGTAGACTGAGCAATTCAGTTTCACTTTTAAGAGTGCACTCTGTGCTGAGACAGTGTGGTGTTATCATGAATGAATATATAATACTGTATATGTATATACATATAAATATATGTGTGTATATATATATATATATATATATGTGTGTGTATGTATTTATGTATGTATAGTTCAGCTCCAAAAATAGAATATCTATTTGTAGCTGTAGATGCTTTGATCATGGAAAGCTGCTATTATCTTAATTATCTTGACTTAATATATAAGGTAAAACAAACAAAAAAATATGTTAAGAACATTTTTACATTGTTTGTAAAATGTTGGGAGAAAATGACCATAAATTAAACAATAACAATGTTGGGCTACTTTGTATCAATTCAAAGACAAGAGATTGTCTGTTTTGTTGTAAATGTTTTTTGCTAATATATTTCAGTTTTAATATATCAGAATACAAATACAAAGAATTGGAGTGGAGCGTGAGCCTACCTGGGGCCCATTTCAGATAGCGGTAAGGCCTGCCATTAGACCATCTCCAGCCATGCTCTGGATCCAAGATAAGCCCAGTCCAAAGCTTATTGCCCCCATTATCTAACAGTGCTGTTGAAGGGCATGGAAAACAACAATGACAAAATTATGAGTCTTAACCTGTTTGTTAGTAAGGCTTAAAGTTGCTAATTTTTTTGACAACACAACAGCATCCATGCAAACATTCTGATATTTTGAAAATACAGCATTTAAATATTGTATTAAGAATAATTTTAAGCAAGAGTGTATTAATACATTAGAAACAATAATGGAAAAACAAATAGCATGCAGTTACTGTATGTGCGTAAATACTCTCTTAATCAATACATTCAGTACTGCTAGTGTCACGTTACCTGTGATGTAAGCCTGCTCATGAGGATCGGTGATACTGAGCAGGGAGGCACCCTGCTGTTTGCAGCTGGCGTCAGCCTGGGCCCAAGTCAGAGCTGCTTGTGTGTTGAGCTGGTAATATGCTCCTGTTGTTGGGTGTTTAGTCCAGCCATCTTTAGCTATAAATGCATATACAAAACATGAATATGTGATATAACAAAACTTCCCTTTACCTAAAGTTGTATATTTCTGTCCTCATTAAATGATGGGGGTTGACTTTACTACAAACTAGTGGTAGGTTTTAAATCAAATGGTGTCTGAAGATGAGTAAAAAAAAAAAATATAGCACCTCTTAATAGTACTGCCAACATCACTAGATTTGGCAACTTTTAAGAACTTAGGAGGAATATGTCTCAGGTTTTGGTTCTCATGTTACTCTCTATACTGACTGTTTAGTAGGTGGGGGAGAGCACAGCACGTTCAGTTGACCAATTATCAGCCAGGCAGAAACATAAAGAGCATACCTAACAATCTGTCACTGATTTAAATCTCTAGGTAACTGTTCCATTTACTTTTTTTTCCTTCAAAATACAGCTCTTAGTTTCCACGAGTGACTTTATTCCAGTGAGTGAGTTTCACAGTATATACAACAGCCTTAATAAAAAGTTTTGAAATAATTAGTAGACTAAGATTCATATTGATGACATGGAAACTAATAATAGCTAATGAAATAGTAAGGCCAGTTAGAGTCAGTTAAGTTAAGATTGACTTACTCTTTTTTTTTTTTTAGCTTAAAATCTTGTGTATATGAAAATACTTACATTGGCAACACTGGCTCTTGAAAGCTTTCATGAGTCATTAATTTTCAGTCACTATACACTAGCATTGTTAGTATTGTCTTCTGTCATTGCAGTATAAAAGAACATATGTTTTTACAGGTAGTACTCACAGGTAACTGGGCAGTAGCCCCAGCGTTCACTTTGGTATTTGGTCTCAACAGCACACCAAAGATTATTTTCTGAAGAGTCAAGTGTGGTGCAGTCTGAGAACCACTGGTCTTTGTAGTGGAAGGGAAACATGCACAGCAGTCCCGCTGCATTTCCACCAATAGCATAAAGTTCTTAGAAATGACAAGAACAAAGCAGTGATTAGTTTCAGAGAATCTCTACCTGCAGTGATTTAGCTCTTTATAATAACACATGGCAAACCACTTCAAAACAAGATGCTAAATTCTACTTTAAATGCATGATAGATTTCAGATAATGTGTTTTATCTCTACCACAGTTCAAATAAAGATTTATGAAACAAGTATGACTGAGTGGCATATGTTGGGTAAATAGCAGCTTATGAGTAGCTGTTTACTAGTTTGACCCTCTGCTGGATAAAGCTAACGTTCATAGAATTTTTTTTACCATGATCTCTGAAACTGCCATCCTGATCATTACTCACTGTGACAGCTGGTGTCATTTTTACTTTGTGAGTTTTTGTTTTATGTGTGGGTCATCATGGCAAATGCAAGCCTAATAGCTCATTCACATGTCTGTTGGCTTTTGCAGGACCAGATTTTATCAATGATATAGCATTGACACCATGCAAGACACAGTCAGAAAAGACTTTACAGGTCTGTAGTTGAGATCAATATGAAGGCTAAGTTTGAATATGGGTGTGGTCTAAGCAAGGTGGCCGGAAATCGGTGGTAGGAAGTAGTCAGGGGGGCGCTGTGCTGTGGCTGAATTGATCCTAATGCAGGATGACCTCTAGTTGTGTTTTTGTTGTTGCAGATCCGTAAAAATGGTTATGATTTAGTGTGGACAGTGTAAGTCCATCAAAACAAAAATCTTTTATACTGTACCTCTATATGTTCTTGCACAAGCACCATTTGGCGTTCCTGGAATTGTGAGGTGGTTATTGGGTCCTATTGTTTTGGAGAGAACTGCTGTGCTATCGTGAGTTAGCTCAATGTAAAGGGCTTGGTCTTTAAGGACGAGCACTGTTCCATTCTTGCATTCCCACTTTTGGAGGTCGCTGTTTTCGTCACAATCATAGAGGCTTACTTCACTCCCCACACTTTTCCCCTGGACTCCCAGGCATTTCTTCCTTTGTTGAACCAGAAGTCGGTCACCAGTTGTCCAGCGTATATCACTGCATTGGTTATTTGTTTTAACCAAACAAAAACCAGTGTCCTTGTTGGTCAGTTGAAATGGTGAATCTGTTGAAAAGGAATTACACACTTTTGAATGTTAATTGCAAAAGAAAGTAGAAATCCTGTCAACAACTGTTTGCACAATCCGTCACTGGGGTAGTTTCAGTTGTGTCTGATTCAATTTTATATTATTCAGACATGAATACGGAGAAATATTTGCAGAATAAACAGAAATTAAATAAGTAAACAAATTTAAAACCACCCCATTACATTACAACCACCCCACAGCCGCAAAATATACATCCACAAAGTAAATTTGCAGTCATCTTGATACTAAACCATAGCAAATATACAAGAATTTATTAACTGAAGATGATGCACACTGACAACATGCACATTGACACATGGTAAAAGACAGAGCAGTCTCACATAAAGAATAGAGTTCACATCTAATCAATCTCAGTAGAAATACTGTACCGTCTAGAGCCAAACATTGTAATGTTTGGATGAGGAGCACAAGGGCCGTTTGAGTAATCTTCATTGTTTATATTCTTCTTCTTTCAGCTGAAGATTACCCATGCATTACTTGCAGATGATTTTAGAGTTGTGTGAATGGTTGTCAAAAGTCAGTCTTAATAGTACTGACACATCCTGTGTCTCAGTGAAAGTCTTGTGTAATATTCACAACAAGGAAGCTCTCATAATGCTGACTTTGTTTTTTTTTTTTTTTTTAATGTCTCCGTAAGGAAATGTCGGACCTTGTAAAGAATTGATTGCCAGATAGTCCAAAATACTCGAAATCTTTTCGTTTAGTGTGGTTTGTGGAATGGCTGGTTTGTTCAGTTACTGGTAACGTTGTAGAGTACTTCTCTTCTGAAACAGTTGTGTGGTTTAAGAAGAAAAAAAGGCTGATAGCAGGAAAAAAGGGTTAGGGTTAGGGATGCCTTTCTTATATTATGTCGTACCAGTTAATATCTCCCCATACCAGGTGCTCTGATTTACTAACAGTAAACAGATATCGATATTTATCATGGTATGTAATTTGGTAATGCTACCAGCTTGAGGAGTGCCCTGACTATCCTTAGTGTCTTTTATTTAACATATAAAATATAACAACAAACTGTAATTGTGCAAACTTCAACCATCCCACACCCAACCTCACAGAGCTCAACCACCGAGCTGTCACACGTCTCGCACGAACAATAACTAATGACTCGGATCACCCTCTCAACCCACACTTCACACTGCTGCTGTCTGGGCACAGATACAGGACCCTAAGGTGGAGATGGGCACGCTTCAACAAGAGCTTTGTCCTGTCTGCCATCTCTGCACTCAGTAGCCTCCCATAATAACCTTGTATGGACCCAGCCCTCCTGAGTGTGATATATGTGTCAGTTGTTCAATGTCTGGTGGTGTTTGTGCATTGTGTGTGTATTCATATGTTGTTCAATGTTTGGTGGTGTTTGTGCATGGTGTTTGTTGGCGGTGTTTTGTGTATTCAAATGTTGTGACAGATTGTAAAAAACAGATTTCCCCATGGGACAATAAAGGCTATCTATCTTAGCCTGAGTGTCAGACTGAAGCTCCCAGAACCTTCAGAGATGCAAGCCTACTCAGTTGAGTGGGTGGGGTCTATGGTCTGGAACCAGGCTATATCTATCTATCTATCTGAAACAAGACTTGGTTTGGAAAATGTTTTGTGATAAATTAAAATGTTGAGGAACATGTAAATCTAAACAATTACCTTTCCAAATATGCTTTATGTGCCGAAACAAAACAATACAAATGACCTTGCCTTGTATCATAATACAATAATGGCATGGTGACTGGGATGATACCTTTTCAGGTTACTGAAGTGGCATTCATTAAGAATTCATAAAACCTAAGTTACATTCGTAGCTCTCAATTTATTGTGTGTACCTTCTTGGCTGACACCGACTGATGGCAAATTTTGCAGACTGTCATAATCTGCGCTTTGTAGCTTTTGAGATCTAAACCACTTCACAATTGTCGTGGCCAGTGGCGCCGGCAGGATTATATTTCAGAGTATGCACAGGAACCACCCGCCCAGTTGTAGGGTACCTTTAACATGTAGGTTTCCACACATGGACATATGCAGTCTACTCAGTGAGCCAACAGGAGAGTAACTTTAATGTTACCGACACAACAGCACCATAAAACTCTGATTAGCCTACCATGTGCATTTCCAAGACCAGTGAAACGTACAGGCATTTAGCAGACAAAGTATTTTCTCATTTTGCAGCAGCATCACAGCAACAACACCAACAGTTACGTATAAAAAAATATACAGCGACAATATGTAACACAAAGTCCAAACCAAGCTGCAACAATAGACAATAAAAAGGCCAGACGAGAAAATTAAGTAGTATTCCTACTAGATGTATCCCTGGACATTTAGCTGGTTGCTAGCCTCTGATGTTGTAATGTTAGCAGCAGTAATGTTAGCAGACTCTGTACTTGTACTGCTGCCCTCACTCAGAAGTTTTCATTTGTTCATGTCTAACTACCTTTGCTTACTAACACACAGGGTAAGTAACACAAAGTTGCTAGCATCACAATTGAGCACCAGATTGCGTCATGGTGAGTGCACACAGCCAAAACATGCATTTTGGCACATTCATGAGTAAAAAAACCCAAAGACACGATCTGCTGCTTTTTTCACAATTTTGTTTTCAGTATAGGATGTTGAATCATTGAAAAAAGTGTATGCACAGTGCGTACAGAATTATGGCTGCTCGCACCACTGGATGTGGCATTGTCAACAATTCCCTTAGTGTTGGAGGATAATGCAAGTTTGCTTTTAGCACTCTGGCATAACAAGCTCTGTGGCTGTGTAAAACAAATCTGGTGTGGATTAAGAAGAGGGACCAAATTACTGGTGGCAGTAATTTATCGCACAGCTCTACTTAGCACATAACAAAAATTACAGGCAGTGGCCAGCCACAGACATTGCAATGATGCTGACCATTGTCTGTATGGTTCTTCAGAAGTGCTTGTGGGATGTCAGTGATTATATGTCCTCTGCTATGTATTTGGTAGAACCATTGAGTGGTGTATGAATGTCACTTCTAAGAGACAGGGTTGCATAGACCCCAGCCACACAGACAGGCAATAGTCAAAAAGCAGGTATTTGGGAATTTCATTTAATGTTACTGCTGCCATTGCATGCTAACATGTTAACAGCTCTAGGCCATGGAGAACTGGGCTGTCGAGAACTGGGAGACAGCTAGGAAGAATATGAAATCTGCAAACCCATGATTAATGTTCATTAATCCTATTAGCTGAGGGGGGGTCAGTTCTGTAAGTCTTTCTTCATCGGCACTCACCCTTAACCTGTAGCTTTAAGAAGTGGCTGATTAAAGAAGCAATTCAGTGTTTAAATTCTGACTTAAGCACATGTATCTAAATACCCATTTGATGATTATCACATCTGTAATGTAAATGGTTTTCCATTATGTTGAGTAAATTAGTATAAAGTTATAGACAGTGTGATTTGTTGGAACAGATAAAGTTGATGGGAAAAAAATGGATGTGTGCCATTTTGGAAAGAATGCTATGTTCAAAGAGGAAGTGGTCTCTGTGAATTTGAGAAGTTAGCTGAGGGACACTGGTGTTGAGTAAGAGGTCAAAAACAGAACAGGTGAAATGTGCTGGTACAAATTGCTTAGTGGGCAAAGCAGTGGAGCAACAGCAAATTCGAATTGGGGGTACAGTAATCCTTGCTGAGTTGTGAAATTTTATTGGCCTCCTCCAAGTACATCTCTTGCCTCTCTAAGACAGGAATGTCAATAATGTATCAATTATCAGTAAAGTGGTTTTAATTATTTAATCAGTGTCCAACGTAATATTTTTCCCTTGGTCCCCTAAGCAAGCAGATCAGAGTTTTAGTCGACCCTTGTATATATTTATTGGCCTAGAAAAGTAAGAAGAAAAAAAACAAACACATTTATACCTAAAACTCTTAATTCATCACTTGTATATAGATTGTAATGATTGGTCCAAACAACAAAGAACTGATTCTTTTTCTACTGACAACATTTTAAAGATTTTAATATTCACTGTAAATTTCATTCAAATGAATGTCCTTGGTGAGAACTGTGGATCTTTCACTGTAAGTTTCTTCTGTCTGCCCGTCCTCTGTCATCTGGGCACACACTGCGATGACACAGACTGGGTTGAAATTGGCAAAGTTTCCCTTTAAGGAAGCTAGTTAACTTACATGTAGCATAGCTTGGTTAGGATAGAATAATGTGGCTTTCTTTGCTATGTTAAAAAAAAAAAAAAAATATATATATATATATATATATATATATATATATATATATATATATATATATATATCATGTACAACAAAAAAACAAAAAACAAAAAAAATCTAAATTTCACTGACTTTGAGGACCTCAAACCCATATAGTAGTCTTGAAATCTACGCCTCAGTTCTGACAGGCCCCAGGGTAGTCAGTGTTCAGTGCATGTAGCAGACCCATAGCATCTGAATAGGCCTTGATGTCATGTAGAACGACCAGATTCTCCAGCACCATTAAGAAATCAAGAAGTTGTCCGCCTTTCATCAGGAGGATTAGTTTCCTTTGCCAGACAGTCCTTGGTGTCAATGGCCTTTTCCATATCAGAAAAAATAAATATAACATCTTAATCATCTTAATCAACTTTTTTTTTTCTGCTGCAGGTGCCCTGTTCGTGTGGTGTATGATATTGAAAGCCAACTTGTAGGATTAGTGGGTTTATATTTTTAGATGAGAGTAGTGCTAGAGGAAATGATACTGTATAAGATAACCAATGTTGGTCTGGTGAATACAATGAGGACATGGTTTTCCACAAGCATTGGATGCCAGCCATACACATGGATATTAAAACTTTTGCAGCAGGCTACTTTTTATATATTCTTGGCCACAACTTCAGTCAAGTCAAAAGTTGTTGTTCTAAATTTTCGTGAGCCTCAGATGACCCTAAAGGTCACAGTAAGTAGGCATGTTTATACAGTTAGTCAACTTTCAAAAAAATGGTCTCACTACAAGAAATTATGGGATAATGTGTTACAGATGGTCCCATTTGTTTCCAGGGGTGAGTAGTAAGACATTACAAGTAACGCACCTGAGTATATTTTTGAGTACTTTTCATGGTCCACGTTTTTAAACTGTTCTTGTACTCTTTACTTGAGTATATTTTTTTGAGCTAGTAATCTATGTCTTACTTTATTACATTTGCCATTTATACCTTCATTAAAACTCGTCTGCTCTTACTGGTTTCTGCCATGCATATTATCATATCATCATATTCAATATGCATATGAGACCACAACTTATTTAAAAAATACTATTTGTCTTAGCTACATTGATAACATCAGAACAAACTGTTGCTGGCCCACGTTGTGCTAGCCTAATCACCTGGCCTAACAATATTTCTTGGAGAAGCCCTGGTGGGGATTGTTTGTAGGGTGGACAGCAAAGCACCTCTACTGCATACTGCATGGGAAGTAACTTGTACTTGGAGTGATTTATCAACAAGGTTTTTACTTTTACTTGAGTAGGTTTCTGAAATGGTAATTTTAACTTTTACTTGAGTCATTGTTTTTTTGGGAGTAACTTGTGGTTGATTTTGGTGATGTTCTGACATAATTGGAGCCCTACACAGCAACAGGCAGAACATACTGTTTAAGTCCAAATGTACCAACCTTTGACCAGCAGCTTCTAAATAAAATGTAAAGATCTTCACACTTTTGCTGACTTGGGCTTCCTTATTTTGTCATTTAATCTTCTATTTTTTAGTCATGTGGTAGTAAATCCATTGGAAAAGTGAAGTAATATTTGGAGCAAGCAAAAGATTGAAATACTTCTGTCTCCCGAACAGAGCTAATACCAGAGTACAAACAACAATCAGTGTAGATACCCATGGGTTGTAGTTTTACAGTGTCTTTTAATACATTTGTTTTAATTTTCATTTACACGACATATATTACGAGTCACCTGGATTTCTAGATGAATAAAATGTCATCTATAGCTTCAAGGATGATGAAAAGCAGTCATGATTTTTGCCTTGTCCAGAGTCTGGTAGAAATTTTACAATCCTAGCAAGCATAGTACTGTAAAGTAAAATACAGTATGAATCAATGTCTTAAATCAATTAGTCATAAAATATACATCAAACATGATTTCAGATTATTACAAGAGGAGATTTATATGTCAAATGAGACATCCTACATCTTAAATTATTTTGTTCATTAAAGCCAGTTATTGCCAGCTACATTGAAACATCTCTCATTTCAAAACAAAATGAAATTCTTGTCAGAGTGCCATCAAAATTACATTGTACATTGTATGCCCCAGTAGATTCTGCTGGTATTTACATTACACAGTTAGAACAGGTGCAGAGTTCTCTTCTTCTGCATTTCCTTCACGTTTAACGGTGTCGACCAGACCAGGCTGGGATTGCTCAGTGTTGAAGAAGAGTGGATTGTCTTCGCTAGATAACTTTTCAGGGGTAGGTTAGCGGTGACAAGATTTCTTGAAGAGCAATAAGGCGATGACTGTCCCTATGGCGATTGCACTAATGACCAGCACAACTGCCAAAATGGTGTGGGCTTGGGTTTGAGGCTCCACCGCAGGATTTACTGTACAGATTCAACACATAGATTATTAGCCAGAAGAAGAAATTTATAATTATCAGTGAAATAAAAAGTATCAAGATGGTACTTACCAGTTGTTAGTGGAGCTTCTTTTAATACTAGAAAGATGAACATAAGGGTGTATCATTTCTGTTTAATTTATTGGCCATTTATATTTTTATCTAATTTGTTGTTTTAACACTATAAATGTTACACACTGTTATTGTTAAGACATTAATTCAAACTTTGACCTATTACGTGTGATGATCTCACCTTTGGGTGCTTTGCAAATAAAAGGTCGGTCACCACGACGGTCAGTTGCTGTCCATGTCCCATCTTCAATATCAATCAGTCCATGACCTCCGGTTTTGCTTTGATCCTCATACCAGTTAGTGTAGACCATGGCAGAGTTATCCAACCACCGCCACATGCCTTGGGAAAAAAAGAGAATCAGTATTTTTTCTCCCTGTAATGTTACTGTTTGTAACAGCTAAAGCATTTCTTACATTCAAATAAACACAAGAAGTTTGTGCTCTAGAGAAAGGATCAGTGTTAATGGAGACAAGATTTTGCAACATTGAAGTTTCTGCTTCTATGTGTTTATGTATATTATCCATTTGTTGTTGACCAGATGTAGTTACTATTTCTTTAACTTCCTGATTCAGCAGGAAAAAATAATTAAGCTACAGTAATTTTGTAACATCTGTGTTTCAGAGCTTCTGATTTATAAAGATAATTTTTCTTCTATGTGTTCAAGTGTAGGTTAATGTTTCTTTTTTATGAAATATTAGGCAATGTGACTGTACCTCTGTGAGTTTTATATAAGCCTATCCAGTAATTATAGTTCATGTTTCCAAATATTTGAATATTGCTCCAAATGAATGCTTGCTCGAGAGGACCCTCAATGCTTGTTAGAGTTCCACCTTGACAAACAAACAAAGAAAAAACAGTCTTCAGTAAAAGCTAAACACAGCTGTGTGATTAAGAAAATGTATGAAACCAACCTTAGGAAATCCTTACCATATATTGCACAGGTAGTAGCTGCATCTGCCCACTCAACACTTTTTGTGATAAAGAGGTAACAATAAGCCCTAAATGGTAGCCACTCATATGGAAATGAATAGCTGGATGTTTCTGGGTTTTCAGGGCAACGTCCCGGGAAATCACTTGGCTCACTCAGCTCTCTTGGTGGCACATCTGGGAATGAGAGAGATACTGATGGCAATTGATCACCTAATTACTGTATAGTACAAGCTTTTAAATTCAGCTAAAGTCAGCACCATTTGACAATATTGTAGAACAAGAAAGCATGTCCCATCTAAAACAAAATATGATGGTAACAATTGTAACCATGTTCCAAACAGGTAAAGGCAGGATGTGCACCGCCATTAACAGGATAACATTAGGATGAGTCACACATGGGTTTATTACAGGAGCCTTACCTGTAGACTTCATGCAAATGCTGCTCATCTTCCTACTGCAGTCAGCAGACTTCCACCCTCCATTCTCTCTCACGAACGCACATGGTCGATCTCTTTCTGGTTCCCCTCTCTGCCAGTTGGTTGAGGTGAGATGCCAGCCATCAATATATCTGTAATATCCGCCAGTCTGGAAGAACATATTGGTGAAACTGCAGTCAGGATCATTAAGTCAATAAAGTTATATGGTTTTATTTTCCAGGAAATTCATAATCTGTGAGAGCTGATGCCCTCCATGCTGGGAGTCTACTAAATGTTTTCTGTCACTGTGTTACTAACTTTATTTAAACAGTTACAAAAAACAATGTCTAGGGTAAGAATCTTCATTTTGACAGGCTTTCTGCCCTGTACCTCCATTGTATTCAGTCCAATCCACACAGGAGCTTTGAGATTTGAAACCATCAGCTGAATAAAGACTCGGGCCCACTCAGTTCGCAGGTTAGTCAGTTTGGCACCATCACCTTCACAGTGCTTTTTAGCTGCATACCAGCTCATTTTTTGAGCAACAATCTTGATAGAGTCATTAAATACTTTCACATAGCCAGTGGTTGTTGGTTCAGGAGAGTCTGGAATAGATGGGTCTGTTTAGGGTGAGAAATTAGACAATTTTAGTTTTCAATTCAACTTTAAAACAGGGATTTTGATGTATTGATGCTCGAGCAGTTGTTTAAAATACAGTACAACATGCCTGAAATTAGTATTGGTAAAATCGGAATTTTGATCATTGGGGAATATTGCAAAACAGTCACACAATAAATCATAAATTGCTTTAGTACTGTTGGTGCAGTTGTAGGTAGAATTACCCCCAAATTAAAAATTCATGTATTATCTATTATCATTCCATCAGAGCTCCACTGAGGCTTGCACCTTGCTAGGATAGGCCCAGTGTCTATAAACAAACAATTGCAAAGTGGATCCCAAATTTTACTTTATAATCTCCTGTATTTTCACGATTGTCAATTATTTGTTCTAAAATACACCGACCATGTGTTAGTCTTGCACACACCATATACCATGCATCTGCTTCTATAGTGCAGCAACTACCTGCAACTAGGGTGCACAGAGTTTAAGCATGTGGTACAGTTGGTGCTGCTTTGCCGAATGTATTATGTTTTGTCACAAATACAGAATATCTGGATCAAGTAAAGTTTCAGTGTAATAGTATAGAGGCACTGAGATGTAGACACATCAGGGTCATCAAAGTACCATGGTATTCCCTGTATATAACAGTTACAAATAAATAATATTGTAAAGAAGTAAAATGTATTTGTATTGCGCTTTTTACAGACATAAGTCACAAAGTGCTATAAATAAGCATTAAACAACATACAAGAACATAAAAGATAGAGTGACTACCCATGGAAATAAAAGTGCAAAACTAATTACACAATACATAATGAAAAAACACAATACACTACAAGAATACACAAAATATGAATTAAATGCAGACCTAGTGCTTACAGGTTACCCAACACCTGTCTGAACAGATGTGTCTTTAGCTGGCTTTTAAAAGAAACGACAGAGTCGGCAGACCCTAAGGATTTGGGCAGAGAATTCCATAATTTAGGTGCTATGGCATGAAACACTTAATCACCCTTGGTCTTAAGATGTGTGCAAGGGTCAGATAGCAAATAAGATATTCAACCTAAGAGGAGGACCTGAAGATAATGGGTGAAGCAGTTCAGCCACATAAGCAGGAGCCTGACCACATAATGCTTTGTAAGTAAGAATGAGAATTTTGAACTGAATCCTATATGCAACAGGGAGCCAGTCTATTTGACCTAGCGAGTAGTCTTGCAAAAGGACTCTGGATTGCCTGCAGATGACTGAGAGCATATATTATTTATTTCATTTTATTATATTTTTCTTGGTAACTGTAATGGTTTGCAATTACATTTATTTTGTAATTGAAATACGTAACTGTTGCATGTAACTACTTAGTCCCCAACACTGGACCTATTGGCCATTACATTATCAACAGGAAGGTATATAGTCATCAGCAGAAAGATGGTGGTGAAACAATGTTATTACTATTGTCATATAGAAATTTGACATTTTTATTATGAAGAAGAAATAAAGTTAGCAAAGTAAACAGTCTGGGCTTAATTTACTAACGCATTATAAGAATAATGGAGATCTTTAATATAGATGATGCACTTCTAGTCCAGTGGCTTTCCATTGTCATTCAGACCTGATACATTTCTCTGTCAGGCAGCAGACAGCATCTTTCATCCATGGAGAAGTGTTGTCGATAGCCCTAGTGGAACTATGCTCATTTATAGACTGAATTTGAAACTCTGCATAGTTAAGATTTGTATTATTATCAAAGTAAAAGTGCACAGGGAACTGATCAGCTGCACTCTGAGTAATAATAAGGAAATGCAGTGTTCTTTTAGGGTGCAAAGAGTCAGTAATTTAGTATATCTTCACAATGGATATAATTAATATCTAGACCTGAAGAAAAGCAAAACAGAAAAAAACAAGGTCTAAGATATTTCCACTCAAGAGAATGGTGCCAGAAACATGCTGCTTAAAACGTAAAAAAAAAATAAATAAAAAAAAATCAGTAATATTACTGATATTGTTTTATTATTGTATTTGTGGTGTCATTAATATGCAGGTCAAAATTACCAACTAATAACACTTATTAGTGCTTAAATATAGAAGTCAGAAAGGCAGTAAACTCAGATAACTGACTTGCTGGCCCAGGAGGTCAATAAATTAAAACACACTAAACTTCAGCTCACCTACTTGAGTTGTTGTTTCAATTGTAGTAAAAAAAATAGTAAAAGGTTCTGTGCTCACCAAGGGACAAGAAAATCGATTTTTGCAGACCACTGCAAGTCCTCCGCCCCAGCTTGACAGATGCAGAGTCCGAATAGAATAAAAATCCATAGGTCACAGCTCATTTAAATGGATAAAATCCATATTCTGGTGCCAGATTTTAATCAGGAACAAGAAAGCCAGATTTTCCTTTGTAAACAAGTAATCTAGTACGTGAGCCTTGTTTGCCACAGAGCATGCATTCATCAAGCACATTTTAATAGAGGAAGCCTCCATGTTGTCATCAGTGCAGTAAGTAGGAAGCCCCCCTAGCCACTAGGGGGAGCTAGTGTAATTTGTAGGGGAGGGAGAGGTTTGCTTGTAGTAGCTAGAATTGACCAGGTGAGGACATGTTGTTTCCCCTACTATTATATGAGGGGGGGCGCCTCGCCCTCCCTTGAAGGTCAAGTTAATATTATTTAACTTTGTTTTCTATATAGCACCAGATAACAACTGAAGTCAAGGCTCCAGACCGCGACCATTTGCGCTGATGTTTGGAGTCGGTGAGAGTATTTTTTACAACTACTCGCTCGTGCATGACCCGTGATTTGAGGGTGTTTTTTTTTTCATGTTGTAAAAACAGGGAGTGAATCTGCCAGTTTAGGCTAATGCGTGTGAGAGGAGGAAAGTCTGAGAGTGAGTGATCAGTTAACTGCAAGGATCTTCACTCATCAGTAGGCTTGTTCCAGATGAACTGTGCCGTGGCGCCGAGGCGATGACAAGCTGCGGTCAAGTTGGTGGCTGAATCCAGATGTCCACCCTCTGGACTTGCGGACTGAGCCCTCGCAAACTTCAGCTTTACGTTGTGTGATGTATTTACTGTCATCACATAAAGTTGAGACTGTAAGCGACTGATAGACAGCCCTCGAGACCATTTTACTTGTTGCCGTGGAAACGTTCAACTACCGCTGCTGTCACATTCATATATACGTCATATAAGTTGATGAACAGTGCCTACTTATCTGTTCCTGCTGATAACAAGATATAAATCCCACGTAGAGCCTTTTATTGTGACAAAACAAAATGTATTAGTACACCTCTATATAACAGGCTACAGCGTATAAAAATAGAAATGTCTGTGAATAAGGACAGGAAGAGGAATCGAAGAGGTCAGAACCTTGTCCTTTTACTAAACAAACTAAATAGCCTTGTGTTATTTATCTTATTTACACAACGGCATGTCGTTTCTGTCTCTACATGGTTGCACATTTACAATTCTCCTCTGCAATATATGGCACACGGCAGAGTTCCGCCCCGATGCCCCCCCACACACACACACAGACACCTGTGCGCACACACAGGTGGGCATACTCCCACCAGCGGACAGAGAGCGTGGTTTGAGGGGGAGCAGTCAGTGATGAAACAGTGGATGGAGAAGGATGGACAGAATGGGGCAGAAGCTCACTGCAGCGCTGTTGTGAAGAGCAGTGTGGAGCGACGAGTTCTGTTGTGAGGGGAGTGCTGCTAAGGTATGGCTGGTGGAGGGAACGGAGGCGCAGTGAACGGTGAGACCTACTGGACACCTGAAGAGCTAGAGGAGGAGGAGTCCGGGACTCTGCAGCCAAAGGACAGAATTCATGAACGTCCAGGATGTTATGTTTGTTCTCTAGGTTAAGGTTGTATAGATGAGGTACATGAGAGAAGCGCCTCGCTTTTCTGTGGCGAGCACCTGGTTGAGCTAGCAAAACAGTTTTGTGTTGCTATGTGTGGTATTTATTCAGTTTTGGGAAATCATGATGTCTAGAAAGCATCAGTGGCTGCAGCTGACAGGGACAGCTAACAGCAGCAGCAAAGCTAACATCAGGACGTCATCTGTTAAAAGCCTCCTGTTGTCGGATACAACATGAAACTACTCCAGTTAGCTCAATAATGTTGTAACTAAGACGTCCTCTGGAAAAAATATTTTCTTCACGGATGAGCACATGTTTGATAAAAACGGAGTTAAATCTCTTGGCATCCATTTTCAAGCTCTCTGTGTGTTTGTTTCCTTGTGGACGAGAAAAGGGGGAGCGCACATTTCCGAGAAGGCGTGTCCTTTTCAAAAATGCAAGAGGCGTTGCTTTGTTGCCGGCCGTTTTCGCCGGTGTGTTAAACACACTTTAGAAAGGAGTGTCCCCAGACTATCAGAAGGCGGAGATCTCTGATTGTCTGGTGGCGAGACTACAGGCACTTATACATAGGGGCTTCAACCCGGAGCTCACAGCATTGTTCTGGATTTAGCTGCAGTGACAGAGCCACCGACAGGGCAGTAAGCAGCAAAACTTGCCGTCAGGGATCCAACAAGTGAACCCGCTGTGGAGTTTAGGCTTCAGTCAACAGTTGGTAGCTCATCTTGATCCAGTATCTGCAGTTCTCCTTGAGTATGTTGGTTCTCAATGCTAGAAGCAAGTTGGTTGGACTAGCCTTGGCAGGCTATGGGCACTGCAGATCATGACACTTAAATCTGACTACTTGATGGATAAAAGATTTTCCCTTTTGTTGCAATGCATGTGTAAAAACAGCCAGGAAATAATAGTATAACAAAGGACTAGCTTAAAAACTGGATAAATACTAGATAAAGAGTCAGTTCATGTCAGAGCTACTGATAAACACACACAACGCCAATGCATGTGCAGTGCCAACAATATTGTGTCAGTCCCTGCATATTAAAATAATTCTAGGCCAAATAAAATGCATTGAAGAGAAAAGGCAGAGAATAGGCTCACCAACATTTCGAAGACAGATATATCCATACGTGTCATTGCAGGACTTTCTCATCCACGTTCCAATACCACTGCTGGGATCGTTGGTCATCGCACCACATGTAGTCTGGTGAAACAGTGATTGTGAGGTAGACCGCAAAGCATTTTATGATCTGGGTGACTGACCGTATGCATACACATATAAATCACTGTTACGAATGAACACAAAAACATAGCAAGGCAACCAATAATAAATCTGTATGAATACTCAAACAGAAAATATGTTAGAAAAACTAAAGAAGGATATAATTAATCAGAATTATGAACAAAAGTTGTGTTTACCAGTGATATAACCACAGCTTTTCACATAAATGTGATGTATTTTGTTCCAAGTTAAGACAAATGAAGTGGCATTGCATATGACATCCAAAGTATCAAAACATTTTTACCTCACTGTTATGATGCCTGTTGTAATAAGACCACTGCAATGGAAAATCAGGATGATAGAAGAATATTTAGCAATACACCCACAATATCACGATGCTACAAACATACTGATGCATTGAATTGATCACAACACCAAATAAAGTTATTGTTTGGATTTTAACAATTCCAATTTTGTGAGGGGCGGGATCAAAACAGGTCAGATGCTCAATTCACAAAATAAAAAAAAAAACTTTCACACAGGACATATTCATTCATAGTCAGATTCACAATTTAATTCATACAGTTTATGCAACCTGTAAATTAATTTCACACTCTTGAATTTAGTTGTTATTAAATATAATTCTATGGTAAAATGTTAATTTCTGATTTCATCCACTGCACTGCAAATATCACTGAAATCCACCAAAAGGTCACAGGGTCCAACATACATCTGACCAGTAAGCAGAATTAGCCAGTAACTTCATCAGGCCAGTGCTCAAAAAAGTAAAGGAAAAAAAAAAACATTCAAATAATTTTTTAGACATATATTCAGGTGTAATATAACTAAGTCTGCTCTTACTTTCCAAGACTTCACTCTACTTTGCCTGTGTCTGTCTTTTCTTACAGTCCCGTGAATTTCGGGGCATACCGCTCAAAGACAAACACAGGATTGCTTGTTTAATTCATATAAACACCATAGCAGTTGAAATGCAAAATAACATTCACTACGTCTTGAAGAAAAACGGGGTTGAGAATGATGGCTGCTGTTTTAAGAGTATAGCTAAGCTCAGTGCCTAGTGTGTGTGGTTGATCGAGAGAGAGAGGTGTTGGCGATTGGAGTAGATAAGAAAACCTTCCATCAGTGGCGCACGGCTTTACCCATACTCAAAAACAAAACAAAATAAAAGAAACAAAAAAATATCCCTTTGCACAGCACTTTTCAGTTCAGAAAGAGCGCCAGTATGTTGTTCAGTAAGGGATAAGCATAATCAAAATCTAACGGCATGATTCCTTCTAAATTTCTTTGTAATCAGAAATTTGAAACTGGTTCTAATAATATTCTCGATGCTCAGCCCAAGGTACAGTGAAGTTTAAAAATGTTAACTACCCCAAAAAATCCTCAATCACTGTAACTGTAACATGGCAGCACTAAGACAGTAGAGAAAGTCACATTTTAATGAAAAAAGAGTGTCTTAATAGTGCAGCTCCTAACTCTTGTACTTAACATTATAATACAAGCAACATCACAGTGTCCACTTACTTCCCTCTCCATGTTGGAGATTTGCATTGGTCTCCCATCAGTCCAGAGAAACGTATTGTCATTTACTTTATACAGACCAATCCACAGGGCTGTGATAGGTAGGTCGACCATGTTACTAGCCAAAAACACTGAAAATGTAACACATAATGATCTTATCATTTACGTTTTTCTGTCAAAATACATCATTTTTGTCAAACAACACTCATCAAAAGAATGGAGCGCCCTACTATAAATAAAGCTTGAAAGAGAAAGTAAAGAATAGGTTTAACATCAACATAAACAGATTTATGAAATACATTTTTTGGAGTAAATCTTTGTGTTTGATACATTATTTTAGTTAAGTTGCTATGGTCATGTTGAATATTGTTCTACTCTTTACAGTCATTGTTTTGTCAGGGTTAATAAACATAAGGATTAAGCTGTTTGCAACATGCATGCAACAGACATGATGTTATAAAGTCCAGCCTAGGTTCTTAGATACTGTGATTCTCATATCGCTTCACTGAATTCAACCTTAACTTTTCACCTTTCACCTATAATTGTAATCTCTGGCCATTAAAACATAGAGGTAGACATCACTTATTCTGTATTACCATGTGTGGTTGAGAAGATATGATGAAAAATACATTATTCGGTTTTGGCAGAAAGTAAAATGGCAGCCATGGCCATCACAGGGCATTTTTGCGATGGCTCTGTTTCTGAGAAGTTTTATGAAAAAGCAAACAAAACACACCTTGCTCGTGTCTTGAGAGAATTGAGGCGAGATTTCCTCCCATTGATCTGCATTGTGTTCTCGCTCCAAACCACGTCTCTCTCTGGCTATTAATGATGCTGTAACACTATAGGTAAAAAAACCCAAAAAAAACAAAATCAACAGCTTTGTGTGATTTTTTTTTTTGAAGAGAGGTAGTTGAGATTTTTATTTAAATATAAATTAATGTTTTGTGTAATTGAAGACCCATTTCATACAACATCAGTCGTATTCCCATTCTAACAATCAACTATAAAACTTAAAAGTCACATCTAACCTTTGAGTTCAGTTTTTTCCAGTTTTGTGGACAGCCACCATTTGGAGGAACTGTTAATTTCACAGTGGCCTTGGAAGTGGCAGATGTTGAGCCATTGCGTTTACAAATGAACTTGTGATTATACCCACAATTATAATCATGCCAGAAGCCTGCAAGCCCCAAAAAGTCAATGAAAGAAAGAAAAAAGACAATGTGCATTCTTTATAAACATTCATTATATGAAATTATGCCTTTTAAGATGAATCAATTTTATGTTACTCACCCAGAGATGAAGTCATGACAACACAGTTCTCATCATTGTTTTTGAAATCAGGTTGGTTTTCATCCCACCTTTGAAACACCACTGGAGAGCCATCCATCCACCTTTTTGGAACACAGTAGATATCAGTTGAAACTCAAAAGGCAAATCCATGACACAATTTGACTTTGATGTCTATCTTGGATTTTTTATGTTATAAATTGTTGTAATAAGCTCAACTCTTTGTTCGAATAACTAATTCAACTGCTTCATTGAAGCTAAAGCAATCAATACTTTATGTCAACAATTCTTATAAATAAGTACATGAAAAAGGTTGATAGTAATGGCAAACACACAAAATTGCCACCCAAACCTGCAGTCCCCCTTAGCTGTCATGAGCTCTGTAATCAATTTGGGATCATTGTTTTGGTTTTTCCTTACCAGCCATGGCAGGAAGCTGTTTAAAAGTTTCCAAAATATCTCAGATGCAAGTGGGGAGCTGTCATATAGCCCATCTTTATAAACAGTGTATGAGGACAACACATGACTCAACTGGTCACAAGAGCAATACGTTACATAGTTTTGATACTTTTCTTTGAGGTTTCTTTTTTTAATCCACCATTTATTAATTCATACTCACTCAGATGTCCCATCAAAATCTACGGTCAGGCCTATCCAGTAAGGCGTATCTTCATAACTGTGGTCTATCTACACACAGAGAAAGGCACACCGTAAAACCAGCAGTTTTTAAATTGCAGTATGGTCTGAGCTTGAATGTCATAGCTAATGAGTAATGTCAGTAATGTAGGATGTCATTCCTCACCTGTTTCCATAGAAAGACACTTTCAGCTTCACTGTTGATAGTTACCAAGTCACCATGCTCATGTTGGCAATAGCGACGAGCATCTTCCATGGCTCCACTATAAGTATCAGTATAATACTGAGAGCCATTCCACTCTATCCATCTATCCGATCTTGTAATGTAGTCTAAAAACATGACAGAAATATATGATTACATATGTAGATTCAGATTTTGGTTTCTGTTTTAGACATGCTAATGACATGGCTCTCACTCCCGGTCTCCTACTGACTTTGCCCAGCTGGCAATGGATGTCAGTATCAAATCAGAAAGAAATGGCTCTTAAGTTGGACAAATGTTAAATTTTTGGTTGGGATGAAATTCATGTTGACCATACTAAATTTTGTTGTTATATGTCAGGATGTTGTTGGCATGAGATGTTTGGGAGACATTGGATTTTGATAACTTGACAACACAACCTAAAACTTACAAAATACTAACATCATCTGTCACCGTTATTCTACATCAAATTGATGTTAGCGTTTTACTTTTGTTGACCCCATTTCTAGTTGATGTATTCTATTAACATCTGCGATCCCCTGACTTTTACCCTAGTGCCAACCTGACATTCACATTTATGGCTTTGATTTAAATGTCTCATCAACTGCACTTGCATTGAAATTTGGTACAGACCTCATATTCACCTTAGGATAAAGTACAATATGTTTGGAGGTCGCATAATATCCAGCACCACCATTTGGGGAAAAAAAAACTGTTCAATGGACTCATGGCATTACCTCCCTTCAAGACTAATCAGTAAATATTTGCTGGTTAAGACACAGTGAGATGGTGAACATGGTAAACATATCTGCTTTATATCAACATGTTGTCATTGTGGACTGGTTAGTGTTCTAATTCTGGCATTTAGCTTAAGTATAGCCCCAAAAGGCTGCTAGCATGGCTGGAGACAAACAGTTGTAACAAATTTAAACTGTACAACAGAAAATAAGGTTTGGACTAAACATGTATTTGCAGTCCTTCCATGTGGTTATATTAAAAAAAGGGCCCACTTACCAGGAGTAACAGGGCTTGGAGGTGGTTTTGGAATCACCCCTGTAAGGACATACACAGAGGAAAATTATACTTTGAACACTTAATAGTTCCCTGGAGTGATAGTTGGCAGTGCCCAGTTGAGCATATGGCTGTGTCCCAATTCAGGGGCTGGAGCCTAAAAAGGATGTGGCCTTGGCCGTCTATGTTGGCTGCTTCCTTTGAAGACTGCAAAGGTCAAACTGAGCGGTCTCCTAGATGGTCTGGTCTTCGTAGGATTTTCTGTTTGCATCACCCTCTGTCCTCTCCCCTACCCCTTTGCCACTCTTATCATCTAGTAACCAACTGCAATTGACAAGGGAAGAGTTATAAAGTTAGTTAGCAGTTATGCCCAGTTCAAACTAATGATTCCTGATGAGACGAAACCATTTTAGAGCATTGCAGAGAAAGAGGGATTTCTGACCAGCTCGGTAGCCTCTCTAACTATGTTAAATCCAATGTCAAAATTCTTGGCATGATGTTTTATTCTGCCTTTAAGTTTAACAAACAAATAAGTGCAGTATTAAAAGCCAGCTTTTTCCAACTCCGCACGATTGCCAAAATCAAGTCATTTCTCTCCCTCAAAGACCTGCAGATAGTCACCCATGCTCTCACCTCCTCCTGTTTGGACTACTGTAACTCTATGTACACTGGTATCAGTCAGTCCTCTCTGTCCCGCCTCCAACTGGTTCAGAATGCTAGGCTCCTCACAAGTACCCAGAGGAGGGACCATATCACACCTGTTTTGGCCTCTCTCCACTGGCTGCCAGTAAAGTTCAGAACTGACTTTAAAGTTCTCCTAATTGTGTACAAAGCCCTTAATGGTCTTGCCCCATTCTACATCTCAGACCTTCTAAATCCCTATTCTATACCCAGGTCCCTCAGGTAAGCTGACCTGGGGCTCCTGGCTGTCCCATGCTCCAGACTTAAGCTCAGGGGTGATCGTGACTTTGCTGTATCTGCCCCCAAGCTGTGGAACAGCATCCCCCTCCCAATCAGATTTGCCCCCACCATTGACTCTTTTAAGTCCAGGCCCATAACCTACTTTTATTCAGTAGTGTTTGAGTCCCCCGATGTGGTTTTCCCTGATGCATGCCTGTGTGTGTTGTGTCTCTAAATGTGTAAGCGGTGTACCTGACAGTTATGTTGCCCCTATGTATGCGTTCATTAGCATGTCATTTCTTTTGTACAGTATTTTGGTCAATGTGAGTTGTTTTTAAATGTGCTTTATAAATAAATTTGAGTTGAGCTGAGTTGAAGTTGCAGCGGTGCATACTGGCCGGTCTGAGTTTGATTCAAGCCGCTTTTGGGATGATAAAGAACAGGCTCCAGGGAGTCCTTGGCAGTGCTGGGATGGAAGACACCGATGTGGTGCAACAATCGAGACCCTGGTGTATCTGTTCTGGCTCACAAGTGGGGCTTCCTACGGGGTCGTTTCCAGAGTGTTTGGGTTGCCTTGTTCCATTGTCCACAGATTCACTAAGGAAGTGGTGGCCATTCAATCACCAGGTCATCCACCTCCTGAACACCACAGAAGACCCGAGGGCAGTGTCTCATGGGTCGGATAGCTGCTGTTGCAATCAGGGGCTGCCATAACCAAATCAAGCCACAAAGTGGTGCTGATAGCCAGGAAACTGTTCGCATCCATTATAGTGCAGATTGTATGTAACCATCAGGGCCAACTCATAGACACCTGTGTGGGTTGGCCTTGGTAAGTCCACTACTCCAGAGTGCTCTATAAAGCCCACTCTGCCTTTTACTCTGCTCTCCTCCACGGCATTTTATCCTTGCGTACGGGATGTACTAGTGCCTCCATCACCCACTCCCCCTCATTACTCCCTACAAGAGGCCAGTAAGAGATGTGGGAGCTGAGTGCTTCACACTCCAGTATAGAGCATGCTTTTGGGATGATAAAGAGCAGGCTCCAGGTTCTCTTCCCCTCCATTGTGCTGTGTGTTTGTGTGTGATGATTGCCGGAGTGGAGTGTGGTGCATGTCAAGACCTGGCTAAAAGCTGGGAACTGTTGCAATTTATTTGAAATCTACCCTCATGAATATTTTTTTTTTTGTTTAACTCCCCGAGGTGCAGAGGATGTGGTAGAGGTCTTGCTGTTGCCCACAGCAACCATTTTAACTGTAAACAAGTCACTATTGATAACCTACAGTGCTTTGAGATTTTAATGGTTAAAGTCAAAACCGAGCCTGCAGTATTTCAGTTTACTGTCCCCCAAAACCAAATTTCAGCCTTTTAACCAGATATCTATTCTCCATTGTCCTCAATCATGAAAGAATCATTATTTTAGGGGATTTTAATATCCACAGCTAGCTAAACATCGCTGATTCTTGTAACCTGTTATAGCATGTCTCTGGTTCAACTCATGACTGAGGCCATACTCTTGACCTCGAATTTACTTTACACCTACTTAACTCCTGCTCTCGGATAGACCTTGTCTCGAATGAGACCTCAACTGAAGATTGTGAACTGTATTAATTATTCATTTTCAACAATATCCACGCTATCAGATCCAACACGTTTCTCCCATTCCCATCTTGTGATCTCTATCCACCTGATTTTTCACGGAAACACGGAGGCAAAACAGAACGCAGCCACATTTTTCACATCACTATATCACCGTTTAGACTAATCTGATGTTTGTAAAGTCTATAAACACAATGATCGAACAAACGTTACAATTTCTGTGTGGTGTAGTTAATAACATGGCTATCGTAGATTAGCTGGGCTAACCGTTAGCGGTTAGCCGTTAGCGGTGTCTGTAACTCAATAACTCAATAAATGGTCTGTGAAAAAAATATTTTTTCCAGCGGATGTCTTAGTTACAACATGATTGAGCAAACTGGAGTAGTTTCATGTCGTATCTGACAACGGGAGGCTTTTAACGGATGACGTCCTGATGTTAGCTTTGCTGCTAGTGTTAACGTTAGCTGTCCTTATCAGCTGCAGCCACTGATGCTTTCTAAACATCGTGATTTCCCAAAACTGAATAAATACCACACATAGCAACACAAAACTGCTTTGCTAGCTCAATCATGTTGTAACGACTGGATGGTTGATGCGTACGTGCTGATTCGGGTGCTATCAGAGCCAATCTGCGCATCACTATGGCTTAATAATCAACTCAGTCAATAAAAACAACCAGTCCTGTGTTAGGAGTGTATGTCGCTGACAGAAACAAAGAAAGAAAGAAAGAAAAGAAAAAAAGATAGAGAAGCAGCGTACACCTCATATATTTATTTCTCACAGTTGCGCACACGTTTGGCTGGCATGCAGAAGCACCGTCTGTGTGTCGAGGGTGCGAGCCGCAGCTTCAGCTGCTCAGGTAGAGAGGCTGTGTAGCCTGGTGTGTTTTTTCGCTGATTCGGTTCTGCAGGTTCTCTGCTGGTACACTGGAGACAGGGATCGAGCAGTTTGTCTCACTCGGGACAGATTGTGCTTTTTTGGTTCATAGTTTATGATTGATGTGCGATTTATTCGCGTTTAGAGGGAATAAATTTCCGTTATAACGGAAAAGTGGGCACAATTATCTATAGAAAATTCACAGACTAACTAACTAACTGATTGCCGAACATAAACAACTGAAAACTGAAAAAAAAAAATAGCTTGCACCGTTAGCTCCGGTAAGGGAAAGCATGAGGGAAAGTGGCTGACCGGAAGTTGATCACTATTTACTTCCGTGTTTGTAAATAAGGTGGATAGTTGTGTTCTAAATTTACTCAAATTCCCCCATTACCATGGACAGCCTCACTGAGACAAATTCTCATCTTTGCCTGTCTTCCTCCTGTCTTGATATTTTAACAACCATTTTTTTTTGAAAGAGGTCCCCCCTGTACTTAGTATTATAAACCTGTCTCTCAGCTCCAGCTACACCCCTGATCATTTCAGTACATCTGTGTCCAACTGCTAAAAGGCCTCTCTCCATCTGCTCTGAACAATTTTAGACTAATTCAGAAATCGCCTTTTATTTCTAAAGTACTGGAAACACAGAACTGAAACTTTTGTAAAGAGTCACAAATGACATTCTTATGCTGGCTGATGAGGGGAACAATCCACTTTGGTTTAACACATGTAAGAAATCCCTTTGATACGATTGATCTTACTACCCGAAATAATTGATTACACAGATGTGTTGGTATCTAAGGGAAAGCCCTAGAGTGGCTTGAGCCATATCTGTCTGATAGATAATTTTGGATTTTGTAGGTAACTATGTATCCTCATCTGCTCCACTGTTATATGGAGTGCATCAGGGTTAAATCTTCAGTCCTATCATTTTCTCTTTGTATATGCTTTCCTTGGGCCAGATAATCATTGGCTTTCATTGTATATCTTAACACTGTTATGCAGACAACATTCAGTTATATGTTTAAGTAAAATGGATAACTGCAGTAACCTAGACACTCTGCAACTGTTAGACTGGACATCACTTATCTTTCTTCAACTAAATTCTGACAAAACTGAGCTTCTTGTTGTTGGCCCTGAAAATACTACAGATAGCAGTCTTTAGCGTATTGGTCTTCTATGTTAAACCTAACTAGTAATTTTGGCATTATATTTTATCTTCATGTGATAGCCTTGTGAACTGTCCAGGGTGTACCCCGACTCTCACCCAGAGACAGCTGGGATAAGCTCCCACACACCCGCAACCTTGTACCAGGATAAACAGTTACAAAACATGAATGAATAAATACCCTGATTTTATCTGAGCTGTCTATTTTATTGCTGTCTTATTGATTTTAATTCTTGAAAATAAGATAGATATATAAGAAGAAGAAAATCAGCAAAGCCTTTTTAAAGGCTGCAGCCCCTGAATTCGGAAACAGCTTTTGCTAACCTATATAAATAAATAATAAAACAAGACATTGTTGGAAGGTCAAGCATGCTCAGTTAACCTTAAGCAAAGGTTCAGAATAGCATGCTCTTCTTTAAAAACTTAGTAACCAAACAAAAGAGAAAGAAAGAGTTGCAGTCTCTCATTTTACCTATACGGATCTGGCACAGCCATCCATACTGCGACTCACAATGGTCATCATTCCAAGACCCACTTTCATAATCCCAACCCTTTCTGAATGTAACACAATGTTCCACATTTTTTCTGTTGTTTGGCTCTCCATCCTTCCAGTCTTGGAACTGCAGCTGTACACAAAAACAAAGAAAACACACTGTGATTCATAATTGTATTATCTATTTAACTGAGTGTCCTTAACCAAAAAGTGATTGTTTTAACTATTGAAGTAGAAAAGTATTAACTCACTGGGGATCCATCACTCCATACAAAACCGGTGACAGGGTCAAGGGCATTAAGTCCAATCCAGGCATTTTGACTGCTATAATGGACAGTGATTATATAATACGATTATTATTGTGATCATTCAAGTGTAAAACTTGTTTGATAAATGTTAAAAGAGTACTTCTGCTGAACACTTGCCAGTGCTCTGCTGGACACTAATCAACCTTTATCTTCTGCTGCAACAAACTTTGTATTCTCTTAATTTTGTACTTTGCCAGGTACATACTGTACCTATGCGGTAGGACATTTAGCTCTTCCTCGCTGTGGATGCTGAGCAGGTCTCCTCCAATGGTCCTGCAGTAATCTCTGGCCTGGAACCAGGTCCTTGCTCTCTCATTATAAGCTTCAAAATGCTTGAACAGAAGACAAAGAGGTTTGACATGGTTTGGTAGTGTGACAAGCAAACACTGATTTGTTGTCTTTGCACTCTTAGTATGTGTGCCTATTCAGTGTTTCCCCATATGCACCTAGCAGCGGCATTTCTCTCTGTTTATGTTCCTTCAGCCTACTAACTATGTTAAATGTCTTCCAAACAATGGCAGGCCTTAAAATTACAAGCTAGCATTTTTGAACAAAATCAGTTACAACTACTAACAGTCATATCCATTAGAACCTTAGTCAATGTCTTATCACAAGATTACTGTCAAAATTAGAAGAAATTAAAGCTGCAAGCAGCGTTGGGCAGGACCTTGGACTCCCGCCGTTTCGGCCTCCAGCTCACGTAGATAGTTAAAAAAGTTTTAGACGATTTTAGACCCCTCTCCACTCTAGCTCACAGCTGAGAATTTCTCCACATTTGCTCATATTATGTTCAGAGGCACTAGCTCACTTCCTGTTGGATTTAGGTCAGGGGTGTCAGCGCGTGATTTGTAGGTCTTGATGAGACGAACAAGCCACTTTTGTTTTAATCTTTCTACGACATTCCTACGGGCCACAATGGCCATTTTAGTGTGTCTAGGTGGAGCTCATTTTGGGGTTAATTTTTTCATTGTATCAAATGTTTCGCCAGTCCTGACATGCATGCCAATTTTGGTGAGTTTTTGAGCGTGTTTAGAGAGTCAAATTTTGTTTTTTTGCACATCAATGGGGCCCCATGTCATGCAGTAGGTGCCCTTTTTTCCTTTTTGCTCCTGCCCTTCAAACATCCTGAGTCCGTCACTGAGAGAGACAGACAAGCTGTGAGAGCAGGCAGATGGAGATGGCTTTCGAACTCCTCCCTCTCATTCCCAAACTGTGGGTCCAGTCGTCAATCTGAGCATACCAACAGAGAGAAACACTCTTCGAACGCAGACATATAGGTTTCATGTTTGTGGAGTCAAAAATGCGATCTTGGTCACAAGTTGAAGATGTCTAGCTCACAACTGACAAATTTGCTAATGTTACTTTCAGGAGAAAGAAAGACAGAATAATAATAGCTGAACGTACAGTTGGCTACCTCTCAAACACACACACACACACACACACACACACACACACACACACACACACACACACACAGCAGCACTCACTCCCTGGGGATGATCAGTGATTCTTTCATAGTGCTCATGTTGAAAGTGCCTCACAACAATACAATTGTATGATCAGAAACAGCAATATGATGGCTTCAACATAAATAAAAAAGTGATAAAATTCATTATTCATGAATAATTTAAAAATAATTTTACAAATGCCCCTGTGATGGACATTTATATAAAATATAACCCAACCCGTGAAACTGGCAAACAACCTAAATACTACATTACCCAACTCTCAACTTCTTTTTAATCTCCTCCTTATCATAACACCTGCAGCTATCTTACCTAAAACTGTATGTAGCTACTCCTGATCTGAAATAGGTGCACAGTGAGTGCGCACATTTTTATGGCACATTCTGTGTAAATATGTTACATATGGGAAAAGCGAAACGCATGGTTTTTGTGCTGATGCATCGTTTACATCTGACCCCTGGTCTCTGTCCTTGTCTCAGTCCTGAGTCCTGACAATTGTTCATGGTAAATGGCCTTAAATTTGGATAATGCCTCTCTAGTCCTCCGGTGGCTGAGGCTACCAGTGTATGAACGTAGCTGAGATTGTCACAGCAGTGAGAAAAGCAGGTCCACCTTAACAGTCAACCTTAAGGGAGGCTAACTTTAGGACTGACTCCCTTCACTCCAATCAGCAGGTGGCAAGCAAGACACGGGAACTTGGCTAGGGTCTTGAGGAGTTGTAGCATTTATTTACTGACAAATAACCTAAACTGTACAGTCACTGAACTGCTACCTTTAGCTTCATACTCTCTGCTCCAGTTGCCGCAGCCTCACTGTTTTGTGTCACCATCAAATGCACGCCGTCTCTCTTTCTCTCGGCGGGACACTCACTGGGAGAGTATCGTCAACTTGGTTGATGCCAGACGGTATTTACCAATACAGTGCAGTCATCAAACACAGTTTTAATAATAACTATATTTGGAAATGGCAATAACAGTCTGGAATTTTATCACAATTTTTTTGTGAAACCGGTAACCATTTCAGTCCAGAGGACGCTTCAACATGCAGACTGCAGGAGCTGGGCGTCAAACTGCCAATGTTCTAATTAGTGAATGACCCATCCTCCCTCCTGAGCACCAGGCACCATTGCTACTAATAGAAAAGGTTAGTGTACGTGTGACTATACCTTAAAGCAAAGGTTTCTTGATCCTATTTGAGTCCAGCCGTCTTTACATAAGGTAGGGGAGAGAGTGGGTGGTGCAGGGGTTAAAACTGCCCCCTCTGCCAGGTGTTTGCAGATATATTTCTCCTTATTGGTGCAGGGCAGCACATCCCAGAGACCAGCAAAAACCCCAGTTGTCATGGCAACACAGCCCTGTGGGTGACCTTGTATTGTTGAGGGAGAAATGGTGAAATGTCAATTGTTAAGCCACTTTCTGCCACACTTTACAGGTGGTGTTTAAAAAAATCTCAATACCTGTCATCTCAGCGCTCCAGTGAGTAAACCTCACTGAGTCTGTGTTGGTCCACACAAACTGACCAGTGTTTTTCTGGTTTGAGAGGCCTAGCCAGAAGTACTTCTCTGGTCTCATCCCCACCAAACTAACAAGGAATGCGTTATCAACCCTGGAAAAATTTATACAGTTAGTATTTCAGTCTTTCTTATGTCACCAAACGTTGTACAGTAACAAAATCTTTGTGTCGAAATTATGTTTTTAAATCCCACATTGAATATCTGACATGAACTACTGCTCAGAAAATTTGGAGTAAAAATAAATGTTCTTACCCATTTGAAACATCAGCGAGGTAAGAATCTGAGCTCTTGCAGTCATCTTTGGCTTCATCAAAAGTTTTGGTCTGTCTCCCTATAAAGTAGCAGTACGAGCCATGTCTTCTCCAGCCCTGGATTGTTGGAATTATGATTTTTCACAGATATGCCACAGTCAGCAAAAGAATAACAATGCTCTAATCTGCTATAAAGCTATAAATGTTGATATTTTAAAAAAAAATTGGCCTAAGTGCAATATTAAGTATAATCGGCTGACAAAGAATTTTCCTAGTCAACCAGTAGTCATCATTTAGGGCCATTAGTCCACTAGTCGCCCGTATGTTTACGATATTAATTTGATTATGAAATAATATATTTTGGGCGGGGCAACACAATGGTTTGAGTTGAAGGTGTGAGAAAGAATAGTATCAGTAACATTGTTAACACTGTGCTACATTACAGAGAAATACAAAACCGTACTAATGAACCTCCATTAATATAGGCCTATATTTTAGTTTTAGGCCATTTAGTTTACATATCACCTTGGGTTCGTCCTTCACCTTCTCAAAATGATCCCACACTTTGGATTTCCTGCCCGACATGTTATTAACTAGCCTGTGGAATAACCGCAGGTACCAGTGTTGTTAATTAGGGGCCGTACACATGCCGCGTCTTTAACTGCCAGGATGTGAGTTTGGCCTCTACTCTTGTGCCTTTTTTGTGCCAGCTTTCAATAGCATGGTGGCAGGTTGCATCTGAGATTGTTAAGCAACCTTCACAAGCACTGTATCGCCTATTTAACTGAAATCCTGAGTGCAGAGCTGATCTTCCTGGTGCTGTTAATAAGTGTGGAGGCCTGTTGTCTGTGGGAGAGATGTAAAGCTCTGGGTAGCCCTGCACTAAAATAATCAATTAAAAATGTGTTTATCACTGACTGAATATTTACGGAAGAAGGGAAACATATCTGTTGGCTGTGATTAGTTTGTAATGGGATGCCTGTCTGACTACTGAGCGTGGCCACTTCCTGTGTCTGTCCTTTCAAATTATATTCCCACATGGTCCAGTCATATGGGTTTCATTTTGACAAGGCGCAGTTTGTTCGTTTTTTCTGCGACTAAGCGGCCATCGAAATCTTGCTGACTAATGGCCTTTCTGGTCGACTAACGTTTGGTAAACATTTTAGTTAAATTTAGCGATTAATATTATTATTATTATTATTATTATTTTTTTACTTTTTTGACCACTTTGAGGAACTTCACAACACACTGAAGAAAATCCCTGACATACTACTCTTTCAACATAGTAAGGGGAACCTTTAGCATTTATTTGATGCTGTGTTTCTGTCTACCTCTTAAATGTGATATTCAATGGCCTTTTAGCTGTTTTCGTTTTGCTCTCAGTGAGAGAATGTCTGGCACTGAAACTAGTGCTAGACTGTGTTCACAAGATACCTTGCCAACTTTATCTCCTGCAAAACACTGAGTTAAAAAAGGCCAAAAGCATTGAAGTTCAAATATAAATATACAGTACAGGCCAAAAGTTTGGACACACCTTCTCATTCAATGCGTTTTCTTTATTTTCATGACTATTTACATTGTAGATTCTCACTGAAGGCATCAAAACTATGAATGAACACATGTGGAGTTATGTACTTAACAAAAAAAGGTGAAATAACTGAAAACATGTTTTATATTCTAGTTTCTTCAAAATAGCCACCCTTTGCTCTGATTACTGCTTTGCACACTCTTGGCATTCTCTCCATGAGCTTCAAGAGGTAGTCACCTGAAATGGTTTTCCAACAGTCTTGAAGGAGTTCCCAGAGGTGTTTAGCACTTGTTGGCCCCTTTGCCTTCACTCTGCGGTCCAGCTCACCCCAAACCATCTCGATTGGGTTCAGGTCCGGTGACTGTGGAGGCCAGGTCATCTGCCGCAGCACTCCATCACTCTCCTTCTTGGTCAAATAGCCCTTACACACCTGGAGGTGTGTTTGGGGTCATTGTCCTGTTGAAAAATAAATGATCGTCCAACTAAACGCAAACCGGATGGGATGGCATGTCGCTGCAGGATGCTGTGGTAGCCATGCTGGTTCAGTGTGCCTTCAATTTTGAATAAATCCCCAACAGTGTCACCAGCAAAACACCCCCACACCATCACACCTCTTCCTCCATGCTTCACAGTGGGAACCAGGCATGTGGAATCCATCCGTTCACCTTTTCTGCGTCTCACAAAGACACGGCGGTTGGAACCAAAGATCTCAAATTTGGACTCATCAGACCAAAGCACAGATTTCCACTGGTCTAATGTCCATTCCTTGTGTTTCTTGGCCCAAACAAATCTCTTCTGCTTGTTGCCTCTCCTTAGCAGTGGTTTCCTAGCAGCTATTTGACCATGAAGGCCTGATTCGCGCAGTCTCCTCTTAACAGTTGTTCTAGAGATGGGTCTGCTGCTAGAACTCTGTGTGGCATTCATCTGGTCTCTGATCTGAGCTGCTGTTAACTTGCGATTTCTGAGGCTGGTGACTCGGATGAACTTATCCTCAGAAGCAGAGGTGACTCTTGGTCTTCCTTTCCTGGGTCGGTCCTCATGTGTGCCAGTTTCGTTGTAGCGCTTGATGGTTTTTGCGTCTCCACTTGGGGACACATTTAAAGTTTTTGCAATTTTCCAGACTGACTGACCTTCATTTCTTAAAGTAATGATGGCCACTCGTTTTTCTTTAGTTAGGTGATTGGTTCTTGCCATAATATGAATTTTAACAGTTGTCCAATAGGGCTGTCGGCTGTGTATTAACCTGACTTCTGCGCAACACAACTGATGGTCCCAACCCCATTGATAAAGCAAGAAATTCCACTAATTAACCCTGATAAGGCACACCTGTGAAGTGGAAACCATTTCAGGTGACTACCTCTTGAAGCTCATGGAGAGAATGCCAAGAGTGTGCAAAGCAGTAATCAGAGCAAAGGGTGGCTATTTTGAAGAAACTAGAATATAAAACATGTTTTCAGTTATTTCACCTTTTTTTGTTAAGTACATAACTCCACATGTGTTCATTCATAGTTTTGATGCCTTCAGTGAGAATCTACAATGTAAATAGTCATGAAAATAAAGAAAACGCATTGAATGAGAAGGTGTGTCCAAACTTTTGGCCTGTACTGTAAGTTCAGTTAGTGGAAATAGATGAAAAAAAAATAGTAAACTTAACGCACAGTTTTGCAGCCCACATCCTGCTCCACTTCATCTCCAGTGGGTTTTGAGGCACTCTTCTTCATACAAATGTAGCCATGTTTCTCCTCACACACACGGTCAGCCCAGTTTCCATTCTGCAACAATGTACCATTAAATATTTATTTATTTGGAGACTGGATGTACTGGAAGGTACTACAGTAGATGCACTGGTAAATCTCATGTCAATCAAAAGTACCAAAGTCTTAAAACTGCACAAATTTAATGTCATGTTTTAGATACTGACAACTATGTATACATATATATGTGTGTGTGTGTGTGTGCGTGTGTGTGTGTGTATATAAAGCCTACTATACTACTACTACTACTACTACTACCACTTTAATATATATATATATTCGATTTAACACATACTGCTGTCTGATTTTTAAAAAAATGAAATTTGATGTCACTTTCTTTGTTTTTAGGGTATCTGTGTGTATATACATAAAGGTGCACCATTCCCACACACGCTCCTTACCTCTCCCCTGATGAGAACACAATCCTGTAGATTAGTGGAGACAGCAGGTTTCCCAAATTCCCAGCTAGTGAAGCTGACAGTCGAATGATCAATCCACTCAAACAGTCCCTCTGTCTTTCTGTCATTCAGTCCAATCCAAAGCTCATCGGTGGATGCTGCAGACATGGACAAAAGGAAAATATTTTTCATTAATTCATGCATTTATTCATTCATTCATTCATCTGCACATGGTATTAGGGCTGGGTGATACGGAGAATATCGATTATCACCGTATTTTTGACTGAATACCTCTATCAATAGTGTGATAATATTGTCGGGTTGACTTTTGGTGTTTTCACAAAATATTAACACAATGAGTTTTTAATAACTAATCATCAGTAATGTGGATATAATAACATAAGCCTTATTCACAGGGGAGGAGTATTACCTGCATACCTCTAGTAATTTGTTTTAATGGTGTGTGATCATAATCCCATGTGAATCTGCCATGTCCATAATTTGTCAAGTAGATATTCCACCAAAAATGACCTACCATATTTGACCGAAAACAGAGGTCATGTGATAGAAGTCCCGTGTAAATTGGCATCTTGGTGATTAACATCATTGCGAAGAAATGTTTCAGAAGTGTAATACTGGCCTTCAGTGAAAAAGTGCAGAGGAAAGCACAGGCCATGCATTTGAAGGATAGTTATGTTTGCATAGTTTCTACTTAGTGCATGTCTACAAACTACTGTGAGATAGTCCTGCCATCCTGAGGTGAACAGAAAAAATGCAAAGTGATCTGGCTTGATTAACCAATATTGTGTGGCAGGCCACATATAGTATATTTTGAAAGTCAAGCCAAGGACTGTTTAAAATTGGCCCGGGGGCAAAGATTGGCCCCTGGGGCTGGACTTCAGACATGCCTGGTTTAGACAGTCATCAAGTAACTAAAGTGATCATGAAAAAGATGTGTCAGGATACGTCAACTTCAGCCCAGCACATGACAATGAATGACTGGAGATTGTAAATTCTTTTTGAGGTAGCTTTTCAGGGCAGCACATCAAAACCAGATCGTAGGGATTAAAGGGATGTTCTTTGTTGTAACAATATCTTCCTTAGAGATAAACCTTTTTTGATTTGATTTTTTTTTTCACTTACTGTATCCAAGTTGAGACATGACAAAGCTTTGGTCCTTCACATCACGCATGCTGACTAGGTCCGCTCCTTTGGTATGACACTCTCTCTGAGCATCAGACCACGTGTTCTGAGTACGATTAAGGTAGAAGCAGTGGCCACTGTAAGGAATCCAAGGTCTTGAACAAAACCCTGTCTCAACAGCTGACCATGAAAAGAAAAATTAAATATAAGGACTTAGTCAAATACATAACATAGCTATACAGTTTTGAGGGGATGTGTAGAGCAGAATAGAATAGATCTTCTTCTTTACCTTGTGTAGGCAATATCCCGGCCTCTTCACTGTAACAGATATACCCAAATTTCTTGCTGCAAAGTGAGCTTTGCCAGGAGTACTGTACAGCAGGATTGACAATTGCACAGTTCTGTGCAACATTAGAAACGGGATGCCCTAAAACAAGACGGTGCTTGTCAGATTTGTTTCATAGTCTCACACTTAACTGACAGCAGTTTGTGCCATGTGAAACCAAAAGTCAGTGTTGTTTTAACATAAAGTATAAAGTTACATCATTTATATATGGATGTCACTCATTCAACCAAGTAGTTTTGTTCCCAAAACCTAACCCCTACCGTTTCATAAGATTAACCACTTTACAATGTGTTTAAACTGTGTGTCAAATAGAAACACCAAATGGTGTCTTGTGCATAGAGAGAGGGCGTGACAACATGTTTACATTTGATGACCTGGGAATTAGCACGGGAAGGTCCTTTTGATCAAATAGCTACACAACAGCCACACACAGAGCAGAAGAGTCAAGCGGACAGGATGAAGCCTGCCCTTTGGCTGAGTTAATGCTGCAGTTTTTGCTTATATGGGCTTTGGAACGTAACTGGTATGAAACAATCAGAAAATAAGGTTATATTTCACTGATTCACTGCTTTGATCTCATCAGAGTCACTCCTTGTCTTCATTCATTCTCTAGCTGGGTTGACCACAGCTGCAGTCCCGTTTAGTTGAAAAGGGGGGGCAAGTTTGAATGTTTTGATTTCAAACAGCAACGAAGACCTCCTCTTAATATAAGCCCTTAATATACTGTATATCAGAATAGAAACACAAAGAATTAAAGTTGAGCACAAACCCACCTGAGTCCCATTTCAGATAGCGGTAGGGCTTCCCATTAGACCATTTCCAGCCATGTTGTGGATCCAGGATCAGCCCAGTCCAAAGCTTAATGCCCCTACGACCTAGTAGTGCTGTTGGGTACATGAAAAACAACAATGACAAAAAGACATCAGTCTTTACCTGTGTCAGTAAATATTAGTAAGGCTCAACGTTTCTGTTTAGTTTGACAACAGAGCAGTATCTATTCAAACATTCAGATACCATCACAAGTATAGCATTTAAAAATATATTAAAATAATCTTTTTAACATTTTAGTATATTAATTGAAAAACAAATAACACTACAATTTTTGTATTTGCCTAAATACATACTCTCTTTATCAGTACATTCAGGATAGAGTTAACTTACCTATTATGTAAGCCTGCTCATGAGGATCGGTGATACTGAGCAGGGAGGCACCCTGCTGTTTGCAGCTGGCGTCAGCCTGGGCCCAAGTCAGAGCTGCTCCTGTGTTGAGCTGGTAATATGCTCCTGTTGTTGGGTGTTTAGTCCAGCCATCTTTAGCTATAAATGCATATACAAAACATGCTTATGTTATGTTTGGTTCAAAGTATAAAACTCTCTTTCTGCAACCTAAAGCTGTATATTTCTCTCTTAATAAAATTATGCAGGCTGACTTAACTACAAGCTAGTGGTAGGTTCTCGATCAGATGGTGCCTGTAGGCGTCACCTGACTTTTCGCAAGGTTTGTCAACTTTTAAAACCCTATAAGCAACTGGAAAAATTTGAGGAATGGCGAATTTAGAGCAGACCATGTAATATTTCTCAGTGAAATCAAGGCAGAAATGTCAGTGTGCACATTTAGTAATTGTTTGTTCTAGGTTATTTTACTTGATAACTTAGATTTTATTTTTAGTTTTAGTTTTGAGTTTACAAGACTGTTCTAGTGTCTCTCTGTTGATTGTAGATGTAGATTGAGATGCATATTGAGCTTCTTTCAAAATAACTGTTAGAGTAAGGCTAGTTAGAATCATTTCAGCTTAGCTTGACTTCTTTTTAAAGAAAGTCTTAGTTTAAAAAAAGTAGTTAGGTTGATAGCACTGGCTCCTATATACAATAATGGCAATACAATATACTCAAGCATTGTAAGTATGGCCCTCTCCCACTACAGTATAAAAGAACACGTGTTTTCACAGGCAGCACTCACAAGTAACTGGGCAGTAGCCCCAGCGTTCACTTTGATATTTGGTCTCAACCGCACACCAAAGAGTCTTCTCTGGAGAGTCAAGTGTGGTGCAGTCTGAGAACCACTGGTCTTTGTAGTAGAAGGGAAACATGCACGGCAGTCCAGCTGCATTTCCATCAATAGTGTAGAGTTCTAAGAATGATAAGAACAAAGTCAAGATTAGTTTTAGATTATGTGTACATTCAGTTAATTACCTCTTATGACAACACATGATAAACCACTTCAAAACATGATGCTAAATTCTACTTAAAATGCGGGATAGAATGCTGAAAATATGTGTTTCATATTAACCACAATTTATATTCAGAATAATTAAACAATTATGACTGTATGGTATATTCGAAGTATATAGCAACATATGGGTAGTTGTTTACCAGTTTGATCTTCTCTTGGATATAGGTAACATGTAAATCTATATAAGAATCTCTGAAACTGCCATCTTTGTGATTTTATTTGAAATTCTATGAAAATGGTTATGATTTATTGTTACCAGTACAAGTCCTTCAAAACAACACTGTTTTAAACTGTACCTCTATATGTTCTTGTACAAGCACCATTGGGCGTCCCTGTAATTGTGAGGTGGTTATTGGGTCCTACTGTTTTGGAGAGAACTGCTGTGTTATCTGCAGTGAGCTCAATGTAGAGCTGCTGGTCTTTAAGGGCGAGCACTGTTCCATTCTTGCATTCCCACTTTTGGAGGTCGCTGTTTTCGTCACAATCATAGAGGCTTACTTCACTCCCCACACTTTTCCCCTGGACTCCCAGGCATTTCTTCTTTTGTTGAACCAGAAGTCGGTCACCAGTTGTCCAGCGTATATCATTGCATTGGTTATTTGTTTTAACCAAACAAAAACCAGTGTCCTTGTTAGTTAGTTGAAATGGTGAATCTGTTGACAAAGAATTACACACTTTTAAATATTTATTGCAGAAGAAATCAGAAAATCCTACAGCTAATTGCACAGTCCATCACAGGGGTTGTTTTAGTCGCTTTCATATAATTAAACAATAATACAAAAAACATAATAAACAGAAATTTAATAAGCAAACAAAGTTCCAACCATTTCATGTCTGCAACATATAGATAAATGAAACTGCAGTCACGTAGATACTGAACTGTTGCAAATATACAGGAATTCATGTAACGCAGGTGACACACACCAACAACATGCACATTGACACATGGTTAAGGACACAATAGTTTCACATAAAGAGTAGAGTGCACATCTAGATCAATCTTAGTTGAAATACTGTACCGTCTAAAGCCAAACAATGTAATGTTTGGATGATGAGTGCAAAGGCTGTCAGAGTTATCTTCATTGTTGGTATTCTTCAGAGATGTCATATAGCTTAAGTCCTCATCCATGCATTTCTCACAGAGGATTTAGGAGTTGTATAAATGTCTGTCAGTAGTGTTGACACATCTTGTGTCTCAGTGAAAGTATTGTGTAATATTCACAACAGGGAAGTTATCATAATGCTGACCTTGGGTTTTTTTCTTTCTTTCTTTTTTTTTTTTTTTTTTTTGTCTCAAAAAGCAAATGCTGGACGAGAATTGATGCCAGATTGTCCCAAATGCTTTAAATCTTTTGAAAACATTTTTAAACATTAGCTACTGTTTGTTGTGTTTGGTGGAATGGCTTGTTCAGTCATGTCATGGTTGCACTGAAAAACACTTCCCTGCAGAAACAATTCAGTTGTGTGGTTAAAAAAAGCAGTACTTATAAAGACTGAAAACTTTTCATACGTTCATAGTTTAACTTTGTATTTACTGCATGCCGGTGTTAAAGGTTATTCATTGAAGTTTCTGTTTTGTTCTTTAAATAGATATCTGACTCAAAACCATTGATCTCAAGCTATTAAACAATTGTTAAACAATAGCAACTTTAATTTCAAAAGTTGTAAAAATAGTTACAATATTCTTGTGAATAAAAATGTTCTGGAGCTCAATTCTGAAGCTGTTCTGTAAATAGCTTTCCAATTTATAATAAATAAAGCAACTTCTGATCAACCCATATCAGTTTCAGGCTTAAAACACAAAATTCTGGTCTAAATCACAGCTGCAGAAAATGTTCACATTATTTGACTAAAAAAATATATGCATTTTAACATCAGTTTGGAACACTCTAGCTAGTAGCTACTTTATAGTAGGCTGTACATAATCCTGTACAGAAATAACTCCACATGTGTTCATTCATAGTTTTGATGCCTTCAGTGAGAATCTACAATGTAAATAGTCATGAAAATAAAGAAAACGCATTGAATGAGAAGGTGTGTCCAAACTTTTGGCCTGTACTGTATGTATGTATATATGTATGTATATAGTTTCTACACAACCGAACCTCTTGCAACTTTATTGGGTCATGAAACAGCCACCTGCATAATGTTAAATAATGTTACCTGTTACCATGGCACTGTCTTAATGAGCCTACGTCATGCATGATTAGCCAGTAGCTTTCAACCCATTGTGTCACAGCTAAAGCTTCTAACATTAACGTTACTTAGCAAGAGCTTAACTTTTTCTTAAACTTTAACTTACAGTGGGCTGCTTGGTCACCGCTAATATAATAATTCTAATAATAATAAGTTCATTCACTCACCTCGGCTGTCAGCTAGCAGTATCGTTGTCTTCCTGTCAACTGAATTCAAGTTTTCTGCGTTCCGTCGATATATCAGATAACTTCCTGCGTGTGGTTTCAAAATAAAAGCTGTCTGGTGTGTTAATATGTTTACCATGCTGTTTGGGGCTTATTCTATTTTTTTCTCTTTGAAATTTTTACAGAGGTCTGGACCTCGGTGACCTCATAGTTTCTTGTGTCGTGTTTGTTTGTGAGTATGAATGTAAATGTATTTTATGTTCGCTGCATTTTTGGTTGATGAACTTGGTGAGACCCCAGGAAAAGTAGCTGCTGTTAAGTTCCAGCAGCTAATGGGGATCTAATAATTAATAAATGAATAGCTGGCCACGGCCATGAACAACATGATATGTTTTTCAGGGTCTCTTTTGTCAGTGCAGAAATGCTACCTACTGCTAAAGATGGCTTTCCAATATGTCATATGTGGAGTTCTATCTTATTGTGACATTGTGTATGAGCTTGTGGGCTGAAATGTGTAGCATTACTTGTTTGGTCTTATGCATATGAGTTGATGTTGTGCACTGTGTGGTCTTTCTTGCTCTTTATACTACATCAGCTGCTCTCAGCATCAAGTATTGATGGATTTAAATTTGAGTTACTTAAAAGTCTTTTCCATTTCAGAATAGACACTAAAGAGTGTCAATATCACATCCCGGGGCGATGACAAGTGTTGGGATTTGATGACTTTGTAATGAAAACAGGCTGGACTCTCATAAGCCCCTTTACCACCGTAGGAACTTTTATCATTTACCCGGGATTTTGAAAAACCTTGTCGCGTCTCCACCGAAATTACCTGGGGAAAAAACTATCCCTCAACCCTAAACTTTGCCTGAAAAATGTACCTAGTAGGGGGGTAGGATTTTTCAGATTTCCCAGAAATCTTGAGGGGCAGGGCTGTTTCCTGAGAAACGCTGATTGGTGGAACACACACAGCCAGTGTGGCTGCAAACTTTATTTCATTTCCACAAGCTTCACTTCATTTGTGTTTTGATTAATGATGGGTACTGAAACCCGGTACTAAATTAGCCCCGAGGCTAAATTGTCAGAGACCGTAGTATTGATAAGCACTAACACTATCGGTTCTTTTATTGGTACTTTTACACATTTTGGTTTCATTCATTATCATCCTGCAGCCTCTCCTCTGTGCTCTTTGCTGGCGCTGAACTCCTCCACATATACACACACATCCACACACACGCCTAGACGACACAGTAACCGGTGAACAGCCGAGCGGCTGCGGTGGAAATGAAGTGAAGATAACTCGAAAATGACTTGAGTCAACGGCAGCTACACTTGTTACTGTAAATGACATTAACCTACATGTGTTCAACAAAGCATGAACATGTAAACACGCAGACAGTGATATTCAATATGCTCCGTCCACAGTCTCTCATCCACCGACACTTACGTTATGTCTTACACAAGGACATCACGCTAGTTCAGCTGATAGCGAATTGTTACTAATAAGCTCACGTGACAGCTGGCTGTATGTAGACTAACTTAGTTTGACACTTGTCTTAAAATAAAAGAGCCCCTCTTCTCTCTACCAGCACTAATGTTAGCATGTTACCAGCCAATAAGCTGGCGGAGCCAAATACAGGGCCCACGCTGAATCATCTACGTCATCAGCCTGATTTGAATAAATTTACCAGAACTTTGGGGTGCGGTGGAAACGCAAATCACACAGATTACCAGGAATTATTTTACCCAGGTAAATAAATTCCTGGAAATAAAAGTTCCTGGAAATGTTGGTGGATACCCCATACACGCTATACCCCATCACCTTAACATGCAAATGCTTTGTCTGTATCAAGTTTTAGGAAATTATTAAGTAAAACTGTATTTCACACTATGATGGTTAAACTTTGTGTGCTGAACTGTTGGGGTTGTCTAGCCTGAGTGTCAGACTGAAGCTCGCAGAACCTTCAGTCTGACATCGCCTCCATTGAAGGCGATTTACAAGGGGAAGGGAATTTGATTTTTCCCTAACCAATCAGTAGAGATCAACGACTCACCCAGAATCTGACGTCATTAGTATCCATGCCTCGGGGGTGCCGAAAACAAGCGAGCATTGCTCGTTTAAAATGTCTCCGTCGTTGTGCACACCCAGCTGCATAAATCCAGTTTAGCAGCTTCCTTAATTTGGTCCTCCATTAATGCGAGTAGTGGCGAAATACCTCAATAGCATCGTTAATGTGGTCTGTAGGATCTGTAGCGGTCGCCATTAGCGTGGCGCTGATTGGCTAATTGCTAGACCCGCCCCCACCCCCCGCGTTCATTGGTCCGTCCATCGTTTGGACAAGATAAATTGCAAATTCATTGCAGTATGCCAGACCAGAGATGCAAGCCTACTCAGTTGAGTGGGCGGGGTCTACGGTCTGGAACCAGGCTAGGGGTTGTCCGTACAGATCAGTGGTCTGCTAAACAATTAGTACTATATAAACATAATTTGTAAGACACGGGGTGACTTATCCCTATGCCAAACAGACAGGCAGTAGTTAGAAAGCAAAAGGCATTTGGTGATTTCATTGGTTGATACCTCTGCCTTTGTATGCTAATACAGGCAGCTGAACAATTCTAAGTCGTGGAGACATGATAACATTTCATGAATTAGTATCAGCTAAATGATCAAGTCTGATGCTAAAGTCTGTCCTCATTGGCCCACACCCCTTAAGGTATACTTCACTCACAAAATATCAATTTCTAAATAAATTAGTCATGCTGTGTTACTTTGAATTTGTAAACTTGTTTTTTTCTCAGCCGCGTCCATGGAAAATGGGAAACATATTAATGTGACTGACAACAACAAATGTCCATTTACAGACCCTTACAAACTCTCACACAACTTGTACAGTAAAATCCAAATCTCATTTATCCAGTCTTATGCTCAGTACATCTCAAACACATGCATTTCTACAAAACAACAACAACAAAGAGTATTGTTAGTATTGGATTTTGGCTCTGAAGAGAGCATAGAGTAAGTGAAAATACATGCGTTTGTGAAGTATTGAGCATACAACTGCATAAGTAAGACTTGGATAATACTGCTCGACTTGTGTAAGAGTTTGTGAACAAATGTTTTGATATAGTTTTGCTGTTGTTAAACATTGTCTTAATCCATCAATAAATCAAAAATTTTCACCATTTTACGTGGAGACATGCGAGAAAAACAAAGACATCTTCATGGATACAAGGTAACTCCGCATGCCTAATTTACACAAGATGTTTGATTAAACGGTGTGATGTTGAAGTACTAACTTAATTATTTCTGTGCTGTAAATGATTTATACATTATATTGTTGATTTAGCAAGGACAAGGTTTTAGACAGTACAATTTGGTTGATTGCATCCTTTTTGAAAAAAAAAAATGTTATGTTCAAAGAGGAAGTGTCCTCTGTGAATTTGAGAAGTGAGAACATTTGTGTTGAGTAAGCGGTTAAAAAAGTGAACAGGTGAAACATGATTGCACAAATTACTCAGTAGACAAAGCAATCTGGCAACATGGAACTTAAACTGCGGGTCTGGAAATCCTTGGTGAATCAATATATCTGGCCATAACATTTTCTCTGAAGAATCTTTGGCTTCCAAATGCATCTTGTCCGGGCCTGGGTTATGTATCAAAATTGTATCAGTATCTCGATATGAGATTATATATTGTCTTAGATTTAAGATATCATTATCACAATCCTTGGTCATGTTATCCTTGTCAGATGTCAGTGAATTTTCAGTTCTTCGGAAGTTTTGACCATCGGCTCGGCAAACACCAGGACAGATAGATGTTGATAACTGCAAATTTGATTTTAGGACTGGCTACATGATGAGCATTAAAAAGAGATGGACAAAAGGAAAGGTTTAATGTTTAAAGTTTGCCAAAATGCAGTTTTCAAGCAAGTGTAACACACTACATGGCCCCACTGATGTGTGCTGTTTTCTTTTGATCAAGTCAAATTACCAGGGCAAACTGTTCAGTGTCCACTTTACACAATCTAAAACACATAATGCAGTTTTGAATTCTCAGCCACATCTGTTGAATACAACCTTTCATCAAGGAGAAAACGCTCCCTCTAATAGTGTTCCTTTTTCTCCAGGTTATTTTACTGGCTCTAAATAAACCTTTTTTTAAAAAATCCATTTAATAATTTAATATATTATGAATTTTAAAGATTAATCAATGTTCTTTTTTCGTTTACATTATTTTTGCCTGAAAAATAATCGACTAAAAGTAAACACTCTAATATGCGAATCAAGCTGAGTAAAGATAAACATCTAAATATACATTCATTAAGCTTTCTCTTTAAAGTTAGAAAAACAGCCAAAACATTCAGTGTAGATACACAAAGGTTGTTATTTTCAATGTTTTTTAATACAATAGTTTGAATTCTCATTTGCAATACATGTCTTAGGACTCAACTGGATTTCTAGACAGATAAAATGTCATCTGTAATATCTTCAAGGATGATGAAATGCAGCAATGGTATACTGTCTGTCTTAACTGTCTTTCTTATAGTCCAACAGGAATGTTATTCATTTTGCCAAGTTCAAAGTCTAGTACACATTTCACAATCCTAGCAAGCATAGTACCTTAAAGTAAAATATGTTATGAATCAATGACTTTAATCAGTCAGTAAATTCTGGTGTCATAAAATATACAATTAAACATTATTTCAAATGATTACAAATGGAGATTTATATATCAAATAAGACATCCTACATCTTAAATTATTTTGTTCATTAAAACCAGTTATTGCCAGCTACACTGAAACATCTCTCATTTCAAAACAAAATGAAATTCTTGTCAGAGTGCCATCAAAATTACATTGTACATTGTATGCCCCAGTAGATTCTGCTGGTATTTACATTACACAGTTAGAACAGGTGCAGGGTTCTCCTCTTCTGCATTTGCTACCAGTTTCTTGGTGTCGACCAGACCAGGCTGGAACCGCTCATTGTTGAAAAAGAGTGGGTTGTCAAAGGTTGAGAACTTTTCAGGGATAGGTAAGCGGCGACCAGATTTCTTGAAGAGAAATAAGGCGATGACTGTCCCTATGACGATTGCAATAATGACCAGCAAAACTACCAAAGTGATGTGGCCACGGGTTTGAGGTTCCATCGTAGGAGTTACTGTATAGATTCAACACATAGATTATCAGCCAAAAGAAAAAAATGTATAATTATCAGTGAAATTAAAAGTAGGAGGAGATGTTACTTACCCGTTGTCTGTGCCCCTTTTAATAGTTCTAGATATTTAAAGAAACATTAACAACTTAACAAAGAGTGTATAATTTCTGTCATGGCATTGACTTCATACTTCAATATCAAAATCAATAAATGCAGTTATTTTTGATTTAATATGTTTTTTCAGCACTATTTTTTAAAAACACATTCCTGTTATTGTAAAATAATTCCTTTAATTCAAACTGAATCCTAACAACTATGATGATCTCACCTTTGGGTGCTTTGCAAATATATCCTCTGTCATACCACTTTTGGCCAGTTGTCCACATCCCATCTGTAGCTCTTATGGATCCAAAAGTGCTTCTCCCATTTGCACTTTCACCCCAGTTAGTGTAGTCCAGGGGGGTTTTATCCAACCACTGCCAAGTGCCTGGGGACAAATAAAAATTCAGTGAGTTTCTTTTCTTGTAAAGTTTCTTTTTGTACCAGATTAAGTTTATTTAATTTGATACTTTGCACAGAAAAAATATTTTGCAACACAATTTTTTTTTCCAAATGTGCCTCTATAACCGATAACTTAGTATTTCCTTTATTATTTTTACTTTGTGTATTGAACCCAAAGACCACTCGGGAGCAGCAGAACAAGCTGTAAAAACAAAACTAATATGTTATCACTTTTATGTAGTTTGTTATGACCAAACACATTAGCAGACAGTTGCCCAACAGCAAATACAGAACAGCATTAGCATTGCAGATGTGTCACTGGCTATTGGATGAATGTAAATCCAATGAATAGTTTCCTCTTTGCTGTGTTTTGACTGAGGGAACTATATTACTTAAAGGTTCTCCTGTTTGTGTACAAAGCCCTTAATGGTCTGGCCCCATCCTACATCGCAGACCTTCTATCCCCCTATTCTGCGCCCAGGTCCTTCAGGTCAGCTGACCTGGGGCTCCTGGCTGTCCCATGCTCCAGACTTATGCGCAGGGCTGATCGTGCCTTTGCTGTGTCTGCCCCCATACTGTGGGACAGCATCCCCCTCCCAGTCAGATCCGCCCCCATCCATTGACTCTTTTAAGTCCAGGCTCAAAACCTACTGTTGTTCAGTAGTGTTTGAGTCCCTCTGTTGTGGTCTTCCCTGACACATGCCTGTGTGTGCTGTGTCTATAGATGTGTGAGCTGTGTACCTGACAGTTATGTCGTCTCTTATGTATGGGTTTTTAGCATTTTATTCCTTTTGTACAGTACTTTGGTCAACGTAAATTGTTTTTAAATGTGCTTTATAAATAAAATTGAGTAATACTATGATCATGACTAGGTTAATCAGAGATTGTTTTCGCTGCCTGCTGCAGCTGGCCTAGCTGTTGTCAGAACAGCCTGGAGCTTAGCACGCTTAAAATTGGGGAAGTGACACCTTTACTCCATTCTGAACTACAAAATGTAAGTTGTGGAAAACCCTCAGCTTTCTGGGATCCACCATCTCCCGGGATCTAAAGTGGACATCACACACTGACACGTTACGAAAAAAGGCTTAGCAGAGGTTTCTGTGCTAGCTCAAGAATTACAACCTGTCTGAGTAGCTACTGATACAATTGCAATAGTCTGTTCTCTGCACAATCATCACAGTGTGGCCACCAAGGACAGGAACAACGGACAGTCACAACTGCAGAAAAAATCATTGGTGCCAACCTGCCCTCACTTTGGGAATAATACACCTCCAGAGTCACAAAACGAGCAGAAAACATCCAACCCAACCACCATAAAAAATGTTAGCACTATACATTTCTGTAAACCATGGATACGTTACATTTGCAGGTTATCATGTAGCTGATACATTGAAACTTAATGTTTCAACACGCTGTAGTTAACATGTTGTTTAGGCAGGTTTAGGCACAAAAACTTGGTTATGGTTGGGAAAAGATCATGTTTTGGCCAGAAATATTCTATTTGGGGGGCAGAATCCTGTGTCTATGAAAAACAACCCCTTTTCCAGGCAGTCTCCTGGCGGGAAAAGAAGCAATGTCTCTGTAAAAAACAACCACGTTTTGGGCCACAGTCCCAGCAGGAAAAGCAGCTTTGTCTTGGTAAAAACAACTGTTTGGCGCTAAAAAGCAGCTGGACAAACAGGGCTGGGTTGCTAAAAAACGTCATTGGAATAACAGTGACGGGTTGTTTCAAAACACCCACATTTGGTGCCTAAAATCCGCTGGAAACACAGCAGCACACAAAAACAACAAAAAAACATGTATGTGTATGTGCACACATAGTGTACTTGGCCAGTGAGGCTGATTTGGGTTCATTCTCCATTTGTTGTTGACCAAACATACTGAAGTTACCATACCTTTTTTCAGTTCTCTATTAGGTAGGAAATTAATAATTAAGCTACTTTTGTAATGTTTATGTTTCAGAACATCTGTTTAACATAGTTTTCCTTCTTTATGTTCAAGTGTAGCTTAATGTGTCTTTTCATAAAAGATCAGACAATGCGACTGTACCTCTGTGAGTTTTATATAAGCCGATCCAGAATGATGATTGGCTGTCTCGAAACATTTGTATACTGCTTAGAATGAATGCTTGCTCAGAAGGATCTTCAATGCTTGCAAGAGTTCCACCTTTAGAAACAAAGTAACAAACAAGAAAACAATTTGTCTTTAGTAAAAGCTAAACACAGCTGTCTGATTCAGGATATCGATTATACCATACATGGAGAATCTTTACCATGTCTTGCACAGTTAGTGGTTGCTTCTTGCCACTCAATCCTGTCTGTAAAAATGAGGTAACAATGAGCCTTAAATGGTAGCCAGCTGTTAGAACGCCGTAAGTATCTGGGTTGTTCTGGGTCTTCAGGGCAAAATCCTGGGAAATCACTTGGCTCTGTTGGTGGCACATCTGTGAATGAGAAAAACTAATCACTATTTAGTACATGCTTTCAAATCCAACTGCCTTAAGCACCATTTGACAATATTGTATAACAAGAAAACAATGTCACATCTAAAGCAAAATACAATGGGAACACATGCAACCATGTTCCAAACAGGTAACATCAACATATATTCAACTGAATACAATACAGAGACAAGATATAATGTTCAAACTGAGAACTATTGTTTTTTGTAAATATGCACTCATTCTGAATTCAGTGCCCGCAACACATTCTGAAAAAGTTGGGACTGGGCAACAAAAGACTGGCAGAGTTTGTGTTTGGAGCAATCCACAGGTAAACAGGTTCATCAGTAACAGCTAGATACTCTCAAAATGTAATATAGTACATATCACTAGATACCTTCTATGAAAGTTACAAGTTACTTTACAATATTACTCTCTGTGTAGAGAAATAAGTTACTTATTACACTACTTTTGCATTGTTTTCACCAAATGTCCTCAGAAGAACGAATAGGCATTTTAAATGAATGGGGGTCATGTTGTTTCAAAGCAGGTAATGAAAACACAGAAGCTCCAGTTTGTTACAGTTTGTTTCAAATCCTGTTGTGCGCAGGTCTGACCCATTTATGCATTTAAATACAGTGGTTACCACTTTGTATTAACATCCCCTGCTCATATTTATAATAGTGTAATGATATAGAGCAAATACATAGCCTAGAAACCAATACCCTTGGACACGGGACGGGCAAGCAGAGGATCAAAGTCTAATAATTATGAGATATAGATCAATATCTGTGGTCCTGTCTCATGAAACACAAACAAATGTTGACGTTGGCAAAACAAACAGAATGGCATGCAATTAAGTCACTGTGACAAATACAAATTAATACACTAGAGTTGGAAGACCCACCTGCTACTTCCCTGTGTGCCGGTCGGCTACAACAGCACTGGAGAGAGTTATGCATAAGAATGGGACTGTCTGCTAGCATTGCTTTTCTAGTTGTAGGGGATGTTAATGGAAACATACCTAACATATAGGCTATGTTAGGAAGAGTCGGATAGGAATTTATTAAAATTTACATAAGCCTTACCTGTAGACGTCATGCAAATGCTGCTGATGTTCCGATTGCAGTCAGCAGTTTCCCACTGTCCTTGTGTGTTCGCAAACACACAGTCTCGGTTACTGCGTGGTTCCCATCCACCCCAGTAGGTTGAGGTCATACGCCAGCCATCAATATATCTGAAATATCCGCCAGTCTGACAGCAAAGATTGATCAAACATCATTAATTCAAGATATAGTCCAGTGTGCTACATAATCAGCAAAAGCATTGAAAACATTTAGCCTCTTAAAATGTACTTTTTTGTAATTAATATTTATAGTTTAAAAATAACTTAATTTCAACAATTACAGAAAACAGTTCTTAGGTAAGAATCAGTTTGAGAGGCCATTTGCCCTGTACCTCCTTTTTGTTCAGTCCAATCCACAGAGGAGCTTCGAGTTTCAAAGCTATCAGCTCAGCATACAACTGTGTCCACGTGTTTCGCAGGCTAGCCAGTTTGGCACCATCATCTTCACAGTGCTTTTTGGCTGCATTCCAGCTCATTTGTTGAGTTACAACCTTGATAGAGTCATTAAATATTTTGACATAGCCTGTAGGAGTTGTTGGCTCAGGGGAGTCTGGGAGAGATGGGTCTGTTTAGGGTGAGAAATTAGACAAATTTAGTTTTTCAATTCATCTTGAAAGCAGGATTTCTCTTATATGGATGTTCAAGAGTTATTGTCCTTTTTTGCTTTCCTGAGAAGAATAAAATTACTCACTTATTCCATTTCACTGCCCTGTTTGAATCAGCCTGGTAGTAAAACCCAGTACAACTTGTCTTAAATTTGCACTGTTGAAATCATAATCTTGATCTCTGGGGAATACTGGCACTAGAATCTACATATTGCAAGTTTTGCTTTGACTTCCTGTGTACACTATGTGGCACTAGAAAACACACACTAAACACGCATTATGTTGCTATATATCAAGCACACACCACACATATAAATTTGACTTTAGAAAGACATGTAGAGTCTTATCAAGCATAAGAAATTTTGGACAGATTGGACAGTGCAACTATCTGTTTCAGGTTGAAATGCACAAAATAGCTTCAATGCCAAAGCAATGTTGTTCCAGCTTTTCAAAATTAAGGTCTTAAGATTGTTCTGACCAAATTTGACATAGGTCTGATTAATCCTCAAGGGAGTTTAAGTATAAAACAAGTCAATTTTTGTTGTCAGTAGGTGGTGCTATGGCTATAACCATCTTGTGGCTGGAACTCCTATCAAGAATAAGAAATTTGAGAAGGATTGGACAATGTACACTCACGATACATACAAGAACTGTTTTATAGTGAAACATGAAAAATGGCTGCCATGCAATGGCAACATCATTCCACAAAAACTCAAGATTTGAACAGTTTTTCATCATTGGGTCTTAAGATTGCACTGACCAAATTTAAAGTGGATGTAATTAATTCTCTAGAAGGAGTTTGTTAAAGTACAGTGCTTGGAAATGCCCCAAAATACACAAAAACTCCACAGGCATGGTGGTGCAGTGGTTAGCACTGTCACTTCACAGCTAAAGGGTTTTAGGGTTTGAATCAACCAGCTGTGCCCTTCTCTGTGAAGTTTGCATGTTTTTCCTTTGTCAGCGAGTAGACTTGCAATGATGAATCGGCAGTGCTCGGAATCGGGCCAGATTTTACGTCATCGGCCGTGACCTGTGACCGCCGGTCAGTGTAAAATATGCCGATTTAAAACGCCGGTCAAATTTCTGCCGCGCTGCATGATTGACATCGTGTAACATGAGCAGCGCCTCACCTTAGTCATTCATGCACGCACATCAAAAGAGAGAAGGAAAAAGTTGTTAATTGTCCGTGTTAAACTTAACTGCGGAGCTCTCACTGCTGCACTGTGCCGCTTGAAATTGACGAGGCATGTGTCCGCGCGCTTACTGGCAGGCGTGTTCCGAAGATTTTTATTTTTAATACCTAAATTGCCTGTAGGTGTGAATGTGAGCTTGAATGACTTTGAATCAGGATACACAGTTACGGAATGAATGAGTACAGTGCCTGGAAATGGCCAAAAATCCACATAAAATCCATTAAGGCTGACCTTTGTTGAGTTTAGGACAAGTGTCTTAAATGTGTTTCAGGCCAAGGACCTCTTAGCTCAAAGAGGTACAGAGCAGGGACCCCCTACAATACATATTTTAAAAAACTTGGCCATGAGATAATTCCCTGAATATTTTCAGGGCTTCTCTCATTTGTGTTTGCCTGTAACTGCTAAGTCAGAAGTAGTTGTAGCGTGGCTAGGTGCGTTAGCCTCCTTCACTGAACTTTTGCCGGTAGTTTCTAAGGTGGAGGGTGTGTCAAAGTCTCTTGTTCAAAAAGTTACAAAGTGATCAGTTGGGGACCACAAGAATGTCCATACATAGGAGTAGGTAGTGCATAATACAATAGTACATAAATGTTAGCTTATTATTTTACCTTGCCATTATGAATAAGCATTGCACAGTGAGCAATAGCTAGTGTACATGTTTGCGCAAGGGTTCATGGGTAATAGTTCATATCTGTGTACTAGTTCTGTGACAATCTAAGCCCCTCAGCAAATGGAGGGTGAGTTACATTATTTTTTTATTCAAATAATGTAGATTATTACATTTAATTTTCACTATCCAGTCATGCTAAAATTTAGAATCTCATATCATGCACCCAACACCATGTGCCATGCAAATACTGGTTGAAATTTATTGTGCAGCTAAGCTAATTTTACACTAACAGGTTTCCTTTGTGAACAACCCTTAACATTACGTGCAGAGCGCTTGGTAACATTAAGTGGTAACATTAAATTGGTTGACTAAACATTAAATCATATAATCCCAAATTCAGTTTGCCAATTTTAAGTAGATTACAGTTTACCAGTAGTTGTTAAATTTATATTCTGGGAGTGAGTAAGTTGAGAGTCATTCTGGCCTGTCAGCATGGCAAAGCACCTTGCTGAAGAGCTTCTACAGCTAAGGTACATTGGCAAACAATATAATCTGTATATATAGTAAGGCTATTGAATCGTGACCTTTTTAATTTTTAATACTCACATCTGATCACAGACTCAAACTGACAGGGTTTATAAGTAGGTTTGAATATTTTGTAAGTAAACAGGGAAGAAATTCTAGCATAGAACTATGTCGTGACATGGATGTTTTCTCTGTTATCTTGTAGCCCAAGGGAGTGTTTCTGATCCTGCCCACAATGTGCCGAAATCTATTTCAGGTAGAACATACCATCTGTCAGCACACTGGTAAAGTCTGTAGTGAATTGTTGTTATTATAAGAAAGTACTCCTACAATTTGTATATTTGTTCTTGCATCTGTGTACATGAAAATAATTCGTGTGTGTGCCTTGTCAGCTTACATGGGCTGGGTACCTTGATGTAAGATAGAGCTGTCAGTTACTTTCAATGACGTGTTTTGACAAACACTAGCATATCCAAATTATGAGACCCAAGGAGTTGCAACACATACTGCCTCTGGCTATTGCCCCAACTGAAATGTAGTTTAGCAAGGAGTTCCTAAACTTTTCCATGCCAAGGACCCTCAAATAGATGGAACAGAAACCTTTTGGTGTGGAACCATAAAAATAAAATGAATTTTATTTCTATGTGTGGAACCTTATGCTGTGTCCACCAAAGGTTTATCTTGGGATTAAGGCAAAGATTAGATTAATAAACAACTTTTTAGGTCACTGCTTCGCTAGCTTATCCAAAAAGTGATGAGCCGACCCAATAAGAGAACACACACGAGGCACACAACACTCTTTGTGATGCAGGATGTGAGGTAACAACCCTGGGTGAAACCCGTGGTTTTAGAGAGTCTCCCAGTGATTAGGTTATGCAAATTTGCATTTCCTAGGATAGCGAAAGCATGACAAGTCTTACTTTCCTTCTAACTGGCTAGTATTCCTTGCCTTTGTTGGCTGGATTGGTTAGGTTTAGGCAAGAGGAGTGGGACTGGTTAGGGTTAGGGTAAGAATGTCAGGGTAAGCCAATCGGCAGAGGGTCATGCCTTTGCTATCTTAGAAAGCACAAATTAACTTATAACTTAGGGTATGGCTCCAAAAGGCTTTTTGTAAGTCTTTAAATGTTAAATGTAAAATGTAATATATCACAATGGCGACTTCATTTAAAAATTTGTAGAGGGCGCTATTGAACCATTTTGTCACACCTGGGTACGCCACCCATAAAATATCAAATTTTCCACTCGTTCTGATGTGTCTGCAAAAATTTGTGAGTTCCTGAGCATCTTAAACAGAAAATATATAATAAACAAAGTAGATGCATATAATTCATCAAAATTGTAAACAAAGAGACCCGCAATTTGTCATAGAAGTGTGATGTGTGTCAGCTCTAAGTCCACACAAATGAAGTGGTATTGCACATTATGATCAAAGTATATAAAAAAGTTTTTACCTCACTGTCATAATATATGTGGTGATAACTGTGAATCATTTGTGTCCTCTGCAATGGAAAACCAGGATGTCAGAAATAATTCACAGTACAGCCCAAAAAATGTATTATAAACAATACAGATGCATATAATTGATCACAACACATAATAAAGATAGTATGTACTTGAGGCATAACCTCAGTTTTTTAGCCCCTAAGTTGACATAGTTAGGCCTCATGTACACTAAACATTTTAACTACCCCAAAAGGGTGTTTAATCACTCCAATTTGGATAGCGACGCTGCATCAGAGGAAGATTCACATTTTCATTAGAAACAGTTATCAAAAAGTAGTCCTTTTTTTGTATTTCAGCACATACCTCTTGTACTTGATAATAAAAAAATATCACATTGTCCACTTACCTCAGTACCCCAGTAGCTGTATCGCATTGGTCGCCCATCAGTCCAGAGAAATGGAGTGCCAAGTACACTATGCAAACCAATCCACAGGGCTGTGGTAGATGGCTTGGCCAATTTAGAAGTCAAAAACACTGAAAATGTAACACATATTGATCATACCATTGATTTTTTTTTATTTGTTCCCCAGTTAAATATATAATATCTAAATAAATTATGATAAACTACATATTTCTCAGATGTCCTTGATCAGTGTATGGGTCATCTTAAACTGCACAATTAAAGAATGCAGAAAACATTACCTGAATGGACAGTGGTTTACATTTTACATGGTAATACCCAATGTTGTGACTGTGAAGCTTTAATGATAGCCAAAGTAGTTGGTTGGTCAGTCAGGTGACTCAAGCCAGTTTAGTCTGATTCACTGCTAGATGCAGCATGACAAGTGGAGATTCTGTGGTATGTCAGGCACTATGGCATTAGTCGGCGCTAATGGGCACCTGTTCAGTAAATTGACTATGTTCACCCTAGTGAATTAGTGATTTTTCCACTGTGGTTTAACCTCATTTTTTGCCTTAGACGTTTCTTGACGTCCTCCAGGAGAAAATTACTATGGACTGATAATCTACAAAGCAAAACAACACTTAACAGTGCCTTTTTGCAATTTGTATAAAACTCCTACTGAAGGATAATCAGTGTTGCAGCACGCCACTCTCATTCTGCTTTAGAGACTTCATTCAGTTATAAACTTTACCATATGAATATTTGAGCTTCCTTCCTCGACTGGTCTTTAATCTTGTGTTCATTGCTGACAGTATAAGTCATCATAAATAATACCTGTCATCATGTCTTCATGCCATGATATTATTTATTTAGAAGCTTATGTGGTAATAAGAAGGCTATTAGGTTAACTCACAAGGCGCTCAACATAGTTGGCAGATGAGCGACCCGGTTTATTTGCTATCTTAATGTTACTGCCTGGGCGGGGCATGACGTGCAGCAAAGGGCCACAGGCTGGATTCGAACTCGGGCCACTGCAGCAACAGCCTTGTACATGGGGCGCCTGCTCTACCCACTAAGCCACAAATTTTAATGGAAAAAGGGTATGAGCCAGCTATTGGCCAATTAATTCAGAAGGAATTCTCCTACCCTTCCGCTGTCTCTCAAGACTATTTTGGAATGGCACGGTCGTATCCTGGACTTAGCCAACAGATGACTACAATTAGTTTCAAGAAATAGAAACAAGCTAGATTGTTTTCTTTTTCCTTAGTGTGGAATTATGATGGGTTTAGTCAGGTCTGTCTCCAGCGCTGACACAGTGCTAAAATAAGGAGTGGAGATAGGTCTGATAATGCGAGACTAGTGTTTCACAATCTTTCTGCCGTGATCCCTTGTGGTTTATTTTGTAGTATAATGTTTTATTTATGTAACTGATACCTTGTTAAATCCCAATTTAATGTCACTGTGAAGTAATTATTATTATTCTGGATTACAGATATCACAAACCACATGTTCAACATACCAGCCATTACATTGTATTGGCTTTTTTTACCCTCTCATGTTTAGAAATAAATGTTACTGTGTTTTCTCTAACTGCAAAATCAGGCCAGCCGTGCACAGCCAGACTAGAGTCACCCAGGCTATTGTCTGTACAGCTTTTTCTCAATTTTGTTTCAAGCTTATACCAAGACTATTGAAGTGAACATGGAAGCTTAGCTTGTATTGTTTGTTTTTCTGACTAGTTAAATCTCCTCTCACAGGTGGAGGGTATAACATTCATGCACAGTTTTTAGGTAGCTGAGTGTTGGCTGTTTACTTTATGGCGTGTACAGGTGCAACAACTTCCAGAAGACTATATGACATGGGCGTCACATCTCACTTGAGCATTTGAGAACAAAACACATTGATCACCTAACTAAACGACTTTAATCATACAAAATTTCATCTTCTGCACACTAGAATTTGCACACTCTTTCATTATTAATAGTTTTGGTTTTACTGGCTAAACCATGAATGCCTCAAGTATCCAGATCTACCATATGTACTCTCTATACAACCGTATATAAACCGTATGCTTGCAGTCAACTATTTTGGATTAAGGAAAATAGCGCAAACCTTTGTCAATAAAAAACTGCAGTTGTTCAATAATTAGGCCTGTTGTCTCCAGCTTACTTCATTTGGATATCCAGAAGACACTGACATTTTTATGAAATATGCATGATATGCGTTTCTCAGGAATATAAAAATTATAGTTTTCTTTTAAAAAAAAAATAAAAAAACCACAAAACATACCTTGCACCTTTCTGGAGAGGATTGAGACGAGATTTCCTCCCATTGATTTGCACTGTGCCCTCGCTCCAAACCACGTCTCCTTCTGGTTGGTAATGATGTTGTAACACTATAGGAACATAAAATCAACAGCTTTGTCTCAAAAGGGTAGTAGCTTATTTTTTTTATCCAAATATAGGTTAATACATTGTCATATTGAATGTCCTTTTCATGCACCACCAGTTGTTTCCCCATCCCGCAAATCAACAATAATAATTAAATATGACCTCTGACCTTTGAGTTAAATTTCTCCCAGTTTTGTGGACAGCCACCTTTTGGAGTAACTGTTGGTGGTACAGTGGCGTTGGCAGGTGGTGAGCCACTGCGTTTACAAACGGACCTGTGCTCATACCCACAATTATAAGCATGCCAGAACCCTGTAAGCCAACCCAAAATATTAAACAAGTATATAAGAAAAAACAATGTGCATTTTTACATCCAAAATCTAATCTCAGATTATTCTTCATCTGAAAGGTAAAGAATATCAGATTAATTATCTGAAAGTAAGCCAGTAAAGATCAGTGACTTTTAAGTTATTCACCTGTATATGTAGTCATGGCAGCACAATTCTCATCATTGCGTACGAATTGGGGTTGATTTTCATCCCACCTCTGAAACACCACTGGAGACCCATCCATCCACCTTTTCAGAACACAATAAAATCATTAAAGAAGCACATGTGCTGGACATGTGTGTTGAATTTCAAGTCAATCCGACATATGGTGCGAGGGAGTTGGCCTATGAGTTAAATTATTTTTCAACCTTAATTATAGCTATAGTTTTTTGGATTTATGTGGATTTTATGCCTCCTTCCTGCCCCTTGTTAGCTTTGTTGGTGTCGACTCTTGTCTGCCTCACATCCCGTGATGTATTTATTTACTTTTTTCAATAAATCACTGTGCTCTAGTCTGCCCGCCTGCAGTCCTATCTGTGAAAAATGTTGAATGAGGTCTGCTCTTCAATCCAGTCAGAAAAATCCACCAGATTTTGTTCAAAAAAAGTATTTAACTCCTTCAAAATTTAAGATGCACTAATCGATACTTTATGTATGTGTAATATGAAAGAGATTACTTGTAGAGATGTACTGAGATGTCACTATCTGTATTTGTACTTGTTTAACCAACAAATAATCTCTCTCCATCTGTATTCAGATACAATACCAGGAGTGGGCATGGTTGGCAAATAATATAATATATAACCTAATATTACTTGGCAATGTAACTTTTGTTACAAGCATCAAATTGACTTAATATTGGCATATAATTATGAAATATATTTCCACATCCTCATGCTGTAACCGAATGATCATATCTATCTCTGTATCTCTGACTGAAAAAGAAAGTGTTTTAAAATCTAAAGATTCTAATAATCATAAATTGCAATGATGCTATGTTTGCATTTATTAATATTTTGAGTGGGTTTTTCTAAATGGAAATAAATGAACACAGACTACATCCAAAAACTATGGGTGTTATGCTTCATTTTAATGTATAGATTGTCAGGGTTTGAAATAAATCCAGCTGTCACACTAGATTTTTTTGTCCCACTACTCCTGAGTTTCCCTGAGTCATAGCAGAAAATATCAGGGTTTAGACAGGCAAGCCAAAAAAGTGATACGGCAGCATTCCAAGTTTTAAATTATTGATGATAATGACTTACTACTGTAACACATGAGGTGACGCTTAACGCTTAATGATTGGGTATGACAAGCAATGACTAGTAAAATAAGGTGCTATGTTGCAATCAGAATGGGTATTTTTATTTTATGGTCAGCCATAATGATATGCATTGATCTGAAGAAACATAATGGCTGACACACAGACATGTCAACTGTGTTTTGTTTTTTTTAATAACCAACAACTTCAGGTAGAATTTATATTTGTTTCCACCCAACTGCCTGTGCTTTCCTCATGTAGTGGTGAACTCATAGAACTAACTCTCAACCCTGACATCCCCCTGAGCTCTCAAGAGCCCTTTAGTCTATTTTGGATCATTATTTTTCCTTAGCAGCCAAGGCAGCTCTTTTTATTCTGATGAACTAGCTGCGTGCTGCTTGCCCAGCATTATACAGCAGACATTCAGTTGGATGCTAGCTGATGAACATCCAGCTGTGGAACATATAGCAAGCTAAAGAGACTCATATTTTCCTCAGGGGTTGGTTAGGACTAAAACAGAACTAATATGCTTGGCTGATGACAAAAATACTGATTATTTTTGACATGAAAACGAATAATAATTTTGATGCAGGAGCAATCAAATTATTTTTTTTTTCAACAGACACACAAATCTGACAGTCTGGTTCAACATCACTGGTATCAAGCCAGCCTTGCAACACTTACTATTTAAAAGGTCCAGTGTGTAGGACTTGTGATAAATATGTTTTATTTATTGTATCATTGCCTAAAAACAAGAAGAGGGTTTTCTTTACCTTAGACTGAGCCATTTGCACCACTATGTTTCTACAGTAACCAGACTGGACAAACCAAACATTGGCTCTAGATAGGCCCAATGGCTTTTTTGCTTCTCCCATTGTAGTTCGCAGTCCCTCCGTGATGAGAGCATAGAGCAAAAGTTTTTCTTTTTTCATGTTTTTAGCTGTTTACATCCCTGGGTTCATTTGTTTTGGAGACGAGAGCTTTATGTACAATTTGGCTCACAGTAAAAACCTCTTGAACGTCTGGATCAGAAATGAGGTGAGCACACGCCAAGTCATTAGGACAAAGCTGAGCACAAATGGCAGCCCATCTGGGATGTGCCAAACGGTGCAAGAGAAACACTAATTTGTAACATGAAACTGCTTTATTCAGTGTTTTTACAAGTTTCAATAACCTGCTCTGTTTGTTTTGGAGAGGAAGAGCCCTCTGTGGGTAATTCAGGTCCCAGTAAAAACCTCCTGAACAATGAACACTGAAGGAATTCTAATCTGGAGAGGTTTTAGCTGGTTGCAATCTGCAATCCTGGACCACTGGATGTCACTAAATCCTTCTAAATCTTGCACACTCAGTACGTTTACATGGACAGTTTAATTCCACTTTTAATCGGAATGAAAGGCCATTCCGATTAAAAGTGGTCATGTAAACGGTCATTCCGACTGAAAAATGGTCATTCCCATTGAAAATTAAATCCGATTAAAGGGGGTGGTTTATTCCGTTTGTCATTCCGAATGAAAGAATTTTGTGTGCATGTATACACTCATTACTCTTTAAGTTCATTCCGGTCTTTCTGCGCATGCTCGTTTCCTTGCCCTTCTGGTGCAATGACGTATATAGCGCGCATAGCAACGGGCTGCATAGCAACGGGCTGAGATAGAGCAGTCGGACTCGTTGCACTCACCGGTTTCCATTCGCCACAGCACGGCCTTCTGCCTCCCTTCTCCTCCTCAACAGATGAAGCATTAGCAGAACAAGGTTGTTGTCATACTGCTGCTTCAAGAATATAAGCAAAACACACCCGAAAAAGGCACTAAGAATGGCGTCGTCAAGCATCTTGATATCCGGAGCGAGGACTACAGTGTTTTCTTCCGGTAAACGTAAACACGTAACATCCGCCACGCCCCCTATCCAATCAGAAACCTTCCCTGCCCCAAACCTTGCGCAGACCTGAATGAAGGCGATTGAACTGATCTCCCATGTAAACCCTCATTCGGAATTAATATTTCCCATGTAAACTACCTGGAAACACTTTAATTCCGAATGATTTCATTCAGATTTATTTCATTCCGAATGAGAAGCCATCATGTAACCGTAGCCACTGTCTCTTAAAAATGTTCCAATGAAATTACATAGAGTGCAACATATTATTGAGCTGGTCACTTCATCTACATTTCACATAGTTTGGATACGTTTCTTCTCATTTTCATTTAATCTATTATTCATTATTTAATTAATACTCACCCATATGTTTTATCAAGATCTACGTTCAGGCCTATCCAGTAAGGCCTGTCTCCATAATTTTTGGACATCTACACACACAGAGGAAAACAGTAAAACCAGACGTACTTGCATTGCAGTATGTTTTAATCTCAAATACCACAGCTAAAGAGTAATGTCAGTAATGGAGTATGAATGTCATTCCTCACCCGTTTCCATAAGAAGACACTTTCAGCTTCACTGTTGATAGTTACCAAGTCACTATGCCTCTCTTGGCAGAAGCGTCGAGCTTCTTCCATGGCCATGCTCATAGTGCTGAGATAATACTGAGACCCCCCCCATTCTAGCCACCCATCAGAGGTCCTATTGTAATCTGAAAACATGTCAGAAATGTGTAATATATTACAGTACTGTACATGTATAGGTCAAGATTTCTGTAGCTTTAGCAACGCTAGCGGTATGGCTCTATGGACTGTACAGACAGTCCTGGTCCCCAGAGGTTGAATCTCTTTGGTTTTTAACTGACGTGTACCCCAGCGCCACCGACAGGTTAAAAATTTCACTTCTCTTGTGAAACATCTTGGTACTAAATTGCTACTAAATTTGGCCCCAAATTTTGTACATACAAACATTCGTGATTTCCAGGTGATGTATCCTACTGATTTTGGTAGTCCATTAACTTTCCATCCAGCCCCAGAGCCACAGTGGAGTACGCTGCTTAGCAGACTGTTGGCTCCACACGCTCCTCCATTGTCATTAGATTAGGAGCAGAATGAGGGCAGTGTTGCCAACTGGGCAACCTTTTCACTAGATCTGGCAACTTTTCAGACCTTATTAGTAACATTACTTTTAATAGTCACTAGTGACAAATTTAGCAACTTATTCAGCCCATCAGGAAAGAAAAGACAGAAATAAAGTATATTATATTGTAATTCATCCACATGCATGCTGCTCAGAGTAATCACAGTTCATGGCTCTTCTGCCATCAGGAGCGTCTCTCTCCTCTGTGCAGTAGGTGTGGGAGAGGCAGGAGGAGAGATCAGTTGTGAGTTTCTATGGTTATGGAGACGCTCTTGCTCTCTGGATTGAAAGTGTGAAAAAGCAGAGCACTACAATAAAAGTACCATAATTCTCATGCTATTCAAATATTTTGTTGAGGATTTCTGTATTGAGTCTAATTGTGCGAAGTTGTAATGATTCCATTAATGTGTGATGACATCACCAATATGCAAATGAGCGTGTGACGTCTTCTGGCAGTTATTAGTGACTTTTGGAGCTAAAGCTAGCTACTTTCATTTGAAAAGAGGTGGCAACACCGGGCGCGAGAGAGATGAATAAATTAGACCTCTGCCACTTTTGAAAATGGAAAACAAAGATTTTGCTACCTAATATCCAAACAGACATCTCTTCCTATTTCTCTCCATATTGCTCTGTTAGCTAGCTACTACAACCCACAGACAGTGAAATGCAGCTTTTTATTGACCGGCGTGGTTAGCTAGTTGCCCATAGTTTTATTTGATTGGATGAATTTTGCAAATGCCCCTGAGTGCAGGATGAGTCACCAAACATTCAAAACCATTTAGCTGGTTCTACAGAAAGAGAAAAGATGTAAAATGCTCTGATACTGATTTTTGACATATCTGGCATATACCAAGAGGTACATCATTTATTAGCACAGGGACACAGGATTAAAACTGGGAAAACGTATTTTTCATTTCATGGGGACTTTAATGTTAGCACATAAGTATTGTCATCATGGTGATGTTAGCATTCTAATGTTAGCATTTAGCTTAAGTCTATGTGGTTACATCAAGGAAAGGTCCACTTACCAGGAGGGGCAGGGCTTGGGGGCGGTTTTGGATTGATACCTGTAACGACACAGATGTAAGAAAATATACTCAAAACACAAATAAGAGTACTGGAGTGATAGTTGGCCATGCTGATTTAAGAATATGTTCACCTAAATAAATTTGAGAAAGACACTATCGGTAGGTCAAGTTTGCTCAGTTAACCTTCAACAACGGTTATAAAAGATTGGCATGCTCTTCTCTGACACCTTGTCAAGGTTCAAGGTATCTTTATCATCCCAAGGGGCAATTTGTGTCACAGCCAGCAGTTAAAACAAAGACAACAATTATCACAACAAATAAGTAAACAACCATAAAAGAATACACAGTACATTTAACAGCCATTTAAGAGGCTGATAGCAGCAGGGATAAATGATTTTTTGAACCGATTTGTTCTGCATCGGGGGAGATTATATCTGCGCCCTGATGGTAGCAGCACCAAATTGTCTCTTAGTGGATGGCTTTTGTCGGCCAGGATACATTTAGCTTTATTCATGCACCTAACCTGATACAGGTCATGGAGGTCATTTGAGGGTGCTCCAGCAATTTTACTGCACACCTTCATAATGCCTTACAGGTTTAAAAGAAAGTGACCCGTGCCAGCAGATAAAAGAGAACCTAAGAACAGATTCCATGAAACAGGAATAAAACATTTTCATTAAAGTGGTGTCAACATTAAAAATGCATGTGCTGATGTGCTTTCTTACATACAACATCAACTTGGGGCTCAAAGCACAGCTTGCTATCAATGACAGTACTGGGGTATTTGTACTGCTGCACAAGTTCAACAGATTGTTTGTCCATCACCACAGGGGAGATGACTGAGGGATTTTTACTAAAATCAATACATATCTCCTTTGTTTTGGTGACACTGATATCTAAAAAAGATGATTTACACCCCTGGATAAACAAACAAGTGAGAAACAATTTTACCTAAACGGATCTGGCACACCCATCCTTTGTACGTCTCACAGTGCAGATCGTTCCAGGACCCACGATCATCCTTCCTATACATTTTGAAAACAGCACAAGATTCCACATTGTTTTTATTGTTTGGTTCGTCATCCTCCCAGTGTTGGAACTGCACCTGTAAACAAAAACAAACAATAAAACACACTTATTTATAATTTTATTGTTTATTTAATGAGGTGTCCTGAACTAAAAAATATACTCAACTATTAAAGTAGAACACTATTAACTCACTGGGGATCCATCACTCCATACATATCCGGTGGCTGGGTCAGGGGCACTAAGTCCAATCCAGACTGATTCATAGCTAAAATAGACAATAGTTATATTTAATATTATCATCGTATTGGCCATTAAAGTATAAAACCTATTTGAAAATTGTTAAAATAACATTTTCCCAGTGCTCTGCTGGACACTAGCTAACATTCATCATCTGCTGCAACCAGTTTTGTATTTTCTTTAGTTTTTTACTTTGTCAGGTGACACTGTACCGTTCTGGTAGCTCTCGTAGATCTTCCTGACTGTGGATACTGAGCAGGTCTCCTCCTCTGGCCCTGCAGTAATCTCTGGCCTCGAACCAGGTCTTCCCATCTGACGATGAATGTGAGGATGCAGAAAACACCTTAACCAGAAGACAAAGAGGTTAAACATGGTTTGATAGTGTGACTTTCCAAAAAAACAAATGGTGTTTTATTGTCTTTGTACTCTTTGTTTGTGTGTCCATTGGAGTACTTAATAGCACAAGTGTATGCACAAGTTCATCTTTATTGTCAGAGTGGGCAACCTGAAACTTATGCAAGCTCGCCTTTTTAAGCTTGGCCCACAAGGGGGCAGAAAAGAGATGAATGCAGAATGTCCTAACATTATCTGAACAGATGTAAAATTTTCTTGCCAACATGTTAGCTTGATCATGTAATATAAGGCATTGTCCATACATGCCATCGTAATCAGACATTTATTTGTAATAAAGCGCCCCAGATGTTCAGTTTTAATACAAACACACAGCACTTTCTCTGATGGATAGAAATCTGGAAAGCTAAGGTCCTCATTGTTCTACATATCATGACAACACTTTTTTTTTTTTTGCATTGTATTGCACATCATGTTTGACCCCGCACTCAAAACGTATACTCATTAGCTGTTAAAACCCAGCACTGCGACGAGTGAAGATAGCCAGACCCTTTGCATATATATAAGATGGTTTGTTATTGTGTTACCAATCCAACAGCCAGTTCGAACCCTCTGAATTGGTTAGATAAATCATTCATGTTTACAGAGTTTAAAGAGGGTGGGAGAAAGAAGGCCCTCCTGTTGTACTCCATTACCAACGCCAAAGGCAGCAGAGACTCTGTTGCCCCATATGACCTGCGTATTCTGGTTGGCATACCAATATACCAGGATTCTTGTAATGCTGTCAGACTCAATATAATGCTTTGACTCAATTTCAGAAACAACATTAGGAGATTAACTTGGCCAAAAGTGTTGGAGGCATCAGTAAAGTTGATTAAAAGTTTTTCCTGTCTTACATTCAGCTACTTCTTTCAAGGCATAGATACTCAAATCATTGTCATGGTTAGCCTTGAAGCCAGACTGGTTGTCGGTGGTGCCAAAATATTTACACAAATCTTTCTAGAGTCCTCTCCAGATGAATATACCGCAAACCAAGTTCAACAGAGCCAGGCTCTCCTTGCCTCAGCTGGCTCAACAAACCCTAAAGCCCGGGTCAGAGATAATGGATACCACAAAGGTGGTTATCTATTAATTATTTCTTCTTTAGGTTCTGTGCGCATGTAAATATTCAATCACATAAGTCAGGTCGAAAGGGCAGAAATAAAATCACCCTTTTGGAATTTTTTGTTGTTGTTGTTGTTGACCATACCAAAAAAAAAAATGCAATGGCCCAGATTTTTTACACTGTAGATGCAATATGAAGGAGTGGTTGTTCCAGCAAGCAAAAACTCCCTGTATGTATGTAGGGTATCTGAGTATTACGCTAGAATTATACTTTGAGGTGAGGATGAAGTGGATTTTGGAGCTGTACCTTAAAGCAGTAGTTTCTCGTTCCTAATCGAGCCCAGCTGAATGTACATTTGCTAGGGGAGAGAGTGGGTGGTACAGGGGTTGAAACTGCCCCCTCTGCCAGGTGTTTGCAGATGTATTTCTCCTTTCTGGTGCAGGGCAGCACATCCCAGAGGCCAGCAAAAATCCCCGTTGTCATGGCAACGCAGCCCTGTTGGTGACCTTGCATAGTTGGGGGAAATATTGCAAACTGTCAGTTGTGAAAGCCACTTTCTGCCACATCTTACAGATGAGGTTTAAAATCTCTCCATACCTGGCATTCCAGCATTCCAGTGAGTAAACCTCACAGACTCTGTGTTGGTCCACACAAATAGATCAATGTTTTTCTGGTTTGAGAGGCCTAGCCAGAAGTATTTCTCTGGTCTCATCCCCACCAAGCTAACGAGGAAGGCATTATCCACCCTGAAAAAATTTGCATAATTAGGATCACAGGATTTCTGTTGTCACTAAATGTTGTACAAACAAAACCTTATGTGATTTTTTTTTGTTTTGTTTGTATATCCCAATACACCGTACTTCTGAAATTGAGTATTACTCATAACATTTGGAGTAAAAATACATTTTCTCACGCATTTGAAACATCAGCAAGGTAGGAAGATGAGCTCTTGCAGTCATCTTTGGCTTCGTCAAAAGTTTTGGTCTGTGTCGCTATCAAGTAGCAATACGAGCCATGTCTTCTCCACCCCTGGATTGTTGGAAAACAAAAAGTGAAGAAAGATTATCAATTTTTTGAGAAAAAGGCCAACAGATCCCACCAACTATAATTTCTCAGTTTTCAATAACTTTTAAAACCCTATAGATATCAGAAAAAGTGAAAGATGCTACAATCACAAAAATATTCTATACATTTAAAGCCAGCCTAATGCAGTGTAAGTATCATCAAGTTAAACATTTAACAGTTAATGCTGCATTAATGTTTTTTGACCTCTTGGGGGAACTCTTTACCACACTGACAAAGTCCTGACAAATCATTCTTATACTCTAACAGTAAGAAGGAACATGAGCGCTCATTTGAAGTTATGTTCCTCTCTACCTGTAAATGTAAGAGTAGTATTGAATAGGCTTTTAGCTATTTGTTTGGGTCTGGGTGAGAAAAATATTTAGCACTGAAGCTGCTTGATGCCTGACTGTGTTCATCAATTAACTTGCCAACTTTGTTTGTATGCTTTGTTAGGTGGGCAAGTTGAGTACTGAGAATTTATCAGAGCTTTGCTGCACCAGAGACAACCAAAACACTGAGCTGAAAAAAGGCTAAATAGCTCTGTTTAGCTTTGCTGGATGTTGGTGTTAGGTTGTAACCCTAGGTACGCCCAGGTTAAACTTTAGGAATTTTGACATAAATAAAAATAAGTTAACTTAACGCACAGTTTTGCAGCCCACATTCTGCTGCACTCGATCACCGGTGGGTTTTGAGGTACTCATCTTCATACATATATAGCCATGTTTCTCCTCACACCCATGGTCAGCCCAGTTTCCATTCTGCAACAGATACAGTTGAATATGTATTTATGTGGAGTCTGGATGTACTGAGAAGTACTATAGTCAAATGCACTGATAAAATTGCATGTCAAACAGAGACACCAGTCATAAAACTGTACAAATGTAATATCATGTTTTAGATACAGACAGATACAGTAAACAATTTATATATTGAATTTTAACGCATGCACAATTAAGTTAACTATAGCTGCAAAACTAATGATTTTGCTGTCTGATAATCAGATTTTAAAAAATGAAATTTGATGCCACTTTTTTTCAGTGCATATACACAAAGCCACACATGCTCCTTACCTCTCCGCTGATGAGAACACAATCCTGTAGATCAGTGGACCCAGCAGGTTTCCCAAATTCCCAGCTAGTGAAGCTGACAGTCGAATGATCAATCCACTCGAACAGTCCCTCTGTCTTTCTGTCATTCAGTCCAATCCAAAGCTCATCAGTGGATGCTGCAGACACAGATAAAGGAAAATATTGTCTGTAAATTATTCACAATTACAGGTAACAGACAATAACAGACATCTGCAAATGGTATTAATGTGTTTTGATCCATTTGTGCCTCTTGACTGGTTTATTCTTTCTTTTTAATCACCGACTCATACTTTAGCTGTCTGTCTACCAGCTGGCTAGTATTATTTGATTTCAACAACAAAAGAAGTCTATGAGGGTTTTCTACAGCATATTATAGCAGAGGCAGGCGATCTTGCCTGAATTAAAGTCCAGCTCCACAAACATCATTGTGAAGAAATAACTATACAAATGTAATATTGCCCTTCAGAGAAAACGTGCTGTGGTGCTATCTTGCAAAGCAAATGCTATGCATTGTTTTGGATAGGCCAGTTGTTTTGACCATCATCTTGAAACTAAAGTTTTCATGAAAAAAAGAAGTGTTAGGATATGTCAACCTTAGTTCAGCACATGACAATGTATGATTGTAAATTCCCTTTGAGGTAAATAGTCAGAGCAGTGAATTGCAAGCCAGGAAAAGAAAGGGTGGAGAAAGGAAGGCCTCAGGGCTTAAAGGGGTGTTCTTTGTTGTAAGGATTTGTTCCTTAAAGATAAACGTGTGTGTTTGTATTTTTTCTCACATACTGTATCCAAGTTGAGAGATGACAAAGCTCTGGTCCTCCACATTGCGCATGCTGACTAGGTCCCCTCCGTCATTACGACACAGTCTCTGAGCATCAGACCATGTATTCTGAGTACGATTAAGGTAGAAGCAGTGGCCACTGTAGGGAATCCAAGAGCTTGAACAAAATCCAGTCTCAACAGCTGATCATGAAAAGAACAAAGAAATATAACAACTTTATTAATGACAGATATTGTAGCTATATGTAGGGATGAGTAGAACACAATAGAAATACAGTTTTCTTTACCTTGTGTAGGCACTACCTCGGTGGCTTCACTGTAACAGATGTACCCGAGTTTCTTGCTGCAAAGTGAACTTTGCCAGGAGTACTGTACAGCAGGATCAAGAATTGCACAGTTGTGTCCTGGATTAGGAAGTGGATGTCCTAAAACAAGATGATGGTTATATTTGACATGTGGTACTGCAAACAGCTTCATATCAACCCACAGATTTGTCCTAGCTTTATAGTCTCTCACATAACCCGAAAAAGAGAGAGACGACTTGTTGCTCTGTATATACAAACATAGATCAAAATCTTGTGTCAGGTGCTCATGGACAACAGGACACAAAGGCAATCCAGGCACTCCAAAAGAATATAGAAAAACTAGGAGGGGAAATACTGAAAGATCTTTATTGTAGTGGCTAAATCATTAAAGCTACAGTCTGTAGGAATTTCTCCCATTTTACGCTGAAATCGTATATTGCATTCAAACGGATAGCGCACTCTAGCGCCTCACTGTTTCAAATGCATATTGCAACAATGGTAGCCGCTGTGTATCAAAAAGAAGTGTCTCTTGCTCCTCTCCTTCCTGGCTCTCAATGAAAACGCCGAAGGCGGGGCTATTCCCTGGTAGTGCTATATGTCCCTTGCTGGCGGATGTATTTTCAAGATGGCGAAACATTATGGAACCCCTCCAACGACTTACCCTCCCCATGTACAAACAAATCCGAAATAAGATTATTGGTGGAGGTAATAATACACCAGTGATGACATATTTATGAATGCAAACATTGATTTTTGCCAATAAACAACTGAAAACCCTACACAATGTCGACCACGGCAGCAAGGCCTTTGAGCAATTTATGCAGAGCCGTAGGTACGGCGTCAATTTGATGCAGATATAAATCCTGCATTAAGTGTCACACCATCCACCATCCCCTCTACCTACCCACCAATGACAAAGTCAGCTACCTTATGTGATGAGAAATACATCACTTTATATTTAATTAATCACTTTAAATTCATCACTTTATTAGAAACACTGATTGATTTTGTATGAAATGTACAAAAATAACATATGTGGTCAAGAAATGACATTTTCTTATGATGACTGGGCTGTTTTAATAGATAAAAATGTGAATATATCAGAATAGAAACACAAAGAATTGAAGTGGAAGACAAACTTACCTGAGTCCCATTTCAGATAGCGGTAAGGCTTCCCATTAGTCCATTTCCAGCCATGTTCTGGATACAGGATCAGCCCAGTCCAAAGTTTAGTGCCGCCTGAACCTAGCAGTGCTGTTGGTGGCATGGGAAACAAAAATGAGCCTCACCCTATGTCACTCATTGTTGGTAAAGTTAAAAGCTTGTGATTTTTTAACAACTCAACAGTATCCATGTAAACATTCAAATATATCAATAAAAGTAATGCAGGGTAAGCAAGACTGTTTAACTTTTGTCAATTTATGTGTAACATGTATTGATTAGATGTTACTCAGGAAGCTGTATTGTCGTGATCTCTTTGTAACCAGGTCATTGGGAAGTTGACTTTGCCCAAACTATGTTGATGTTAGTAAACTGCTTCACAGGGACCCAAGGTCTTGCATGCAACTAAACCTCTTTTGGTTAAAAACCTCCTGAACAATTAACACTTAAGGAATCCTGACCGGGAGTTCACACTTGACACATGGGAGAAGTTTCATCTGGTGGCAATCTGCAGTCCACACCACTAGATGCCACCAAGTCCTACACACTGCCTCTTTAGCAATGTATTACAATCATCTCTTCAATTACGACTGCTTTTATATGTCAAATTGCATTGATGCAAAAACAAATAGTACATAATTAATGTATGTGCCCAAATGCATGCTCCCTTTATCAGTACATTCAATATAGAGTTACCTTACCTGTGATGTAAGCCTGCTCGTGAGGATCGGTGATACTGAGCAGGGAGGCACCCTGCTGTTTGCAGCTGGCGTCAGCCTGGTCCTGAGTCAGAGCTGCTCCTGTGTTGAGCTGGTAATACGCTCCTGTTGTTGGGTGTTTTGTCCAGCCATCTTTAGCTATAAATGCATATACAAAACATGCTTATGTTATGTTTGCTACAAAGAATAAAATGCCCTCCCTGCAACCTAAAGCTGTATATTTCCATATTCATTAAATGACTGGGGTTGACTTAACTATGAAGTAGGGGTAGGTTCTAAATCAAATAATGTAATGTTGGTGCTTTTAAAGATAATTGCACTTTCTGGCAGTATCAAAAAAATGAGTTTTGGGTAGACATTAACTATTGCCTATTATTGTCTATTTTTTTATTGTTTGTTTTTTTTTTTAATCTACATGAATTTACCTGAAAGTAGTTACATTGGCAATGACTGATTCTGAAAGCTTTCGTGACTCATTCATTTTCAAACAGTATTCACTGGCATTGTAAATATGGCCTTCCACTGCAATATTAATAAACATAAGTTTTCACAGGCAGTACTCACAAGTAACTGGGCAGTAGCCCCAGCGTTCACTTTGATATTTGGTTTCAACAGCACACCAAAGAGTCTTTCCTGGAGAGTCAAGTGTGGTGCAGTCTGAGAACCACTGGTCTTTGTAGTGGAAGGGAAACATGCACGGCAGTCCAGCTGCATTTCCACCAATGGCAAAAAGTTCTAAGAGGTGACAAGACCAAAGCAGAGTAGTTACAGAAAATCTGTACCTACAGTAATTTATCTCTTTATGGTATATATGACAAACCAGTTCAAAACAAGATGCTGAATACTATTTTAAATGCAGGATAGAATTCTGAAAATGTGTTTAATGCTCATCACAATTCAAATGTAGACTTATGAAAAAGTATGAGGTTTGGCATATGTTAAGTAGATTGCAATGCATGATAGCTGTTGACCAGTTTGACCTGCTTACATGTGAACAGATTTTTCTTTAATTTTTAATCTCTATATGATTAATCTATTTCAATCTCCAAAACTGTGGTCTCCATCATTCCATTTGAAATTTTGTGATAATGGTTATGATTTGGTGTTACCAGTACAAGTCCTTCAAAATAACACTGTTTTATACTGTACCTCTATATGTTCTTGTACAAGCACCATTGGGCGTCCCTGTAATTGTGAGGTGGTTATTGGGTCCTACTGTTTTGGAGAGAACTGCTGTGTTATCTGCAGTGAGCTCAATGTAGAGCTGCTGGTCTTTGAGGGCGAGCACTGTTCCATTCTTGCATTCCCACTTTTGGAGGTCGCTGTTTTCATCACAATCGTAGAGGCTTACTTCACTCCCCACACTTTTCCCCTGGACTCCCAGGCACTTCTTCCTTTGTAGAACCAAAAGTCGGTCACCAGTTGTCCAGCGTATATCATTGCATTGGTTATTTGTTTTAACCAAACAAAAACCAGTGTCCTTGTTAGTTAGTTGAAATGGTGAATCTGTTGACAAAGAATTACACACTTTTAAATATTTATTGCAGAAGAAATCAGAAAATCCTTCAAACAGCAGTTTGCACAGTCCGTCACTGGGGTTGTTTAAGTTGTGTCTAGCTAAATTTTTATGGCATTTCAACATTAACACAACCACATATTCTCGGAATAAACAGACATTTAATAAGCAAACAAAGTTAAATCTATCCCACTGCATTACAACCATCCTGTGTCTGCAAGAGGTAATACTGCAATCACCTTAATACTGTACTGTAGGGAATATACAAGAATATATTAAATGTAGATGATGCACACCGACAGCACACACACTGACACAACAGTCTCACACAAAGAGTCAAGTGCACATATAGACACTCTCACAAAAAAAAGAAAATGAAAACAAAGGTTAAAATACTGTACCATCTAGAGCCAAACAATGTAATGCTTGGATGAGGAGCACAAAGGCTTTCCAAGATTTCATTGTTAGTCTTCTTTTACAGTGTCCCACAACTGAAGACTTTATCCATGCATTTCTCACAGAGGACAAGAGTTGTGTGAATGACTACTGAAAGTCAGTCTTAATAGTAGTGGCACGTCCTGTGATGTCATGCTCCCTCTTTTCTCTCTCTCTCTCTTTTTTTTTTTTTTTTCTTCTGTTAACCGGAACCCACATGCTGATATTTGCAACTTTGGCTGCTTCATTGTAAAACACATGGAATTCCCAAAATCTGTTACTACATAGATTTTGACCTGAGAAAAACATTTCAGATTTTTGATAGTGGTGGTTATGATTTATAGGGTTGAACATTAATGGTTCTTTACTCCAATTCTTTGAGGGGCAGGGTCAAAACAGGTCACCAGCTTGTGTCATTGAAAAAACTTTTACAGAATTAATATTCACAATTTGCTTAATAGTTTATGAACCTATTGATCAATATCATACAGTTTGGTTGCTGTTATTAGATAATATAATTCAATTAAAATCGGTTTATTTTTTTTTTATTCACTGTATAACAGTAAACGACATAGGGTCCTACATATGTCGCACCAGTAAGTACAACTTCATATATATTATTCATATCTATATCTATATATATATATATATATATATATATATATATATATATATATGTATGTATGCTCATTCTTGTACTTTTTTTCTCTTTTAAATGTATAGTTTTAGCTTTGTATTGTGTTGTTTGAATTTAAAATTGAATATATATATATATATGTATTCAATTTAAAATTGAATATATATAAAACTGCAATGGTTAGGTCATTCCTTTCTTAGGTCGTATTCTTGAATTTTATTTACATTTCTGAATAATTTGAACATGACTTCTTTGATTTTGACAACAGATGTAAAGACAGAGGAAGCAGATGTGTTACAAAATGTGGTTGGAGCAGCCATGCACGATTCCCTCAGAGTCTAGAGGACATTGTGGTTGGCCGTTTGACCATTTCAGCGTCACTAGTTTAAGTCTTGTGTAATATTCCTAACAAGGAAGCTATCAAAATGCTGACTTCCTGGTGTTTTTATGTCTCCATAAGCAAATGCTGGACCTCAAGAACTGCCTGCGAGAAAGTTCCAAATGCTCTAAATCTTTTTTTGTGGTTAAATGATTTTTTAACATCAGTCGCTGTTACTGTTCTGTTTTTGTGAAATGGCTTATTAAAACACTTAGTGGTTACATTGTAGAACATGTCTTACCAGAAACAACTCAGTACTGTACTGTACTGTAAAAACAAAGAGTACTTAACAAAGATTGATACAAATGTAATAAGACTAGGCAAACAAACCCCAAGTTAACCTTGACAGAAGTAGGGCACCCAAAGATGGACAAATGCTTTGTCTCATATCATTTTGTACCACATAATAACAACAATAACAATAACAACTTTATTTATATAGTACTTTTTAAAACACAAGTTAGAAAGTGCTTTACAAAGACATAAACAAGAGAAATTACCAGATGAATAATAAAAGTAGAACTGATACAATAATAATGACAAGCAAAGTATGAGTTACACTTGGGGGTCCTCTGACCAAGGAATACCTAACAGACCTCTGCCCGAGGATCTCAGGCTGCATTAAGGCTTATAGGGTGTTAGTAAGTGACAATCAGGGGAATTCTGCTTTGGAGTAATCATCTAAAGTAATCATTAAAAAATTAATTTTAAAACATGGGTAGGCTTAACCACTGCAGACCAGCTAAAATAGGGGGTATGTGGATTTAATGAGTAGTCTTGCTGCAACATTTTGAACTAGTTGGAGTTTGGAGAAGTTGTATTGAGTAAGACAGGAATGCAATGAGTTACAATGAGTTACAAACATACCCTTTATTCACCAAAATAAGCATGTGTATGCAGGTTTTTTGAAATGAGGAAAATCCGTTAAAACTAGGCGAACGACTGCTTTCCCATTGCCAGTAGACACTTAGACAGACAAGTATGGCAAATGCCAGATGGGCTGGTGCACCTTGGGGCCCACAGGTCTACCACCAGCAATTTTTAAAAAATTGTAGGGGAAAAAAGTGTAGCTGCAGCCCACTTGATGTTGGAACAGCCCATCTCATTAGGGGTTACATAGTCACAAAATTTTCAGTAGACTCCCTGTAAGGTAGGTGAAGTGGTACCGACCACCATCACCACCCCCACCCACCCACCCCCACCGCTTCAAGTGGATCACTGCATTGTGTAATATCAGAGGTCAACAGCATGAACCTTTTTAGAGTGAAATGATAAAAAACTTGTGGGGGAGGGTTTGTGGTATGGCTGATAATATTGAAGAAGCATCTCAACTCTGTTGTTGAGTTCGTTTGTACTGGCTTATAGACAGCCTAATTTGGTAGATTGGACCCAATTGATGAAAAAAATATGTATACTTTTTGAAAAGAATCTGATGTTCAAAGAGGAAGTGGCCTCTGTAAATCTGAGAAGTGAGCTGTGAGAACACTTGTGTTGAGTAAGAGGTCAAAAAGTGAACAGGTGAGTTTTGCTTGTACAATTTGCTTTGTAGACAAAGCAATTGAGCAACATGGAATTCAAATTGATTTGGTAATGCGTTGTGAATTGTTAAATTGTGTTGTGTGTTTGTGACGCCCCTCCCACTGTCTTTGAGAATGTTTCAGCCAGTCTCGTCAGGCAGCTGGCTGACATGGGAGAGTCGTTACCTTGATTAGGCTCACCTGGGCTTCCAAGCTATAAAAGCTGCCTAATCTGTTCACTTGGTCTCTCCCTTCCTTTCAGCTTACATCCACTGAGCATCTTTGGTTTTGGTTTGCACCTTCAACACCTCCACAGAACACTTGACACTCACCCATGCATGGCTTTCATGACTGACTTTGCTGATCTACACACTCCATTGATTATTAAGTTAATTTTAGTTTAATAAATTTGGCTTGTTTTAAGTAAATCTTTTGTGTGGACTCCCTAATTGTCACATACTCTGAGCCAGTTTGTGACAAATGGGGGCTCGTCCGGGATCCATTAGTTTGTGACAAATGGGGGCTCGTCCGGGATCCGTCAGTTTGTGACCAATGGGGGCTCGTCTGGTTTGACTTGTAGTTTGTGAATGCTAAATTGAGTTTACACACTTTTGAGGAGTACAGTTTAAAGTGTCTTGGTATTAGCATTGTGACTGAGACTTTTGGGAGTATCACACAAGGATTTTTGTTTTAGTTCTTTGTGTGGCTCATTTTTGTGGATGTTGGAAGGGAGCAGCATTTGTTTCCCCCTTTCGTTGATTACAAACCCATGTGTTTGGAAAATTGGAAAAACAAAAGTACTGGTGCATGTAACTGGTGAATACAGCCACATTAGTTTGAAGAGCCATGCATCCCCTCTGTAGGCTGAAGTGGTTGATCTCAACAGGAAATCAACCAGTTTGTTGTTTTCACTTAGTGTGGCGGAGAATGTGGTTGAAGACATTGTCTTGGGAGCATTTCCCTGGCTTCCTGAGGGTCGCTAGTTTCTGGTTGCCTTTTGGGTTCCAGTGGAACCAGTGCATAAGTACCCACCACCAGTATCTGTCCGAAGACTAGGTTTGAGATTAATTAGCTATGACCAGTTAGAGCTGGGGAGCCTCAGCTCTGTGGTTATTTGATTTCACCATTGCACATGTTCCTGTGAACTTGTTTTTGTGGGTTTGTAATCTTAAATTGTGGCCAGTTTTGCTGAATAAATGTCCTCTGTCTGGTCTTGATGGTAAGTTGCACTATCAACTGTTTGAGCCTGGCATGCTGCAAGATGGCTAGATGTGGTAGAATTTGATTTGGTTGGTAAACAGTGGCGGTGAGTAAATGGTTGACAAATTTGTTGTCCATATCTGCAATTTGGTAGCTTGGCCTGCTAATTTTGGTGATAAGTGCTACAGCTCATGCTTTGTTTGGTTTTGCATGTGAGCTTTGTTGTAGCTTGGTTCTCTTTGTGTGCGTCTTGGGACGACTTGGTTGGCTAGTGAGCCTTTTGTTGAGCGGAACCTTTGGGTATGCTACTTTGGTTTAGCACTTATGTAATACCAGTTCAGTGTGCTTTGAGAAGCTGTAATTCTGAATAGGCAGAGCATCCTGACCTGTGCTTTGTCTCGTTGCAGGGCACCTTGTAAGAATGTGATGAGCTTTGGTGCTCATTCTGAGAGCAACATTTTGATGTGTACTTTGGGTTATGGGTTAAACAGTCTCCTGCTGATTCTACCTCACTGCTTTGTACCCACGTTACTGAATTCGTGCAAGCTACAAATCTGCATTCTGAGGTGGGTATTGTTCCAAACATTTTCCATAAGTCTTTGTAACTAGCCATTGGTTTTGCTGTGACCCTTTTACCATGCAATAGCTTCTGATGCCAGTAAATTTCTCATTCTTAAATTGCTCCCTGGATCCAAGGTTGCTGGGTGAGGGATTTGATCTGGTAAGATAGAGATTTAGGTCACGGTAACACAGAAGTTTGTATGATGGCTCATCCAATGTAAAGGGGAACACTTGGTAGACTCAAGTCAAAAGTGGAAATGTTTCTCATTGTTTCAAGTTTTGTATGTTTTGTGTTCCAGATGTCAAGGTGGAACCTTGATCCTAAGAGGGGGGGTGTGACGCCCCTCCCACTGTCTTTGAAAATGTTTCAGCCAGTCTCGTCAGGCAGCTGGCTGACATGGGAGAGTCGTTACCTTGATTAGGCTCACCTGGGCTTCCAAGCTATAAAAGCTGCCTAATCTGTTCACTTGGTCTCTCCCTTCCTTTCAGCTTACATCCACTGAGCATCTTTGGTTTTGGTTTGCACCTTCAACACCTCCACAGAACACTTGACACTCACCCATGCATGGCTTTCATGACTGACTTTGCTGATCTACACACTCCATTGATTATTAAGTTAATTTTAGTTTAATAAATTTGGCTTGTTTTAAGTAAATCTTTTGTGTGGACTCCCTAATTGTCACATACTCTGAGCCAGTTTGTGACAGTGTTTCAGCACAATCTGGCCAAAACATTTTCTCTAAAGAATCCTTGGCCTCCTCCAATTATATCTCTCGCCTCTTTTTCTAAACCACATAACATAAGTGTATTGCTTGTCTAAAGATTGCAAGCTGGACTCTGAATAGCAATTCAGATGCTTTTGTGGTCACTTTTGCTATTTTTATATGGGCAAGTGATACCTCAGGAGGTTACCAGAATTTACGCTGGATAAGACTTAAGACTCAGCTTTTCGCAGGATGAGATACAGTCATGACAGTGATGTCTGTTATATTTATTATTTTGGTTAATGTTAATTAGACATTGCAACTCTTGACTTTACACTGCAGTAAATGTCAAAATACATAGCATTATCCTCACAATTATAATAAAGTAATAAACAAAAAAGTGTAAAGAATACATCCCAGTTCATCTTACCAGTTAACCTGTTTTTAATAATTACAAAATACAGTACATGATTACATATAATTTCAAACTATCATTCCCAGTGAACATTCTAAATTGCTTTGGCCATTGTATTCACTCATTGCCAACTCTATTGAAAAGTTGACTGTGATATCACTGGCCATGCAAAAGAGTAAGCCACTAACCATGAGCCCTTGATAGAGCCTGTGTCCTATCAGATTCAATTACAACAAGGTCAGAGTTGTCTTCCTCTGCATTCTCAACTAGTATACTGGTGTCAGCCACATCAGGCGGTGGCTGCTCATTGTTGAAGAAGAGCGGGTTGTCAAAGGTGGTTAACATATCAGGGATGGGTACACGATGATTGAACTTCTTGCAGATGAAGAAGGCAACGATTACCCCCATGGCAAGCCCCATGACGACCAGCACAGCTGCCAAAGCTATGTGACCACGTTGATGATGTTTAGCTGGTGCACAGATTGAAAAAGTAGATTATGATCAGCCAAAAAAAACAACACAATTTTGTGCAAAATAGAGAAGGTAAAGAGGTGTTACTTACGTCCTGGCGGTGATGGTAACTGTGTTGGTGGTAATACTAGAAAGAAAGAAGGGAAATGTGACAATTGTATACTAAAATTGGATTACACGATATTAGCTTGACAGTGGCTGAACCTGTCAGACAGGATCAGAAATGAGCGCTGGGCTTGACAGTTGCTTGTATTTTCTGGTGGGTCATTGTGGAAGACAATCAATGCAGCACATGAGAAGCCTCATGACGTCCAAACAGTCTTGTGAGAATTCTTAACTTTTCTCACCTAATTTTAAAACTTGTATTACACTCTGTGACATTAGTTGTGGGATGACTGAGCACTTTTAAGTGCACAACTGTAAGTAGTGAAAGAAGAATGCGCACCCATAAATGTTGCACTCACCTTGTGTCTACCAAGACACAAGACAGAGCCTGCCCTCCTTTTCTGAGTAACAATTAATTGTTCCAGGTTGACTTTTATTCATAAAACCATGATTACAACATTTATTTTCAGTGCTGTTTGTTGTCTGCACATTTCCCTTCACTAATATACTTCACTCAAGTCTTTAAAGACTGAATGCTATGGTAAGTCAGGCCCCAACATGTAGTGTGCCATGTCTCTCAGCCAAACTATGGCAAGAATTTATGATTGTATAATCATCTAAACTCACACAGCCCATTATTTCAAAAGACAAAAAATATTACGTAGTCAGATGTTGAAATTGTTGAAAAAAACAAAAACAAAAAACAAACATTAATACGGGTGCAATTGAGTCCATGTAAGAAGAATTATTTACCTTTGGGTGTTTTGCAGATGTATGGTCTACGATAATGCTCAGAGCCTGTACCCCATGTCCCATCCAAGGCACTAAGGTCTCCATGGCTGAGAAAACCAGGTTCCTCCTCAGCCCAGTTAGTGTAGTCCATGACTGTTCTGTCCAACCACAACCACTCCCCTGGAGAAGAATAGATTTTTATAGATTTTTTTGTTTGTTTTATTTAATCCTTCTTTTTTACTCTGCAGAAAACAATAGCCACACTTTGTGAACAATAAATGAATTATTAGAAAGGATAATTTAAAGAATAATTATTTTAAAACCATTGCATTTTTGTTTTCCAAAATAACCTTAGACTAGTCCATACCCATTGAGTACAGGATACCATATCATGACTTAGTCATACCAAAAATTATAAAAAAAAAAAAACCCAAACATTGGGCCACAGGGGGAGCCACAGCGATCAGTCGCATTTTAGCCATTTTTAAGCATTTTCTGTTGTTATAGCGCCACCCAGTTGCCAATTAGAGTTAAATTTTTCCAGTCACCTTGAGGCGTCCTGTTCTACATATCTACCAAGTTTAGTAAAAATCGATATGGCGGTTAGGCCTAGATAAGAAATTAGCTCTCTAGCGCCCCCGTTTTGTTTGATGGGATCAATAATGGAGGGGTCCCCTCAGGTTATGTGTGGTCATATGCCTACAAAGTTGCGTGGTGATCGCTGAAACCCTTGAGATGTTATACACCTTTATGTGATGAGCCACGCCCTCCACAATATTCATTGCCTTATAGAAGCTCAGTTTTTCTAAGTTTTCCAACTTTTGCCAAGAGGGAACTTTAGATATTGGTCCCTAGATTATGTTCACCGAGTTTCATACAGATCGGTCAAACTTCCTAGGAAGAGATCGATTTTAAGTGTTTTTCAAAAAATTTAAAATGGCAGAAAATCTGTATCACCGGAAGTTATGGGTTCTTGAGGCAAATTTGTTCCTCATGAGGAGAGGCATCTCTCTGCAAAGTTTCATGTCTCTACGACATACGGGGGCATGAGATATGCCCATTCAAAGTTTGCAATTTCTATTGGTTGTTATAGCGCCCCCCTTTGGCCAATTGATGTAATATTGCTTCATTCGCATCCTCCCATGACCCTCTACCACTGTGCCAAATTTCACATGGATTGACCAAGTCAGTGAGGAGAAAAACATGAACAGAGACACAGACAGACAGACCCACATACCCACAGACAGAGTTTTCGTCATTATATAGTAAGATATATGTTGTTTATTTAGATGTTCACCAAGCATAATAATTAAATGTTACTTTCCATGAAAGCACAATGTGACTGTACCTTTGAGAGTTTTAAACAGGCCGATCCAGAAGTTTCTGTAGCTGTCTTTAAATATATTTGCATTGTTCTTAATGAATTCTTGCTCAGAGGGATCTTCAATACTGGCTAGTAATCCACCTTCACAAAACAAAGGACAAGTCCTTACTTAAAGATACATGCATTATAGTGCCCAAAAATATCTTAGACCATCCACAAAATGGACTTACCATGTCTGCTACAGCTTACAGCTGCATCTGGCCAATTTTTTTCTTCTGTGAAAAATATGTAACAGTAACCCTTAAATGGTAGCCAGGTGTATATCCTGTCTATGTTTGTTTCATCTGGGTCTTCAGGGCAAATTCCAGGAAAATCAGTGATGTCTGTCGGTGGCACATCTATGAATGAGCGAGACAGTGATGACAATGGGATCAACTAATTAGATTGTTTCATAGTTTCAAATCCAGTGCATTGAAATAGGCACTTATATTATTTTATAAAAGAAAAGTGTCACATCTAAAAGCATACAAAGGTAAAAGTGTGTAACCCATTAATTTATCATTCTGAACAGAGATAAAATTTTAACTTAAAACCATCTGTTACTTAAAAAAATGATCCAAACAGATGAGCATAGGACGTGTTTTGACATTTAAGGGATAATGTCTTAGTTCAGACATGTTGGTATATAGAATAAGTTGCACATTCAGTTATTCACATAAACATTAGTCTGTGATTTGACATACCTGTAGACTTCATACAAACACTATTCATGGTCTGCATGCAGTCACTAGTCTTCCATTTTCCATCCACATCCACGTAGACACAAGATCGATTCCTGCTTGGTTCATTTTCACCCCACTGAGAAATGCTCATGTGCCAGCCATCAATATATCTGAAATACCCATTGGTCTGAAAGCAAAGATTAATCAGACTGCATTCAGCTTTATTATTCAGCTTCAAATAATGTGCAATCTGATTTTTTTACAGCAATGAATGGTGAACATTTTTAGCAATTTTAGCAGCATGGCTGTATAAACTGAAGTCTACCACTGTGGTCCAGACTGAAATATTGCATCAACTATTGGACAAATTGTAATAAAATTTGGTGCAACCATTCATGGTTTTCAGAGCAGGAATTCTACTTATTTTGGTAATCCTCTGACTCCTCTTGTGTCATGGTTGATTATGATTTTGAGTCAAATGTCAACTGTCACAGTGGATGGATTGCAATTAAATTTTGTACAGATATTCATGTTCCCCACAGAATGAACTGCAAAAACTTTGGTGATCCTATCATGTTGACATTACCTGTAACTCTTAGTTTAGAGAGTCTAAAAATACTGATTACTACGTTTCTGTCTTACAATCAGCTTGTCCTCAACATTGCTGAAAAGTTTTGAGATGCTTTCTCCTGTATTAGTTGGCACGTATGGATCTGATTCAAGGTAAATTGATGTCGCCTCATGAGGAGTTTTTGCTGCTAGTCACAGACAAATGCATTTTCAAAATTATAAATAAGTTACAAGCAGAAGCTAGCTGTATTACTTAGCTATGTGCTATTTTAGAGGCTTTTAGAACTGTACCTTTGCTTTGTTCAGTCCAATCCACAAAGGGGCTTTGAGAGTCAAAGCCAGCAGCTCAACGTAGGTCTGTGTCCACTTGTTTCGTAGACTAGCCAGTTTGGCACCATCACCTTCACAGTGCTTCATGGCTCCGTCCCAGTTCATTTTTTGACTAACAACCTTGATAGAGTCATTTAATATTTTGACATAATCAAAAGAGGTTGTCGGTTCAGGGGAGTCTGGGAGAGATGAGTCTGTTTAGGGTGAGAAATAAGGTTAATTCAGTTTTTCCATTCATCCTAAAGGCGATCTATGCTTTTCCTTATTTTACATTATACACACATCCATCACTTACAGAGTAACATTAGCTTTCATTTGAAGTCGTGTGTCTGTCTAGCTGGAAAATGCAAGTCTAATGTTCCCTGTCTCTTAACTTTGTTTTTGGTCTGTTATCTGGCTTTCCAGATGCTAAATGCTCTATTATGTTCGCCAGTTAGTTGCTATCTTTGTCTTTCTGCTGTTTGAATAGTATGAGTAGATGGTGGTAATAGTGAGTAGATGGTGAACCAAAACAGTGAATTTACAGACCAGACAGCTAAAGAACGACCTTAAACTCAATGTGACACTTCATAATGCAGAGAAGACACAGATTCAGGATATAATTATCTGTAATTATTATCTGTTAATTATTATTAATTATCTGTTCATCACTGCGAACAACCCCTTTCACGTTGTCGCATTGCTTTGTCATTTAATACATTTTTTTTGTAAGAATATTGGTTACAGATGCTTTAAGAAATATGAAATGAATATTGTAAGAAAATATGCCAATCCTTTTAGACCACATTATCAAAGAGAAAGATCAGAAGATGAGCTCACCAACATTTCGACGACAGACAAATCCATTGGTGTCATTGCAGGACTTTGGTATCCATGTCCCAATGCCATGGGCAGGGTTTGTATTTATCACAGCACACTTTAACTGGGAAGGCACGGAAAGAATATGGTGAGGAACAGACAACTGTGTCAGGATCCAATGTAAAAAGAGTGGCAGGGAGGGGGGTTAAAAACATACCTCTCTTTGTCTCCTGAGTAATTCAAAATATCTTTCATAATCTCTGTAATTCTGCAATGTAAACATATTTCAAATTTTAGAAATATTCAAAAAGTATGGTAATAAATTTTAGAAACATATTGACTCTTCAGTAAGAGTGCAATGGTACACAGAAGTGATAGTTTGGTTCACACCCCGATTTAGAAGTCATGGTTTAGTTTAGTTCTAGTTTGGGGGTAGGGATTAGAGGGGGTAAAAAACAAATGCATAAGAATATGTGTCTTTTTATTTATTTTAAGCAGAGAGTAGTGCAAGTGTCAAAGACAGACAAAATCCTCTTGCCGGGGACTGAGGTAACATTTCGCCCACATGCAAGTTCGGTAAACTATTCTTATAATGAAGGGATATTTCAAACGCTTGTATATTGCGCTCTACAAATTCAACCACTTCCTCAAAAAGCAACAGGTCACAACAGGCTCTAAAACTGAAAAGCATCTATTATTCTAATAACATAACATAAATAGAATGTGTCCTAGCATGCTATATGCTTTCCATTAATATACCCTATAACAGTGCAGCAAAGCTGACATACGGTCCTCATCCTCTACACAACTCTTGCTCTGTTGTGGCTGACCAGGAACCCGTAGGTGGGTCTCCCAGCTCTAGCATTTCATTTGTGCTCATGGTAGTGTGACTTACTCGTACGTCAATCGTCTTGTTGCGCTAACCTCAGCACATGATCCTAGCAGCATACAGCTTAAAGTTAACACTTGCACACTTTGGTTCTGCATTATGTGCATCAGTCTACATATGGTGTATTCTGCATGCAGCTGCATGTATTGAACTGTAACCCCCTTACTCTGACAGATATGCACAAACACCTGAGCCATTACAGCCCTACTCTTCAGAATAGTGAATATACTGTAGATTGTGTCTACTTTATGCATACCACATTCTTGTACACAGAAATTTAAACACCTTACCCACAGTCTTCCCCAGAAAGAATCTAGACTGTAGCGTCTCTAAAATGGAGAAGAAGACAATGGAGAAAGACAGTGTCACATTTTTAAACACCCTCAAATTATCAGGAGTGGTGCACACAACCGAGTTGCACACCTATCACATCATAAAATACCATTCAGATTCACTTCACTTACTTTAAAGTCCAAGTTGACATATCTCCTCGGTTGCCCATCAGTCCAATAAAATCCAGTTGAACCTGAACTGCGAAAACCAATCCAAAGGTCTGTTGTGGGTGTTTCAACCATTTGAGTCGTCAAAAAGACTGAAAATTTAACATAACAATGATTCAAGAGTCAAACATTTGCTTGGAAGTTTTGTTCCCCCTCCAGTTTAACATATATATATATATATATATATATATAAAACACAACATATGTAGACTGTTTGGCTCTATACTTTTGGAAGTGCACTGTATAGTACCACTGGTTCATGCATGTAGGTCTACTATACTCTGCAAACTGAAAACAAAAATCAGTGACGTTCACAGTTAGTCTCATTAGCAAGAGCATAGAGCTCTGGCGAAGGATTTGGCTCGTTCTGATCAGTTTAGTTTTGTACTCTAGAGGTTGCTAGCAGAGCTTGACATTTGTCTTACATTGTATAAACATCAGTTACTTGATCATTTTTAAACTCTAGTAATATGGTGATAATTGAGCCTACAGCCTCTCAACCGCCATTAATCCCTCAATTTAATTCAGTTGTCACATACACAAGACATGCAAAACAATTAAGTAACCAGTGTAGTCTTGGCTACACTATCTTTGTTACCTGCCATCTCAGGGTGCTGCAATATATGTACCTGGCCACATAACCATGAACAGGAGAAGAGGTTAAGAAGATTGGTGGATCATTTACCAGAAAACAAAACAAAAAAAGGAGACAAACCTGCCACGTGTCTTGAGGGAATAGAGGCCAAGTTTCCACCCATGGTTTTGCATTGTTTTCTCGCTGCATCCCATGTTAATTTCTGATTGGTAATGAGGCTGTAACACTAAAGTAGAGGTGAAGAATGTTAGGTTGATACAGTTATTCAAAAACTGTCCTGGTTAGTACATTAATCCCAATTTCACGACATGACAAAACAGCTTGATGTGACATCTCAGAAAAGCATCATCTAAAAATGCATAATCTAAAAGATCTCTGTGTAAAGGTCCAGTGTGTAGGATTTGGGGGGATATATTGGCAGAAATTGAATATAATATTCATAACTATGTTTTAATAGTGTAACCAGAGAAAAAGAATCATTGTGTTTTTGTTGTCTCAGTTGTGAGACATGAACCATTTATATCTAGACATGAGCTGTTTATATCTACATACAGAGTGGGTCCTCTTTCGCAGAGTCCACCATGTTATACAGTAGCCCAGGACAGACAAACCAAACACTGGCTCTAAACAGGGCCATCTGCATTTTTGCCTAGGCTACCGTAGACCTCCTACATGCTTGGCACACGGGAGAAGTTTCAGCTGGTTCCAATCTGCACCCTCACTGCTAGATGCCACTAAATCCTCCAAACTAGACCTTTAAAAACATTGTCTGTTAAAGCAAAGGCCAATGTCATTGTAAGTACTGATAATGTAATTATGTCCTGAGTCAGATTTCTTTCCATTCATTCAACACACACACATGTTAAAGGCCAAAAGTGACCTCTGACCTTGGATTTCATTTTTTTCCAGTTGGGTGGGCAGCCACCTTCAGGGGCCTCTGTGGGTGCCACAGTGGCGTTGGTTGTTGGTGAGCCAGAGCTGCGTTTACAAATGGACATGTGCTCATGCCCACAATTATAATCATGCCAGAATCCTGTGAAGCAATCCGAGACATGAAAATGAACAGTTTAGCCAATACTATTTACTTTTTATTTTTCATTTAACATCAAATGTGGGTTCAGAGTTGTAATTCTTAAGATTTTGTCTGTAGTGCAGTTTAATCTCATTGATAGCTTCACTGTTCACTGTCTTTACAGTCTATCAGAGCTGTATCAATGTACCAAAAATGCAAAAGGAACATCCTACTGCGGCTGATTCACATTAAAAGCATTCAACCGACAAAACAGTTAATAGCTTTTATTGTGAAGCATGCAGCAAATACAATGTATTATTTGTCACTATGATTATCTCTTACGCAATCGTTCATCAAAAGCATGTCTACAAAACATGGCAACAGCCATTTTTAGCTTCTTTTTTTTTTATCAGCACAACAATTGTAATTTTTGGAAGTCATTAATGGGAAAAGAAGGCAGCCATGGTGAGCTGTTTGATAAAGAGCCACAGACAACAGGCCTCCAACTCCTCAGCAATGTAGCCAGTTTTACTTATGTTGTGTGGAACACTACTCACACTGTGCATTCAGATCGAGGTTGCATCTATTTGTGATTGGCTTCTTTATTAAAACAAGGGGAAGTTGTTTGGCTGTGCTGTAAAAAGATACACCACTTCCCTTCTGTCAGCTGCTCAACAAGTGTTTGTTGTAGTAACTGCACATGATGTTATCATGCAAGGTTGTCGCCAAATCAATCAGGACTGAAATCTTAAGGATTAGAACTTCTAATTCTTTAATTATTCATTTGCATGAATGCCAATGAAGGTGAATCATGTGTAAGTTTACTCACCATTATGATAATGCATGGCAACACACTGCTCATCATAATTCTTGAAATCAGGCTGACCTTCATCCCATCTTTGATACACCATTTGAGAACCATCCATCCAACTTAATGTAAAACAAACAAATCCGTTAAAATTTTGTCTCAAAAAAAGTCATTGTGAAAATATATTACTAGCATCATGACATACTGATTCGAGCCTAAAGGCTGGAACTGTATTATATTATATTAGAATATCTATTTTTTTTTGGATTTATCCTAGTTTGATAGTGACTTTCTCAGGGTTTTGACAATGTAGGGTCTTAAATTGTGGTGCACACAAATTTGAAATGAAAGGAAATCCCTGTGCACCTGATGCTACAGCAACCAACCAAAATGCATACAGTATTTCTGAAGGACACCTAAAACTGCCTGAGTTCGGATCTGCATCATGGCACTTCTATCCATCAGGCCAACCTTGCAACAAGACCTATTTTTCAAATTCAAAAATAAAGTTACAGATATTTTATCAACATATTTTTAACTGGTTATGTAACCTATGTTTTAGAAATTTCATACATCAAACCATGTAATTTTTCTTGGGAATTCTTTTTTTATTTATTTGTTTTAATTTCATTTAAATAATTTTCCCCCAACTTTTTCAGTTTTTTTGCATTTAATTCATACTCACGCAAATGCTCCATTTAGGTCTACCTTCAGGCCTATCCAGTAAGTACTATAAGTTCTGGATATCTACACAGAGACAGGGGAACACGTCAAAAGCAACAATTATTTAGTTTGTGCAGAAATTAAATCCCATGATTATTGTATTTGATTGGTCATTGCTGTGATTGTGTAACGATGTTTAAATATCACTGCTTACCTGTTTCCATAAAAAGACACTCTCAGATTCACTGCCAATAGATACCAGGTCACCATGCTTCTGTTTGCAGAATTGGCGAGCATCTTCCATGGCCATTCCCTTGCTGTTAATATAATACTGAGTCCCATTTAGTTCTAGCCACCCATCTGCTGTCATATTGTGGTCTGAAACATGTCAGAAAGATGTTATATAGCTTCAATATATGTGCAAATTCTGATTTTTCTATTCCTGTTGCTTTCTGTATGATGTCTGATGGCAGATTAAAATGTAAAGGCATGCAGCAAATAAGGTTCACTCCATAGACAAGGAACAGCTGCAGCAGGGTAATGTCACAGAGCCCTCATGCTTCGAAGTACAAAGGAAGTAATCTTTTGTTGTCTTACATAATAACCCATATATGACTGTTACAAGAACAATTCATATGAGTTTTGTGGAATGTCACCTGCATAGTTAAGGTATGGCTAGATTTAGGCAACTAAAAGTACTTGGTTAATGTCAAGAGAGACTGGTTAAAAAGACTGGAAATCACTGAACAGCTTCCATGTGAACTGTCAAATTATTCACAGTGATACCTGCTGATCCTTTAAGTGCACGAGAAATTGTTGTTTGAGGGACACATTGTTGAAGTTTTTAAGTTTAGTTTTCAATTTTTCCAACCCAGTTGTCAGAAAAAATGTTCGCATTGTACATTTCTGCAAACCATGACTACAATTTGTACATTATTTTGTGGCTGATACGTTGAAACTTTAGATTTCTTAAAAACGCTGTGGTAAGGTTGTAGTTATGTTTAGGCACAAAAACACTTGGTTATGGTTTGTAAAAGTCATGTTTAGGCTTAAACCTACCGTGGTGCCACAAAAGCTACTAGAAAAGCAGGGACAGATCAGTGAAATACACTCATTTGCCATAAACACAGATGTGAAATGCTGCAAATGGTCACCAAATTACAACCGGTGTTGGTGTTTGTTGATTTTAAACAGTGGTCTGCAGACTGATTGCCATCTTGCCGAGGTGACAAACCTTCAAACATCCCTTCCACCTCTTGATGACAAAATCAGCATACTTATTATGTTATTTCAGAAAACTTGATATTATACATATAAAACTTAAAATCTAATGTATTTGTGGTTTGCAGAAATGTACAATGCAAACATTGTCTTCGGGCAACTGGACTGGAACATCACATACGAAACTGCTCTCACATTTCACTTGGGTGGCGGCACAAACCTCAGAGAGCAATATCTTTACTAGAGGTAATTAAGAAAATATGTTTTTGATAAACCAATCCTTCATTGTTATGAAAGTCCTCTATAAATTAAAATGATCATAGAACAGAAACGGTACTATAAAAGTCAGGGAGGCAGCAAAATATAAGATGGGATGTGATGGAAGTGAAATGAAAGTGGAAAAATTGAAAAGCTTTTTTGAATTGGGACTCCATTAAAGGAAAGAAAAGAGAAATAACATTTATTTCAACTTCATCTAAGTATTTGGGCAAAAAATTGTGTTAAATGTATTAATATGTTTGATATTTTCTTAAGCATTTTAAGTGTTTCAGTATCAAGTACTATGACTGACTAGCTAAATAGCTCATTCAGCAAGACAAAGTGCAACACAAGATGTGTCACTTGTTGATAAGAAGGAGACATTAGCAATAAAGTTCAATGGCTTTGTGTTTCAGGCTGCTGTTTGGTTGTTAGTCAGGGTCACTATCAGCCAATATCAGAACGATGATGGTTACTTCTTTATACTTAAATTTCCTTTTGGGCACTGAAGGACATGAAATTTACTGATTGTATCCATATGATGAAGCAGAAAAATGAGAGCATATTCCTATGTGGTTGCATCCATAATGGCTCACTTACCAGGAGTGACAGGCTCTGGAGGTGGCTTCGGAGTTGCTCCTGTATGAACATTGATAAATATGTTTCAGAATAGAGTATTAACTGCATACACCTGAACACCTGAGAGAAAGACAGCACTGAAAAAAGTAACCTTGCTCACTCGATTCTCAACAAATGCCACAAAAGAATTACACACTTTTCCTTGGAATCCATGTAACCAAATGACCACTCTTTACCTGCACGGATCTGACACAGCCATTTATTGTACTTCTCACACTGTACATCATTCCAGGACCCGCTCCAAGTTTGCTCATATAGACTGAATTCAGCACAAGCTTCCACATTGTTTTTATTGTTTGGCTCTCCTTCTTTCCAGTGTTGGAAGTTTACCTGCAAACAAAAGCAAATGATTGAACATACAGAGATAAATGGAGTGATTTCCATTTAATTGAATGAAACTCAAATTAATGTACTCATCCCCTATAGAAAGAGAAACCTGTTAACTCACCGGGGATCTATCGCTCCATACATAACCGGTGGCTGGGTCAGGGGCATTAAGTCCAATCCACGCATTTCCATCATACCTGTATGATGGACCAACTTATATTAATGATTTATGTGCAACCTGTGTAAAATGTTCTTTATCTTGTGCTACCAGTTCTGTGCTTTTATGAATACTTGAATCTTAATTTCGTAATGGGCTGTTGAGTATACCTTAACAAGATTTTCTGCCAATGATCATGCTTATCACCTGATACCATATTTGACAAAAGAGGGATTTTACAGCATCCCCAAAGAATGACAGTGGTTTCCTTTTTAATGCAATGAGAAGATTTTGTTAATTGCAGCCCTAATTGTATGAAACCAGGTTATACTGTACCGATTTCCAACCATTAGCTCAAATCTGCTGTGGATGCTGAGCAGGTCTCCTCCGATGGCGTTGCAGTAATCTCTGGCCTCATACCAGGTCTTCCAGTCCGAACTTGATTCTGGAAAAAGCTTAAACAAAAGGCAAGAAGTTCAACTATGATTAAAGGTTTGGTAGTTTCACTGTACCCTGAGCCTGATGTAGGAATATGTATTTTATTGCCTCCAAAGACACAACTACATACAGAGGTTGATGAGGTGCACTGTGGTTGTGTTTAGTTGTGTGTTAGGTATTTTCTTTCAGTGTGTGCATGACAGAGCTTCACATGGGTATGATTTAAGGCTGTCACTTGTTTTTTTATTTTTGATTAATGTTTGTGTATTTTATTGTATAATCAATTTATGGTGAATCATCATCATTTCCTAAAGTCAGCGTTGACATTTTAAACAGACTGATCCAGTGGTTGAGGCATTAGTAGATTATTGGCTGACAGTAGACATTATTTTATATGGAATTTTTATATGGAATCAACATGGTGTGGGTCCCTCATCTCTCAGTACAGAGCTACACTTGTCATTGTCTGTCATTTGTCATGGTGATGGTGTTACTGTTTGGAGTTGATAGGGTGGACAGCAGTATTGTAATTAAAAGCACCTCAAACGAGACCAAGTCATGACCAAGACCAGAGTACTATGGAGACCCAGACAAGGCCAAGACTTTGAGGAGCTGAGACCGAGAAAAGACCAAGACGAGACCCGTGTGAATCTCACACTGCTTGGCACACTTATGATAACATGTGGAACATCCCATTCATAGGCACTCCTTAAAGTGATCTGAATGATCCACATTCCCATAAAGCCACCCACAGAAAATATTTGTACATGCCTCTTCTTTGAGCTCTTTTATTGCCATACTGTATACATGTGTGTACCTACAAGAGTACCATGAAAATAATCAAAAGGCATTACAGAGGTGAATTTTATGTGTGGGGAATTTCGAAGTCAATGTAACCATCTTTACTCAACACTAATTTATTGCGCAGGCAATTTAGTGATATCCCAACAGTTTGGGTCTTGACCAGTCTTGAAATAAAATCGTGAGTTGTTTTTGTCAGAGACTAGGACAAGACCGAGTATAAATGCAGTTGAGTCTGAGATGAGACCTTCAAAGTGGTCTTAGGACCAGTCTCGAATACTACAACACTGGTAGGCAGCAAGTCCCATTAATATTGTCATCTCCTGTTATTTTATTTTGTGAGGTGACAGATTGTGATTTTAATTTTTTTTCTTTTCAATTATATCCGCTACCACACTAGCTGCATGTTGCACTTGCTCACCCCAATCATTTGCAAATTTTTAAGTAAAACAGAAGCTAATGATATATTTTTCAAAAAATAGTCTCAGGCTTAAGATTATTTTAATTCCTCATAGGTGTGAATGTGTGTGCGAATGGTTGTCTGTCTTTATATGTCAGCCCGGTGATAGGTTGGCGACCTGTCCAGGGTTTACCCTGATTCTCGCTCAGTGTCATCTGGTCTCTAGCCTCCCACAACCTTTTAAGAACATAAGCAGTTACATGTCATGTTGCACCTTAACCAGCCTGTGATAGAGCATCATTTTGTGTATTGGTGAGGAAAACCTTCAGTCGAAACTTTTACTAAACTCTTTAAGCTCACTTGGAGCACAAGTTCAAACACAGAAGTCAGTTTGCAAATACATAAGGAATTCAGGTGTATATGTTTCACTCATGTCAAGCGGTGTTGGATTTTACCTTATAGCAGAAGTTTCTTGTTGGTATTTGATTCCAGCCGTCGGCACACTTGGGAGGAGGAACCGTTGCTGGTACATGGGTTGCAACTGTCCCCTCTGCCAGGTGTTTGCAGATGTATTTCTCCTTATTGGTGCAGGGCAGCACATCCCAGAGGCCAGCAAAAACTCCAGTTGTCATGGCAACACAGCCCTGTTGCTGACCTTGCATTGTCGGGGGAGAAATTGTAAACTGTCAAGTGTGAAGCCACTTTTGGCTTTTTTTTTTACAGTAGGCTAGAGTTAAAAATCTTAAGATACCTGGCATTCCAGTGTTCCAGTGAGTAAACCTCACTGACTCTGTGTTGGTCCATGAAAAATAATCAATGTGTCTCTGGTTTGAGAGGCCTAGCCAGAAGTATTTCTCTGGTCTCATCCCCACCAAGCTAACAAGGAAGGCATTATCCACCCTGGAAAAATTTACACAATTCAGATTGCAGGAATTCTTTTAACCTTGAATGATGTACAACATCAAAGACTTTTGTTTGAGTTTCGTTTGCAAGCTCTAAAAAACCCCCTTTGCATCTAAGCTTCCAAAGTCTAGGTTGCTCAATTTCAGTATGTTCAAAAATATTTGGAGTCAAAATAATTGTTTTTACCCATTTGACACATCAGCTAAGTAGGAATCTGAGGCCTTGCAGTCATCCTTGGCTTCATCAAACGTCTTTGTCTGTGTTCCTACAAAGTAGCAATAGGAGCCATGTTTTTTCCACCCCTGAATTTTTGGAAAGCAAAAAAGAGGTTAAATATCATTGTTGTTGTCCTTATTTAGGGTTATTAATACACTTGCACAAAACAAAAGCTAAACAAAACAAAATGACCCTAATATATCCTCAGGGATCTTACAGGGTTGCTTATTAATTTCACTGATTATTTCATGTTGAGAGATCTTCACTTTACAATAAGTATTTTTTTATTTGTCAAAAGCTTCTTACCCAGTGTGTGTTTATGAGACTACATTTCACATGGCTTAACCTCGCTGTTTAACAATCCAGTAATTTAAATATCAAGAAGGCATTTTAGCATGATTTGTTGCATTATTCAGTATTATGTAATGTGCATACAAGACATTTCTCCTGCATCTGCTGATCTTGTTTAAATTGTGTCCCTTTATGAATTACAGGCCAGATTGAAGCTATGAGAAGTAGAGGTTGGGTTGTGAAGCTGTCACTTAATATCAGCAGTTACATTACTTACAAATGAATATTGTCCTTTCTCAACAACTTTGGCAAAATGCAGTATAAAACAAACAAGACCAAGAGTGTAATCAAGCATTTGTATCCAACTTTCTGTACTTGACTGCTAATGCTTCCTCCAGTGGACACAAATTGACCATCAGAAAGTTTTAGTTACAGTACCCAGCCCTGTATGGTTACACCTTAGGGTTTAAGTTTGGGAAATAAACCATAAAAACCAGCAACATGCATTCGTATGTGAGAAGAAGTAAAGTTCACGCACGGTTTTGCAGCCAATATTCAGGTCCACTTCATCTCCAGGGGGTTCAGAGGCACTCGTCTTCATACAAATGAAACCATGTTTCTCGTTGCATGCGCGGTCAGCCCAGTTCCCATTCTGACACAAGGAAGCATGGTAAAATGTTTATCTATGTGTCGTCAAACAAATAAAAAAGCCCATCATCTAGAATGTGTATAAATCTATTAGCATAGATACATAGACTTAGAGTACAGAAAATTTATATTAAACTAAGCAAATATGTAGACACTCAAACATTACACCCATTTGTGATTATTTAACATCTTATTCCAAAATCACAGATATTAAAATGCTACTATAACAGCCTTCACTCGCAGCAGTAATTTTGACCCATTTAGCTACAAGAACATTCAGCTGGCTTGCATTCTGTGCTTTAATGTAATGGATCTGAGGTCAGGTCTTTGTGCAGGCATGTTGGACAAGTTCTTCCACACCAAATTCAGGAAAATCATGCTTTTTTTCTTGTCTTGTACACAAGGACGTTATGGTGTTGAAACAGGAAACAGCCCTACCCAGACTGTTGCCACATAGTTGGAAGCTCTTGTAAAATATCATTGTATGCTGTAGCATTTCCCTTGATTGGAACTAAAGGGCCTATCTCAAAACAGCCCTGGAGAAAAAATATGCAAAAGTGTGTGTGCTGAAGTTTCCATATACCATAAAGTGTGATACACTGCTGCGTACTTAACTGGTTTGCTTTGAAGCAGGTTGGTTTTCATCATTGGACTAATAATGATATTTTACAAGAGGCTAGGATGTGTACCATAGCCACATAGTGCTCCTTACCTCTCCCCTGATGAGAACACAGTCTTCGTTTTCAGTAAAGATAGCAGGTTTTCCAGATTCCCAGCTGGTGAAGCTGACAGTAGAGTGGTCACTCCAGTCAAATAGACGCTCTGTCTTCCTGTCATTCAGTCCAATCCAAAGTTCATCCGTGGATGCTGCAGACATGGACAGAAAAAAGAGAGAACTTTCCCTCATCTGCCTCTTATATCTTTATTGTGGAGCTCTGCTGAACTTGTTATACTTGTCCAATGTTTTGTGTGTCAGTTGTAGACTATCGTCAACCATCATTGTGACATCATTGCTACGCATTGCACGCTGCTTTCTCTGAAGGAAAAAAAAGTGATTACACAATGCCACAGGATTAAAAACAAGACAGCTCAACAGTGGAGCTACAACAATTAGTCAATTAAGATTGGTCAATCAGCAGTAAACAAATTGGCAACTATTTTGATTTAATAAATAATTAGTGTTCTTTAAGCAAAAAAAGACAAATGTTTGCTAATTAGTTAATTATGCTTCTTCACTGTGAGGATTTGATGCTTTTCTTTGTCATACATAATAATAACCTGAATAGCTTTGGATTTTTGCCTGTTGGTCGGATAGAACATACATTTGAAGATGTCAACTTGGGCTCTGTTAAATTACACACAGCATATTTGACAATTTTGTGACGTTTTATTGACAAAGCCATTAATTGAGAAACTAATAGGCAGATTACTCAATAAGAATAATAAACGTTAGATGCAATTTATGATTTGATACTCTAACTTTGCAGTGTTGGTGATGATTGGAGACAAATCTGTTCATGCACTATTGATTTCTCTATTTTCCTGTTAGGCATTTCCTTTTTTGAATTTGGAGCTAGCTTAGCAATGGAGACTCAAGGCTAGCCATCGCTATTGGAGTTCAGCAAAATTTCGAGAAAAGGTGCCCGTCTGTAGACGTGTGACACACATTTTAGTTGTGAAATGTTATTATCTGTTTTATAGGCAACACATGTTTACAGTTGAGGTCCTCACGCACCATAGCCAAGTTGAGAGATGACAAAGCTTTGGTCCTCCACGTTGTGGATGCTCACTAGGTCCCCTTCTTCTTTGCGACACGCTTTCTGAGCATTAGACCATGTTTGCTGATCACGATGAAGGTGGAAGCAGTGGCCATTGTAGGGAATCCACGGGCTTGAACAAAATCCTGTCTCGGTAGCTGATCATAAAAAAAAAAGAAACATGTAAGTACTTTGTAACTGATATCATACAATTAACCAAAGACAAGATGTTAATACAGTAAACTGTGGAAATAGAAAAGAATAAAATTGGTATTTTTCTTTACCTTGAGTAGGAGTAGTCACAGTTCCCTCACTGTAGCAGATGTACCCCCGTTTCTTTTCGCACGTTGAACTTTGCCAGGAGTACTGTACCTCACTATCAACAATTGCACAGTTGTGTCCCGGAGAAGGCAGTGGGTTTCCTAAAGCAAAAAGATGGTTAAACTTGGAGACTCAGTTCTCAGATGTTTTGTCAGAGTTCTCAAAGTCACACATTATATTTATGACACCTAAACAAAATTCATTGCTATGACATAATTATAAATTCAGCACATTTGTAGGCCCACACCATAATTGTATTACAAAGCTAGTGGTATCAAAAAGAAAAACATTAAAAAGACGAATATAAGCAGAAATAGGAACTTAATTTAATTTGAGTTTGTGTATACATGCATGTAAATGTCTTCTTGTAATCAATGAATATATACGTTATAATATTTAGATAGCATGTGGTCATTAATTACCCTTAGCCCTTCCTGTGGTTTGTAAGTTTTAAGCAAAACAAAATCACTTTTACAGCTGACTGACAACATGGTGTGCATAAAGTACAAATGATAAAGGAAAGATGGGATATACAATTGCCCAATCTTAGCATTCTAAGAATAGTAACACACAGTATTGAAGTGAAAGATAAACTTACCTGAGTCCCAGTTCAGATAACGGTAAGGCTTCCCACTGGACCAGTGCCAGCCATGTTCTTGGTTCTTGCTCAGCCCAGTCCAAAGCTTATTGCCCCCTGTTCCTAGTAGCGCTGCAGGTGTGTTTGTGTGAGTGTTTGAAAACAAAAAGGCACAAGGGACAAAGATGATAAAATTATAAGGAGTGAGGCTCAAACATCATAGTGTGTTAAAGTAGTAAATTAGTGTATTGTAATAGTGTATTGTGTGCATACATAGACATATATATACATTAAGATTAGTTTCTTACCTGTGATGTAAGCCTGCTCGTGAGGATCGGTGATACTGAGCAGGGAGGCCACCTGCTGTTTGCAGCTGGCGTCAGCCTGGGCCCAAGTCAGAGCTGCTTGTGTGTTGAGCTGGTAATACGCTCCTGTTGTTATGTGTTTGTGCCAGTTTTCTCTAGCTGTGAAATATACATGCAAAAGTATGTGAATGCATTTCAAAATGCAATGTTTTTATGTCTGTCAGAAGTAAACCTGAGGGAATCATGCATTTGGTCGTGTGTGTGTGTGTGTGTGTGTGTGTGTGTGTGTGTGTGTGTGTGTGTGTGTGTGTGTGTGCGCGCGCGCGCGTGCATGTGTGTGTGTGTGTGTGTGTGTGGCTGTCTGCAGCAATCTCACAAATTTCAAGACCAGTTAGCCTAATATTTTTTGTGTACATAGATGACTGAATGCTGAGGGATCTCTGATGGTTGCGGTGATTCACATTTGTTGAAAAACCTGTTTTATTGACTGTTTGATACCGTCATTAGCTCAGCTAAAAACAACAAGACTTACTGAGTCTGTTCCAGAGCACATTTTGGCCTATTTTCATGGTTCAAAAACCGACATCTATAGAAAAGTGTGGTCTTATTTTGAACCAGAGCATCTGCAGATTAATTCCAAACACAATATTTTACGATCCATTAAAGTTAGGCACATTACAAGATAAATCAGTCCCCATTTTTAGTATCTTCAGCGCCATCTTTTATCATAGCACATTTTTTTGCATCCGAACGGTGTCGTACCATAACAGGAGCATTTCAGAAGCACAGCCTTGTGCCTCACCCAATTTGGCAGACTTGCACATTTGATCATTTATCTTTTATATTTGTGTTTCTATCATAAGTTAAGTAAGCAGCTTAATTTGATTTGTTTAAATTGATTTTTGGCTGTGGTTTACTTATTAAGAATAGATTCATCCTGAAAATAACATTGTATCTATAACTGACATACAGTGCCTGTCAGCAGGAGAACTTGACCTGCTCTCTGCAATGTGCCATGGCTCTGTCAAATGTAGACAAGGCATGTATTTTTATTAGCTTCTGGGATACTAAGCCGCACAGCCTTTTTTAATGTAACCTCAAGTTGCACATTTGTGCCTTATTGTTTACATCGAATATTAGAAGCTGACTTGAATTTAACCTAGTGGTAGGTCAAATATCATATAATGCCCTGCCTGTTATAACCCTAACAGCCTTCATTATCCAACTAATTGTAAATCAGTGTACACTTTTAAAATCATGCATTGTAACCATTCTCTCGTTGCAGTAAAATAAAAGAGGCAGTACTCACTGTTAGTCGGGCAGAAGCCCCAGAGTTGATTTTCAAATTTAGTTTGAACTGCACACCAAGGTTGGTTTCCTGAGGAGTCGTACACTGTGCATTCTGTGTACCACTGGTCTTTGTACAGAAAGGGAAACATGCAGACCCTACCATTTGCATTTCCCCCAATGGTGTAAAGTTCTGAAAGGACGAAAAGAACAAAACAAGAAATATTTTGAGTATTTTGAGAACATCATTTATCAAAATATAACACATTACCTCACCACTTATAATGCAAAATAATTAAAATGTAGAATGAAAATATATTACAATTCATTTAAAGATTTACAAAGAATTAGCATAGTAATCTGTGGTCAGGAATTACCGTGGTCAAATAATACTGCTTTATACGGTACCTCTATATGTTCTTGTACAAGCACCGCTGGACGTCCCTGGAATTGTGAGGTGGTTATTGGGTCCTATTGTTTTGGAGAGAACTGCTGTGTTATCTGCAGTGAGCTCAATGTAGAGCTTCTGGTCTTTGAGGGCGAGCACTGTTCCATTCTTGCATTCCCACTTTTGGAGGTCGCTCTTTTCGTCACAGTCGTAAAGGCTTACTTCACTACCCACAGTTTTCCCTTGGACTCCCAGGCACTTATTGAGCCAGTGAACCAGAAGTCTGTCCCCAGTTGTCCAGCGTATGTCATAGCAGAAGTCATGTCTTTTAACCAAACAAAAACCAGTGTCTTTGTTCGTTAGTTTAAATGGTGAATCTGATGAAAAAGATTATTAAAGAATTAGTACATAGTTGTGTTTATATCAGGAAATCCTCTGAACAGCTGTTTAACTTTCTACAGTCAATCATCGAGGTTGTTTCAGTTGTGTAAAATTGGATTTTACATTACATGGACAATATTACAGACTAGTATTTACAGAATAAACTGAAATGTAATAAGCAAGCAAAATAAGAATCACAATCACCCCAAATTTGAACTGTAACAAATCTGCAAACATAGGATAACACATGCAACACACTATAAGAACAACCGTCTCGCATAGAGTTGGGTATACAGACCAATGTTCATGACACACCTGCTCTATAAAAACCCCACAGAAATCTTGACATTAAAGTAAAGTTGGAATACTGTACCATCTAAAGCCAAACACTGGAGCGTTAGGATGAGGAGCACAAAGGTTGTACAGGCTATCTTCATTGTTGATATTCTTTTGAGATGTCTTAAGCTGAAGACTTTATCCATGCATTTCTCACAGAGGATTTTAAAGTTGTGTGAATAATTGCGGAAAGCAGGTGATTTTAAAAGCTCTCAGTGAATCAGCATCATATCTTAGAAACATTTGTCAACTATTTCTTGTGAACAGGGAGGGACAAGTGATCACAACCACCTTTTTTTTTTTTTTTTTGCTGTAATTGCTGATATTTGCACGCATGGGTGTGTCATTACAAACATTGTTTTCCCAGAAGTCCTGCTACAGGCAGACACATACAGCAGATACATATTACTTGCATGGGTGTGTGTTATTTCACAATAAATTGTGGCAAACAAGAAGTGCTAATACCAAGTGTGCTTTTCAATGCCAGAAAATGGGAAATATGTTCACATAGATTTACTTTACCTTTTGATTGTTTATTAATACCTAAGACCACCATTTTTTCCATGAAGGTAACCAATAGTTTTTAACATACTAAAACTAGGTAGACAAAATACAAAAAGGGACATAAACCATGCCCACATCCCACAAATGAAGAGAAAGAAAAATAGAAAGAAATAGTAAAAAACAATAACAAGATGTCACAAAATACAGAAAACATTAAAAGGGGTACAAAGGAGCATTATTTATAAGTGGGAGGTGTGTCTTGGTTCCTAATGTGTTGTCACATAGGGTTCCTGTATCCACGACGAAGATTGATAGTTTGTATGTCAATCTCTTTTTGTAAATCTCCCATCAGTTCTCTTAGCTAGGTCTTAAACTGTGGAAACAACATGATTCTCATCCCGAATTGTCACATATCGCCACTTTGGCAGTGGACTTTCACATCGAAATATTATGTGCAAGGAAGTCTTCTGCATCTGCTGTTGACGTTCCAGGATATCACTACCAACAGCGGGATGTCAACAAGAGCATATGGTTATGTTTAGGCAACAGAAGCATGTGGTTGGGTTCGAAAAAAACATCATGGTTTGACTCTACATTCATAGGGGCACCAAACACTAAGCTCCCAGGTGAAAGTCCAGGGTCTGTTGGATCCATCCACCAGCCCTCAAGGATCCACCTGCCCACCCTATAGGAACTTTCTAGCTCCTTATATTATGTTGTTATCGCAGCGTTTCAGTATGACTCCGCCACCAGCGTATTGTGCTGTCCAGCTGCGTTATAAACTGACGTTTGGCATCTAGACTCAGGCCTCATTGTTCCCTGTCAGTATGTTTACATTAGATTTGGGAAGTGATGATTAAATATTTTCCCCCCTAGCCGGAGCCTGCAGGTGGATGATGGGATGGAGGTGGGGCTGAAAGAGGGAGCGGCAGTACTGATGCAGGACAGCAGCAGCATACACAATGCAAAGGAAGAGCTGGAAAGATTTCGCAGCTTAAATAGACCACCAAATTAGGAGGGCGTGTTTTGTAGATGACATATGGGGAGTGACGTATGATGTGTGTATGAATCAGTGCTGCTCGAGTTGACTGCCTGAACTAGCTCGCAGGCATCGCTCTTTTTACGACAAGATAAACGCATTTCCCGGAGCTATAAACACCTTCCGCCTGTCTCCACGTTTTAATATTCAAAGCTCATTACGCAAATCTAACACAAAAGTTGATAAATGAATCAATCATAGCACTGTGTAAGTAAGAAATCGAAACTTCTTTCCCACCCTAGTTCATAATGTGCCCCTCGACGTATGTAAGATAAGCTGGAGAGCCGATGGCCAATGCAACCCAACCTTAGCTGTTACACGCTTCCATCCATTGTCCGTACTTTCAGAAGGGAAAACAGGCAATATTCCTTGTTTGTTACTGTGATATAGGGGCGACCCAATAAACAACCTGACAATAACCATGATATTTAAAAATAAAATTCTGATATGTTAGTTTTTATAGACTGCTTACACAGTATAAACAAGCCTATTAACTTAACAACCCAAACTGTAACCCTATCTACCAAAAGAAACTTTAAACACCTGTTTTCACACGTTTCAATATTCAAAACTCTCTCTGCAAAACATACACTTACATAGCCAAGTAAATCATTCATAGCATTGTGTTTTCAGAAAACACATGCTCTCAAAATATCTAACTCAAGTCATCACGACCTAAACTCAAATACCAACCCTTTCTCCACATGTAAACACAAAGCCTCAAAATTGTTGACACACCAGTCACAACTGCACATGTCAATAAACAGGGCCTTGAGGCCTGTTCCAAGCCAATCCATACCACAAAATGATACTTAGAATGTGAAATGCAGAACTTGCATGAAAACAGAGAGGAAGAGGAAAACAACAACAAAGACAAAACTTTGTATCACCCTTGTGCATCATGTGCTCTTACATGAGCCGCTGGACAATCATTGCATCCCAAGCAGAACTGTATCCACTGTCCATACTTTCACTAGGGAAAAGTGGTCATTTGCCTTGTTGTTACCAAGATACATGTAATGTTGTAGTGCATATAGATTGAATCCCTTCACTCAGTGTAGTTTTTACTGTATCACAGTGATGAATGACCAAAGGCCAGTAACAGAGAGGGTCCATCTATTGGAGGAAGGCACAGACTTCACAGCTGAGCAGAGACTGCCCTTGTGAATATAGTGATTATAGTAACAATAACCCCATTAGTTTGAGGGAAATTTAGACCTGATTAGTTAAAGACCAGATAGTCTTCCAATGAACTGACAGCATCAGCATTTCCACCAATGATGGACGCCAGGGGTGATGTGTCTGTGGAGTTTACTGAAGAAGGTGGGCGGGTTGAAGAAGGCACGCAAAGGCGTTTTCCCACGCTGCCTGTCAAGACCAAACAAAATTTGTGATGAGACATTATGGTCTGACCCAGACCTGAGACAAGATGATGCTGATGCTCAGTAAACTTTATTGAGTTTGGAAATAAAACCTCTGGCAATTGGGTATTTTACGTCCATTGACTCTTCCTGACATGTTTTGTCAGTGTGTAAAGCATTTTCCTCTGTTAAATTGATCACTCCAGTGTCTAACAGTCATGTAGTGTGTGTTAATGATAGATTGTGTGTGAGGACAGTTTTGAAGTTGAGTTTTGGCGCCCTATGTATAAGGCTGTTGCCGCAGCAGCCCAGGTTCAAGTCAAGCCTGTAGCCCTTTGCTGCATGTTATCCCCCCTCTCTTTCTTCCCCTTTCATGCATGCCTGTCTTGTCCATTACAGGCAAAAATGCCCCAAAAAATATCTAAAAAATAAAAAAATAGGCAAATCACAAAAGGCTGAAACAGCCATCAACGAAAAAAATCCCCTAATGGGGATCCATTTTCGTAAAATGTAAATAGATAGTAGTACAAGAGTAATGCCAAAAAGTGCTTTTTGACAAAAAAATGTTGAAGGGGGATATTAGTGTGAGTCTCATGAAACTCCAATTTATGTGGATTCTAGAGAACTTTTTGGTAAACTATTGCACAACATTTAGAAAAAGGAAGTTGTTTTAATGCTGACAGTCTGTTTTTCTCTGTAAGCAAATGTGAACTTCACAGGAACTGACTGCAACTTGTGTAAATACTCAGAATCATTACATTTTCCTCTGGACGTGGATTAGTGTTAAGTGTGTTTCGTGGAATTTCTTGTTGTTCAGTGGTAACACTCAGCACTTGAGCTGCATTTTAGCTATAATGAGGAGTCAGCTGAACAACTCTGTGGTAAATCAGGTTGACAGCAAGTAAGAAAGTATGACACAAAGACACATGTTTATATTATCACCTAAGAAAGAAAGTTATGGAGCTTTATCCCTATGTTTATTCAAGAGAGTGGTCTATCAGTTTGAGAACATTGTTTATTGATTTTACGTTCAAAAACCCTGCCCTCGCACTCAAATAGCCTCTGCTTGCACTTGGATCTAATCTGTTTCTGCTCAAACTGTGTGCTCACACTCAGATACCATGTTGCTTGCACAGATTTCCTGCTCGAGCTTCGGCTTTTCTCCTTGTGCTCAAACTGTTTCTGTGCGCTCGCGGAATTCCTGCTCTCAGATTTCTGCCTTGCGCTTGGATTTTTTTGTGTAACAACCCTGTCAAAATCCTCCAACCAATAAAATGCCAGATTTACTGTTGACCAATGAAATGATCCCTGCCTCCTTGTGGGCGCGCTTGCTTTAGTTTTAGAGCGTCCCATCCCGGTGGGTACTCTTTAACCGGGTTCATCCACTCCCACCCTCCAGGGCTTTATTAAATGTTCTTCCCTTGCTTTCTTTACCACTTTTGGAATAAAGGGACTGTTAATTTACACACTTGCGCCATACATACATTCCGTGAGTGCTGATACAGAGTATAACATCATTGGGACTTGTAACAGTAAAATCACTCTGCTCACAGGTGTTATAAATATAAATACAACCGTTAATTATCCAACTGTCACACTCGTTACATTGACGCAAACTGACACTATAGTGTTACACCAAGAAGATGGATATTTTCCCCAAAATTACATTTGAATTAAATTAAGAGTGGTCATCAGGAGAGGACGAGGAAACAGAAAGCCATGATTCTTCTGTGCAGACCTGCAGGTGTGTTTGAATCCATGCTAACATCCAGGTTTGCCAACGTTTCATCAACCGAACTGGACGAAGTTACACAGTTGCAGATCAATGTAAATACAAAGTAGCTTATGAGTTCCTGGCGTGTGTGCCGCGTTGCCTGGCAACAGACTGGGGGAACTGTTGGTTTTTTTCGCGGCGCTACATAACATGCTTAAATAATTCATTTAATGACCTTTTGTTAACATTTCCTTACTCAGCATTGCTCTTTAAGCTGTTGTTGAACTTGTATAAAAGCAATATGACACTCAAGGTCGTGATGTTGTACTGTATATCGTCACGGCTGTAATTGTCTTCTGCGTGGATGAACCCGGTTAAAGATTACCCGCCCGGACGGGACGCTCTAAAACTAAAGCTAGCACGCCCACAAGGTATGGTCAGTGTGCGAGCCACATGGTATCTGAGTGCGAGCACACAGTTTGAGCAGAAACAGAGTAGATCCAAGCGCAAGCAGAGGCTGTTTGAGTGCGAGGGCAGGGTTTTTGAACGTGAAATCAATAATGCTCTTAAATAAAGATAGGGATAAAGCTCCATAGGAAGTGCTCTAACACTTTGATTAAAGTAGTGATATTTTTAGTAATAATGATATGATGTTGACACACTGACTTGACCTCTCCTTCAGTGATGAGTAATACTAGTACTGTAAGTGACTTACTGTAGGAGGGTTTCCGCTTCTAATGTCTACTAACACCACAGCAATACAAAAAATAGTCAGTTCATCTCACAACTTAAGGACACAATTGTTTTAAATGAGCTTACTCAGACATTTCCATGGAAATAAAAGCAGAATAGGCAGAATAACGCTGCTGTTCAACAGTTTGGAACCGCCTGCCACAAAAGCTAAATTGGGTACATTTAGATGATGGAGAGGACTAATCTATATTTTTTAATGGTCTTTAATACTTTTAGGTTTTAGAAATTCCTATTTATTAATAGATGTTATTTTGTATTAAGAGTTTGGAAAGCAGTTATGGAAAGCAGAACACTGTACAATGATTCAACCAGACTGACAAATGAAAGGGCAGACAGAGCCAAAGAGGATACCTTTGAGCAGCGATTCCATGGAAAGATTCTGAATAGAAGAAGTCCCTAGTGATTGGTTGCGTTAGAAGCTTAACATCAAAGTCTGTGCAGATTAAAACAGAAACAGGTTTCTGATTGTGTCATGTGCACAATAATGTCTGTAACAAGCTGGAATTAACAGACGTGTTGTTTTAACAAAGCTGTTCTTCAAACTTTACGATAGAAATAGAAGGCTGGTCTAAAGTTAGCACTATTGGTCAGGATCAGGACATATCAGGTGAATATACTATGGACTGACAAATCAGTTTAAACCTATTTAATCTAACCACTGTGTAGACTGCAGAGGGCCTGCAGAAAAGAACCTTTCCAAAATATTTTGTGCCCAACTGAGTAATACTTTATTATAACCATCATTAATAAATGGTTTATTATTACTTACTTAACAATGCATGTGTGCATGAGTGCGTGAATGAGTGAGTAAGGGGTGCACGTGTGTGTGACTAACATAAAAAAATGAATGAAGCTCAGGCTTTAACAAATTGACTACAGCATTTTATTTTCCGTGTGTTGCTATTTTCTATAGCAAAACTTGGCTAATACACATGATACATTGCCAGGTAACATTAGCCACCACATTGATTTCTGTCATTGATCAGCCATTATAAAGCCATAATACACATTCGTTCTTTACATGCATTATGAATCTCAGCTAGCAATCACTGATTAAGGATAAACGCAATTAAACTTGACATTAGCGTTACCTTTTTGTGTTGGGTCCGCTCAGCAAACTCGATTCATACAGTGGATGTTTTCTACTTAGATGTTGTAGCATTGAGGACATGATATTGTGGTATGCTAACTCCATTTTGCAATACACACTGAACTTTTTTCGTTTTAACTTGTAATGATCCCACACTCTTGGCATGTCTCCTCTTTCTGTCTCTATCTCTTTTCTTGTCCCTCTTCCTTCATCATTTTGCAGACCGCGCTACATCCACGTTGCAGCTGTGTAGGCTATCAACAGCAAAAGTAACAAAATGCACTTGTGCAACAGAAACAACCATCCATGCATAATACAGTGCGCTGTATAGCTGTACTGGATTTTTTAGTAATGGAATTATTTGAGTTACTCAAGGACTCGTTTCAGCCCTAATTTTATTGTTGCACATATAACATTTTCTTTTGCTGAATTAAGTATGGGCGGCACTGTGGTGCAGTGGTTAGCATTGTCTCCTCACAGCAAGAGGGTTCCTGGTTTGAACCTGTTCGAATCCCGGGATGGGGGTGTTTGCTTGTTTTCCCCATGTCAGCATGAATTTTTCTCTGGGTACTCCAGATTCCTCCCACAGTCCAAAGACATGCACATTAGGTTAGTTTGCGACTCTAAATTGGCCGTAGGTGTGAAGGTGTGAATGTGAGCATGAATGGTTCTGTCTCTATATGTTAACCCTGTGATAGTCTGGCGACCTGTCCGGGATGTACCCCCCCAGTGACTACCAACAGGTTAAGCACTACCAACAGGATAAGCGGTTATGGAAAATGAATGATTTTTTTTATTTATTTATTTTTTTTAATTTAACCTTTATTTTACCAGGAAATAGTCCCATTCAGTACTCAAATAGTCCTTAATCCTACTTTTCAAATGTTCCATACATGGCAGGTAATCCATTTTAAAATGTCTCTGTAACTCACACCAGGACGAGGGTGTGAATACTTTAAAGGCACTTTCACCAAAGACAGTTCGTGTTCAAGGAACGACATATATACTTTGTCCATCTGACCAAAGATTACAGCTCCTGGCGACTTTAGGAATCAAGAGAGAACATAAATAAGAAGGCAAATCACGCAATATAACCTTATAAAGAAAAATGTACCAATGTTCTAATCTACGATTGTGCAAAGAAGGCCAACAAAACTCTCATATAAGCTGCAGTGATGAGTATGAAAACCAGATTCAGTTATAAATCTTAATGCTGCATGATACACTGAATCCAGCAATTTTGAGAGAAGATCTATTTGCATGCATGTATAAAATGTCACTGTAGTCAAGTATTGATAGAAATGTTTCTTGTATAAGTCTTTTTCTCACGCTAAAGGAGAAACAACATTTGTTTCTGAAATAGAAACCCAACTTAACCTTGATTTTTGTTTCATAAGACACTCAATGTGATGTTTAAAAGACAAATTTTCTTCTAAGAAAAATCCCAGATATTTGTAGACTGATACTCGTTCAGTCACTTTGTCATACAGCCTAACAATCTGACAAACTTCATCATCTGTATTCTTTGACTTCGAAAAGCACATCATTTTAGTTTTGTCAGAACTGAAAATATATTACGTATTTCTTAATGGTTAATTATTGATTAGTAAACTGTATATAAACATCATTTGGATGATGATTTAACTTCAGTGTTAAGTGGTTACTAAATACTGTGTAGTGCATCTACATGTATAAACATTGCAGCTTGATAATGGCCACCCAAATAATGTTAATATTCATCAACCATTGAACAAAGTATTATAATCATCAGTTACAACTTCATAATAGCTATCCAAATAATGTTTATAGACACTTTATAAACCAATTATTACAGATTAACAAATGTTTACTGATTAACAAATTTAATGTGTGCAACAATAAAAATATTGCATTACTAATAATTAGTAATAATTATCAAATATTTAATTGTTTGTTTGCAGTAAAATAATCAATAATCAATTTCCCATTTATTTATGATGGTTATTATGAAGTTTTACTTTACATACCACTGCAGAACACAGTTCGAGACCAACAGACAACAAAACTGGTTTTGTTTGAGCAACGTGTTTTTCCAGCAGCTTTTTAGTCACCAAACGTGAGTGTGTTACAGCGGGGTTGTGCTGTCACTAAAACATAACCACAGTATATTACTTCATAGATATATTTGTTTACCTTGATTGATATGGATCAAACATAGGGATGGAAGAGGACAGGAGACCTTGGGGAGGAACAGATGAGGAGATAAAGAGAGGAGACAAGTAGAGTAAAGTGTAAAGATGAGGGCAGGGTCCTAAAAAGCTTCCAATCACACAAAGTCTGGAAGGGAATTCTGCAAGCTTTGTCACCAAATAAAAGTAATAAATCAATACATATATTGAAAACAGTGTCTGCATTTTCTACAGTACCATGGTCCTTTAACAGGTCATGGGAAGTGACTGAACTATACATTGCTGCCACAGCAAATCTTTCATTCTATAGGACACACTGTTTGTGTGTCGTTTGTTCTGACAGTTAATAGTAAGAACCGGTTTGATGATGAATCAATGCAGTGTTCCGGTTACAAAAAGAGGAAATGGCTTTTGGGAATCTGTGTAGTAAACTGTGAGACACTGGTGACGAATCATGAGTCCAGAGATTGAGAGTCTTGTGCGAGTCCTGGGGACAAAGGTTAGCCAGTGACAGTTGAACAAGTTGCTGCAGACAGCACAATTTGTTTCAAGCATTTCCTCCTAATGCCTCACCTTACTATAGTACTAACTGTCCCAAGAGCGATGATGCATTTGGTAGAGGGCTTGTCAGAGGTCACTTCAGTTGCTGCTGGACTATGTAACACTGGATGTCCTCTTTATTCATAGCCATTATGTAGTTGGTTTTGTTGTTTTCTTCTAAGGTTAGTGCATCGACTTTTAAAAGCAACTGATAAGCAAAAGCATCACATTTCATAACTTTTTATTCTCATTGTCCCTTAGGTTCAGTCAGTTGCTGGTTTGCTGCACTGTTTCCTTTAAGTACAAAACCAGGCCTAAACAAGCACTGATTATACTGTAAGGTTAATAGTTCAACCCTGTATGTATCTGCTCCTATAGCTATGTCATTTTTTTGTGGCTGTTACAGTCTTTTACTGAGCTTTTGACAAATAACCAATTGCATGATGGCAATGCAAAGTGATATTTAGGATACAGTATACATAGGGAATGTTAAGAAGAGTTAGTACATGTAATTAACATGTCTATGGCCAATTAGTCGTTTTTCTGGATGGTTTTTATTTGGGATTATTTTTTTTATTTCTTCAACCACTCTTTAAGAATTTCTGACCTCTTTGTGATGCATCATTCTTCCAAAATATCCATGGATAGGGCTTGGGACAGCTGCTGTTTTCTTCTGCATCACAGGTTTTTACAATTGCTAACAAGCATTATCTATTCCTTAGATTTTCCTTTACCACAGCAACACAACCTTATCACACAGTTAGCCAAATGGTTCATTCTCTACTCAAAACCACGTTTTGTTTATTAAATATCAAAAAGAAAAAAAAAAGAAAAAAAACCCCTTCCTACATGCACTTACTCGATCAAATATCAATGTCAAATCATTTTTTCAAACACTAACATATTTTTTATCCAAGAGGAACGTGTAATCAATTATAGACCAACAGCTTTCAAAATACTAACAAGTGATAAGAAAAACTACATTAACATGTTGTATTTCTATAATATACTATATAAAATCCATTGTTTTTATCATTCCTTTTCTTTTTTACTGTAATCCGCTCTAAATTTTTTGGTTGAGTCTCAAAAGTGTATATTTTTTTTGTCAACATACTATCTTAAAGTGAAAGCATCTTTAAAACTTTATTAGCAATAGAAATTTCAGCCATGAACAACGAAAAAATCCAACATACATGGCCTTGGTTTCCGAAAAGAAAGGGGGAAAAATGCACAGATTTAGACAGCCCTAGTCCAGCTACTCCTCTGCCTGGTTCTCTTTGTCTCCCGTGATCAGATACTGCATTAATATTTCTCTTTCTTCTCCTCTGTGTTGTTCTGCATCCACATTAGACAAAATTAATCCAAAAAGCCCCCTTTTGACTGTACCCATGCAGTTTACACAACTTAAAGGCATGGCTACTTTTCTGATTGAGATTTGAATCAGCTTTGGTTGGGCTATTTTACACAACTTACAGTAAATCAGCTGTTTCTCAATGTTTCAGTGTTTGTTCATTTAAAAATGCGTGTCAGCTCTTTCAGTCAAGCTTTTACCTTTTCTGTTGTTGCAGAGGTACTGTAGAGGCTTTGTATTATATTTAAGGTTTGAACAGTCAGTTTTCATTTATGGCTTTCTCTGTGCAGTTGTAAATAAGACAGGGAAGATCCATACTTTCAGTGTAGGATAAGCTTGTATGTAAGGACGATTGAAGCATTTTATAAATGCATTACCTGACTGCAATTATTGCATTAACTGTATGGCCCACAACAGAAGGATGTGCCAGTGTTAAGACTTTTACAAACTTGATCACATATTGAACAAAAGGATGTTAGTGATTGTAAAAAAAAATGAGGTGTTTAGACATGCAGTTTTCAGATTTTCAGTGGATGACTGTCAGTGTTTAAACATGTGCAAGGTCCACATACGACAGCAGTTGCTGTAGACCACTGGTTCCCAGACCGATGATCCTGACCCCCACTAGGGGTCACCAAAGCGTCATGGATGGTTACAAGGCCTTCTTGACTTTAACGGGTGCAAACAAAAATGCTTTGAGGAAAATACATACAGGATGCCTTCATCTCCGCATTTCATTCATTTCTGTGAAGAAACTAAATGAATGTGCTATTTTTAAAGCTTGGATTATTATTTGAAGGTATAAACGAAACAAAACAATCTCACAGGATAAGAGCACAGTGAAGACCTGAACACAAGCTATATTCACAGAGCCATCCATCTCTCCTAAACAGCCTTATCTTGCGATAGAAAAGCACAGTTACAACAACCAAAGAGCTAATAGAACAATGCCCAAGTGTCAGTGAGAGGAAAACACTGAATACGCAGGGGGAAAAAAGATATAGTAAACACACATTCACACAGGTTTACAAATGTGTAAAGTGTGAACGACTCTCAGTGAAAATAAGGGGGACTCTCAAAAAGTTGTAATACTCCTCAAACAACAAAAGCGCACTAGGAGAAAACAGACATTTTGTTTGGGAAAAAAAACCCCTCAAAACTAGGCAATGTAGCAGCAATGTCGAGACAAATGTTCACAGTTCTGCTATAAATGTGTCATTAAATTACAAACTGAGTGCACAGCAGAAAACGTGCCGTGAGTTTGGCACACCAATGCATTGGCTAGAAGTGTTAATGGTTTCAGAGATAAAGCTTCAAGAATCAATGTAAGTGTTTCAGCATTCAGAGAAAAATACATTTGTATGATTGTTAAAAACAAACAGACAGAAAGAACTTGTCTCTGATGTAGGTTTTTTACAGGAAGCAATCTTTTTAAAGTTCATCCAAATCACTCATTTTACACAAACTTCCTGTAGTAACTGACCTTTCGCAAAGCCTCACCCCTTTGTGACGGTCCGGCAAGCTGTCAGAGTAAGCATAGAGCCCACACTGTAAATAATTTTGAAATATTATCATATATTTGGAAAAATGAAACGGTGGCTCCAGAGAGAAGCAGACAGAGGGGTTTACAGTCTGTGTTTGAAGGATATATCCAGGATGTCAGACTGACTCAGCAGCAACAACAGGTTAAAAAGACAAAGATAGTTAGAAGCTAAAGCCGAACTATAGGCTACAGATCACAGTGTAAAAGTGAACCACCGCATCACTGCTGATCGCCACAGAAGACAATGAATATAAAGGGAAACTTTGACGATATTGAACCAGCTGTGTAACATTGCGGTATGTGCAGATGAACAGCTTCGCCCTTGTGCCACTGCCAGCACCCGGTCAATGCTGCCAGACGGGTGGGGATCTCCAGGGGCACAATGCGATGACACACAGCTGGCTGAATATCAGCAAAGTTTCCTTGGTTCCTGTACAGCAGGGTCGGCCTTTCATTCACTGTTATAATCATTAAAAAGCAAAAGCAGCATGTGTATACATTCAGTAGGCTATATATTCAGTAGCTAGCTAGCTAACCCTACACTTTTCAGGGTCTGATTTTGGTTTTGGAACAGGGAAGAAATGTATATCTTTTTCCAACCTCTCCAGGTAACGAGTATCATTAATACACGACGTGCCCCAGGCACAACTTTTAGCTCCAAATCCACAAAACCAGCCTGAAAATGAAGGAAATCTGAAACGACTGCATTAGAGTCAATGGAGCACAGCTGTGTTGTTGTCGGTTGCGTTATGCTGCGTTATGATTGGCCAGTCTGCATCCGGGGGTGGAACTTGGCAAAGGGTCAATTGCGCTCAATATGTAAGTCAATAATTGTACAGTTTATCAGTTGTTCTGTTATTGATATGCATTAAATATAATATGAAATATCCATAAAATATGTAACTTAGTCAGGGGTCACCAGTTTATTCAATAATGTAAGAGTGGTTCCTTAAGGAAAAAGTTCTAGACTTCAAAAAGACTCCAAGACTTTCAAGTTCTCCATAACTAAACAGATTTCATACCTCATTAATAATAAATCACATGTGCACAGTGACTTATTGAGTACAAGCACACAAGATAATAAAATTATGCAAGACTATAGTGCTAACAGAAACACTACCACTTTTTTTAACAGCTAGGAAGGGAGGATGATGGGAAATGATTTGATCCTTTGTGATATTTTATTCATTAAATTACAATTTATTGTTTAGTGCCAAGTTTAATATTCATTTAACAGTAACAGGCGGTGAGATTTTTTTTTTTTACACATTTCAAGAGTGCAAGCAATAAACACCATCTAGTAAGCATAACATGTAACAATTATATACATTCAATCATAGATAAAAGACAAAATCAAATAACAATCATTCCCATTGAGACATCCTAGAGCCTAAATTATTCTGTTCCACGAGGTCAGACATTGCCAACTTCATTGAAACTCACACTAAGTGACATATTGTTAAATAACTGAATATATATATACCGAATATAGTAAACACAAACAACAAAACAAAGCAAAAACACTAATGAAGCATCAACGCGTAATACATCAGTCTGGGATATAGTACAGTATAGTGCATGTCCCACTAGATTCTGCTCCTTTATAAATCACAGAGTTATAATAGGCTCGGGGTTTTCTACTTCTGCGTTCTCTATCAGTTTGTTGGTGTCAACCACATCAGGCTGGGATCGTTCACTGTAGAGCGGATTTTCAAAGGTGGGTAATGGTTGTGGAGACTTCTTGTAGAGGTAGAATGCAACGACTATCAGTGCAGAAGTGATAATAATGATCATCACAACTATCAAACTGGTGTGGACACGACTGCGAGGATCTTGACCTTTCTGGGGATCTGCATGAAATTCATCAAGTAGATACTGATCAGTCAAAACAATTCAAAACTGAATTGAACTTTGAATATAATGTGTTTTCCTTTTAATGTTATTTCACTACATAGTTTCTGATAACTGTCAATGGTGCATTACATGTCACTTGTTTTTCAAATAATATTATTATGACATAAATACAATATGACACAACTTAAGGAAACAAAAAGGTGTAACTTACCAGCTTTTGATCCAGAATCTCCAGGCATCACTGTTGAGAAAAGAGGGGGAAAATGCTCAGATAACTGATCGCTTTTAAAGAACAGGAATGTATCATGTCCACCTCCACCCCACGTCCACGTCTACAGCACAAATCATATAGATGTAGAATAATCCTACCTTTTTCTTTTTCAATTTTCTTAGCTTTTTACGAAAATGGACTTCTAGCAGAGTCCTAAGTATGGGTCCCTCTTACTCAAGGATTTTTTTTTGAAAAGGCTACATGTGTGAGAGGTGCCTATAAGAACACCATACATGGGAATGCTGATCTTACCTTTGGGTGTTTCACAGACATATGCTCTGTCGTGCCATCTGCGACCTGTCCTCCAAGCCCCATCTGAGGCTCCGATCTCTCCGTAGTCATCATCAGGCTCATCTTCAGCCCAGTTAGTGTAGTCCATGACTGTTTTATCCAACCACTTCCATGTCCCTAGAGCCGAACAGAGATTTAATGTTTTACAGATTTCACTTTGATAGTTTGTCATATCACCACTTAGTATCATTATGTATGTGTAATTTGCCCCATGTGTGCTGTGGCAGCCATGTCATATGAAAAGTGAACAAAGGAACAAACAATTAAAAAGAAATAGTGAATTTTTGTTACACATATTTTCTTAAATGAGTTATTTTTATTCCAGTTTCTGGGGGTTTGTTTCACATCATCAGCAGGGAAACTTATTGCAGGACAGTTTGTTTTTATGTGCACAAGGATAACATGTTACACGTTCCTGCAATTGGTTTCACTTTATTCCGACCAACAGGTGGTGGTACTGTGCGACACCATATTGTATACTTACAAAACAAACTAAAATAAAATTTAAAATATACAGTAAAGGTCTATAGTTTTGGTCTTTGTCAGTTAGGTCAGTCAACACAACAAGCATCAGGAGGTAGTGGTGCATGTTTATTAAGACTGGGATGTTTACATTAACATGGGTCAACTGCCTTTACGAAATGTTGTGTTTGAATTTTAACACCTTCTCAGAACTTCTAAAGTCTTGCCCCCAACAAATACCCTCCATTTTTAAAGAATAAAAACTAAACTGAAGCAAGCAAACCCGCAAGCTAACTGAAACTGAACTGAATTGAAATTAAAAGTTAACAAAGAAATAAAAAAAAAATAATGAAAAACACAAACACATAATGACTCTAGTGCAAAAGGAGACGGCTAGCTAACAAATGCGGATGTAAAACAAAGCAGGTTTCAATGGGTTCCAGTGTTGGCTTTGTAAATGTTTTATGAGGACGGAGATCTGTTTGATCCGGAGGATACACACAGGGTGTTCTTGTGAGAAACAGTGAAGGTAAACAAAAGAAGTCCACAGGGCACCTTATAAGAACAGTTTTTACTGGAAAAAAATTTTAATGCAGGGGAAAAGAGTGTGATCATACCTTTATGAGTTTTATACAGGCCGATCCAGAAACCACTGTGGCTATCTTGAAATATTTCCACATTGTTTTTGATGAACTGTTGCTCAGCAGGATCCTCAATGCTAGCCAGGATTCCACCTTCACAACAAAAACAGTCAGGTTTAACGACTACAAAGCACTTATTACTAGTAACCATAAATCAATTTTTCCTGACATCAGTTAACATCATACCATACACTCAATCTACATAGATCTAAAATTGTCCAATTTTCTCTGCAGAGTGTCTCTTACCATGTCTGACACAGCTGCTAGCTGCATCTGCCCATTCAATTTCCTCTGTTGCAAACAAATAACAATGACCCTTAAATGGCATCCAGGTAAAACTCTGGTGGTACTCCTCATTCGTCTCTTCAGGGCAAACCCCTGGGAAGGTGGTTGACTCTGTTGGTGGCACATCTGTGTGACAGAGACAGTGATGAGGGGGTCAGCTAATTATGAATTATTCGATACAGTGAACTTAAAACCTTTATGTAGTGTCATTGTAATAACCAGCTCTGATACAGATCCTGAATTAAGGCTGTAGTACTGTGTCTGAATATACTGACTTTGTCGGTAATCGTGGATTTCTTTAAAGAAGCTGTATACGACATTCAGAGCGTATGTGTGATTAAGAGTCTGAACTGGGATTGACTGCACGTGACTCTCACAAAAAGAGGTGGCTGAGCCAACAGCTAAAGGTACTAACAGTACAAACATTGCTCTCAGCAACAGCGTTGACGGAGCTGACGGTGTCACTATGGAGAGGACCAGAGGGTTGAGCGCAATGCTTTTGTGCCGCTGCTGTTCCACCACCATCAGTCCAGACCTTGTTATCAGCAATAACACCCTCATGAGTGCAGTACAGAGTGCCATAGCTGAAACAGAAATCCCATTAGTCCACTCTATTTTTACATAGCAAATAGTGGTTTGCTGCTTTATCAATGCTCTGAGTGTTGCAAAGGCTTACAGCTCCTCTAATCACAAACTCACATCAAGGTAAGTATTAAGTCACAAAACCACATCTTAACTAATAGGGTGCGGACAACTGAATTTGATAAAACAAAACTGATGTATTAAAATAGAGTTCTTTTCAGTGAAAACCATGTTTCTGCAAATTTGGTGATGTTTTTTTTTTTTAAGATTAAGAGAAGGATTATTTTGAAACTACATTGTTAAAAAGCCAAAAACAGAGCGTGTTTTCTGAGCTCATTGATAAGTAACATGTTTTGGAAATACATGGTTTTTACAGGACAACAAAGACTGTTAGACTGTAAGCTTGCAGTATGGCTTCAGTGCCAGCACTGAGGGCAGTGCAGCAGTTGCTGCCCTCTGGTGGACTTCTGCACCGCACTGCAGTGACAGCTATTTAAAGGAAGGCAACCTTCACATAAGAGGCTATTGGCTGATTTAACTCCAGTCTACTCCCGCTCCCCTCCTTTTATTCCCCCTGGGACTAACCGCCACACCTACTGGTCTGCCACCAGTGTAACACTCCAACCCACTCTCGTGCACCTAAAGGCTTTTATGTAATTGATTATTACTGCTGGACATTTGACCTTCTGACTCCACATAAACTGCACGGCCACTGCTGCTGTTGGCCATGTTGGCCACTGCTGTTTTGTCTTCAGTTATTATTATTATTACTTTCTTAATCCCACTGAGGGGAAATTCAATTTTTTCACTCTTTTGTCATTAACACACGGGTCTGAAAGACACACACATGCACAAACAGGACCTATGCATGCACAAAGTGGAGAGATCTCAGAGTGAGGGGGCTGCCTTGGTCAGGCGCCCCAAGTGGTTGGGGGGGGTTGGTGCCTTGCTCAAGGGCACCTCGGCCAAGGAGGTGAACTGGCACCTCTCTAGCTACCAGTCTACGCTCTATATTTGGTCTGGATGGGGACTTGAACTGGCGACCCTCCTGTTCCCTCCAGAGCTCCTGTCCTCATATGCGCTGTTATACATTTCTTTTTACTATGCTCACCACACAAATTGCCCCACAGGAATAAATACAAATTTTTGAACTGAATTAATAGTCCGACATATACACAGATGCCAGTATATCTGCAATAAGATAATAATGGCTCGTAAATATCAAGAAATTGCAGCACAGAAATGCCTAACTTTCTCTGTGATACACCTCCACGCAAATGTATTTCCTTATATAGAGAAATGGAGGTGTAGCAGTATGCTGATTGCAAATAGCGTGCATGCGGCACTTAATTTAGAATGATTTTACTGACTAACATATGTATGGTGGTAAAGACAAAATCAGACAGTGCTCACACATCATGAATTTTGTGTGTGCACTCATTTTGTGTGCAAATTAAGGTCATTTCTATGTAAATATTAGTGAATGAGGCCCATTGGGCTCACTTTGATCGTGAATTAAATACTAAAAACTATTGACCACTAACAACTCGCCAATTTCTACAGGGACCGCCTGGAACTCCTTCAAAGCCCTTGTTGAAAACCACTGCACTAGAGAGTACAAGTGAAACGTCTCGCTTAGCATGTACCTTGGTCACAATTCTTTATTAGCACAAATCTACAGGATTCGTACCAACATTGTTGTTTATGCTAAAAGTAATTACTATTGGCCGATTAATCATTATCAGAATCAGTTCAAAAACCCACCGAGGTTGACACTCGGCATGAGTGACAGACTGTATTCATTTATGTTACATACTAATGATAGTACCTGTAGTTTGCATGCAAACACTGTTCATGGTCTGATTGCAGAAAGCAGTCTTCCATTTTCCGTCCACGTCCAGGTACACACATGGTTTGTCTCTGCTTGGTTCACCTTCACCCCAGCCAGCAGCATTCAGGTGCCAGCCATCAACGTACCTAAAATACCCTCCTGTCTGATAGCAGGAATGGATCAAAGGGACATTTTAAATCAGCATGCACTGTAAATGGCTATTTAAAATGTCTTTCTTTGCCAAAAGGATTCAATAAATATTCACTTTTACATAACACCCCTCGTGTTACAAGTAGATGATCAGCTGCATTGTGAAGATTAGGAACTAGCTTATAGAAGCTTTTGTTCTACAGTGCAGTAACTTTAGGTGGTCGCAGCCCTGTACCTGCTGTTTGTTCAGTCCAATCCAAAGAGGAGTTTTGAGATTCATAGCGAGCAGCTCGACATAGGCCTGCGTCCACTCATTTCGCAGACTAGCCAGGTTGGCCTTTTCACTTTCACATTGTTTCTTGGCATCATCCCAGGTCAGATTTTTAGTCACAACCTTGATGCTGTCATTTGCCAGAGTTACATAGATGTTTGAAACTGCTGGATCTGGTTGAGGCTGGATATTTGGGTCTGTGAATAAAATGAGAGATGATATCAGTTTTATTTTTCATTGTCAGAGACATCATTTTTGTCACAAGGACTAAAGGTAATTATGTAAGATTTAGCCTATTATTTACACGTTCAATCTTTATTTTACTGCCACAGGTTTCCAAACCACTGTGTGTATGCATGCATATTTTTTGTAAACCAAGAATACTCAGCTACGTGGAATACAAACATATGCTTGGGAAAAATGGTGCTGTACACATGAAGGCCAGGAGGGCCCCCTTGACACTTGGGCCTGAACCTAGTAGGCCCGTTTAGAAATTCATCCATATTGCTATGTAAAGATATAGTGGAGTAATGGCATCCTGAGCAGAAAATGGAGTCACGCTACCTTTATGTGTGTTGTAATCCAAGCTTCTCTCTTTGTTGTTGTGGAAGCCATGCTTGCATGTCAGTGTATGCGAGTCCCTGTGAGTGTATCCTACTGGTGCGCTCATTGCCACTACTCTGCACTGCACTCGTAAGGCAGTTACTGCTGACACTGAGGCAGTGTCGTTAGAGGAGCATAGCACCCACTCCCTGCTTCCCCTCAGGTTAACAGTGTTAGCTCTGTCAGCAGTGTTGCTGTTATTTTTGCTGTTTATTGAATTAATACCGTTGTAGCTAGCCGCTGACTGCGCAGTCTATCCCACCCGAGACTAGTCTGAACTATAGAAACTCTTTGAATGTCACATACAGCTCTTTTAACGTAAGACACACGTGCTGTACTTAAACAAGATATTGCATGATTGACTTTTAATCCTAATACAATTTCTGGAAGAGAGAAATGATGAACTCACCAAGATCTCGAAGACAGACAAATCCATTGGTGTCATTGCAGGACTTAACTATCCATTTACCAGTGCCAAGGGTAGGATTGCTGGTCATCACAACACAGTGTTCCTGTTGAAGGACATTGGGAATGGTTCGGATTTTAAAATCTTATCAGTATGAAATAAAAAAATAAAAACCAATGCTGTCTTGTTTAAACTTGAAGTGGTCTTGATTGACTTGATGACTAAAGGAATTTTTTTAAACAATCTATTGCACATTGTTTAAAGTGCATGGCGCAAGTGCATTTTGGGTGTGTCCAACCACTTTTGCTGGTTAAACTGAACATAGTCTGGGTGCAAAGTAAGACACAAGAGGCGTAGGGGTTGTATTTAGTCCCTTAATTAATTATAGGTGTATTTTTGGTGTGTCATGAATTCAACCAATCAGATCAGTTATCTCCCATTCCCATTTAAAAGCCAGAAGTGCCCGTAGCTGCTGCACTGCTATTTAAATGGTGGATTCAGCAAATTAGAGAAGCGACTGGTTTTCTGCTGAGAGTAATGTAACAAATATTGTGGGGCATTTAAACAACAAAACTAAAATCTGTAGTTCTAAACTTGACAGAGGAAACAGCACTCAGCTTTTACCTACTGAAATAATCAGTGAAGTTATGCTGCTCCTTGTGCATAAATGTGCACAGCATCTTTCTGCATAGGGAGTTGGGCAGCAGCTCTGCAACTCTGCTCTGCTCTCTGCTATGTTCACATTTTAGAGAATGTAATTATTAATATTTTCCTCCTTAATGAGGTATTATGTCACCCACCTGCAACCCATCCGACTGTCTCTGTGTGTGTAACAAGCGATGTCTATGTAGGTGCATGTCACTTTCTGAATAATGTACCCTTTAAATAGCAGGAAAATACTGCACTGTTGACTTTAGACCAGGTGTTGATTGGTCAATGGTGCAATCTCTTTCTGCTGCCTCAGAATAGTAAAACACCAACACTACACCTGACCACACCCCATTTTAAGACCTGCATACCCATGGACATACAGATGAATGCAAGTTCATTTGCTACATATACAATGTGGGTGCTGGCCATAAAAATAACAACTGTCAGTCCGAAACCAGCAAATAAAGGTGCACTATGCTATGCATCACTTTACACCAAGTTTAAGATAGGGCCTCAAGGATTTAAAGTTTGTCAAGAAATTAATTTTATTATATTCTTCTATCAAGACTTAAACTAAAAAATAATGATATTTCACATTAAAGTCTGTCTTGGAAATGTTACCTCATTCCATCTCTGATAAAAGGTCCCAGGACGACGTCGATATTTCTGAAGAGCAGCACAAGATACATGTTTCAAACACTTGTATTTGTAATAAACAGTAACTCAACACCAAGCTTGTACATTGTGTGAACTTACAGAATAGCCCCAGTTTGTGTATCGCCTTGCTTTGCCATCAGTCCAGTAAAATCCATCTTGTTTTAAGCCATTTAAACCAATCCACAGGTCTGTTGTTGATACTTCAGCCATTACAGTGATCAAAAATGCTGAAATTTTCAAAGTTGGAGTTAAGTTATTTCCATCTTTTATTTCCCTCATTTTTGGCTAAATTTCGAATGTAATGTGGACAAAGGTCTAATTCACAATTACATTACATTCAAATTAGTTTGACAAAACATATTAACACAACTCACTTCTAGCTCTTTCCCAGACATCTTTCAATTCAAATATATTTTTGCCTATTTACGTTGTACCCACAGTTATGTATGATAATGATCATTATGAGAAAAAATATTTGGTAAAACAGTAGGACAAACCTTGCACACGCCTTGAGGGAATTGAGACTAAATTGCCTCCCATGGTAATGCACTGTCGCCTTGCATCTTCCCAGGTGACCCTCCGGTTAATAACGATACTGTAACACTACAGATAGTGACAGAGAAATGAAAGTGATTTTTCACTCTACAACCAAACACTAGCCCTCTTACACTTTTGTTGTAAGTGAGTTCTGATGACATTGATGTGATCTTCAAAATGTCAGTGTGCTTATTCCTTTACACAACTCTGTATTTAATAGCTACTTCTTTGTGGAAATTCTGAGATCATTTTTTATTCGATGTGTGAGGAATACATGACTGTAGCATAAAAGCTATTGATAAATATCAGATTTGTAGTGTTGTATCTCATAGTCTTAAATGTATCACTTTTTCTTTAAAACAAATTTTAAATGTTGCGGCAGATGACATTTTTAAATAAAAAAAAAATCAAATAAAATCTTTTATTTGCATTTTGCAAAATGACAAAAAGCACATGTGAAACACAGATGCTTTACATCATTAGACGTTAGAAATTCACATTGTATGTTGTAATTTTATCCTGTGACATTTTGCATATGTGCATTTATTACTTGTGCTTTTTTGTGTTTTTATTTACTTTTACTTTAAATATAACTTTTAATTATTGTCAAAGATGCATCTCTTTGGTACTGGAGGTATTTTAGAGTATAATTAAAGAATACAAAGTATAACTGGATAATGGGATATTAAACTAATTGGCCCTACAAACGTAGCATTGCCTGCAAAGCCCATGTATTACAATAAATCTTTTGTTTTTTTCTTTTTCCATCATACCACTCCTACATGTAGTGTTTCCAAATTAAACTATGACAAGCCCTGCCTTTTAGGTAGTATCCCATTAGTTGCAACACCTGCGTCACTTAGGGCATGTTATGTGTTTAAAACAGGACAGTTGGTACGGCATACTATAATTTGAAAAGCTGATTATTTTACTTTAGTGAGATGTTGAATAGCAGTTTTGTAAAACACACCTGAACAAAGTAATTCAATCTCAAGGGCTCTTTAATGAGAGTCACTTCAGATCAGTGTCATGTGACAAAGATTGACTAAATGCTGAAGAAATGACATTAAAAAAAAAAAAAAAAAAAGGTAGTACAAATTTGCACAAGAGATTTTAACAGAAACCTTGATTTCTGACCTTTGAGTCGAATTTGGACCACTTGAGTGGGCAGCCGCCTTTAGGAGGAGGTGGGGGGGCAGCAGTGGTGTTGACAGGTGCTGAGATGCTACGTTTACAAATGAACTGGTGCTCTTGCCCGCAATTACATGTGCGCCAGAAGCCTGTAAGTACAACAGAGATACAATGAGTAACATTTCAGCGGCAACATTTTACTTAATCTTATCTTATCCAGAACATCTCGTCTAGGGTAAACTCGTTGTTTAATTTGTCTGTCCTCAGTTTGCTACTACTCACCCATATAATAAGTCATCATAACACAGTTCTCATGAAAGGAATTGGTATCTGGCTGATCTTCATCCCATTTCTGTAACCCCACAGGAGAACCATCCAACCACCTTAAAGCACACACAGTTCAGTTGAATTGCAATGTGTAAACATGCAAACAATAATCTATCCACGTTTGACTTTTTTATCCAACTTTTTGCTGTTTTACATGGTAAATAAACAGAAGACAAACAAAATATAGAGGTGAAAATAAATGTAGTCTGACAAGTGGGGAAAAAAGTACTGTGCTACAAATGTCATATCTAATCTATCAAATATATTAATTATGCTATTCAGGCTGCCAGCCAACCAACTGTAAGGTTTCATTAACTCTTAAAAATAGTGATGGATGGATGCATGGATGGATGGATGGATGGATGGAGTGTTTAATTAATCTCAGTGGGCAATTTTACTGTTACTGTTAAAGAAGCTCAGAGTATTAAAGAAGAAAAATATACAATATTTGTCAACAATAACTTGAATTAAAAATGGCAGAATTTATGTTGTACAAATACTCATGTACATGTGTGAGCCAGACTTAGTGCAAGTAGTGCTACATTAAATGCAAACTATACTGTAATCAGTAGGCCAAGGAGTTAACGTTCACTGTATTACTGTATGGCCTTCATCGATACTCACCAGAATGACCCATCAAGATCCACCTGCATACCCACATAATAGGAGCTATAGCTTCTGGAAATCTTTGAACACACACATGGAAATGCACACATATTTAGTTGTTCTGTCAATATGTGTAAAATTTTAATGAGTCGATTAGCAAACAACAGCAACAACAACAACAACAACAACAAAAAATAACTCCTACCTGTTTCCATAAGAAGGTATTTTCGTCCCTACTACTGATGGATACCAAGTCACCGTGCCTCCGCTGACAGTACTCTCGAGCATTCTCAAAGGGCATTGTTTGTCTCTTAATATAATACTGATTCCCTCTCCACACAAGCCAACCATCTGCAGTGGTGTTGAAGTCTGCAAAGGTCACAGAAACATATTGACAATTTTTGCCTTTTATTTTTAAGTATCTTTCTGTTACAGTAAAACTTGTACAGCTTACACTTAAATGGGATGTATTATGCTCATTTCAGGTTCATACTTGTATTTTGAGTTTCTATGGGGGACATGCTTACATGCTTTAATATGAAAAACAAACCAACAAACAAAATAAAAAAAATCCTTTATTTTCTTAATATGTCCCCCTCTCAAAATTGCCCAGTCTGCGTATATTTGTCAGCGTTTCTGGATCTTCTGCATCTTGGTGCACATTGGAGATGTTTGTGTTCAGGGCTCTCTGCCAGAAAAGCCCTTTCTGGCAGAAATGTATTCATTATAATCTAAACAATGATTGCTTTTCTAAACTAGTGTTAATTTTCACAGCTATATTAGATTTAGTCTTAGTCTCAGTCTTAGGATGAAAATGCTTATTAAATTTAGTCACATTTTAGTCATTTTTATCCTTCATAGTTTTAGTCTAGTTTTAGTTGACAAAAATTCAAATGGTTTAGTTGATGAAAATTCATGACATTTTTGTCAACTGTTTTTTTTTTTTTGTTTGTTTTTTTCTTTAAACTACTCTGGTAAGGCTAATTTGTGTATCAGAAATTACAGTCACAGTTACAGGTTGTGTAAAATTCCATTTAGACATTTTTTTTCCCCACAAATACAAATAATTTCTACACACTTACAAACTTGCATTCATCATTTAAGTGTTTGACAGGTTTAAGGGTTGACTTACAAGCAAACAGCTTATCATCAGTTGAAAAGCTCAACATCTCTTAATCACTTTAAGTCAGAATTCTTTCTTAATCTACAACATGTTAGTCTGGAGGTTTGTGTCATTTCACAGTGTTGGTGATTAAACTAAACTTTTAGCTGTCCAAAAGAAAACCCCTTACAACACAGCTATACTCACAGATAACCGAGCCTCCTACCTGCCTGTCAAACAGCAATCAATCCATAAACCTTCTCAAATCAAGACTGAGTGGAGTCATAGTGGGATCAGCTGTGAAGTCCAGCAGCCAGTGGCTGCTTGCTCTGCTGCCATTCAGTGGCTAAGGAGCAGAGCTAGATGGTAACGGCCACTGCTGCAACAAACAAACTCCACAAATCCATTCAGCAGCTCCACCATCCACAGTCGGTCACACACAATTGATTATTTACTGCTGAATTACAGCTCACAACTTGCATCAACAGCTGACGCTGCTCCTGTGTGAGTGTTTTTACTGGCTAGCGAAGATAATTGCAAGCACGGCGACTCTCAACTTGATGAAACAAAATTAGCACTGCTCTAAACCCAACCAAGAAAAGGCTTTCTAGCAGAAACTTCAAAAAACTAAAAACAAACTTCTTCGAACAGCCATCTCAGCGTGATAGGATAATAGCATGATAGGTCCCCTTTAATGTCTGACTAATGAAAGGTTGAACAACATCAGAGTGAACAGGTTTTTATGGTACTAATTAGAAAGGTTAATATTACAGATGCCAAGTGTCTTGTTCTTTTTTGTTTGTTTTGTTTTAAGATTGCGTCTGCTCAAAGAAACAGATGTATGCTCAAACTTCCCAATAAAATCAACTACCCCAATTATCTAGTTAATGAAATGAATGCTCACAGTTTCACAGTTTCACAGTTTGTGACTGTGTTGTTTTGGATTTAGGATTTCATTATATTTATTTTTAAAAAGCCGTTTATGACATTTGAATGGGGAACTGCCCATTGGTTAGACAGCCCATTGTTCCGACCATATTAAACTCATTGTTCCGAAATCATCATGATGCCCTGTGGTTAAGGTCTGGTTAGGTTTAGGCACAAAAACCACTTGGTTAGGGTCAGGAAAAGATCATGGTGTGGGTTAAAATGAAAAAGAAAGTGACAAACACATAAGCCGTGAGCCTGCTCCGCCTCAAGCCGGTCGCGGCACACCATACGCCCGCCGCGAGCCGTTCAGCACCGCGGACAGTCGGACTAATGGGATGTCGAACCAATGGGCTGTCGAACCAATGACATGGAGCCACTTGAATGCATTACTGTGCTTACATTCACTTGGACTTGTTCAGTTCTGGTTGAGCAAAAAAAATCTAAAACAGTAAATTGCAACTTTTTTGTGATCATTTTGATACCTGCTCATTTGTACAGTAATCTTAACTGTAGGAAATTTTGAGCACTACTCAAACCCATTAAATAGGGTTAAATGGGACATGTAAGTTGTACCTGATCTAACCAGCTATCAGTAGTTTCCTAGTTTGCTACATTTTATGTTTGTGTGTGTGTGTGTGTGTGTGTGTGTGTGTGTGTGTGTGTGTGTAGTTATACAATGTCAGCTTACCTACTGCAGTATTATTTGGAGGTGGTCTTGGAGTCACTCCTGTAAGGACACACGAAAGTGTCAACTTCATGTAAAAAGAAAGCAAACAAATTTGCCATTCTCCCCACTGTATTCCACCCTGAGTTCATCTCATACTGTGGGATAATGTAAATCCGAGGAGGGGAGCATGGCAGTAGCATCGGCATAGCTTTGACTACTCTACTCGTATGATGAGTTACCATGGATAACAGTATCTAGCAAATTACTCGCCATCATAAGAGAAATGGGTTTGCATTGATGGTTGTAAAATAGGTAAATCTACAAACAATATAAGACGTGGAGCACTTCTCTTGGTCATGTGAGTCAATATTTGATAACCTTACCTTACTCGTCCAAAAATTAAATGTTCTTCATGTAAATAAGTATTTGCTTTTTAAGCTTATACAGGTGTATGTCACAGAAAATGCAGAAAAAGTTAAAGTGCTGAATTGAATCTTCAACTATTTTTGAGGGAATTTACATCCCTGGATTGTGTTGGATTTATAGCCCTTTTTACACCTAGGCTGTCAAATTTAAGACAGTGCTACAGGGTAATAATCTTAAACATTTAAACTGTCAAAATAGACCAGCAGTCACCCAATATCAATCCGGCTAAACATCTGTTTTACCTACTGCAAACCAAAGACAAAAGTGAAGACAAAAGTCCCCCAAAACAAGCAGAAGGTTAATCATGATGAGAATTATGATGTAGTATTTTTCAGCCAAACCTCGAACATGATGATTTTATGTACAGGTATATTAACTTAACTTGTCTTTTTACTGCCTCCTAAAATTGAGACTATGTATAAATAGGGATATTGTACACTCTTTCCTTGTGTTGTATATGGAGGTGCAGCAGGTTGGTCTCCTTTCTCTGTGCTTTTAAATGTATGTAGCAGGTGGTGTAGTCTTTTTAATCCTATTGGATGTTAACACCCCAAATATAGGATAAATAATTTTTGTAATTTTTCAAGTTACATCAACTCTTAAAGCTGGTGTTTGTAACTTTATGAAAATAACTTTTTGTCATATTTGCTGAAACTGTCATTATATTCATACAGTAGTACATGAGATGGATAATCTGCGAAAGATCTGCCTCCTTGTAGAACTTCTAATTTGCATTTGAGAATCCAACGCAGCTGAACAGAAACAACCAGTCAGAGCCAAGGAGTCTCTAATGCAGTTGTCAATCATGCTAATCACTGATGTAAAATGAGAAAGTTTGTTACCCGGCCACCATATACCAAACAGTCAAACCAAAACAAAGCACCGGCCTGAGCAAGCTTTCTCATTTTACAACTAAACAGTGCACCTAAATATGCTTCTGAAAACATTTTAAGGCGAGAACAGAATCTTGATTTGTATTTCATCAGCACTGCAAAGTTTGACAGTTTGACTGTAGTTCACTAATTGGAATTGATCAAAATGTTCTCATCCCAGGTCATCAAATACCAAAAAAATTTCTCACGCCACATGGGGTCAAAGGGCAGCCTCTGGGAATCTCTATGAGATACACCTTTTATCATGTGTCATCACTGCTGTCTCCTAGGTGACACACGTTGTTGTCAGTCGGTCAAGGTCAGGTTTAGGCAACAAAACTGCTTGGTAAAGTTTAGAAAAAACATCATACTTTGGGTTGAAATAAGTACATAACCTGATGTAAATGTGTCACGATTGATGTAAATACATGACCGACAGATGATAGTTACATAATGTTACGTTAAAACAGCATTGGCTTGAGTCTGTGTTGTTTTTTTTACCTATCTCTCACCTTACACAGATTTTCTTGCTCTTTATATCACATCTGTTGCTTTGTGAGTCAAGTATTGCCACAGATGTGTTTACATTAGAGTGAGATGAAAGCCCAGTGGGTCTCATGAATGCGCCAAAGGGTACCTTCAGTGCATGTATCACACACTGAGAGGTGTAACAAAGTGTTGGTATTTGTCAGCTTGATAATGAGAACAGGCTGGCTTGACAGACTGACAGCTGCACTGGAGACTCCTCGGCTCTGATTCGTTTTTCTTTAGCCATGGTATATTCTAGCAAATGCCGTTAGAAGAGACTAATCACTCATGATGTACTGCTGATGTAGTGACAGTTTCACCAAATATAACAAAATGTTATTTTCATAAAAGTCATCAACTGTAGCTTTAAGCTCAGTTGTTGCTATGTTTGTGATAAAGATACTGTATGTCTTATGGGAAGCAATTGCTCCACCACCGATGCTGGAACTCAGCGTGGAACAGCATGCTAGCTCAAGTCAGTTTTTCCTGGATGAAGGTTAGAAAACAATTTTTCTTCAGGATAGACAAAAGAAAAGTATTTATTTTTTCAACTGTACCTGCGCGGATCTGACACAGCCAGTCATTGAAACTCTCACAGTTCACATCGTTCCAAGACCCTCTCTCATCCCAGTGATACATTCTGAATTCAGCACAGGATTCGTCATTATTATGATTGTTTGGCTCTCCTTCCTGCCAGTGCTGGAAGTTTAGCTGTGAACAAAAAGAAAATAAAATTGTAAATGTAAAAACAACAACAACTACAACAAAAAAATGAGATCGAAACATTTATGTTATCATATTAGTTGTAAAAAATAGAACACAGTTAACTTACTGGGGATCCATCAGTCCATGTATATCCAGTATCTGGGTCTGCCATACGAAGTCCAATCCAGGCTTTTCCATGTCTGTAGTACACAAAATCAAATAAATGATTCCTCCATCCAACCTTATTTTAGAACACTTAAACAAAAAAGCTTTTGCGTAGATTCATAGTTATCTGATGCAGTTTTGTCCTAATGCTTTGCAGGACTGTATATCACGCACCATTTGTTTCATAGCTGCAACCAAAGCAGCTAGAATATCTAACTTTATGCATGTCGTTACCCTCTAGGGTCAAGACATGACTGAGATCATGAAGTTGAAACAAAGAAGTTCCAACCAAATAAGAAGGCCTAATTAAGTGTGATGTTCACTACTGGTTTTATGCTTCAGATGTGAGAAAATACAAACATGGAGTGGAGCGTGCATCTTTCAGCATGTTGGATCTGTTTCTAACAGATTTGACACTGACCATCAGGACTGGTTGAAGTCTTCGTGTCAATTAACACGTTTGTGTTTTACAATCCTCTGACAGACATATGGATACAGACACAAACTCATACCGTCCCACAAGTAGCTCAGCAGTGCTGTGGATGCTGAGTAGATCCCCTCCGATGGCCCTGCAATAATCTCTAGCCTCAAACCAGGTCTTCTCATCTGCACGAGGCCCTGTAAAAAACTTCAAGACAAGACAAGAAGTGAAGGCCTGGTTGGAGCAGACCACATAGGTAGAGTAATAGAGCAGGTGATTTGACTGGACGTTTATTTATTTATTTCACCCAGATTTATATGTCATTGAGAGGAAAACTGATTTATTTCCTTGTAGAAAAATAATTTTTGACCGATTTTGGGCCACTTGCAGGCAGCAGAATCAAGTTGTGAACAAAACACTAACATATTATCTTTTAAGCTGATACAGTGAACTTATTAGCAAACAGTTATTTACGCACCCAGCACATATGGAGAAACATTGTCAACACCACTGTGCTTCTGGCAACCTGAAGAATTTAAGTCAATATTCACCTTAAGCTCTGTTTTTGGTCTCTACCAACTCCTCTAGCTCTTTAGCTGTTACACGCCTCTCCTGTTTTGTGCTGAGCAGGTAATGTACACTGGTTCTTCAGAGCTTCACCAAACCAGCTGTTTAAAGTTCTTAAAAAGGAGGGGAGCTGCAGAGTTGGGTTTTAATTCTCTGTAGTTTTATCACTCCGAGCGACCTCTTGGCCTTTCACATCGTCATGTTTTTCTTCAGATTGTCTTTTGATACATTGTAAGTTTAAAAATAATGATTATAGTCACGTTAAAGATCTACATTTTTGTTTAAAACAATGGGCTAGGGGCCGAGTGAGTTTTGGTCTGTTCGTGGAACGATAAGAGCAATGCTAACACGTTTTTACAGTACAGCACAGCATAACTCAGTGAAGAAAAAAATACATGGTGAAGAGGAGAAAAAGTGCATATACAGCAGTAAGGTGGTTTTAAGTAGTGGTTGGTCTTGTACTTGAATGTGTCCACAGTTGCTGTGTTTTGAATTGCCTGCAGTAGTCTAATTTGATAAATAAAGTCTAACATATTATGCTGATTTTGGTAGGACACTGGTCTTCTTTTGTTGGTATTAGCATGTTTCAATTGTGTTTAGTCGTGCTTGAGCTCTGGTTGTACCTTCGCGCAGACGCTTCTTGTTCCTACTCGAACCCAGCCTTCCTCACACTTAGGAGGAGTTTGAGTTGGTGGTGGAACGGTTACAACTGCCCCCTCTGCCAGGTGTTTGCAGATATATTTCTCCTTATTGGTGCAGGGCAGCAGGTCCCAGAGTCCGGCCAAAACCCCAGTTGCCATGGCAACGCAGCCCTGTTGGAAACCTTGAATTGTTGATGGGAAAGAAATTAATTGTGGAGTTGCTGTTTATGCCATCTGTTCTAAAAATAGAGTTGCATCTTTATCGGTACCTGGCATTTCAGAATTCCAGTGAGTAAACTTCACAAAGTCTGTGTTGGTCCACACAAACTGATCAATATCTCTCTGGTTTGAGAGGCCTAACCAGAAGTATTTCTCTGGTCTCAACCCCACCAAGCTGGCAAGGAAGGCATTATCCACCCTGGAAGTATTAACACAAGTTTTTGTCGTGGTGAATTATGTGAATATATTGTTTAGTACTTACTAACCCAGATGTTACAGTGTTAACATCACATGGTTATAAAAACAGGAAGTGTTCTTACCCATTTGAAACATCAGCTAAGTAGGAGTCTGAGGCCTTGCAGTCCTCTTTAGCTTCATCAAACGTCTTTGTCTCTGTTCCTACAAAGTAGCAGTAAGACCCATGTCTTTTCCACCCCTGTAGGAAACCGAACACTGATTAAAACTGAGGATTTTAATGATTTGAACATGCTTTATATCCATTTTGTGCATAAAAGACATTTATCTGCAGTGTTTGGATCTAGGCCTACATGAGATAGAGCTTAGTGACTTTACAAAGTTAATTTCTGGGTTTTAACCTTTTCATACATTGTGGTTACTGACAGCTATTCAAAAGCCATTTTCTTGTTTGTGCATGAGTTATGATGCTATAGTTGCACAGCTATCACCACAATGGACCATAGTGCCTCATGCCATACACTGCCACACACTGGCCAGATGTCATAAGTGCAGCACAAATGAAGATGGCCAACAAATGCTACGCAGCTCATAAAAAACTTGCCAGTCCATCTGTAGTAAGAGACTCTTGAAGGCAAATACAGTTTGGTACCATCAAGTAAGTGTAGGAGCAATACAGTTATTAAAATTTCCAAGTATTCATTTCATGTTGGGATGATTTGTTGTTGTGATTAATCATCTGTCCACTAAACTGGATATCATGCATCACTGTCTATGATTCAGCTAAATTATACTATTACTGCAACATTCTTGAAATTACTTAATCTGCAGTAACTTTTTTTGCCTGTAAATCAGTTGTTTTGTGTTAGTAGAATGCAACTCGCAGTTTTTATAACAAGCACAATATGTATATATATATTTTTTTTTTGTAGAAAACAGTCATTGGAAATAATATACAGTTCTACAGGGGCTCATGCAATGCTTTTACATCACATTAAAAGGTATTACAGCATGTTAAGTGTGTGAACACACCAGTTTAACAGCATAAAAATATACATATATATTTGTCATCAGTAACACATCATATGTCATTGTATTCATTGGTTTAGATTTCTGTAGTTAAAAACTCAAATGCATGGTGTCAAATTGAGTTAGTTATTTTTTCATGTCTTATGAGGAATAAAAACACTTAGTCAAAAAAAAATATTGGCTGAGGTGGTCATAATTCATCCATCAAAAGCATGCACCTTGATTTGCAAGATGCCTATGAAGTTAGGATATACTGGGGTTTTTTTTTTTTTTTTTTTTTTTTATCATAGATTACATGTAAACTTCACTCACAGCTTTGCAGCCATGATCCAAATCAACTTCTTCTCCGGTGGCTTCAGTGCCACTCTGCTTCATACAGATAAAGCCATGCTTCTCATCACACAAGCGATCGGCCCAGTTCCCATTCTGCAAGAAAAAACACACATAAACGTTTGCATAGGCTACTTGCTACTTGAAAGTATTGCATGGATAGATGTCATATACTTATATTCATAATGTTTTTCTCTTTTTCTATTACACATTTTGGTCAAAATAAAATAACTAAGACATGATAGACACTCCTGTATAGTGATTCGGAGATCACCGCACCAAGCGTAAGTGAAAGAAAAGAGGTGTAGTCTGGTCTGGGTGGAAAAGCCTCTGGAGCAGCATTTGACATAAAGAAAGCATCACACTGTTTAATTTGCTCCTGAAACCTGGCTCCTCTCAGACTTCAAAGGTGGGCCGGATTGAACCCTTTGTCGGGACAGCACTGGCCCCCTGGCCTTATGTTTGACACCCCTGGTTTAGATTTTTGTTGTCTTTGTTTCTTTGTTCTTCCTTTTTTACTGGCTGGTTGTGCACTTGAATGCACAAATTGAGCTTTTCCGAAGAATGGATACAACCATTTTTGTACAGATATACACCTATGAATATAAGAAGGTTAAAATGTACATGCACCATCTTATCCACATGGTGCTTTTTACCTCGCCCCTGATGAGAACACAGTCGTCTGAATCAGTGGAGACAGCAGGTTTCCCAAATTCCCAGCTGGTGAAGCTGACAGTAGAGTGGTCGCTCCAGTCAAACAGCCCCTCTGTCTTTATGTCATTCAGTCCAATCCAGAGCTCGTCAGTGGATGCTGCAGACATGGACAGTAAAGAATGTACATGTCAACCAGTGGTTAAAATTTCACACTGTTAATGTGCCATACACTGTAAAATTAATGTCAAAAGAACTATGTTACATCTGTTTGTAAAGAATCTGGCAAAAAGGCAATGCCGTCTCACATTACGGTCGCTGGTATTCTTTGCTGGCCTCTACTAATTTTTACCGTCCTGCTCTCGTCCACTGAAAAACTATCAAGTTTGTCATCTCCCCGATTACTTGTGAATGCAGCATTAGATTCTGGATATTGCAATATCATAGGTGTTTTCCTGGTTTTGAAGGCTGCGTTACACTGAAGTGATGTCATTTTCTGAACTCAGCAAACTGTTCTAGCTGTCCTATTATTTGCCTTAACCTGCTTAGTCATTGTAGCCACATTACTGATGATCATTTATAGAAACATTTTATTATGTAAATATTTTGTGAAGGCATAAGTTGTCAACATTACAATATTGTTGGCGTATCGATATCAAGGTATTTGGTCAAAGATATTATGATATTCAATTTTCTCTATATCACCTAGCCCTTATTGATATCTTATGTTGAGATTGTTCATATTTAGAATGATTAAATGTGATTATAAAAACTCTTCTTTTTTTCTTAATAGGGGCAGCTTAATAAATTTGGACATGAGGCATGCCATAAACTGGAGGTGAGACTATGACAGCTTAAATTTGTAAAGTAGTAGTTTTTGTAGTACAGTGAATTTGAAGCACAAGCTTTTATTTTGAAGTCCCATTTCCTGCCGTAGAGTGAGTAAATAACAGAAACAGCAAACTAGCTTGAGGACATGGCCAAACTCAAGTATATGACGCTGAATATATGAAACTGTGTGGGCACGAAACTAATGACTAAGGAGAAATCTGGACCCTGGGACTGGACCAGTTGGGAACCACTGATGTAGAACACAATTTATAATGTTTATAGTTGTTGTAGTCTGTGTGGGCTTGTGTGTCCTCCCTTCCCAGTCCGACTTTGAGTTTTTTGGATTATCATGTTGAATACACTATAAAATCACTTTGCAGCAAAAACAGGACACCACAATCTCAATCATTTTAGAAGTTTGGATTGTCTTTATGTCTATTGTCTTAACTTACCAAATCCAAGTTGAGAGATGACAAAGCTTTGGTCCTCCACATTGCGGATGCTGACTAAGTCCCCTTCTTCTTTGCGGCATGCTTTCTGAGCACCAGACCATGTTTGGGGAGTACGCAGAAGTTGGAAGCAGTGGCCATTGTAGGGAATCCAAGGCGCTGAGCAAAATCCTTGCTCAACTGATAATGATAAGAATTAAGAAACAGGAGATTGAATGACTGATGTCATACAGCGCATGTGTCTCATTGAGAAACAACACGGTAGCCAGAGGAGGGTATATTAGAACAGAGTAGAATATGTTTCTTTACTTTGTGGAGGAGCTGGCAGGGCCCCGTCTTTGTAGCAGATGTAGCCCAGTTTTTTGCCACAGGTTGAACTTTGCCAAGTGTGCTGCCCAGCAGAGTCCAAAAATGCACAGTTGTGTCCTGGGTTAGGAAGCGGATGTCCTAAAACAAGATGATGGATTAACTTGAGATTCCTTCTTTATCGGTGGAGTTTCAAGAGTTTCATATCAGTTGTAACATTTGTGTGTTTCAGTGATGTTAAATTGATTGTAAGAATTAAGTTTCGGAAATTAATAGAATACTGCATTTTTACCATTTAACAAAGACGGACTGGTTTCTTGTATCTGAAATCATTAGATGTCGCAAGATACGACATACGACTACTTCCTCTTGGCTCTGTTATCAGGCATCAGAAAATCTAGCTCATGACAGCAAACTTTGGCCAATCACAGGGCATTTCAGAAAGAGGGCAGTCCTTTTAGCTGTTCTATGAATTCAGACGCACATGCTTGTCCCCTCTGTTGCAAACAGCCTAATTTAATGGTGGAAAAAACTGCAAAAAAAAGTTGCTATTCCAACATTGGTAACAACTACCCACACTGCAAAACAACCCAAAAAAGGAAGACTGGCCTATCAAAAAGAGAGCCTAAAAGAGAGTCTGACAATAAACAAAACAAAACACGTATCAGTATCCTCAAAACATTTCAGAGATGTAGAGAAAATGATGCTAATAGCTTAGCTTTCTGCTAACTGTAACCAAAGGCTCGTGGTTGCAGCTAATTCATTTTTATGTTTATGTACCTTGCTAGAGCCTTGAATGACAGTATGTTATCTCAAAGGCCTTTACAGTCTCACAAGTCTGCAAACAGGTTACTGTATGAAGCCTGAGCGTATGTCCATGCTCGTCTGGTGGGCAGGGCTTAGGACAGAGACAGGAGAGCTTTTTTTTTTTTTGCCTACCTACGCAAGCTCCCAGTTTTAAGGGGAGAATATGTAAGCTGTAATGTAGAGATAAAAGATGGAGTCACACAGAAGGAAATACTAATTATGTTTGACAGGATGAAAATAATTTTTCAATGGGTTTGTCTTGTTAAAAAATATAAACCTGCATTAGCTGATGTTTGGCCATGTGGGGGCAGTGGTAACAAGCTGAAAATACATCTCTGACATATCATTGTCTTATACTTGATATGAAAACATGTTAGCAAAGCGTTGCTCATTTACACACCAAGGCCAATGAGAAGCAACATCATCATTCATTTGGAGTCTTGTTTGTGAATGTAAGTCAAATGTTTGCTATCTTCTAGCTCTGTTTTTGGTCTCCACCAACTCCTGAGGCAAACATCTGGCTCTTCAGCCACTAAACATAAACTTATATACAGCTCTAGGAAAATAGTGAGCATTTTAAACCTTTTTACTGGAGTGAAGACCTACCTGAGCTCCATCTCAGATAACGGAAGGGCTTCCTATCAGACCACTGCCATCCGTGTTCTGGATCCAGGATTGTCCCGATCCAAAGTTTATGTTTTCCTGATCCCAATAGTGCTATGTGTGTTTATGTGTGTTAGTGTGGTTGAGAGGGAAAATAGGGAAAAAGACAGAGTAAAGAAATTGTTCCTCTTTTCTACATTGTTCCTCTTTTCATTGCTTAAAAACAAGTCAGCAAAAAGACAGAATCACTTTCAAACAAGCACAAAGAAATACACCAAATGCAACAAAAACAAGCGTAGCAATATACTATTTGAGGAAGTCTTACGAGATTAATCATATCCCTAATGTCTACTAGTGTAAAACACTGCATGTATCCATGTATCTAATAATGTTTGGTAAAGTTATACTGAATAAACATTGTTCCAAAGAGACCCTTCAGATTTGCAACCAAAGTGCTGGGGCTTTATACCATCTCCTAAACAAAATGGATTGCACAGTCTCACCTGTGTGCTCACAGTGTCACTATGATCTTTGGACTCACTGTTGAATGAAACAGTAGGTGGATTGTAAGGTTCTGTTCTTTGTATCCTGAAGTAACTGGTATCCTCAAGGTTTAAGAGTAATTTAAGGAAACATCCAGTCGTAAAAGTTATTATATTATGGCCTGATCAAACATCAGGTCGAGAGAAATGGGTGCATAAAGTTGCTGGTAGTCATGTCATCTGTGTATTTTAACCAAAACAAAGCTACAGCCCTCTCTGTTATCCAAGGCAATAGATTAATTTCAGTTGTTTCAAATGCAAATAATTCAAAATGTCATGTTGTCGTTATAATCTGTTTGCAAAATGTATGGGTGCCTCGTCTACTGGAAAACAAATCTATCTAGGGGTACAAATATAACCTGACCTGACATGACCTGAGGAAACTCTACGTTGGGTCAATATGTATCTGATTCAGTACCATCTTACCTGAGACAAATGCCTGCTCGTTGGGATCGATGACGCTGAGCAGGGAGGCACCCTGTTGTTGGCAGCTGGTTTTAGCTTGGTCCCAGGTCAGCACAGACTGTGTGTTGAGCTGGTAATACGCTCCTGTTACAAGGTTCTTTGCCCAGTGGTCTGTGGCTGTGTATCAATACAGAAATCATTCAGTCATTCAGCTGTTATGATATATTACTCTGATCTAAATTTGTGCTCTTTTATAAAGCATCAAAAATGCTGACTAAGTTAGCAGACAGCCTGTAATATTTTGTAATGTGTGCTCTGACACTGAATGAATCTGCCTGAAGATGCATGTAATGCTGGTTCGTGCACTAAGCATGCTTCTTACTCACTGTTGTGATATTTGAATCTTAAATGCAGTACTCACAAGTAGTCGGGCAGTATCCCCACAGTTCTTGTTCATATTTTGTTCCGATTGCGCACCAAAGACGCTTTGATGAAGAGTCATACGTAGTGCAGTCTCCAAACCACCGGTCTTTGTACAGGAAGGGAAACATGCAGGTCTTACCGAATGCATTTCCTTCAATGGTGTAAAGCTCTAAAAGGGGAAAAAGAGGTTGAACATGTTAACTCTTCTTAGGTTAAACTGTTGCAAATGAATTATTCTGCAAAGATGCATTGTTTTGCCAGATTCTTTCAGGGTAGAAGTAAATCATGTATTTGTTTTTAGCGTCTCTTCACTTGTTACTACTCCAGACATGCACAGCCACACTCTAGTGAGCAGGAACTTGATGTATCATTCTACTCCATAATATGTGACACATACCATCAGTAGGTTTTGTGATAAATCCCGGTAAAAAGCTGAAGTAACCACACAACATCTGATGTGATACAGTTTAAAGGAAGCTATTTTCTCCCTGCTTTGACTATTAACTTCAACGCAGAGATTTTCATACTGTACCTCTGTATGTTCTCGAGCAAGCACCACTGGCTGTCCCTGTGATTGTGAGCTCGTTATTTGGCCCGACTGTTTTGGAGAGGGCAATTGATTCATCAGCTCTGACTTCAATGTAGAGCTGTTGGCCTTTGAGGGCCAGCAGTGTTTCATTCTTGCATTCCCACTTTTGTAGCTCACTCTTCTCGTCACAGTCGTAGAGGCTTACTTCACTCCCCGCAGTTTTGCCCTGAACTCCCAGGCACTTTCTTGTTGAGGTAACAAAAAGCCGATCACCGGTCGTCCAGCGCACTTCAAGGCAGCGGGTTGTTCTTTTCACCAAACAAAAACCAGTGGCCTTGTTAGTGAGTGAGAATGGGGAATCTGCAGAGAGATGTTGTACATATGATACATGTTTAAATTATGTTGCACCATATTATTCTTGCACAGGAATTTATTTATTCAAAAGCTTTGTTTTTTTTTTTTTTAATGAAGTTCATTTGGTGACAGCCAAATACCTTCATGACTTTATGACAAAATATGTTTTTTTTTTAAATTATCTTTGAGCTGAATGCATTGATTCATCTATGTTTTCAGCTGGAGCTCCTCTCTTTTCAAAACATGCTTCCTGTTTAAGTGGGACAGACTGCAGATGGTCTCAGAGCATCCTTCAAAGACAGCCTGTTGCAACAGGTGTGTCAGTGCTTCCTGTAGCCCAAAGTTGCATTTTCAAAGCAATTTTTATAAGGCTTGTGACAAGACATCAGCTTATAATCATAATTTACAAAATAACTTTATCCAGTTTAAGCAGTAGCTTTGAGTACCATCCTGTAGTGAAACAAATGAATAAATGACATGTTGACAGCTCACAGTCTTCCACAATACAAACTTAGAACAAAGCCCTTACATGCAGAATATGTCATATAAGAAAACTTAAATTCATACTGCACCATTTCTTGTTAAACACTGAGATGTTGGGATGACGAGCACAAAGACTGCTAGAGTTATCCTGTAGGTCAGCATTCTTCTGATAAGTCTCAGAGCAGCAGCCATGGTCCACGCATTGCAAGCAGAGGACTTATGAGCATGAACATGAAAAGGAGGGATTCTTAATACTACTGACACTGTCCGTCCCCCCCTCCTTCTTCTTCTTCTCATTGAGAAAGTGTCATGTTTCAGATTGGCACATTTCAACATTTTGCTACTGGCAAAAAAAGGGGGGGTTGGGAGGGAAGTAGTGGCAACATACACAAAACACCCACACACACACTTTCTCACTTGCACGAAGTCACACTCTAGAAATGGCAAAAAGTGGCCCCACTCACATCCTTGTCCTGGAACAAAATGATGTGTAAGAGATTTAAACTAAACATGACTCATCACAGTCAATGGTCCAGTGCAGCATCCACCTTATGAGTCTTTGATGCACATTCCTGAAATCTACCACTGATGTCTGCAAGAGCTCAGGACCAGTGGCGCCCCCAGAAAGTTTTAATAGGGATGGCCAGATGGAGCTACTGAAAATCTTGGGGTGGCACACCAAAACCTAAGGCCATAACTGAGTTTAGGAATTCTATTGTGCTGGTGTAGTACATAGGCTAATTGAAAACTATGTCAGTATGAGAATTAAGAAATTGCCTACTGATATACTTTGGTTTCATACTAGTTTACAGTTAAAATTACTAATTACCGGCAAGGTGGTTGCACTGTCCCCTCACAGCGAGAGGGTTCATGGTTCAAACCCAGGGTGGGGGAGCCCTTCTGTGTGGAGTTTGCATGTTCTCCCCATGTCAGGTGTGAATCTGACTTTGAATGGTTGTCTGTCTCTATGTGTCAGCACTGTGATAGTCTGGTGACCTGTCCAGGGTGTACCCTGCCTCTCGCCCGATGTCAGCTGGAATAGGTCCCACCCCCATTGGGCTAACACGCAAAATTTACCCTCATGCTAACACGAGAACCCACGAAAACCAGGGGATCAGGTGATCACATGAAAATCCATCCTGCAACCACCTGTGGTGCAATCCGATCAGCATCCAGTTAGGGGCTGCTGGCAACTACAGGTATGGTTAAGATGTGTGTTACAAGAAATGGAGAGAGGACTGTTCAGTAGAGAGTGACTGCCTCAAGTAAGGGAGTTCAAGTATCTCTTGTTTATGAGTAAGGGTAGAATGAGGTTTGAGATGGATTGGCGGTTTGGTGCGGCTTCTGGAAGGCAGCCGCCTTGAAGGCAGCGCTTTCCATTTACTGGTCTATCTACGTCCCAACCCTCACTTATGGTCATGAGCTCTGGGTAGTGACCGAAAGAATGAGATGGGTGATCCAAGTGGCCAAAATGAGTTTCCTCAGTGGGGTGGCTGGGCTCAGCCGTAGAGATAGGGTAAGGAGCTCGGACATCTGGCGGGAGCTCGGCGTAGAGCCACTGCTCCCTCATGACAAAAGGGGTCAGTGGAGGTGGTTCGGGTATCTGATCAGGATGCTTCCTGAGTGCCCCCCATTAGAGGTGTTCAAGGCACGTACAACCGGTAAGAGGCCCTGGGGCAGACCCAGAACATGCTGGAGGGATTACATATCTCATCTGGCCTGGGAATGCCTTGGAGTCCCCCAGGAGGAACTGGAGAGCATTGCTGGTGAGAGGGACGTCTGGGGTGCGTTGCTTGGCCTGCCTCTCTGGCTTCGTATAAGCAGATGAAAGTGGATCGATGGATTGATGGAAGATTATTAATGCTTTGGACCCCAATTCCTACCCTACCTATGTTATGTAACTTAAAAATAGTAATACTGGACAATTTTTGCCTCTTTTTAGGTGGCAGGACTGAAAGTTACTTATTCTCAACATATGTTGTGTTATAGCTCAGAATTATGAAGACAGTTGGAGAGCAGTCAGATACAAAATAGGATGTAGGCTCTACAGAAGGATTTTTCTGGCAACAACCATGTTTTTTCCAAATGATATACAGATTTTTAGGCATGCTGTTATCTCAGTTGACTTGAAAAATTGTGCGGACAGCTGCTTTAAATGGGAAAAAATCTCCCCAGGGAGCATGCCCCCATACCTCCTAGGTTTGGTCTGAGCCCCCAGTGCTTATAATGTCTGGCTCCACCCCTCATTAAAAGTGTAAACTGTGGTCTAATATGTCCAGTAGATGGAACAACAAACACTCCATCTTATTAGCTAAAAATCTGGCACCTCCTGCCCTCCTGCACACAGCACTTAGTATCTGTTTCCTAACAGTTTTTAGATATTGCATTTGTGCTATCAAACTATTATTTTTCCTCATAACGAAAGACAGAAGATTCATGCATATCAATCCCAGTCATTGTGAACTGAACCACAGAAAAAGGCGCCAAGCTGCGTTAGGTGAAGAGGCTGAGAGAGGTTCAACTTTACGCAATTATCCTCTGACATGCTGAAATCAGCAGCTGGCATTCCCTCGTGAAACTGGAACATATTTTTTTCTACTCCACCCAACTTCATTCAAATTTTCAAAACAAAATGGAGTATTGTTGTGGTCATTGGTTCTCCAATTCTTTATCATTGAACTTTAAAGAGCTACTTGGACTTAAATAAGAAAGCGATACATGCAAACACATTAATTAGATAATGAAGTACCTCATCATGCACCATTATAGTGGCAATGTGAGAAAATAACTGCCCAGTTAGAACTGCATATGTAAATTACTGGCTCATTGCAAAGACACAATCGTCAGACTTGTGAGAGACAAAAGACAACCTGCCACTTTGGATGCATTAGTGAATGAGGCATTAGGGGGAATGCTCAAATCAACTAACTTTTGCTACTGACATTTTAGTTTCTTCAAACCTCTCAGTAACAACCAAGAAAGTCCTGAGCTATCAGAAGTCATACCAAACACATAGTATATCCATGCAACACCCTAAATATACCATCAACCATCCACAAAACTTGAGCAATTGTTGTCCAACCACTTTGAAAAATGTAAAGCAACCAACAAGCAAGACATTAGCTAGTGTCATAATAATAGAATAAGCCAGTGAGTTCTGCTTAGTCTGCAAGTATGCAACATTGCATGCTTGCAGACTGAGCAATTAAAAGGGGGTAAAAGTCATTAATTCACTGATAGTCTGTGCCCCGGGCGTGCTATGATAGCTGTACCGAGGTGGAAGATTACTTGGAAGGTTATTTGAGCAGAGTGATATTGCACTGTTGCTGATGAAGACAAATTTTTTTGCATCCTGAGTGTAGCAACACAATATCCTGTTTTGGGGCAGAGGCATTCAGCTGTTGAGGTTTGTTCTCCAACTCTGCATTAACATCTATCATAGCATTTTGTGTTTTCACTTCCCCTTTGGTTATTCTCCTTTTTGGAGCAGAGGACTGTGCTGAAATGTGCACCATTGTGACTGCAGTGATTAATTTTATAAGGCCTCTAAGTAGGGCTTGTCGTTACTGAGTTTCTGGCTCAAGATTTGACAAAATTTGGAAGGGGGGGTCACCATACAGCTAATCACACTACCCAGTTTCACTGCTACTTTCTAGATGAACACCTAAAATCACAATAGACCCAAACATAACCAAATTTAATTTCAAAACAGAAACTGATGAACACAAAAAGGGAAAGGACTAAAATACAGCTCTGACACTCCACAAATGTGTAATCAAACAAGATGCAAACTCCCCAAATAACAACAAACTAATTGACAAACCCCCACTTGTCACAGGAAGTAGCAACTACATCAAACAAATGGGACAAATGACCTTTTTCTTTGTTTTTTCTTGGGACAAATGACCACTTCACTTTTTCTAAATGGTCAAACCTAAGCCTAGAGACTATTCTGGACAAACCCCTCAAGGTCTTCCCTTTTTGTCCAGCTCAAGGCTGGACAAAAAGGGAAGACCTCACTTATATTACATAACTACATGAGAAATTAAAAGACAAACTATGCGCAACCAACCAAACCGCAGGGGTGGAGTCTCGCAGTCATACTAGGCAAAACAAATTCACCTTCACGACCACTGAATGAGAGGCCAGGGAGTTCTCTTCAGAAAGGTCATCATGTAAGTGAGAGCCCACAAATAAAAACATTCTGTTGAGGAAAACAAAAACATAATGGTCAGAAAATCACTGGTTCCGCTTCAAAACATAACTGGCACAGTGTCAATTTGTGCCAGTTGGGCTTGGTTTTTACTTGATGGGTCAGTTTGTCTAAAGTCAAAGCCATGTCCACCAAGAACGATGCAGTGGTAGAGTCCAAACAGAAATGGCTATGTTGCTGAAACCTGTGAAAAAATTAAATCAAAGTTTATTTAACAGGGTTTTCATGGCCTTGTCAATACCTTTCAAGTGGTGTGCAGACATGGCCCAATGACAAGCAGCCATTGACTTAAAGTAAGCCTATGGGATAATGTTAATTTGTGGAGTTTTAGCTCTCTCTCTCTCTCTCCCAATTACTGAGATATCACTGATTACTGACTAATTTTACATGTACAAACCATTCCAGGTTTTGCCTTTATTCCAAAAAAGTCAATATTCCCACTAAGCTGTTTACGTGGTTAATGACAGTGAATATTCCACTAATTTTCCCCTTTGCATGCAGTCGTGCATAATCTGATAAACGTGCCCTAAAATGTTGTTTATCACATCAGAATATGGAAAAATGGAACGGCTGAAGCCACTTGTCATTTTGTTTTTTTGCATCCGTTGGTCAATCCAGTTTGATGTAGGTGGCTTTTTTTATGCCTCCTTCAAACCATCTATCTTCTCTGGCCAAGATTTGAGCATTGCTGTCCTCGAAAGAATGAAAGAAAGAATATATCACTAATGAATACTCACTTTTGGTGGCACAAAAGTCAGTAGAAAAGCAAGGATGGGTCGGTGAAAACCACCCAGGATCGGTGGCTCAAATGCCGCTAGGAAACTGGAACTAACTACAGAAAGTGTGTATTTTCAGAAAAACTGAACTTAAGAGCAATAGGCACCATGTAGACTAACTAGGCTTCAAAATTTTAAGCCGTCCGAACAAGAGCATTGCACCATGATTCCACGTGTCGTAATCTAAAAATGCTTAATTCAGAAAAAGGCCTAATTCTAAATATCCAAATGGAACATGCTGTTTACATGACCTGTATTAAATTCAGAATATTTACATATTTGGAACAGTGGTGGAATACTAGTGGGCTGCTCCCCTTGCAGTCCGTGATTTCCTGATGATACACAAACCTTTACATGCTGTTTGTGAAATTACATCACTTTCAGATTTATTGGCCAGATGCCTGCACACCCAACAGGTGTGACCTCACTGTGAGAAACAGTTTACAGCTCCTGTAGAGGAAAGAGGTAGAGGGTGGTTATCGGCTGGACAGAAAAGTAGCAACCTTTTGGTGTTAGTTGCGTGTTCCAGAAGCCCATTTCACCAAATGTTTTAAACATTATACTTTTTCCAGGCTCTTTAAACTGAACAGTTAAGTTGCATTCCTACTGCTTAGTAGTGTTTTCTGAGTCAAGGCTGTTCAATGACACATTGACATGTCCTTACTTTACTACTGTACTACCCAGAGCTGTTTAACAGTTGATTAACAAAGTTAAAATTAATAGCTCTTTACTTCACCATTTCACAGAGCACTCGTTGACCTCAAACACTAAAACTAGAACATGGAGTATCTAAATTATCCAGTGTTTTTATCTCCCAGTTGCAAAGTCAGATAAGATTTAGCAATGTCTGGCATTATCACCTTCTTCAACGGGGTAACTAAGAAAAGAGAGCCGACCCTCCTTAATGTTGATATAAATACTTGTAGCAAATTCATACAATAGAATTTGAAAATGCTGTGTGTTTGAATTTACAAAAAAGGCATATTTTATGGGAATAAAATCCAAACTTATGCTATTTCATACACCTTTAAATAATATTCATTTCATCATGAGTTTAATGCTTACTGGCTGCAGGTCAGAGTTCACCTATATTATTGTTTACCAACAGAACAAATACAAAAATCTGGATCTGTGCTGTGATCTGAATCTACAGTGTATATCACTGGCAGTGCTTGTAAAATATAGCTCTCAAGAAGGGTCATAAAGGAAGTGATGGAAATATAATGCAGTTTACTGAGAGCACTCTGGACTTTAAGCTGTAACGGTTTACTGATAAGGACTCACAGCCTGAGCTCAGTTGTTGTATAAAGATTGCACTCCAGTAATATAGACAGAAAGTGTTAATAAGAGAGTTAGCTGGAGTGGGGATCACACTTGTAAGATCTTTCCTTGTCTTTGGACTTTCTTGTCTTGTGTCATGTTCCTTCAGACATGAAGAAAGTATTTATTTTGCTTACAGGTAAGGGTCTTCAAAGATAAATATTATCTTTAAGGCAGTGTGTATTATTTTATGTGCACGCTGGTTAAATAAGGGTTGTAAAGATGAGGGAGAAGTCAACTAAGATATCACTCATGGAAACTACAGAGTGACAAGTGAAGTGTCAATGATATTTGGAAAACTTGCATGTGATTGTGGAATATCCAAACTGTTACCTGATGGCTTGGAGATATTGTAGATGAATTAAGGCACCCATGATGGAGTTCCAAAAATTGAAATCATATTTCTCCCTCAAATCTTATTTTTGTGATCTCTTTGTGATGAAACTGTCTTTACAGTATTGTTGGTCATTGTTGCCTCCTGTCCTGATGGGGCGTTCAACTGTACATCTGGAGAATGTCTTCCAGCTGGAGTCGTCTGTGATTTTAAGAAGGACTGTGTAGATGGCTCAGACGAGGAGTTTTGTGGTAATTCTTTTCTTATGATTAACATTTTATGAAGTGTTTCTGAGATGTGGGAATACCATCAAACAGACAGCAAGAAGTAAATTATAATATATACAGAGAATTAAGACATACACTAAGAAAAAGACAATGTACATGTATATATACAAATAAAACAAGAAAAAAAGTGCAAGTATTGTAAGAATAAAAAAGAAAAAAATGGGGAGGCTGTGTTATAAGCTGAGCCAAATAGGCAAAAGCTTGGTGTATATGAGCGTATATGTGTACATGGAAGGGAGCTAAGACATAGATTCTTTAAGGGCCATTAATGTAATCAAGAAATCTTTACTGTTTCAAAGTAGACTTCTCGATGCTGCCCAGCAGAGAGAAGGATACCCAATCATGTACCACCACCCAAGCAAAGGTTGTGTCACACTGTGATTGATGATGCATGAGCTGACTTCTATTGTTGAATGAGTAGTCTAATACCCAGCATAATAGTGTTCTGGACCGATGGATGGATAGATAGATAGATAGATAGATAGATAGATAGATAGATAGATAGATAGATAGATAGATAGATAGATAGATAGATAGAAGTCTAATTTATTTTTTTCTGACTAAATGTCACCAAAGATCATCAGGCTGTTAAAAATGTTTGAGTCTGAGACGGTATTGGCTTTTAAATACACATTAAAAATAGTGTAATAAAACAGAATAAACAACACAACGTTGGGAACAAGAATGCTTTCAGGTTATGTCACAAAATCTGTAAATACTTTCTGGATCAATTTTCACTCTGTCTCACCCTCTTTGTTAAGGGTCATGTGAGTTTGAGCATCACTCCTGTGGTTGGCACAACACTAGTGAGACCTCCTACAGTTGGAGGCGGCAGATGGCAAACATCACCTCAATACCTGGAGAGGACCACACCACAGGAAGTCCCTTTGGTAAATGTTAATCTTCTGCCCTGTTTGTGTCATTACTTTGTTGATAATTATTCTTAACTGATAGAGTGATATTTTATATCTGTGATAAAAGTGTTTAATCAGACCACAAGTTTGGTGATAACGCTCTTAATTTGATATTTGTCTTCTGGATGCAGGACATGTCATGCATGTAGATGGAAAACAAGGAGGGGGTTTCTCTCGGACGGCGAGTTTGGAGTATTCCATTGACAACCTGGCAGCTCTTGGATGCCAGATCAGGTATTAAACACAATATATTCTTTTTAAAAAATATGTGTTTTACAGTTACACTGAACAAAAATTTAAATGCAACACCTCTGTTTTTCCTTCCATTTTTCACAGGTTTAATTTAAAGATGTAAGACTTCTTATGCACACACAAAAACTTATTTCTCTCAAATTGTGGTTACAAATTTGTTAAAATTGGTGTTAGTGAGTGGTGCCATTCATGTGAAATTCTATTAGATGTCAGATTTTTTTTGGATGGATTATCTTGAAAACAAAGAAGTACTTACCAACACATTTTATCAAATTCCCAACAAAATTACAGATAAATAAGACTTTTGTTTGCATAAAAAGTCTCACATTTTTAACTTAAACAAAAGTGTTGCGTTTAATTTTTTGTTCAGTGTAGATGTGTACTTGGCTGACAAAGCATATCAATTATTTCGCTACATTTTTGTCTTAAATTTGCCATGAACCCTGTGCTAGCTTTTGCCTGTGTTTGTGAATTTGACTGTAAATGTGTTTCAGCTTCTGGTACCACATTTACAATGACGAGTCATTTTCATCGCCATCATCCCTTCAAGTAACACTAATCAGAGGCACTGCTGAGAAAGAGTTGCTGAAAATTTCCAAACGTAATACAGAGGGTTGGGAAAATGCCACAGCTTTCATTGGTAATCAGCCAGGAGGATACAAGGTTAGTGAAATATTCTGTATGCTTTTTGGCTGTACATGCACATAGTCATCTAAAACTATAGTTTATAAATCCACTTAGAAATCATAGAAAAAAGGCTCTTCTTACAACTGCAGAAGTTGCATTTATTGCTCTCTGGACAGATTTCAAATAGGACCTGCTAAGAGCTAATTCTGTAAATGTTTCCTAATTTGACCAAATGTCAATAAATATAGGCTAAAAACAACTGGGCACAAGTTGCAGCCCATGCATACCTCACTGAATCCATGAAAACATTAAGTCTATCGTTAGCATTGTGGGAACTGTAGTTTTAAAATTTAGAGCATGGTTATCTGCTAACTAGAGTAACTAGAGTATGCAAAAAAGAATAGCAGTGACAAAGGTGGGACCCAGAATGTCAGATTTTACAAACCTCTGACTTGTTAGAGGTTAGGTTTGATTGATTATTACTGCTCTAGTTATTTTCTATCTGTATATTGCTTTAATTTGACTTAGAGTCACGGGGTAGCTCTCCAAATTTTTATTTTCTTAATCTTTATTGCACCCCAAACTTTTATTGTATCTTATCTGCACTGCTTCCTATTGTTATATAACAACCTATTTCCCCATGGCGGATCAATAAATCTGATGAAATTTTTTTTTTAAATTTAATTATGGTACTTGGCACTATGTAACTGGACCTGTTTATTACCTGGTACATATTCCTCAAAAGATTTGTGCTGCCATGCAGACGTACATCTGACTGGGGACAGGTGTGTTCAGAAATCTGATGTTCTGATTGGTTTCAGGGGCTCAAGGCAAAATTAAGATGCGATGTAAAAGTCTGTTGGATATTTTGTACTTGAAGTGTGCTTAAGGGGTAGTTCACATCCAAATCAAATACACACATTTGTCTTCTTACCTGTAGTGCTGATTATCAGTCAGGATTGTTTTGGTGTGAGCTGTAGAGTGTTGGAGATATCAGCTGTAGAGATGTCTGCATTTTTGAGCTTCACAAGCTGAGTGCCATCTAGTTCCATTATATTTTAGAAAAGACAGACATCTCTATGACTGATATCTCCAACACTCTGTAACTCACACCAAAACAATCTAGACTGACAAAGAGCACTACAGGTAAGAGGAAACTATGTACAGTATTTTTGATGTTGGTGTGAACTGTCCCTTTAAAGGCAACAGGGTACATACACAATACACAGGCAGTGGAAGGCACTCGGTGGTCAGTAGGGTCCACAGCTAATTTTTTCTCCGGGGGCCAGAAATGTAGCAAATGTAGCCTTTAGGGGTAAATAAACTAAATCAATATTAATACTGATTTTCAGAATAAATGTAGGGTACAACACTTCTCTTTCTACAGCTGCGGTTATCATTCAAACCTCCATTTATGGAAGCCAGCGACAGTATGTTGGACGATATCAACTTTGAATACTGTGGAGAGGGAGATGTCCCCACAGGATCAAACCAACTCTCATGTGATTTTGAAAAAGACACCTGTTCGTGGTACCACGACCACACTGCCAGCCTTTTGTGGAAAAGAAGTGATGGTGGATTTGATGATGGCCCAACAGGAGAGGGTGAGTATCCTACTGACAATGAAGAGGAATTTGTTTGAGCATTTACTTGGTGGCATCTTGATTACGTACTTGAATACGTAAATATGTGTACATCTGTATGTACATATGTCTATCCCATCCTTGTTAACACAATATCTCAAAGCCATAAGGGAATTTCATAAAATTTGACACAAATCTTCCCTTGGACTGAACCATGAATTGATTAGTTTCTCATTCTTGTAAATAATATATATCTAGACAAACGTTAACTTAGACTCAAGGATGAACTGATTAGAGTTTGGTGGTCAAGGGTCAAAGGTCAAGATCGCTGTGACCTTGTATCCATCTCAATCTCATGAATGCAATATCTTAAGAACAGCTTGAGGGAATTTCTTCAAAAATGACACAAACATTCACTTGGACTCAATGATGAACTGATTAGATTTAGTGGTCATACATCACAGATCAAGGTCTATGTGACCTCATCTGTCTCATTCTTGTGAACGTGATATCTCAAGGACGGCTTGAGGGAATTAATTCAAATGTATTCACGTGGACTCAACAATGAACTGATTAGATTTTGGTGGTCAAAGGTCAAGGTCGATATAATCTTGCACATCTCATACTCATGACTGCAGTACCTCCTGAACACCTTAAGGGAATTTTTTTAAATTTGACACAAACATCCACTTGGACTGAAGAATAAACTGATAAGAATTTAGTGGTTGAAGGTCAAAGCTCAAGGTCAGTGTGACCTCACAGAACATTTTTGGCCATAACTCAAGAATTCTTATGCTAATTTTGACAAAACTTCACACACATGTCTAAGGGGATATTATGATGAAATGATGATGTTTTATATCCAAAAGGTCAAAGGTCAACTTCACCGTCACATCATAATATTCTGCATTAAAACACTTTTCTGGCCATTACTTAACGTATTAACTCAGGAACAGAAGGAGAGACATTTGGTCAGACACTGAATTAGTGATACTAATCTTGGGTGTCCACTTTAAAACTGTGCTGATTGTATAGATCCTCTGTGCTGATGGGGGGAAGATGACTGTGAAGCATTCATGCTTTCATAGTCATGGATTTAAACTGTGAGAAAATCTTGACTAGTGCACAGAGGCATACAAACGTTTTTTTATTTTCTCTACAGGCTACTACATGCTCATAACTGCTTCACGCAACCTGAATACCTCGTCGACAGCCAGACTCGTCAGCTACCCTCAACCTGCAGGACAAGTCATATGTGTGAGCTTCATGTATCACATATTTGGCAACAGCATTGGTACGTGCCTCAATGTCTGTAGCTACACCTCCAGATGTATTCACTAAATGGGTCATTAAATAGACAATGAGGTATACACACAATATACACGATAGCTGTCCAGCATTTCCTAATTTTAAATATTTATCTTTTTCTCCATAAGACAACATGTGTCCTTCAAATGTTATGTTGATTTTTTTATAATCAGGTTCATTGAAGTTTATTGCAAAGCGCTCTGGCGAAGCTGAGATAGTTGTGTGGATGAGAAGTGGTACCCAGGGAAATAAATGGAGATTTGCAGATCTTACCTTCAACAGTGACAAACCAATACAGGTATTGTTATTGCTCTTTTTTGTGTATATTCCTCTGCTGATCATAACAAAAAAGATTTATTCCAAAAGATAAGACATTTTATTTTCTTGCAAAGAGCCAAGAATACAAACACATGCAAATTAATGTTCCTATTGTATCACGCAAGCCTTGTATTTGTGTGTCTTTCTTACTGATAAAATTTTTATTTTCTCTCCGTTCTTATTAATGTCTATTAACGGGCAGTGTACTTAAGATGACTTTGGTTTTGTTTCTCATTTATTCCCGTTAATAACTATGTTTCATGACAAAGTTTAACTCTTTTTTACCTCAAAAACTATACTTCCATTAAGTTGTGTTGCTCTCCAGTTTATTATAGAAGCAGTGGTGGGTGGCACACAAGGCAGCATAGCCATTGATGACATTATGGTATCCAGCAGAGGGACTGGCTCTTGTCCAGCTGAGAGAGAGTGCACCTTCCAGGGCTCTCTCTGTGGTCTGCTGCCCCAACCATCTGCAGACTTCAGCTGGAGTCGGGTCAGAGGGGTGTCCCAACCAGCCAACTCTTCAGGCCCCGCCGCAGATCACACTCTGGGGACACAGCAAGGTTTTAAACTCCTTGAGATACAGACTCGGCTGGCTCATCTGCTGTAATTTTTTCAAATCATGTCAGAACTAGAAAGTGGTTATATTTTTTGTTTTTAGCTTGAAGGTGCATCTGATGATGACACTTGATGTTTGCTCAAACAAAGAAACTGGGAAGTCTGTTGGGTTTGGATTGGGTTGACTATACTGTATTCAGTTTGGCTGGAATTTTAAAGATACACTATGCGGGATTTTTGGATGTACGGAGTCATATAGAAGAAATCCCTCTAAATCATCACTTTTGACCCATTAGACGTTTGCGGTAGTTTGTGGAAGTTAAGCGGCAGGCATCCACCAAAAAAAACTTAATATAGCGAGGTAAAACGCCAAATTAGAGTGACTCTGGGGTTAGCATGTTAACAAACAGTAACCAACAATTCTGTATAGTGTACCTTTAAACCAGAAAATGCATTAAACATGTTATAGATTAAGGATCCTATATGTTTAAAAGTCAATATTTGTCATTCACATGCAATTTCAAAGGAGATGGACTGAGGAAAGTGCTTATAAACAAGTTGAATCTTGTTTTCTTTTATTATCAGAACAATGCACTGATTCGTTTGAAGGATGTCTGGTAACTTAGCATCAAAATTTTAAAATTCAAAATGCCAGTGTTAAAGAAAGATGATGAATCTTGTTTTTTATTGCAGTATATAAATGATACATTCAGTTGTTATTAATAACTTTGTGTGATCCCATTCTATGTAAAACAACATGTGTGTACAACTCCGCCCTGTTGTGTAGGTTATTATCTGAGTGCCCAGTTGTGGAGGCACCCTGTGGGGTCCAGAGGCGCAGTGATGACTGCAGTAATGAAGCCCACTGCTCCTGATGGGGAGTGCCTAATGTTCTGGTACTATATGGAGGGAAGTGGAGTGGGAGAACTCAGCGTTTATCTTCGAACCGCTGACAACAACACTGTCCAGCACTGGACCAGGAGTGGGGATCAGGGGAAGCACTGGAGGCACGGAAGAGTGACACTTCTCAGTCCTGAAACCCCATATCAGGTACTTGGTGGTTAGTTATCAATAAATGATTTGTGAATAAACGATTGCCTAATCAGTGCACATTTTGAAAAGCATCTTAAAACTCATTTGGTCTGGACTTTTTTTAAATATAATTTTCTAACATGATATTTTTGGGGTTTGCATTCTTTATGCATATATTTTATTCATGCTGTTGTCCATCTTTTTGCTATGTTCCCAAGATTCATTCAACTTGGCTTTTCGTCTCGCTCTTGTGTTTTTTGGTGCTTTGTCTGTGATTTTTTTTTTTAGCTTTCTCTTGGATACATGCTGCTTACGGCCTGGCAACTGGTTGCTATGGTTTTATAAAGTTTACATTAAAGTGCTGTTGGTTGCTTTGCTTGTTCCTTTTTTCCATACTGGCCATAAGGAGTTCCCTTCCTAAAGTAGTTTTCATTGTAAGTGATGAGGGACAAACTCCGCAGTCCTCATTCTGTGTAACAATATGTTCAGTCAGGACCACATTAGTCAAATAAAACTTTATTTCAATTTGCAGTATTATATTTGGCGGTACGGCTCTGTTCTGGGGCCTCTCTGCCTTTCCTCGGGCCTGTGCAGAAAGCCTCTTCCATGCACCTACATGGAAAGCCTGAGGCAGAGAACGCAAACCTCCTTGCCCTTCCATGTGCAAACAAGGAAGCCCTGAGGCAGAGAGAGTGTACCTCCCTGCCCTTCCATGTGCCTACATGGAAAGCCTAAGGCAGGGAGAGCAGTAGCAAAGACCTCCTGGGAACAGAACAGAGACACAAACAGAAATTACATTGATAAGTCAGACACAACATGAAAAGGAGGAGCTGGGGTGGAGGTGGGTTGCAAAGTGACTTGCAGAGGAAGCAGCAACAGTAGGCAGGCCAGAGTAGTTTAAATAGGGCACCCTGAAAGACATTCACCATTTGGTTGCATAGAAAGGAATCATGTGATCTGTCAGCTGCTCCATCAGTTGATTGGGCTGCTGAGCTTGACATTGTGTCTTGCTTGAACTAATGCTGTGTGTGCAATTTGTGAAGTTTAGCTGAAGTTAAAATGAGGCTAAAGCAGTCTTAGTCAGACTAAATCAAATGTAAAAATAATCACATTTCAAAATCACAGTCTTTTTAGTATGAAATTCCTTTTGTATCCACTCCTCTGCTGCAGCTCAGTAAGGAAACATTTGATACTTAAAAGACTATAACGCTGGAAGATAACAACACTGGAATCACTTTAGAAAGAGATCCATTTGATGCCAGTATGGACAGGAGGACTGATGCTTAATAACTCCTTAACTGTATAATAGCATGTGAATACTGTTTTAAGATTGACTTGAAAATCCTATTCCTTGAGTATAATCAATATGTTTACATTCAGAAATTGTTAGTAGTTTGAGATAAGTCTGCACTTCCTCAGTCAGAACTGTATAGAAATAACATGTCATATGAGTTCAAATCCTTTCATCATTTTAAATGACAGGTGATCTTTGAGGCGGTGGTTGGAGATGGACTGAGGAGAGATATTGCCATTGATGACCTAATTGTCCTGAATGGTGCCTGTCCTCCGCAAGGTTAGTGACCAATGTAAACCCCAAGACTTGAAAGTTAAAATGGAAAATGGATGAAAAGAATTAAAATTAGTATATGTTCTGCTTTTCTAATGTGTGCATGCATGTCCGGTTGCATACGTTATGTGTATCTGTGTTATTCCCTTACAGGATTTTGTGACTTTGAAATGGACCTGTGTAGTTGGGTGAACAATCCTCCAGCAGAGTCTGGAGTGGACTGGGACTGGCTCTCAGGTGAGAGTAAGGGTTCCCTTATTCCAAACAGGGACCACACCACAAATTCTGCTTTGGGTAAGTCACCACACACACAAACACACTTTGACTACAGGCATCATAATGAGTGTGGGATTTTGCAGTCCACAAAACAGGGAGAACAACAGGGATCATGTGCTTGGAACAGCTGAAACAGAGAAACATGGATTACTTTAACTTAAAGGATACATTCACAGTGTTTTAAGTCTGTCTTAAAACAGTAGTCAGGTGCCTATATGAACACTGAAACAGGTTTTTGTATCGCTATAGTCATCCCTCCTGTTTGTGCTGGCCATTAAGGGATGAGGGGCTGCAGCAGAGGGATAATGATAATAATGATAAAAAAAAGAAGAAGTACAAGAAGAAGAAGAAGAAGAAGAAGAGGAATTTTATTTATATAGCACTTATCTAATCAAGATTATTTAGTGCTTCCCAAAGTGTATAAAAATAAGACAACAATAACAATACAATACTTTTTTTTTAAAAAAAAATGATGTGTACAGAGACAAAAATAGAACAAACGGAAAAAAACACAAAAGTTACAAATCAAAAAGAAAAAAAAATCAGGCATTAAAAGGGAACAATTAAGTATACAAATACGTTTCAAGTAATGATTTATGCACAGGTAATGTGCTAGCCAGTCTAATCTCCTAAGGCAGAGAATTCCAGAGCACTGGGGCCTTGATGTCTTGTCTGGGTTTAGCTATAGAAAATCACCCAAAAGTCATCCAATTTTTAATAGCAGTGAAGCACTCCATTAAAAGGCTCAGACAGCTAACATTATCTGGCTTAAAGGACAGGTAGATTTGGGTGTCATCAGTGTAACAATGGTAGGATACCCTACTAAAATAGCTGATAATCCATCCTAATGGAAGCATATAAAGTGAAAACAGAATAGGACCAAGAATAGATCCCTGTGGCACCCCAAACATCAGCGGAGCTGAAGATAAAACAAAATTACCAATGGACACAGAAAATTCTCTATTTGAGAGATATGATTCAAACCATTTAAGAGCAGTTCCTGATATACCTATGCACTGATTTAGTCTATTGATGAGAATGTTGTGATCAACAGTGTTGAACACAGCACTGAGGTCAAGCAGCAGTAAAATTTCCCAGCATCAGCGCCTATCAGTTAATCATTAGTGAACCTAGTGACACGGGGCCTAGTAACATAAAGAAGCAATTTCACACTAAAGGTACTGTAACTTTGGAAGATACCTACTAGATCCATCTAACTCAGATTGCTGTAGTCTCATATTAACTTCAGATATACTTTTTAATGTGTTTTTGCACACAACAAGGATGGTAGATTCTGTTCCCCATCACTGACATTGTAATTGCATTAGGAAGTGATCTCTTAATGGCCAGTGTGAACAGGAGGAATGATTATAGCATGCAGTGTTTCAATATTTATCAGTCAAGCTTCAAAGAAATACTTCACCCCCCGCATGTCACCTTGAATTTGTAACACAAATTCAATGTAACGCGGTATTTTCCTTATATCCCTCCACAGAGAAGAAATAATCCAAAAAATGAGAATTAAAGTCATGGGGTCTGTGTTTACCAAAAGCAAAACTATATCAAAACATCTGTTTACAAACTCTCACACAAGTCATGCAATCTAACCCAAGTCTCATTTATCCAGTCGTATGCTGAATACTTCCCAAATAAAGCCCCTTACAACTGGGAACTGAACTAAATGTGAAACTTATCTATGCTCTTTTCAAAGCCAGACTCCATTGGCAAAACTGGTAATTTTTTATTTTCTTTATACTACCACTGCCTAGATTGAAAGTTTTTTTGTGTTATTGTGTGACCCTAATGAATCCATTTAAAACACCAAAGTCAAACAGTAACACAAACTATCTGACAGAGGCAGTGGTAGACGAACAACTCTCTTGATCATGGAGCCGCTCATATTTTAGGTGACTGAATAAAGCTGTTATGTGAATCTGAAATTATGCAAATTATTTGCAGGTGCAGGACACTTTTGGAAAAAAATGTCCTGGATATTTTATGTTGTTTCTTTCACCCTACAGGCCACTTTGCATTCTTCACGGCCTCTCAGTCTAAGAAAGAAGTTATTGCCCAACTGGAGAGTGAGACAATGGAGGCAGTAGACCGAGCTTGCCTGGAGATTTGGCACTATGCCGAGGGGTGGTTATCAGATGGTGAGTACACTGGCATGGGACAAAATGTTATGTCATGATCACCCTGGCCAAAATATTTGCAATTCAAAAATGTGCTTGAAACTCTTAAAATGGCACTAAGACATGCTGGGGTCGTTTTACCTACATTTTGTTAATAAACAAATACTGGATCACAGATAGGACGCACATTTTGTTTAGTGAACATCCTTCTAGTGAAAAACAAACAATGTTAAAACGCCAGGCTTTTTAAAAAATATGAATGGTATTCATATATTTCATATTTATAAAAAAAAAAGTTCCTAAGATCAAATGCTAGAGCATTGATGGGTATAGTGGAAAGGAGTGTATGCAAGAGCAAAGGCAAAATACATCCAGGGGGCAATACAAAACAAAAAGACAAAATTGAAATTTGCAAATTTGCAAATACAATATTCTGTTATTGTTTGATACAATATGATACGATACCTTACAATACAATACAATATGGTACAATACAGTATTATATGATACGATACGACATGACATGACATGGCACGATACAGTACAATACAATATGATATGTATATTTATACACTGAAGTTGTTTATTTGTGTTAATTTAGCATTAGTTCTTGTTCTTGTTTGTAAAAAAGAAATGCAATAAATATAATGGGGGAGGGGGGCACAATAAATACAGTATGACAACAATATAAAAACAAAAAAACAAAAACAGTTGATGAAAATTAAATGAATAGTTTACAGTCTTACATTTGTATATTTTACTGGGTGTAAACATCATACATATGATACTCCCAGCTAGTGTGGGATAAAATTATTTTCCCAACCTCAAAGCTTCTAACTTCTTATCAGAGAGGGCCCCTGGTTATACAGTGGTACTCTGATGTGCATGCCTCATTACAGATCTAATTGTCCTAGAAAAATTATTTATCATCATCTTTGTGTCAGCTTGAATAATCGAGAAGAGGAAACATTCTCAAACCAGGTTTTCTGATGATGAATTTTGTTTTTTCCAGTACCTTCCCACATTACGCTTACAGTGTTTGTGAATGAGACTGCTGGGCTGCGTCCTGTGTGGAATACAAATGGATATTTAAATGAAACGTGGATCCAAGACAGGGTGGATTACAGTGCATCAGGGCCTCACCAGGTAAGGCCAAATGTATCATTTTATAATAAACCCTGATAAAGTTCCCTGGGGAAAAAAATAAATCAGTGCACAATTCTAAATGAACTATTATCCTGTCATCACAGATTATTTTACAAGCCAGATGTCCAGACTCAAAGGATAACACCTTTTCTCTGGATGACATCCACATCATCAGGGGCAGGTTTTGTGACGACACTATTCCAACCACCACTCCAATCCCTGCCACCACCACCACCAATGCTCCTGCCTCCGCCATGGACTGCACATTTGAACAAGGTGACTCAGGAAAACAGGGCAGACTGTGATTCGTTTTATATCATCCTATAATAAAGTATCAAGGTCAACATTTTTCACAGCTAAGTGACTCAATACCTGATTTTCTAGCGTCAGCAGCCAGATTCAAACACCAAAAATGTAGTACTTTAGCTATTAAAGGAATGCTTAACTCCCAAAATGATCATTTGTATGTAAATTACTCACCCCATGTAACGGTGTATTGGTGAAAAATTTTTTTGTATTTCCCTCATGTCTCCATGATGAATGAAGAATCCAAAAGCAGGGAAAATTCATAATGAATCACAGTCATAGGGGTCCCCATTTAATAACAGCAAAATTATATCAAATCATCTGTCATCATCATTATGCACGTGTTTGGGAAGTACTGAGCACACGATTGGATAAATGAGACTTGGATTATACTGCACAAGTTGTTTGAGAGTTTGTAAATGGATGTTTTGATAAAGTTTTGCTGTTGGTAAACGTGGTCCCCATGTACTTCCATTCATTAAGAATTTGCTGCATTTTTGGATTCTTCCTTCACAGAGGAGGCATGCAAGAAAAACAAAGGTTTTGTCATGAATTCAGCGTAACATGGAATGAGTTATTGATGTGTATAGTATCATTCTGAGAGCAAAGTATTCCTTTAACGTGAAGTGTATCTCTCCATTATTTCTCAAATATGACTTTTACTTGAAGCCATTTAGATACATACATACTTTTAAGTAAATGTTCTGTTGACTGTGTATCCCACTCTTTATGTTACAAATGAAGTATTTTAAGAAGTGAAATTATATCTTGTAAAACAGGTCTCTGTAGTTGGGTCCAGGAGGTGAGTGATGATTCGAACTGGACTCTCAGTAGTGGACTTCAAGTGGACCAGCCATGGGACGGACCTCAATATGATCATACTGTCGGAAATAATGAAGGTATTGAGTACTGACGTTTATATAAACACCAACACTGGAAAGAAACATAAAACAGAGCCCTGGGAAGAAGACCTGCAAACATATGTAGCAAAGGAGTTGAATGGCAGAACTGTCTCATCAGTGATGAAACAGACAAAGTAACTCTGATCTAGTGCCATGCTTATTCAGTGCCTCACAGTCTGGTAGCCCTCTCTTTGTTTTCTTCACCCACCAAGGTTTCTTCTTACTGTTGAACGGATCTGGATCAAAGGATGGGGAAAGAGCAGTTGTCTCTGTTCCTGTCATTGATCTCACATCACCTATCTGTGTTGGATTCTGGTACTACATGCTCGGGCCTTCAGTATCCACTCTGGACCTGCTGGTTGAGACTGTATGTATCCCATTTAGTACTACTTTAAACCAGCTGTTATAGACTTACCTTGCAGTGTCGTAACTTTACAATGACTTGCTTTGTTCTAGAATTCCTCTGAACTGTTGGTGTGGACTCGCCGAGGGACCCAGAATTCAGAGTGGATTAACGCACAAGTAACGATCAGCATGAACGATACAACACGGGTAAAACTTAACTCGCATATTCATGTTTGCAATAAAGCCCAACTGATGCTGGATTTTTTTAAGCTGATATTTGAGTGTTTAAAAAATCAGATAACAATATATCAGACAAAAACACATAACATAAACAAACATAAGGATCCCTTAAATTTGTTTTAAAATGAATTGTGAGATTATATGTTGTCATAACCTGGCTCCTAGGCCATGACAGATACGGGAAGGGACGCAGTGGATGGTGTTCAATCAAAGATTATTATTGTGACAAAGTAAATAACTAAAAAAGAACTACATACACTCACCGGCCACTTTATTAGGTACACCTATTCAACTGCTCATTAATGCAAATCACTAATCAGCCATGTGGCCGCAACTCAATACATCTAGGCATGTCAACATGGTCAAGACAACCTGCTGAAGTTCAAACTGAGCATCAGAATGGGGAAGAAAGGTGATTTAAGTGACTTTGAATGTGGCATGGTTATTGGTGCCAGACAGGCTGGTCTGAGTATTTCAGAAACTGCTGATCAACTGGGATTTTCACACACAACCATCTCTCGGGTTTACAGAGGATGGTCCCAAAAAGAGAAAATAAACAACGAGCGGCAGTTCTCTGGGTGAAAATGCCTTGTTGATGCCAGAGGTCAGAGGAGAATGGCCAGACTGGTTCAAGGTGATAGAAAGGCAACAGTAACTCAAATAACCACTGGTTACAACCAAGGTCTGCAGAAAACCATCTCTGAACCAACAACACGTCCAACCTTGAAGCAGATGGGCTACAGCAGCAGAAGACCACACCAGGTGCCACTCCTGTCAGCTAACAACAGGAAACTGAGGCTACACTTCACACAGGCTCACCAAAACTGGACAATAGAAGACTGGAAAAACGTTGCCTGGTCTGATGAGTCTGGATTTCTGCTGCCACATTCAGATGGTAGGGTCAGAATTTGGTGTAAACAACATGAAAGCATGGATCCATCCTGCCTTATGTCAACGGTTCAGGCTGGTGGTGTAATGGTGTACCCATCTTCTGATGGCTACTTCCAGCAGGATAACGCACCATGTCACAAAGCTCAAATCATCTCAAACTTAGCCTGAGTGTCAGACTGAAGCTCCCAGAACCTTCAGTCTGACATCGCCTCCATTGAAGGCGATTTACAAGGGGGAGAGAATTTGATTTTTCCCTAACCAATCAGTAGAGATCAACGACTCACCCAGAATCAGACGTCATTAGTATCCATGCATCGGGCGTGCCGAAAATAAGCGAGCATTGCCCATTTAAAATGCCTCCATCGTCGTGCACGCCCAGCTGCATCGCCGTTAAATCCAGTTCAGCAGCTTCCTTAATTTGGTCCTCCATTAACGTCAGTAGTGGCGAAATACCTCAATAGCATCATTAATGTGGTCTGTAGGATCTGTAGCGGTCGCCATTGTTGCTATCCTCACCAGTTACCCACCAGCGTACAGCTTGACATCAGCGTGGCGCTAATTGGCTAATCGCTAGACCCGCCCCCACCCCCGGCGTTCATTGGTCCGTCCATCGCTTGGACGAGATAAATCGCAAATTCATTGCAGTATGCCAGACCAGAGATGCAAGCCTACTCAGTTGAGTGGGCGGGGTCTATGGTCTGGAACCAGGCTATCTCAAACTGGTTTCTTGAACATGACAATGAATTCACTGTACTCCAATGGCCTCCACTGCCACCAGATCTCAATCCAACAGAGCACCTTTGGGATGTGGTGGAACGGTAGATTCACATCATGGATGTACAGCCGACAAGTCTGCAGCAAACTGCCTGATGCTATCATGTCAATATGGACCAAAATCTCTGCGGAATGTTTCCAGCACCTTGTTGAATCTATGCTACGAAGAATTAAGGCAGTTCTGAAGGCAAAGGGGGCCAACCTGGTACTAGCAAGGTGTACCTAATAAAGGCATGTGTGTATGGAGTGTGGGTAATCAATAAGTCAGTGATGTAGATGTGAGTGAGTGAAAATAGTGTGGTGTCAGGTGTTGTGAAGCAAAACAAAACAAAAAACCAAACAAAGGCCAAAATGCGCAAACGCCAGAGATGAGTCAAAGTACAAAGAGAGACTGAGCAACACTGGAACTGGGCTTTAATTCTCCAGAAGCGCTCAGCCCAGGTGCTCCCCTACAATTATTCCAATATGTTTGCAGTAAGATAATATCAGCTGTTTATCAGTAGGGCTCAAATGTGCACATGCATTTCTTTTATTTCATTTTATTTATTAGGATCCCCATCAGTGATTAAGACAGAATACAGGGACAGGATCAGTGTTACAGAGGCACAAACCAAATTCTTTAAATCACTCCAAACTCTTTTTTTCCTTGTCTTTTGTGTTTCTCCTTTGTCCACAGTTGATGTTCACCGGCCACAGAAATACCAACAGCCGAGGATTCATTGCCATTGATGATATTACAGTGAAGGAGGGTGCCTGCAGTAATCTGAGTATGTAAAGACTTATCCACCATTGCTTGATATTCTCAGGAAGTCAAAACATACTAGAGACTATTACAGCTTCTCTCTCTCTCTCTCTCTCTCTTTTTTTTTTTTTTTTTTTTACACCATTTTAGATGTGTGTGGATTTGATTCCAGCTGCTGTGACTTTGAGAATGATGTCAGTCATAAGGGTCTCTGGGGTCGCAAAAGAGGCACAAAACATCAAGTGGATCACACGTATGGAACTGAAAATGGTGAGTGTAAAGCTGCTGAGATTATGTGATTAATAACAGAGAAGAGCGGTCGTGGTCTCACCACTTCAAGATGTAAAGAATCAATTGTAAGTCATAGGTTAATCCTGTTTTTGAGCAGTAGCTCCTAACCTGAGAATCAGGAGCCCACAATGTCTGAGGTTGGGTTGCAATATATTTCTGACAGGTTGCAAGATGGTTAAGAACATGGAAATCAGGGGAAAAGCTACATCTGCTATGTTTTCAAACTCTTACCTTTGTTTTTATTGTGAAATACTGGACAATTTTACCTCATCAGGTGTCTCAAATGATTGTAATGCAACAGTCTGGGAAGAGAACATCACTCTTTGGGTGACCTGCTAGTTTGGGAACCCCTGTTTAAGAGTGTGTAGTGTTGCTAACATCTATCAAACCAGTGGTTCCCAACTGGTCCAGCCACGGGGTCCAGATTTCTCCTTATAGTTCAAGGTCCACACAGTTTAATATATTCAGCATTATACTTGTGTTTGGCCATGTTGTCAAGCTACTTTTTTGTACTCTCTAGTAGCTGTCTGTTCTTCGCTCACGCTACAGTAGAAAATGGCACTTCAAAATTCACTGTACTACTGTAGTGTGTGTTCTACAAACTTGACATGTTGACGAGTCACTTGGGGTCCATTTAGATTGGACCTGGGACTCACTTTTAGACCGTGACCCACCAGTTGGGAATCACTGAGTTAAACAACAGTTGAAGCATGCATGGATTTTTAGTCACGATAGCATCACACCTGGTGTCCGTAGATCCATAAATATCCTTGGTGTCCAACGCAAGGAAGTGGATTTCTTAGTATATGGTTAGAAACCTGATAGAAACTACCTGTAGCCATGGTGGAGAGGCTAATTTTGTCTGTTTGGCACATTGGATATCACAGAGATTTCCATAGGAATGAATTGACTTCCTGTTGCCTCATCTTGGTACACATGCATAAGAGGCGAAGCGTAAAGATGGTCATGTTGTTCAGTCGTGTCAAACACTTTCGTGAAGTGAAATGTCTCAACAACTGTTGGATGGATTTTTGTACAGATATTCATGGCTTTTAGACAATCAGTCATCAGACATTTAATGTGTTCGTCACCTTGGTTTATGACCAAAGACAAAGCAAAACCCATTCCTGTCAGCTTCAGCTGGACTTTGTGTTCAGTGCAAGTTCTAGCATGCTAACATGCTACGCTAAAATGTTGAACGTGGCAAACAAAAGGTCTGTACCTGCTAAACATGTCATATTGAGCATGTTAGCATGCTCATGTTAGCATTTAGCAGACAGCATCACTGTCTGTGTGTACAGCTGAGCTGCTAGCATTGCTTAAGACGTGTAGCCTTGTTTGCTCATTTGACACATTTTCCTGGCGCCTTGTTTTCACAGTTATCTTGTAGCTGGTTGATTCATAATACGTGTACTGTAGTTTTTGAGGTGAGGGGGAAACATGCAGTCAATCAGTCTTGCTGTAGCTGGATGTTTGATGTTAAACAGCTTTAACTAACTCTGCTGTAGGTTTCTACATGACTGTGATGTCAAACTCGACAGAGACTGAAGTAGCTCAGCTGCTCACACCTGAGGTCACCTCAGCTACAGAGATATGTGTACGCTTCTGGTGAGTCCAGTGCTGCCATCACACACTGTACACACAGTTGTGGGATGAAGATTTTAATGTGTATCTGCTGTATTTGTCCAGGTACTGGATACCTGCAGGGCCGTCTAACAACCTTGCTGTGCATGTGCTGCGGAGTGGGGAGCCAGGTCAAGCACTTTGGAAACGATCTGGAGCGCCCTCTTCAGGCTGGGAGGTGGCAGAGGTCACTGTGTCCTCCCCTGCACCATTCAACGTAAGTTTTTTACTTGTTTACAATGACCACATACCTCGCACTTTCCGCCAAACAAATTGTCTCCTCTGCAGTGAGTCACTAAACTACATACTGTATTGTAATTTCAGTCATTTCTGTAAGTCTGCTTTCTAAAACAGTTCGTGTCCTTCACCAGGTGGTGTTTAAGGCAGTCCATGCGCCAGGCACCATCGCTACAGTGAAATTAGATGACATTTCTGTGAAGGATGGGGCCTGCAGTCCTACAGGCAGCTGTGACTTTGAGTCCGGACAGTGCACCTGGGTCAACATCCCTAAAGAAGATGGACATGACTGGGTGCTGGCCAGTGGCGGTTTTCAGGGTCCACCGACAGACCAAACCACTCAGGGTACGACCTTTGATATGTCTCAATGTAATAAGATGAACATGGACATGCAAATAGAGTAGAAATCCCAGCTCTATCCAGAGATCACATTCATCGAGGAGCAAATCCTAGTATCAATTACTGATCAGCAGTAAAATGGACTTTCAAGAGAAAAATCTTTATATCAAAAATCTCAGGAGTAAACATAGTAAATCTGTTGGTAATGAGTTTAACTCTGGGGGGCAACACTGGGCATTCATATGCTCGGCAGCATGGAGAGGGGGATTTACAGATTTAAACCCTTAAAGCTGCACTAATTAATATTTTAGATCAAGAAAAGGTGAAATGACTATGTTTAATGTCAAAGATGCTCCATAATAAAAGAGCTATTACAAGCTGCACCAATGGCAAGGAATTGATATTTTTGGGGCATTTTTGCCTTTAATTGATAGGACAGATAAGTGAGAAGGCGGAGAGAGAGAGAGAGAGAGGGAATGATGTGCAGCAAAGGGCCACAGGCTGGAGTCGAACCTGGGCCGCTGCGGCAACAGGGGGCACCTGCTCTATCCACTGAGTCACCGACACCCCAGAAATCTTTTCATTTCAACCTAAACTATCATCTTTTTCCTGAAACTTCAGGTCTACAGAGCAATACATTCTAAAACATAATAAAGGATACAGAAAAGAGTAAAGAGAAAAAAAGATATGATAGGTAAAAGTATTACTAAATGACTTAAATTTAAAAAAAAAAATCACCATTAAAAATAGCAAAAGTGAAGACAAGAGGTGCAAAGGTAAAAGTGTGATTTAAAACTGGGTTTAAAATAACTTTGCAGTAATTACAGGTTGGAATGGGCAGGGTAAAAAGGAATGTTTTAGCTTTGACTTAAAAGTGTTGAGAGTCGGGGCTTGTCTAACATCATCTGGGAGGTTATTCCAGGTTTGTGCTGCATGATAACAAAACACTGCTTCACCATGTTTCATTCTAACTCTTTGGAAGGTCAGCAGGCCGACCCCAGATGTCCTGAGTCCTAGAGGGTTCATGTCACAAGCAAGTCAGAGATATATTTGGGCGCTGAGCTACAGAGTAATTTATACACAAGCAGCAAGATTTTGAAATAACACATTCAACCTAAAAAATTTTTTAAGGTTAAGTGGCTAATCATATCAATTATAGCAGCTTCAAAATGACACACTCTGCTGGTACAGCACCTTTAATAATTGTGGAGGGCACAAAATGATGATAGGTAGCTTCATTTTTTCCTTTGTTTGACATTTGAAAATGTGACAAGCCTCAGCAAATAAGTGAACACAAAGTTCGCTGCCTTAGAAGCTCAACAGCCACCAGTGTTGCAATCTATGATTAATTTGAGCCACTGTAGCTGCTGTTCTACTCTTACTTATTAACTTCTCTTTTTATCCCTGACTTATGTCCTGACATTACCTCCTTATTGCCCTACAAACAATTTCCTTATGTCTGTTCCACAAAAGAAACTTTAAAAACTGAGGCATCTGATCCTTCTCTGAGTAATCTGCAGTCACAGATTTTGAAAAGTTCAAACAGCCAAAATTATAGTTTGCACTAAAAAATAAGGTCCCTCATGAGACATGTGTGCAGCTGACACATTGAAATGACTGATCACTGACGGTACAATCATTAAGTATTGCAGAGGTTTGCAATTCTTGTACTATTCTTATTTTATGTAATATCTGTATTCTTATTATTACATTCAGGTCGATTTTTATTGAGCTCATCACTGCACCGAAGCCACAGCAGTGTAGCACAAGTATGGTCAGAATGGATCCAACTGAGAGACACCACCTCCTGTCTCACCTTCTGGTACCATATGGACAGCAGGTCAGCAAAGGAAAATTACAAAACACCACCCTTTAAACACCACACAGGATGTGACAACACAGAGGATGCACTTCATCCTGTTTGTCCTGTTTAGCTTCCTCACTGACTTCCTCTGAAAGTGGGCTCAAATGTCATTTGTGAATCACCTGCTCCCATTTTGTGCAAGACTAAGAACATCCTGTGACAGAGTTCACCTTTTACACAGATATGTGTGTGTGAAAAAGACCCTAATGGACTCAACAACCTAGAAATAAGATGCATGTAGAATATAGATAATTACAAGTAGCTCAAATGAACCAAAGGAATAGTTGATAAATAATTTTTTACACACTAACAATAATTTCCAGGATTTCCTTTTTTAGCACTGATAAAGTATAAAGTCATCTGCAAAGATAAAGAAAAGATACTAAAGAAAAACTGCATGATTAAACTCAGTTGACAGAAGCTGTTTTCAGATTTCATATTTCACATTTCACATTTGTCTGTCTGTCAGTGACTCCGGTACGCTGAAGTTGTACATGCGTTCAGGGCAGTCGGAGGAGCATCTGATGTTCAACAGTACCAGCAGTGGACGTGGCTGGACCAGGTTCTCTCAGTCTATAGAGAGGAGAACACCTTTCCAGGTAACACCAAACAGGCTCAGGGGTATAAATAATAATAGAATTGAAAAGAATGGATGTTTTATCAGTGATATTCCCTGACTCCCTCCATGACCATATGCTCAGCTGCTGATTGAAGCAGAGACTAACAACAGAGGATTCATTGCCATTGATGACATCAGTGTCACACCAGGCCTTTGTCAAGGTACTGATACTGTTTTTATTTAAATTTCTTTAGTTAATTACTGAAGTCGAGTGGTACACGAATGAGTCCTGAAGCCAGGAAATGAGTTAGCATATTTGCACTTAAGGTTTCCTCGTGCTGAATTCAATGGGTTTTTGGTGGTTGCTAACAAGTGGCTAAATGAGACTACAGAGGTTGTTGGGGACAACAAGCTTAGTGGAGCTGATGTTGAAGTCATGCGACCATGGTGTAGTTCATTTAAGCCCCGTTTCCACCAAACACTTTCTCTATTGTACCTTTGGAACCAAAAGTTACGCTTCTGACATGGTACCTACACCCTGGTGTGTTTCCACTGCAAATAGTACTCTTAGGGTGCTTTCACACCTGCCCTGTTTGGTTTGGTTCAATGGAACTCAAGTTCATTTGCTCCCTAAGTGCGGTTCGTTTGGGCACGTGTGAACACAGCAATTGCACTTGGGTGTGAGGTGGTCTCTGTCCGGTTATAGCCGAATTCTGGTACGGTTTGTTTGTGGTGAGAACGTGTTCCGACCTCGATCTGAACCAACTGCAGCCACATTACGCATTGTATGGGTTAAACATGAGCATGTTACAGTCCTGGAGGATTATTAATGTGCGCCTCCTCCTGAAGGGGAGACCGGGGTAAGATGAGCCACTTTTCATATTAAGGATCACTACATCAAGGCTATTATAGTTTTGTTGCTAACTAATATATGTGCATATATTTCTGGATGTTGTGCATCCCTACAAACAAACAGAATTCGTGTAAACATAACTGTTTTGATAATATAGCATGTCAAAAAAAGTGGTCTTGTGGCTCAACTTACCCCGTGTCTGGGGTAAATTGAGCATAGGAGTGGGGTAAATTGAGCCGTCTCCCTCCTCCCCTTCCCCCCATCTCACTTTCTCTCCTCCCTCTCTCTCCCTCCCTGAGTTAAGATATTCCAGTTGTACATGTCTGTACTGAATTAAATAAGACGCTTCTTCAAATCCATGTGTATTTTTATTTATAATACACAATTCAACAGGTACAAATCTTTTTTTTTAATTATTATTGCATATAACAATTTCAGAACATTTTTAACATAGGCCTAAGAATGCCTTAAAGTTCACTTAGCAAGAGAACCTTAACAGCTGTGTTTTGGAAAGAAAACACTGAACTAAATCCGTAAACATGAATCCTAGTTTGGTGTCCTTGCTGACAGGAGGGCCTCCTTCATCCTCTCTAAACTCCTCCCTCCATTTTACTCTCGTTCCATCCACCCCCCCTCCCTCCTTCCATCCATATCCCACCTGCCCCTTTACTCAATATCCCACCTGTCCAGGTTGCAGGGGAATACAAACTGCTGGGACTCTGCAGTTTGGGGAGTTTTGCGATTACATCGCTTCTTGGAAAGAATCCCTCATCTTTCTCCTTGAAAGTAAAGCTTGGTTTACCATATCCAGCTTTGCCTCTTCTCAGAAACTTATGGCTCAACTTACCCCTGTTCAAATTGCTCAACTTACCCCATAGCTACCATATTGACTTTATTAGCCCCCACAGCTAAAATGGTGCACTTTCGTGGTAGCTGTACTACCTCATTCTGTAGCTAATAGATACCACAGTTGATGTATAAAACAAATTAAAAATTATCTATTTTGGTCTAAACACAATCCTCATGAAACTTATGATAGACTAAATTCACTTTCATGAGTGAAAAATGCTTTTTTGGACATAAATCTCTAACCACTTAACTTGTGGTTCTTACCTTCACAGACTCCATAAAATGATGCCTTCCTCCTAAATATTTGGTCACATGCTCAATTTTATTTGCGGTTTCCTAGCAACAAGGGGTGGCTCAACTTACCCTTTGGCTCAACTTACCCCAGTCTCCCCTACTGCCTTAATATGCACATTCAGCACATCCAGTGCATCAAAACATTGTTCGCCTTGTTTTCACACTGTATGGTTTGACTAAAATGAACAATGACAGCAATGTAGTCCACAATGACCTGCGCTAAAATCAACCTGTAGTTGTCCCTCCATTGTGACATTAGAAAGTGTCACATTTATCTTGCAAGTGTGCTCTTCTTCAATGATTTGTTCACTTCCTGTATTTTTCCCACATAAAAATTCTGACCAATCAAGAGCAGCTTTCTTGCGCAAGCATTTTATCTGGTCTGCTTGTAAATGCTGCCGTGAGAACACAAACCAACTCTTGGCAGTTATGCAACTTTGTAACAAAATCAGTCTCTGATTTGGACCAAAGCAAAACAACTCTAGGTCTGAAAGCAGCCTTAAATGTGGGCGGGGTTGTTGTCACTCACTGTACTGTATGGCTCTTCACCGGTGACACAAAGGGAAGCACCTGCACCTCATTTATCGTCCACAGAACGAGGTTGCATGCAAACTTTTTTAGAACAAAATAAAACAGGCTGCAGCGAGATTCTCTCTCCATGGGATATTTAAAAGTAGCAGGTTTGTGCATTTAGTCCTTCTCAGGCAAGCTCAGGGGTTTAGTGTTGTCGTAGCCCACAGGAACGATGCTCCACGATGCCTTTTTTTCTCTCAGTGAGGATTAGAATATATGCCGTTCACATAATCCAGTCAAATCCAGTCAAAATGACTATTTATTTTCAAATGATTAAAAATCCATTCATTACTAAAAGTCTTCCAAGAAGTCATCCAAGAATGACAATAAAAACTAAAGTAATGGTCAAAGTTGTCATATTTAAATTAAAGGTTGTCATATTTAAATTAAAGGTGTTTTGGTGGTCACCTCATGCATTGAGTAACATTATAAATAAACATTCCACCTTAAAAGTCACCAGTCGGCCCAGTGAATTAAGTTATTTTTCTCCGACTCAAGCTGCTGCAAGAGGCAGCAAAACATCCTTTCATTGTATAGTTACAGTTTACTAATATATATGACTTGCCATGGTATGAACAGAGATTACATAATTTTCAAAACCTGAGCAAGAGTATGTGTGTGGACTGCAGTGTTCACAGCTCCACCTTTTTGTACCAAACCTGTGTGCTAGGTACCCCAACAAAGGGGTGACCAGAAATGGGGACGGTACAGAACAGTTCCATTGGTACCATCCACAACTTTTCACAGTGGAAATGTAAAAAAAGCATGCTGAACTGAACCGTACTGTACCGGACTGCTCGATGGAAATGGGGCTTTATAGGCTAACGTTAGCTTTTAACCTCTGGTGACTGCATTCATGCTTGAAAACTCATAAACGTGCTGTTCAGTTGTGAGGATTATTGTACAGAGCAAAATGTGTGAGTATTATAAAGTTGTGTTTGCCACACAGCTTATTTTCTGCAGTAATCCAACACAGCAGGAAAATTACATCGGCTTTTTGTCGAGGGAACCAGGGCAACGCTACCTTCCGAGTTAGCCTATAAAAACAAAGCAAAAAAACGTCATCTCTGCAGCGCTATACATGCTTGATGATATTTAAATAAATAAAAATGTTTTCTTTTCTTGTAGTAAATGACACAAGTTTGAGATTTGTGGGCTGTTCATTTGAAAATGACACATGTGGCTGGGAGGACATCAGCCATGGCAGTTGTCAGTGGACAAGAGGAAAAAATGCTTCTGGGAACACTGGACCCTCTGTGGACCACACAGTGGGCACAGGACTGGGTAAGGCCACACAGTAACCCCTCTGATTCTGATACTGCCTTTATTTTCAATGGGAGAGGTTATCTGCATCTGATCAGTCACTTATAGCAATAAAAACCAGAAAAGAGAGGGTAACAAATTTCTTGATGCTTCAGTGGAACTAAATTAGTATACATTAGTAAACAATGTGGGCTTCCACTCATAGAATAAACAAAGCACCTTTCATAGTTAAAACCCACCAAAAGAGGTGGAGGAGGCAACAAAGCAGTACACTTTTCATCTTTCATCCATCTTTAAGTATTATAATGAGAAGTTTGTTACAACGGTAAAAGAAGCTGAATATGCTAATTTGCTGAATAAGCTGAATTTGTTTCCCCTTTTACAGTATGTATGGTGGCCGTGTGTTTGCCACAGTTTCTACATCCCCATGCTTTTTTTGTTCTTGCTTGGATTCGTTGACTTTAATGCTTATTCTATGAAATTATTTACTGAATTATGCTTTTAGTTTTCCTGTCATCACATCTAAAAATATGTGCATTTTTAATTTAGCAGCACCATATGTCCCCGTATTGCCTAAACCTTTGAGACTGTTACACAAAAGGGGGGGAAATCCAACAATCATGGTGCTTTCCTGACAAAAATATATAATAAATCCCCTGTGAAATAAGATAAACAGCTTTTTACTGCATGTGTTGCAGACAGCTCGATTTCAGCTGAAAATTAAGGAGGTTTATTATGTCATTGCCACTGAAAATCGTTGGTTTCAGGCTCTCTAGTGTGAATTAAAATGTAAATATAAAATCATGCCAGCACGTTTCCACTACGTGTCAGTCTGGCAGATCTAGCATTGCTTCATATTTTTTCCTGCCGTGCTTTTTACACTGCTGACAGTGTATAGAAAAAATAAGGGGCCTGTCATTGGTTCTTCCAGGTTGGTACATGGCAGTGGAGCCTGACCACGGAGGTCAAATGAGCCCTGCTGCCCTACAGAGTCCCACCATGAAACAGGCCAGTGCCACCTGCACGCTACACTTCTACTACAACATGTATGGAGACGGTATGTTTTCCATTATTGTGTTCTGCATGTATGTTCTTGCTTTCTTTGTATGCAAGTTTGCATGACATCTTTGACACTGCTGCAGACATAGAGGAGCTGACTGTGCTGCTAAAGGAGGGTGCCAGGACCACTGTACTGTGGTGGCTGTCCGGTAACCATAGAGATTCGTGGCATCATGGTGAGGTAACAGTGGGTCGAATCCCTCAGGACTTCAACATCCTGTTTGAAGCCTCCAGGGCCTTCAACAGTCGGGGACACATCGCCATTGATGACATAGATTTCACCAACTGCATCCTGCCTGGTAAGCTCTACCTGCAGGACACTCGGTTTATGTCAGCTTGCTCCTTTTATCAAGCTGATTTCCACTGATGAAATATATTTTGGTTTCCACCTCAGAGCCCCAGCCCTTGTGTCCAGACAATATGTTCACGTGCAACAACAGTGTGTGTGTGGAGCAAAACCAAGTGTGTGACTTCAGTGATGACTGTGGGGACCGGTCTGATGAGAACAACTGTGGTGAGATAAGACACACTAAATGCACCTGTACAGTAAATTCATATATGCCAGGTCATACAGGCTATCCCTCTAAACTTCCCCTTGTCCTGAAAATTATTTCATAATTTCTGTTGAAAGGTCTCAAAGTTAAGTAAAATTTGATAGTGAGTAAGTCTATTTAAACTTATAAGCATGAATGGAATGAAAAGTTTAAAAAAATTTTACACTGATTTTTAGTGTCTTTCCTGATTTGTATGATTTTCATCAGTAAAAATATAATAGTATGTGATGTGTAATGTATAACACATTCATAGAGTCATAGTGTGATGGGCTTTTCCAAGTGTTGTTGTTTTATAAACCAACCAAGAGCTGCACATTCACAGGTTGATGTTCTCGATTATCAGTTCATAACTTGTCTACCTCTTGCCCTCCTTTTACCTGATGATAATAATGTAGAGACACATGCAGAGCGCTGCAGCTTTGAGCAAGGCCTGTGTTCGTGGGCGAGAAGTGATGTGGACACACCTAGAGTTGAGTGGACGCGTCACAAAGGACAGGAGGCCTGGCCCAAACATGGGCCTCCCAGGGATCACACCCATACCTCTGCTGCAGGTATCACCCTCCCTGAGCTGCTTGGCATTTAGATAATCCCCACTGTCTTTGACTCTGAATAACTTGTTAGATGGTTAATTGAGCATAGTGTTAGTTCGGGCAGGACACAATGTCAAGCTCAGCTCACATCCCAGCTACATCAGCTGATCTCAAACAGCCAATCAACTGATGGAGCAGCTGATTGATGGAAGTGAGTCACCTGATAGATCACATGATTCCTTTCTGTGCAACCAATAGGTAAATCTCATTCAGGGCGCCCTATTTAAACTGCTCTGGCCTGCCTACTGTTGCTGCTTCCTCTGCAAGCCGATTTGCAACCTGCCTCCACCCCAGCTCCTCCTTTTCATGCTGTGTCTGACTTATCAATGTCATTTGTGTTTGTCACTGATGCTGCTCTGTTCTGTTCCTGGGGGGTCTTTGCTGCTGCTCTCCTTGCCTCAGGGTTTCCATGTAGGCACATGGAAGGGCAGGAGGTGTGCTCTTTGCCTGAGGCTTTCTTCATTTGCACGTGGAAGGGCAGAGAGGTGTGCTCTCTTTGCCATAAGGCTTTCCAAGTAAGCGCGTGGAAGGGCAGAGAGGTGTGCTCTCTCTGCCTTAAGGCTTTCCATGTAAGCGCGTGGAAGGGCAGAGAGGTGTGCTCTCTCTGCCTTAGGCTTTCCACGTAGGCACGTGGAAGAGGCTTTCTGTGTAGGTCTAGGAAGGGAAGAGAGGCCCCTGAACAGAGCCATACTGCCAAATATAATACTGCAAATGGAAATAAAGTTTTCTTTGACTAAAGTGTTCTTGATCAGTAATGCTATACTTTACTTATACCTTTCCAATTTTGTTATACAGGTCACTATATCATCCCTGGAACTGACCTGACTGAGAAGGGTCAGGCGTCAGAGATCCTCTCCAAAACATTATTACCCAGCTATAACTGCACTGTGGGTAAACGTATGTGTACGTAGCATGTTACATCCTTACGAAAGAGCTGTGATGACTGTTATTGTATCCATGCAGGTGAGATTCTTCTACTTCAGCCTGGATGATGCTCCAGCCAGACTGATGGCCCAGTCCAGGACGCGACAGTCTGGTAGTGACGACACTGTGTTATGGCTCAGGGGTACAGCTCAGAGTTACAGCTGGCAGAGAGCAGAGGTCATGTTCTCCTCCTCAGACAATAGCAAGGTCAGTGAGGAAGGAGACAGGTAATTAAATGATGGACAACAGCTGCAGCAAGCAGGGATTCATTCATGAAAATGTTGTCAGATTGGTAACTCTCTCACGTGTATACAAAAAGGAAAAAATTTTAAAGCTCCTCCGATCAGTATTTTAAAGTGAGCAGTGGTTTGAATGACAACATGTAATGTGAAAGATGTTGCTCATGTTGACAAACCCACACAGAATTATTATTTATTTGGTTTTACAGCTCATAACTTTACTGTTTTGGTTCATTCTCGTCGCTCTCATCGTTTTCAGCTGCAGCAGGCAACTGTTTTCTGCAACAACAAAAAAAAAATTAAAAAATAAATAAACCATTCCACACTACCTGCTCAGCACCAGATGTCAGACTGAACTTATAGGAGCCTGATTTCTTACTGTGGAGTTAGGGGACAGCAAATCTAACCTACAGTGAGAGTGAAATGGGACTTTGCTTCCTAAAGCAGCCAGAAACACAACTCCAGGTCTGCTCAATGTTCAAATAAGCAACTGTTTGCTAAAAACTGCCCCCAGCTGGCCAAAAAAATCAGTTAATGCAGGTTTAAATAGATTCATATGAATGGCACTGATAGATATAAAAGGTAGTTTAGAAAGCCTCTCTCCCTGCTTTATCTCTGACCTCTTGGTACCATATGCGCCGGTACATACTTAGAGATCCTCAGGCAGAGGTCAGAGGCCCAACAGAACACCCCAAGACCCTAGAACGATCAACCCAAGGAAGTCTGAGTCAGGGATCTCCTATAAGTCCTGTCTTAAAACATACTTTTATCAGAACGCCTTTCCGGTTTTACAATATATTATCTACAACTAATACTTTTACTATCTATTTTAAACTATTATCGAGTTTTCCGTTGACTGATTTTAATTTGCTTTAAAACATTTGTACCTTTTCATACGCTGTATTTGTTGTGATACACCAAATTGCTCTTTACATTTTCTTTTAAAACCTGATGATTTTATGACTTCTCTAAAAAGTGCTTTATACTAAAATTACTAAAATTATTCATATTATCATTATTGTATAGTTTAAGCAGCATTGTTGAGCATTGTTGCCTCACAGCAGGAGGGTTCCTGGTTTGAAACCAGGGTGTGGGAGCCAGGAATTTGTACATGTAGATTTGCATGTTCTCCCCGTGTCAGCGTGGGTTTTCTCCAGGTTCTCCGGTTTTCCCTCACAGTCCAAAGACATGTACATTAAGTTAACTTAAGTTGGTGACTCTAAAGGCCCTGACACACCAAGTCGACGGTCGGCCAAAGTTGGGCCGTCGGTGAGCGTCTGTCAACCTAGTTTTTGCAGTGTGTCCCGCACCGTCGGCACTTTGGCGTCGGCTTTGGTGGCTTTTCGGCCGATTGAGCATATTGAATCGGCGGTGGAGCTTGTCGGTGAGAGAGATCACTCTGATTGGCTGTTCAGGTTTTATTTCCTCGCCCCTGTAGCGAGTGAATCTGCCTGTAGTGAAACCGGGGCTAAGTGGTGCTTCAGGCTTCACTTCAGTCAGGTGCCCACAGACCCGCTGCTTCTTCCCGCTTTAACCTGAATAACAAACCGGAGCTAGCTGGGACCGGCTAGTGGAGCGTTAGCCACAGCATGACCGGAGGGAAGCACAGCCAGTTAGCCTCCTCTAGCTTCCCAGCTGGCCCCGGCTCTCCATTAGAATCCAAACGGAGACCCGAGGCCAGCTTGGTGCGGCTAGCAGAGCGTTAGCCGCAGCATGACCGGAGGGAAGCACAGCCAGTTAGCCTCCACTAGCTTCCCAGCTAACGTTAGCCCCAGCTCTCCGTTTGGATCCAACCGGAGCACCGAGCCCTGGTTTGTTATTCAGGTTAAAGTGGGAAGAAGCAGCAAGTTTATTGGGCAGCTGAGTGAAGTGGAGCCTGCGGAGGAAACACCAGGACCATCTGGATGTAATAGTCCGTGGAGGTGCTGCGGTGCTCGGCTACACAGATAGGAAACCCCTTGGCTGTTAGGATGTATCACTCTCTCACTCCACTCTCTCTCACGCAGGCGCAGAACGTACGTGCCACTTGGCCATCGGATGTAGTCCGCGTAGTGTGTTCAAATGCAACTGACAAAGGATGACGTGAGGCGACGGAGATGACGCAACAGTTGGCTTTCGTCGCCGCTAGTTCTTTGATGTCGGTTTGGTGTGTCCGCACCTTAAATTGTCCAAAGATGTGAATGTGAGTCTGAATGGTTGTCTGTCTCTACGTGTTAGCCTTGGCCCCCAATAACCTTGTATGGACCCAGCCCTCCTGAGTGTGATATATGTGTTGGTTGTTCAATGTCTGGTGGTGTTTGTGCATTGTGTGTGTATTCATATGTTGTTCAATGTTTGGTGGCGTTTGGGCATGGTGTTTGTTGGCGGTGTTTTGTGTATCCAAATGTTGTGACAGATTGTGAAAACAAATTTCCCCATGGGACAATAAAGGCTATCTATCTATCTATTGACCTGTCCAGGGTGTACCCTGCCTCTCACCCAATGTCAGCTGGGATGGGCTCCAGCCACCCCGCGACCCCTAACAGGATAAGCGGTTGTGTAAATGAATGAATGAATGAATGTATAGTTTTAGCTTTTTGCAAATTGGCCTTGACTTTATTTCAAGACTTTGTTAATTATGCGTTTGGTCACCCAGAAATAAAATAAAAGCAGAAATAAAAAGTAGCAGCAATGACGGTAGTTTTTATAATTCCGTAGCCGGAGGCATATGTTTTTTGGGTTGTCCGTCTGTCTGCCCTATTCTTATGATTGCGATATCTCAAGAAGGCCTTGAGGGAATTTCATCAAATTTGGCAAAAACGCCCACCTAAACTTGAGGACGAACTGATGAGAATTTGGTGATCACACGTTTTCGGCCATATTTCAAGAACTTATATGTTAATTATGAGGGGTGGGAATCACCAGAGGATCCACGATACAATATTATCACGATACTTAAATTGAGATATAATATTATTGCGATTAAAAATATGTTGCGATATGCTGAGTATTGCGATAAAAAAAATTTGCAATTCAACTGTAAATCATGCTACTTAAGGAAAACTTTGTCAACATCTGTTTTATCTTATAAGATAGAGTTTTCAATTTCTTCATCTCATTTTTTTTTGCCACAGCAGAATATGTCTAATGGACTGAAAAATCATTTGATTATGTTATTCTAGTAGGCTACCTAAAGTTTTATTTGTATTTGTAATAATGATAATTTATATAGTAAAAATATCAATACTTGGCACTGTATGATGATACGATACTGCCACACAAAAATATTGTGATACTACCCCCCACCCTCACTAATTATGAAAACATTTGACACAAATGTCTCGTAGGATAGAAAATTAAGTGATGATGTTTTATAACCAAAAGGTCAAAGGTGAACTTTGCTGTGGGATCATAATGTTCTGAAAAAACACTTTACTGGCCTTTATTGAACACCAAAACTCAGGAACAAAAGATATTTGAACAAAGATATTGAACTGGTGACACTAATCTTGGGTTCCCATCTTGAAACTGTGCTGATTGTATAGATCTTCTGTGCTGATGAGTTAAAGATGTGTGTGAAGCATCCATGTTAGAATATGTCACATCTTTGCAGCAGCATTTATATTTGAAGTATTGTCTATTATCTTTGCTACATATGAGTCCGTCTGTAGTCTGTAACTGCAACTTGACTGGTCCATGGAGGCATACAACCATGAGGTGGCTATCCTACTTTAAGATTGTCACCTTTTCAGATTGTCTTCAGATACGAGCGAGGTGAGGGTCTCCAAGGGCTGGTTGCACTGGACGACATCTCTTTCTCCAGGGAGTGTTTATTTGACCCTGAAAACAACAAACTGCCTGACACATCACCCACCTCTGCCCCACCTACAGCTTCTATCACTTCTACAGCCACACCCACAACCTCTACCACACCAACCCACCCCTGTCAGGTAAACTACTTCACATAATAAACTCATGTCTGCAAAAGCAATTCTGTGACACATTAAGTAATCCTATTAACCTGTTGAAAATAATCCAAAGCTACTGTTCTCTTTTTTTGGTGTTGCAGGATAATGAGTTTTACTGTTGGCGGTCAGCTGGAGAAGTGTGTATTCTGGCTACTTTACAGTGCGATTATCACCCAGACTGCCCAAAGGGGGAGGACGAGGATGGCTGTGGTGAGGCTGCGTGTTCCATCGACTGCATCCATCTAAAACAGGCTGTAGAGGCCTGCAGTACAAATGCCTCTACCATTTTGTTATTAGTATACAATGTCTTACAATATGGGCAGTCAAGCGATTAAAAAAACTAATCGAATTAATTAGATGCTCTGTGATTAATTAATCTAAATTAATCACATACATCAACTTTTGTTGTGAACGTATTTAAAGAAATTCAGTTCAATTGAGTTTTGCAGAGTACAATTGATGGACTGTGTGTTTGGCACAATTGTCCCCTTGTCCTCTACCACCAATGTTGTACTGCAGTCCATTGCAGTTCATTTTGTAAGACAGTTAGTTAGTCAGTCGGTCATGGGTAGACTTGCTTAGTTTGTGTCTGAAAACCTGGACGAGTGTGGCTTGACGAGATTGGCTGCTAGCATTAGCATCAAAGGCTGTGCTCGCTCGGACCTCCAGGTTCACTACTGATTCTCTCACAAAGAAGTCAACCTATTCTACCCCAAGACCAAGTTTTATATAAAGTTCATACTTCTATGAATAACAAACTCTCTTTTACTCTGTCGCAAAATTTGTAGCAAAAGCAGATTAGGCTTATTGTTAAAAAAAAAAAAAAACATTCAGAAGCATGCGATTCATTCATTCTGCAGTATTACTAACATCTTGCCTTAAACTCTAAGGTGGGTGCACATTTGAGAGTAACCAGTGCCAGTGGACCAACACCAGTGATGGACAGAGTAGGTGGCAGAGGCACAAAGCCAGTAACAACACCGAGCCGCCCACTGATCACACTACAAACACAGGTAACTTAAGTGGCTTATTCACTGATTGAATAGTTGACTGATTTTAATGGACCCGCAGGACAAGGATTCAAGGGGAACCATGTTAGATTACATGGTCCTGAAATCTTCATAACTACACTGCATGTTTAAGAGCAACCCATTTGCTAGAGGAAAATGTTGGCATTGTACGTTTCTGCAAACCATATCAACGTTTCTAAAGTGAGGTTGTTCTGATTATCTGTATATGAGCTTACCTTGTCATCAGGAGGTGGAGGGGATGGTGGATTGCATGACACAGTTGGCAAGACCACAGTTTGATACCTAATAACCATAACCATAATATTATGCCAACTAAAACTGGGTATTTAAAGCCAAACTATGATATTTACTGTAGGATTACAGGGTACCGGGGTCACTGCTACAAGCCATCCAGTCCCTGTATGACCAAAGTGAAAGCTGCGTCTATATACTCAGTGTGAAGTCAAACATGTTCTTGTTGGTGTTGGCCTCCTCCAGTGTTGTCCCTTGTCACCGATCCTGTTTGTGATATTCATGGACAGGATCTCGAGGTGCAGCCAGGGGGAGGAAGGGGTCCGGTTTGGGGACCTTAGAATGGCATCTCTGCTTTTTGCAGATGATGTGGTTCTGTTGGCTCCATCACACCATGACCTCCAGCATGCACTGGGGCGGTTTGCAGCCGAGTGTGAAGCGGTCATGATGAGAGTAAGCACCTCCAAATCTGAGACCATGGTTCTCTGCTGAATTGCCTCCTCCGGGTTGGGGGAGAGTTACTGACTCAAACGAGGGAGTTTAAGTATCTTGGGGTCTTGTTTACAAGTAAAGGTAGAATGTAGCGTGAGATGGATTTGTGGTTTGATGCGGCTTCTGCAGTGATGCAGGCGCTGTGCTGGACTGTTGTGGTGAAGAGGGGGCTGAGCCGGAAGGCGAAGCTCTCAATTTACAGGTCCATCTACGTCCCAACCCTCACCAATGGTCATGAGCTCTGGGTAGTGACTGTAAGAATAAGATTGCGGATACAAGTGGCCGAAATGAGTTTCCTCCGTGGGATGGCTGAGCTCAGCCTTAGAGATAGGGTAAGGACTTTAGACATCTGGAGGGAGTAGAGCCGCTGCTCCTTTGTGTCGAAAGGGGTCAGTTGAGGTGGTTTGGGTGTCTGATCAGAATGCCACCTGGGCGCCTCCTGTTAGAGGTATTTCGGGCACATCCAACTGGTAGGAGGCCCTGGGGCACACCCAGGAGGGATTATGTATCTCATCTGGCTTGGGAACACCTTGGGGTCCCTCAAGAGGAGCTGGAAAGCATTGCTAGGGAGAGGGATGTCTGGGGTGCTTTGCTTGGCCTGCTGCCCCTGTGACTTGGCCCTGGATAAGTGGATGAAAATGGATGGATGGATGGATGGATGGATTGATGGATGGATGGTATTTCCCTCACCATAATCAAGTGGTCTTTTTGCCTAAACATAACCACAGATTCACCACAGCATTGTAGAAACATAAAATTTCAACATATTTGCTAAATAATAATGTAACGTTACAAAAGGTATATATCCGTGTCTCCAAAAAAGGAGAGCCAGCTTGTCAGGTCAAGACTTAGCTGTCCACTTACATCTGAAGGAGAAGGGACACTCCTTCAAGGACAGCAGTGTTCACATCTTGGCCAGAGAAGACAGATGGTTTGTAAAAGGCATGGGGCATCTATGTTGGCCTACAACACCATTTATCACCAACTTACAATGCAGTCTTGGGATCCCCTCCCAGACAACTTACAGTAACACCCATTCTCACCTGGACCCATCTAACTCTAACTCTACACAGATGGCCGAGTGGGTCAGTGACTCAGATGTGACCTCAATGACTCTGTAAGGGTTCACACCCACACAGAGTTTGACTCTGCGCCAGTTTGTTAGAACTGAAGAAGCTTCTTGGATGAGAGGCGAAACGTCTTCAAGAAACTCAAGCCAAGTCCAGTTGTCTAAGATATGGCACTTAGGATTATATATCTGTGGTTTGCAGAAACTGACAATGCCAACATTTACTTTGGTGGTTTGCAGTTAAGAGTCAACTTTTTTGATTCAGGATGTTTTCCCTCATTCTCAGGCTACTACATGAGAGTGAATTTCAGTCTGGAGTCTGTACAGAGTGAGGCCCGTCTCCAGAGCCCCCCACTCCCCCCTTCATCCCCATACTGCCAGATACTGTAAGTGCTGACCACGACATTGATGCCCACATTTCTCTCATTATCATCCCTAGTGTCTGTAGAATATTTGTTTTGATACAGAGTCAAATTTTTCAAGTATGAATTGCTCAATGTCCCCCACTGCCCCCGTCTTGCTACCACGCAACTCTCTTCCCAATCCAACGCTCTCCCCTTCTTCCTTCCTTCTTTCCTCAACGCAGGTTTCACTTCCACATCAGTGCAAAGAGTGCTGGGTCACTCAGAGTGCTTATGCAGCAAGCTGAGGGGAGTGAAGCAATCCTGTGGTCACGCAGTCACAACACTGTCTCCGATTGGACCCCAGAGCATCTGCCTGTAGGCCTGCACCAGCAGCCTTATAAGGTGTGTGCTCGTAGATCCACTCAACAGTTGAAGAGTTTTAATGTAGGAAGCTTGCACACAGGGCACGAGGGCTCTCTGCATGGTTTGATGAGTATGACAAAACATTTAATTAGTTAATAATCACCACATCTCAATCTAGTTCAACACCTATGGGAGATTTTGGACTGTCAGGGCAACTTGTGGTGGCCCAACACCCCACCACACACCCATTTGTATATGCACAGTGATTGTAGATCTTATACATGAACATCCATTTTGAAAATACGTAAATGCACAATATATTTTGAAACATATTTAATATTTTCCATGTACTGCAAACTTTGACAAGTAATGCATCTTTAGTATAGTGTAAGAAGCAACAATCCTGTTATATTGTTGTTGGTATGCACTATATTGCTCAATAGCTATGGACACACAGCAGTCACCAGTTTATTAAGTGCATGTATCTAAAACTATAGCCGTCTAAAACATTTATCCTGCAATAAATCCTCTCTTCATGAAGGTTATAATGATAAGTGATAATGCTGTTTAATTATACCTTGTTATACTGAGAAGTGTTTCTAATGTTTTGTCCACCATATTTATATCAACAGTGATAGACTGAATATTAGAAACATCACTCAGTCTAACTCCATGTGCCAGAAGCAATGCAAACCGCAGCTTCTAACATGACCATAAAGTTGATCCAGCACCTTTGTAAAACATTGTAGCCTTTGTGCAGGTAGGAGTTATTGCAGGACTACTATATATTAGACTGCATTCAATTTACTGTAGCTATAATACTCTCACAGCAGGGCTCATGGAGCCATGTTTTGTTGTACAAAACTATTTATTAGGAAAAAAAATAGGTAAAGCAAATGTATATCAAATCAGCATCAGTAGTGTAGCGTGAGCATGAGGGTGAGGATGGTCTGTAAATGTTGAAAACTACATTATATTCTCCCAAATATGTCCAGGAATATGGTTTTCAAGTGCAGTATGTGTAATGTTTGTTGTTCAGGACACCGATCCTTCAAAAATATGAATGTAAGCATTTCTATTCTTAGATATGGTTCAGTAGCATGAATAAAGTGACTCAGACAGACACTACTGCTGGAGATCACATTGTTGCTGTGGACGACATCTCTTTTCTAAACTGTGAAAAATCCTACCAACCACCTGGTGAGTAAGGTGTCCATCACCATTACATGTGAATGTATTAGACATGAGCAGTCGTTCATAAATTGTTCATTCTGTTGAAAATCTATAGGAGAGAGCGTCAGGGAGGAAAGGTGGCTCATTTTTTAATTATCTTTCTCACCGCAGCTCTGTTGGCAAGTGGCTGTTCTTTTGAAGATGGACTGTGTGTTTGGGTTCAGGGGGCTGAAGATGAGCGGGACTGGCTCAGCAGGTCTGGTCCCACTGAAACCCCCAACACCGGGCCTGCAGGAGACCACACTACCAGCAAAGGTCACTTTTATTCCAAACTATCTTCGGTGGTGGTGTGTCTGTGTCACTCTGCAGTTACACCTCCAAAACACTAGTCAGTGGCGGGGTTTCTGTGAAGTGCTGTTAAGTTTTGTTGATTCAAAACACACCCGAAACACTTTAAACATGGCTTGATAGCAATAATTTCAATTATAAGTACGCAAAGCGGCTTCATTATAACTCACAGCATTCACAGACAATGCGCTTGTCTTTTGCTGGACACATTTTCCCCACAAATACAACATGCTAATGTTTTTAGCACAGGCCTATGGCATTTTACATTGTATAAATTAGCCTAGCGGCTAGCAGAATTTTCCTCTACTCAATTAAAGTCAGGATAATCCTGAAGCATAATTCCCTGAAGGATATATTACACACAAGACTTAAAATGCTTTTTTTGTGGAGGCTTTACTGTCTTCACAATTTATTGTTTATGATCTGTGAAATAAAAGTAGATACTGTAAGAGTTTCGATTCCACTGAGGGAAATGTGTGGGCAACGTGTGGTTACATTTTTGGGGGGGGTGCACATCAGGCTACGGCGTAGGGTACGGTGTCGGCTCTATGTGGAAGCAGAAGTTTTGAATCCCGCATTTGTCGAGCTGTATTTTAGAACATTACACAGATAACTAAATAATACCATTGTGCACATCTTGATTACATTTAGTACTGAAATGCCTATGTTGAGAATTTTTTCATGGCCAAACTTTGGTAACTTTCACTTTTTTTCACTGTGGCCACAGTGATCAAAAACAGTGACACGTTAGCACAATAGGACAAGAGTCATAAAGACAGAAAACTGACTGTATAATTTCAGTCATACAGTCATGCCACAGTCATACTGGTCATACCATACTGGTCACTTAAGGACATGGCAATGGTTTATTTTGTTTCTCATGCATTCGACTTTATATATGTGACAGGACGATTGCGTTATCTACTTTTTGTTACACTGTCTCTCCTTAAACTCATAAGCAAAGGTGTTGATTTCAGGGGGAATGTAGGGGACACCTCCCCCTCCTTATTTATGACATGTGCATTTGTCCCCCTCCATTATAAAAATGAAAGTAGCAGAGGACATGTACACCATAAATTGGTGCTGAAGAGGTACAGAGCCCTGAGTAAAAATTCACCGGAATGCAGGAAATAAGTGTTTGATGATCAAAACTTTCTGGTGGAGGACCCCCAAACCTCCTGTTTTATATGTCTCCCACACCCCCAGCTTTGAAATAAAACCTACACCCGTGCTACAAAGTATAAGGTGGTTTCCAACCTGGGGGCAGAGGCACCCCAAGGGTTCACAAAATGGATCTAAGAGGTCGTAGGATGATAACCAGGGTCATAAACAAGAAAGAAAATACATTCTACCACCCATTTTTTGTTAAATATTGGATAGTTTCACCTCTTCAGGCCCTTAAAACATGTTAAAATAAAAATCACTCTTTGCTTGAACTCCTCACAGCACATAGTTTTATACATCCTGTGACAAGGAGTCGCATGCACACGTCTTTTAATGCATCAAAAGCCAGAAAAGTGTAGAATGACTGTTTATGCTTTCTCACAGGGAAATACCTTTACATCGAGAGCTCCCGACCAAGTGCAAAGGGAGACAAGGCCCAGCTGAAGTCCTCACTGCTGCCGCCTGCTGGTAAAAACGGATACTGTTTCACATTTTGGTACCACATGTTTGGAGCTACTGTGGGCTCCTTGAGGCTGCTTCTACAAACAGCTGATTCCTTGAAGAAAACTGAGGTAAAACATGCATTAAATTAATAGTTTTATTAGTTTTATTTGATGTTTAACTAAGCTTAGAGATACACAGAGGTCAGAGAAGGCCACTTTTTTTTCATCAATGATTGTTTTTGAGTCTGGACACCATACTTCCCTTAACTACAGTGGCAGAAAAACGGCCGTGAGGTTGATTGAGAAATATTTGTGACAGCTCCCACCGCGTTCTCTCTCTGTTATTATACTTTTCACAAAGTTGTGAAACACTGATTGCAAAATAGCATTAATGCATTGTATAATAATGAGTGCAAGCTGCACAGTTTCAGCGCACGGTGTTGCAAAAAAACCTCCTCACATCCTCATTGTGATGAGTGAATCAGCCTCCTGTCTTTCCTGTAGGTGTGGCAAAAATCAGGAAATCAAGGGGACGAGTGGCTGTTAGTGCAGAGCCATGTGACCGTGCAGAAAGTCCACCAACTGATTTTGGAAGCTACGGTGGGGGGTGAGGCTGGAGACATAGCCATTGATGACATCTCCCTCATCAGTGGACCATGTCCTGCCTCAGGTAATAAGTCTATGGCTGGAAAAACACTGGGCATACTTCATGTTGGTTCACCAGACTAGATTGTATTTTCCAGAGCTTTGGAAATGATTCAGTATTTAATACTTTTACAAGTTAAAGACGGAGCAGAATAACTGTAAAAAGAGGGAGTCAGTGCACAATATTCTCCCCGGTAAATCGTATCCACTCAACCATATCTTCCTCCTTTACTTCTTCTCATAGGCCCTCCAAACCATTAGCATTCATTATTTAGACACTATTATGTGATCGACTCTTGATAGGGATGTCTTGATACACCTACATTTAGAGGGTAAGCCTTGCTATGTTCTCTATATTTCTTACTGTCAACAATCTAATGAGAAGACCAAAAACCAACATTGAATTGACTGAACAAGTATTGTCAATGTAGCCAAGTCTGATATATCTAATTTATCCTCTTACCTGTGGTGCTATCTATCAAACTAGACTGTTTTGGTGTGAGTTGCCGAGCGTTGGAGGCCATAGAGATGTCTGCCTTCTCTCAAATATAATAATGGAACTAGATGACATTCTAGATGACATTAACAGCAACGTCTCTTTCCAGAAATCATGACCTGCTTACTCAAGATAATCATCAGACCTTGTTGTGTGAACAGTTTCATGTAGGAACTATTTTCTTTCTACCAATCTACATCCGCCAACTGTGTCACTGTGCAGAAGGCAGTATGTGTCCACCGCTAGCTCACCTAGCACCATTGAGCTACCTCATGATGCAGCTCAGCTGAGGAAATCGAAGCCCTGTGACCTCGGTGATTGAAGCCCTGTAACCATACATGGTAATAACATTAATCAGGTGACTTCTTTCAAGTACCTAGGCGTTCATATTGATAGTGACCTGAGCTGGTAGACGCAGGTAGCCACTGTCTGTACCAGAATTCATCAGCGCCCTTCACTTTCTGCGTAGACTTCGGTTGTTCGGTGTCTGCAGAAACATAATGCTAATTTTCTGCAGAGCAACAATAGAGTCCATTTTACGGTACGGTATCACCAGCTGGTTTGGGAACCTAAATGTCAAATCAAAAACTCAGATTCTCAACCTGGTTAGAGTAGCGGGTAAGATTATGGGTCACCTTCCCTTAACCCTCAGGAACTGTTCAATCAGGCCGTCATCACTCAGGCAAAAAACATTCTAAATGACAGTTCTCATGTTTTGTTCAACAAATACTCACTAATGCACTCAGGGAGAAGGTACAGGGTTCCCTTATGTAAACACAACCGGTACACACATTCCTTTGTCCCGTTGTCAGTCAAGCTCATTAATGAGCAAATGTAAGGAGGTATTGTGTATTGTATATTGTATACGGTGTATTAGCACCTTTATGTGTACTAGCACCTTGATGTGAACCAGCACTTTAATTTCAACTAGTAGGCATGGCAAATTGCACAGCTCAGATGAGCAAATATCTTTTTGCACACTGGTCCCTATCTGGTTACCAGACAGGGACCAATGTGTTTTTAATGCTGAATGTTTTACTGTCTTTTACGTATTTTTGTTTGTACGTTTCTTGCTGTTTATGCAGCAGTACCCTGTCTCTAAACCAAATTTCTCCCAAGGGAGACAAATAAATGAACTTTAACTTTTTCTTTTGAAAATGCCTTTAACATTCACATCTCGCGCTGTGCAGTGATGCGGCTGGAGGGTGTAGTTTGGTAGAAGGAAAATCTGCAGTATTCATCATTAATTATATTCAACAGAAGGCAGACATCAACAGAAGGCAGACATCTACACAGCTGATATCTCCAACACTCTGCAACTCACACCAAAATAATCTAGACTGATAAACAGTGCTGCAGGTAAGAGGAAAAATACATTACAATTTATTGTGAGTGACGTAGCCTCCAGGGTCCTCAAAGGAAACAGAAACACAAAGTCACAAATGCAGGACAGCAAACATTTTGAAGCACCTTCTAAGCTGCTGTTTAACATCCCATTTAGATTAAAAACTGAATCCCATGCACATTGTTTGCACAACAATTTCAGCATTTTTATTCCTTACAAACTGTATGCATACTTTTTAGTTGCAAGCTCTATAGCTCGCTCTGCTGGTCAGATGGCGTTCATACAAAAGGAGGTTTGGGGGGAGAGTGGCCTCTTGGTAAAAGGCATATCATTTCCAAATGGATTCACGGACATAGATAGATAGATAGATAGATAGATAGATAGATAGATAGATAGATAGATAGATAGATAGATAGATAGATAGACCATTATTACTATTATTAAAAAGAAGCAAGGCATAGATGCATGTGCGCACACTGTCGGAATTATTTTCACTGTATATTGTTGTTCGGTTATATGTTGTGTATCCACAGACATTTTTTATACAAATTAAGTTCCTAATGCATAAATGAAGTTATTTGGATTTGATTTTGTTGCGCTTGTTATAATGCATCACAAAACGTTACCTTACAGACGTGTGTGACTTCGAGGAGGGGAGCTGTAACTGGCAGCAGCAGACCGGCGATGACTTTGACTGGGTCAGACAGTCAGGCTCCACCCACAACCCCAACACTGGCCCAGACAACGACCACACCACCAACACACCCATGGGCTATTACTACTACCTGCCCTCCTCTGATAGCGACCGCGCTGGCCAGAAAGCTAAAATGTCTTCACCACTGTATCCAGCAGGTGAGACAAAGTCCAGTGTGTGCGTGATTTCCTTTGAGATCATCAACATTATGCTGCCATAGACTCTGTTCCACCCCTGTTTTCCCAGAATTATCAAGATAGTACAGCAATAAAATTGAGAATAAGCTCTATTTCACAATTTATGCTGACATGTACTCCTCCCCACACTGAGTCACATCCTAACAGGACCAAAACATTTATTTAAATGTCTTAATAGAGATGATGGCCCTGGAATATCCCTCCTTTCTCTGCACAACAAACAGGCTTTTTAGGTTTTTAAGATATATTCTAGTGTGTTAATTTTAACGATGACTTTTTGCTGAGTAAACTCCTGCACTGAAATTGTTACTTAAGTAAAAGTATGTAAGTTTAATCAGGAAAATGTACTAAAAGCATTAGTATAAATGTAGAAATCCTTTTAATGGAGAAATTGACACTCTTATGAGACTACAAGAAGCACAACTAGAAAGAAAATGTGAAAAATGGACTTTATACAAGACTCAAAAAGACGACACTGGACTGGAATAATAATCAATAGATACATTGCTGCTTAAGGGAGTAAATGTGTATTTACCCAAGCAGGTTTTGTTTTGTTAGCTATTATTATTTTTCAGTTATCTTATTATGCTGTTGTAACTGACATGTCAGTGTTACAAAAATTGTTTTAATAAAGATTTGAGCACAAAAAAAAAGTATCAGTATAAAAGTACTTAATGTAGAAAAAAGAGCAAATCCTCACATGAAATGTTCGGTGAAAAAAATGACAAATGATTAATCTGTCAGTGTATTTCGCACACTGTTGGGTAGTTAATTTGTAAAGTTGCTCCAGCTGTAGTGGGAAAGGAGAAATATTTCAATCTGTAATGTCGTGGAGTACAAGTACTTTAAATGTGTACTTAATCACAGTATTTTCTCTAAAAGACACACATATCTGGACATCTAAGTGGTGGATATTCTCTGTGATATTTTATTATATGCTGTGTGTTTTCCCTCAGGCAAAGGAGCTTGTGTGCAGCTGTGGTACCACATGTACGGCAGAGGAATGGGGACGCTGAATGTTTACCAGCGGAGTGAAGAAGGGAAGGAGGCTCTGATCTTCTCTCAGACAGGAGACCAAAGTCAGCTGTGGAGGTTCGCTCAGGCGTCACTTCTGCCTCGGGTTCAGCCGTACAGGGTAAGTCACAAAACATCCACCCAAAACATTAAGTAGTAATGATACAGAGTCATTTGGCTGAAAAGAGATATACATGAACGATAGTGGGAGGTTACAAAGTACATTCACTCAAGTATTGTGCTCAAGTGCAGTTTCTGAGCTACATGTACTTTACTGAAGTGTTTCCATTTGATGCCACTTTGTAGTACTTTTTCCTCACTGCATTGTGTTGACCTCTGTAGTTACTTTACAGATTATGCTTCATCCAACAGCACTTTTACTCAGTACCTGAATTCTCCTGATAATTAAAATTTTATCTGACAATAAAATAACATTTTGAATGCAGGACTTTGTATTGCTACTGTTATTGTGTTTATATTTTAGAAAGTAAAGGTTCTGTGTATGTCCACCACTGTACATGGAGATAAATCCAGACATTATTTTTTTCCATGTGGCTTAAGAACAACATTTTATGTAATCCTGTAATAAACATTAGGAACTTTTAAGCCAGTGTCCATTTGGACTAGTGTCTCATTTAAAGAGTTAGGTCATTAAAATTACAAATGCGTAAATATAAATCTCACTTCCTCCAAGCAATCCACAGACCTCACTGTGGACAGTTCTCTTTGAAGGTTTTTCTTGGGTGAAATTGAGTAGGAATTATATCTGTAATCCTCTGCACTTGAATTTACATTTTGTTTTGTTTTGTTTTATTTAATTTTATTTTATTCTATTTTATTTTATTATAATATATTATATTTTTTTATATCATTCAGATATCACTGGGAGTGAGTGGGGATTTTTTTTTTAAACCCAGCCTTTAAAGACAAAACTATCATATAAACAAATAGATTTCCATGACTTTAAAAATGACTTCATTCCTTTTGATATTTTGAGTCTATTTATAGTATATTTTTTTTAATATACTTATTTTCTTAATTCATTTATATATATCTTTTTCAATGTATTTATTTTTATTTTATTTTATTTCATTCTAGTTTATTTCATTTTATCTTATTTACTTATTTTTTCTCATCTTCTCATTTCATCATTTATTTATTTTCAGCTGGGGTGGGGGGACTATATGTGTGTTAACATTCGTGATTGCACTGACATTTTGTTCTGGTGTCTTTTCTTTTACGTGTCTGTGGATGTATGCGTGCACATACTGGAGTGTGCACGTGTTTATCTTTGTTTACTGCTGTTAAAATCAATAAAGATAATGCTGGGAAAAAATGAGACTAGATTGTGATCAAATATGACTCAGGTTACCTCTATAACATTAATTAATTATATGTAAATATTTAGATAAAGCAGTTTCAATCATTGCACACTTTCTATTTAAGATCGTGGTGGAAGGTGTGAAGGCTGGCCCCACCCAGGAAGGAGACATGGCCTTTGATGATGTACATCTGACAGATGCTCAGTGTCCTCCCCCTGGACATTGTGACTTTGAGACCAACATGTGTAGCTGGGGCAATGTGGGAGAAGGAGTTGACCAGGGGGACTGGCTCCGCAGCAGAGGAGCCTCCCCAAACCCCAACACAGGTCCCAGTGTTGACCACACCACTAACTCCACACACGGTAATGATACGTACATGTAACTTTGTGATTCTATGTTTGAACAGCATGGATGTGAGTGTGATCGAATCTAATTTATGGAGATCAACAGAAACTTTATGCCACCATCTAAATACATAATCATGAGCCTGCGACAAGTTTTTGGTTTGTTTTTAGACGTGGACATAGTTGTGACAGGTCCAAACAGGACCAAGCAACAAAAAGCACCATCATCAGATCTGTAACGTATGACAGTCTACCAGCAGCAGCCAAGTCTGACTGGATTTATAATCAGTAAACAGGACAGAAATGTAAAAGATTGTAACTGTACATATTTGTTTGAATCGATGTTGTATATATAATGTTATGAAATGAATACAGAAGTTCTGTCTCATTTTTATTCTTGCCATGTTTCCATCAGGTTATTATCTGTTTGTGGACAGCTCAGTGGGCGAGTGGGGAGACATGTCCTTCCTGATCAGTGATGTGTTCCAGCCGTCCACTAGAGGTCACTGTCTGAAGTTCTGGTACCACATGTACGGCAGCCACGTTGGGACTCTGACAGTGTACATGAATGACAGGTAACCAGCCAGCCGTCAGTGTCTGATGAGGAGCAACATTAAACATGAACTGTACTCTGATAACATCTGTGCTGTCCTGTCTCATAGAAACATGCACGCTGGTGGCAACGAAGAGGGGACTCTGAAGTGGATCGAGACAGGAGACAAGGGAGACAAGTGGCAGGAGGCCAGTGTGACTGTGAAACACAAAGAAGCATTCTGGGTAATTATGAGCTTCTGTAAGGTGACGTCAGAACGAATGCAGATTGTATTGTTTGACCTTTTACTATTTGCCAGTGGTGGGAAGTAACTTTTACTTTTACGTACTTTTACTCTCCATCGCTTCTTTATACTTTTACTCCACTACAGTTCAGAGAGAAATAATGTACTTTTTACCTCACTACACTTAGAGTCTTACTATTAACTTTCTAAGTTACTTTTCAGATGAAGATTTTAAATTTAAAAGTCTACACATGTATAAAATACAACATATTGTAAAAGGTTAAACTAGTGGTTTCCAGCCTTTTTAGCTTGTGGCCCTTTGCAAAAACACAATATCTAGTTGGGGCATCTTGTCACATTTCAGATGTCTATGAGTTGTGAGTTATTGACATTTTTCCTCAAAACTTCTTGTGATTTTAATTAAAGGGAGACTTTGACAATTTTCAACCAGCTCTGTATCATAACAGTGAGGGTAGTATGTGTAAATGAACTGTGGTGAACTTCCCTCCATCTTACCAGATTTTGTGAACGGACAGTGGGTACCATATTGTCAGAACTGAGGCCAAAAATACTGAGATCAAGTGATAAAACTGGGCAGTGCTGATAAAATATGAACCAAGCTTCTGTTAATGTGTTTCCTTATTCTTGCCCAAAATGTTTTCAGACACATATTATAGCTCACTATTTAACTGTAATACAAGAACCAGCCAGCTGCCATGTTGTTTCCTGTGTTAAATTGGACACAGCAGGTATTACGTCACCCATCAGTGGGAGTAGTTATTGGTTTGTTGTGGCACAGTGCATTCTGGTAGTTGTAGGTTATCGACCCCTTGAGCAAAAGTGAATTCCATGGCGGTTTTCCTCTGTTTTCTCTGGTCATGCACCAATTTCAAAAGCATTTGCGTCTTTCTTCTTCATAGACGGCCCAGTTTTGTGAAAAGACCATCTTTTCAGCAGTAAATTACTAAAATATACAACTGTTTTAGGCTCAAAGAGGTGAAATTATTCTACATCTAATCTCTGGCTTGGGAATCACTGAATTACATGATCTAACAGCATATAAAGTAGTTAGAACCAGCTCCACCTCAAGCAGCTGCAAAAGTAAAATGCAGCTTGCGCACTGAAGCATTAGTATTACCTAACCTAATCATGTCAGATAGAATCATTTATTACTCACAGTAGTACGTAGGTAGGAGTTTTATTGCAGATATTTTATTCATTATTAAATATTTTTGTAGTTTGGTACTTCTAGTTAAGTAAATGATCTGAATACTTTTCTACCGCTGATATTTTTTAGTTTGATTGAAAATGAGTTACAACAGTGTTGTACTATGCAGGATGGCTGCTTTCTGTTTGTTAACATGCTCGCCAGTGAAAGTAAAAGCCAACCCCAGATTTCACCTCACTACATTTACTTTTTTTTTTGGCGCTGTGTCTCTTGGATGCCTGCTGTTTACGTTCTGGCACCTGATCACTACCTTTTTATAAAGCTCCGACCTCACCTAAACGCTGTGGTGGGTAAACAACCACAAACATCCCAAAAACAGAAAATAAGAAAATACAGGCAGAGGGCAGAGTAACTGCAGAAAAAGTGGGCCATTAATGATGACTGAGTGGGATTACATTGTTCTGAGTCTACACATTGTTTTTTAAGAAAATCCTGTTTACTATATCTGTAAAATAGCATGAAAGAAAATCAAACTCAAACAACATCGTGGACCTTCCTCTGATTGCTGTGCTGAATTTCAAGTCTTCTTTTTTTGTCGCAGTTTGTGTTTGTATATCAGAGGGGCAAGAGCGCGGATGGGGATGTTGCTCTTGATGACATCACCATCCTCCCTGGCGGCTGCTACTCGGAGCCCCCCATCAACCCTCCTGATGATAACAATGGTAACTCAAACCCCTCCTTAGCTACTTCAGCTGAGCAGACAGCCACTCTTTAGCTGCTGCACTGTGAGAAAATATAGAATATCGCCAACGTTTTTTAAGAAATGTAAATATTGGAACAACCCAATCAGGTAATTTCTCATACAAATGCTTAAAGCAAGGGGTTTTAAGCTAGAGTGCATGTGGGAAGTGTAGTGTAATGGAGTGTGATGTCAAGTGTTGTGTTCTCATCATGTCTCTCTGTGTGTGCAGACACGTTGTCCACAGGTCTGGCTGTTGGTCTGACTCTGCTGGCGGGCGTCATCATCGTAGTCATCCTCTTTGTGCTGAACAGGAAGTGTAGTGCAATGTAAACAATTGTTTATATAAATGATTTATGTATTTATGATGTGTAAGAACACTGAAGAACGCTGGGTAATGATTTATCGCTGACATTTCTGCTTGTGTGTTTCAGGAATCGGCCGACACTTATAAGTGATGACGCGCTTGACCAGAACCCTGCGTTCGACCTCTTTGACTGCAAGATAGATGTAAGTGCAAGGTTTTGAATTTGAATTTTATCAGCACGCAAGATGCTTTTAAAAACACGTATATAAAAATAAACATGGCGGGGACTGTGCAAGAGAGGTAAGACACCCGAAGAGGCTGATGGTGAAAACCTCCCCTCTAGAATTTCACATTTACTCTATTACAAATAATATTTCTCTCCTAATCATGAAAACACAACAGACAAAACAAGAAAATATAATAATCATAAATGAACATAATGATGAACAGGTTTAATGAAGTGAGGACTGTTGCTCCAGAGCAATGGTCCTCTGTATTTCAAAGAATATTGCCCGTGTGTTGTGCAGCAATAGGGAAGATAAAAATCCTCTGCTTGTGTTGTTGGATATGAACAGACATCAGAGTTCATTAAAAGAAAGTTGTGAAATATACCTATTTCAGCCTTTGCAGTATGCAGACGGTCTAACATATAAATTTGTTTTCTTCCAGGGCACACAACATGGAGGTGAATCTGACTTTTCCTTCTTCAACAATGTGTATAATCCGTCACCAGGTGCAGATGAATCCACAGTGGTTTCATCTGAGGCTTAGTACAGATTAAGTAGATATTAGATATATTAGAGATGTTTGATTTCCATTAAAACTGTTATTCAGAAGATGAAATGTTGGTGTTAGTGAGTGTGGCATTTTTCCCAAGAAAGTATCAGTGATTCTTTAGTTTTGTAAATGGCAGCTGGATTATTAATTACGTGAACATAGTTACTCCTTACATGAACACTAATTGACAGAGGACGAGGGAACACTGAAAATGTAAACCCATTTTTATAAAATGGAATTAAACTAACACCCTGTCGTAACTTCTTTCAGTGTTGTTGTTTTTGTTGTTTAGTGCTTGATGAGCAGTCAACAAAGTCTGAGGAAAATTTTTGACCTAAAGCTCAGGTTCATTTTTAAAATGGCAGTTTTTCTGTTCTGCTGAAGCTGAAATTACAATTACAGCTCTGTTTCTTTTATAACAGTTTATTTATACATGAATGTTCATGAGATGTATATTTACAGCTTACATTTAGTTGCAAGAATCAGAATATACCACATTTGTTCACAGTAAGTAACCAATGGTGACTGAACAACGGGGTATTGTGGAAATACAAACATGCTTCATATCCTCGATCTTTTTCCTAGGACCACTGTGTATAAAACTGCTTAAAAATCATCTTAAGAACAGTTACCATAAGAAATAATTAGCGTGGGATGAACATACAGTGAGGTCTCTAAAATGGGAAATATTTTGTCTGTTTTTTAAGAAATGTGCAAAAATGTCTCACACCACTATTTAACAAGTAAATCAAGGTTTGGTCTGCCGCCTGGACTGAATGTCTCTGTTGTTTTGAAGTTGAAATAGACTGATGGTTTGCGTTAGAAATGTCATAACAACAAAGACTTTTTGTTTTTTTACACACACACACACACACACACACACACACACACACACACACACACACAAAAAACCAGTTCTTTAGTACAGATATACACACAATAATTTAACAAGGAATGCTGCTGAGGGTTGTTTTACCGTACCAAAATCCAAAACCACATCAGTTCAGTGTACAGTAATAGCAGAGCAATGCATGAATGGAATTCACTGTCAAATCACATCGTCCACTAAGACAGTCACTAATCAGAAGGTCAGCAGTTTGATCCCTCGCTTCTCTGGTCCGCATGTGGAAGTATCCCTAAGCAAGATACTGACTCCCAGACTGCTCCTGGTGGCTGCTCCATCAGCATGTGAATGGTAACTGAGGAGCAGATGGCACCTTGTATGCAACCCTTAGCCACTAGTGTGTGAATGGGTAAATGTGAAGTAGTGCAAAAACGCTTTGAGTGATCAAAAGACTAGAAAAGTGCTATACAAGTGAAGTCCATTAACCAAAATAACATCTTTTGGTTCTTTTTTTTTAAAGTGCTAAAAGAGCATTGCTCAAGAATTGGCCCTACTAAGTAATGATTATTATTCTGTGTGTAAATTGTTGATGGTTTCATCGTATTGTATGTTCAATGATGATATGTGTCTGTTAGATCATGATGGATTCAGTGGGAACTGGTCTTTTTTCTCATCACCTGTAGTGTTTGAAGGAGAGATACTGTAGGTCTTTTCTTCTTTCTGCTGTCAAACTTTACAGCCAGCACTGCTCCCAGTAGACTGTCTATTTAATATATCTTGCTTTTATTTTCCACTGCTCACAATCACCTCTCAGGTGCAACATCAGTATACGTTAAACTGTGCAGTAACTACACTATCCCATCATCTAGTCTGTCTCTTTATTATATTTAGCTTCTTTTATATTGCTTTGTGTTTTTATATACTGTTGCTCATTGTTTTGTACAGTTTAGGCCTACTTATTACACCGACCTGTGTTTGTCTTTTTATTGATATGTACTTATATATTGCTTTGCTTTTTTTTTTTTTTTTTAATTGATGCTTCCAGTTTGCACTTTCCATCTGCTGCTGTAATTTTGCAAATTTCCCCTCTGTGGGACGAACAAAGGATCTATCTTATCTTAATCTTAATCTTAATTTATTATCATACATACATAAATTCTAGTGTTAAAGGGAGCCGGTGACCCGAGTTTTTCAATGGCAACAACTGCATCATTTGACAGTTAAGAACCTTGATCCATAATGAATATAGTCATTTTCAATTTTGGAAAGATGTTTTTTAATTTTTCTTATAAACACATACTTTGTTCCCACACTTTGCTCTCCATATGTTTTTAACATGATATTTGATTTCACATAATTCGTCATTCATAATTCATAATTAATAGTTGATTATAATTTAATAAATCTGTCTATTCAACATGCAAAATATAAAATCAAGTGGTGTTAATGTTATGAATGTATACACTGGTATTATTTCTCTTTCCCAGTAAAAAAAAATCTATAAAAACATTTACACAGATCACAGAAATAAGAGTCAACAGTGTTGCGTTTCAGTCTATGGTTTCACCACTGCCTGTAGGAGTGGACTAAACCATTTTAACCTTTTAGAGGGGGGGCTTAAATGCTTTATTATTGTTTACGAAACAAGAAAAAGTCGATGGACAATTTTACAGCTGATAGATATATTCAACTTGCAATGCTAATAATGTAACATTTTAAAATTGGCTATAAAAACAAACATTTAATCCCACATTCTGATGAGAGCCTCTTCCCCACTTTGGCGCCCTGTTAACTTACATCCGTTATTCCCCGCAGACAACGCCCAGACACCGACTACTTTAAAACCTGTGTTATTTGTATGCTTTAATACCATAGACTTTCCTCCCTGCCTAACGCTTCTGTCTTTTACACACGCACCCACACACACATACACCCCCACGAGCTGAAAAAGACACCCATTCACCCAGGACACTTTGCAAACGCTCTCCATCATGTGAACCAGTCCAATGGCTTCACTGAAGGAACCAATCACGTTGCGTAATACTGCGCACGCAACCACGCACAGAGAAGGAGCGAGAGCTGAGAGCTCGTGTAGCGGGAGCACGAACGAAGGAGAAGGAGAGAACAAGGAAAGGAAAGAACAATGGGAGTAGACATTGAGACCATAACACCAGGGGACGGTAAGGGTTTATTTTAATTCCAGTAACTCGGTAACTTTGTATTTTTCGTTTTAAAATGTTACCTTTGTTTTAACCCACGTTTTCCCCTTTCAGGGCGAAGTTTCCCGAAGGCAGGACATGTTGTTACTGTGCACTACGTTGGTAAGATCCATTTAATCGCTGACTGGTCAAAGGTTATTTAGTTCAGCCATGTTCATTTTAAAAACCAAATATTGCCCGCTCACATATACACTTAAGGTCGGGTTTAAATGGAATCTTAAAATATGGTGTAGTTCCGTATTTGGGAAATAGTCTGTTCATTTTACCGACTGATCGAATGTGAAGCCGCTTAGCCTAGCCTAGCCTAGCTTAGCCTAGCCTAGCTTAGCTTAGCTTAGCCTAGCTTAGTTTAGCTTATAGGAAAGATAGGAAACGGTATCTAACGGCTAGCCTGTCTCTGCCCAAAGTTAACTCTGCCCACAGCAGCCCCACAGATTCTTATCTTATCTCAGATTCAGATTAAGTATTTATTATGCTGCTGTTTGTTTTCGGTACGTAAACCCGAAATACCTAAACGAGTTAGCGGTTTCCTCTTGCTAGCATGTGTGCGAAGCCATGTCAGGGTAACGGAAAGCTAACGTTAAATTCATACTGACTAGTGACTACACAGACGGTCTCACCCTTCTAAAAACTACTCCATTTAACGGTACCTGTCGGAAATATGCCTCCATTTGTGGATTGTCTCGTGTTTAACACTCAGTCACATTGTGTTTAATGTGCCAGTGTAGCAACAACGTGAGAAAAGTCTGAATATGTGGAGAAATGATGTAGCGTGCTAACAAGTTGGGTTTTTTTCTACATTGAAAAGGCACGCTGACAGATGGGAGCAAGTTTGACTCATCCAGGGACCGAGGAAAGCCCTTCCAGTTCAACATTGGAAAGGGTGAAGTCATCCGTGCTTGGGATGAAGGTGTAGCCAAGGTACAGTAAGGAGAGGAGCTTTAAAGGGGCAGTCCACCGACTTTACATGTCAAGATGAGCTTTCTCTTCTTGGGGATCCCTGCTCAATTTGTGAAACAGAGCTGGGCAGTATAACCAAAAATCTGTGTTTCCTCCAAGCTGGGACAATTTAGTTCATACAACATTACTGAAGCGCCATATTTTGTGGGTCTGCATTTGCAACTTAGAGCCATAAAATACTAATTTGCCCCGCATGGAGACGAGACAGTCCTAGAAGCTGCAGCAGGTGCGCATATAGGGTTACAGTCTGTGTATCACTGTTTAGGATAGATACGCCTCGCAACAGCTGATATAGCTACACATCATATATATATCCTTTTCACTGATGGTAACCCTTCTGTGCATCCAGCAATAACGGGTTTCTCACAGTGTAAACATTTTACGCAACATGCACAAACACGAATTTGAATTATTTTTGATACATGGCCCAGGCCTACTGAGAGCACTGTTGCATAATGTCTGTGGGAGTTTTCCAGAGTTTGAAAAAAAGTATCCCCAGATGTCACAGGGTTATCTCAGCTTTACAGATAGCACAATTTTTAAAAAAATGGGGGTGTGAGTTTAACAGATGTAATCATCAACCGGCCAAGGGGGGGGACCAACAAATTATACTATTCATTTGCATTGTGGGTAATGCAGGAGCCAGTGCTAATTTTTTTTTATTTATTTATTTATTTTTATTTCTTTTAACTTGACCCATACTGGAAACAAAAAGCTGGGAAATATCTTGGTTTCTGTTGTATTGATATTGGCTTTATTTATTCATTTTTGATACAACTCCTGTTAGTCCCCCAACTTCATGGAAGTGCATTACAGAATCTCTGGAACACCTCTTCAATGGAATTGTCAAAAAAACAAATCAGTCATAAGTATAAAACCACATTATTACCTTTTATGTAACTTGCTCTTCACCTCTTCCCCAGATGAGCGTTGGACAGAGGGCCAGGTTGACCTGCACGCCTGACTTTGCGTATGGCGCCCGTGGATACCCACCTGTCATCCCACCAAATGCCACCCTCATTTTTGATGTGGAGCTGCTGAGTTGTTGAGGTTAAAGGTCGCTCCTCAGAGTTTGTCATTCCACCAACATCTCTGACACAAATAACTTGAGTTAAAGGTGCTGTCAGTGGCATTTCTAAACATGAATAAGTCATTTTTGAAAGAATTCTGATATCTTGGTATGACTGAGACAAATTAGACTGATGCTGGTGGTGTTGGTGCAAAATTACACCTGGAACCAAAAATGACATTTTGGGGAATATTCTAATTTCTTCCTGGATTTATGTGGCCTCAGTTATTACTTTTGTCTGATAAATTTTTGCAGTTTCCTCTTTTTTGTGTGTGTGCCATAAAACAATCGGACAGAATCAGTGGCACTAAATCTGAACAAAAAAAATCGTGTTACTTTATACGTTGTTATTCCAGCATCTCAAACATAGTATGGAAATGATTATTGATGTTAAAATTGCTCATGAAACAGCCTTTAATGAATAGCTTATTTGTTTTTTATTCTTGCATAACTGTATCTCTCGAACACTTGCATTGAGTTTCCAGCTTGAAACTTTGACACAATTTTAAAAAAGAAGAAAGGAAAAAAAAAAAAACACCCAGAAACAATAACGGCTTATGATTTCACTTTTCATCCCTACTTGTGTTGCCTTTCATCATATTAGATTTTGAATCCCGACCCTTTTACCATACTCTTGGGTTAAAGGCCTAAAGTGTCCTTGTGTTATGTCATCACGCTTAACATAATTTTTGGTAATGTTGTAATTCTTTATAGTGTCATCCATTAGAAATGGTCTTTTCCATAGATATTGCATTCTTTCATTAAAAACAAAGTCTACAATATTAACGTGTCACTCATTGTTATTGACGTGATTGTGACTCATTTACTTTTACCCTGTGAACAAATCTCTAGACGGGAATCATGCTCGGGAAATTTAACATAACTATTTTGTTTCCAGGCAGTGCTACAGATTTATCAGTGCCCGCAGTGGTGGAAGAAGTACTCAGACCCTTCACAAAGTATCACAATGTAAAAATACATCATGACAAGCAAATGCCTCTATCCAAAACTAAAAGCACAGAAGTAAAATCAGGAAAATGCACCTAAAATATTAAGCAAAAGCACTTTGTGTAGTACAATGTCAAACACTGATTAAAAAAATGGAAATAGAATTCCTGTCAATCAAAGCAGATATTTGAATGTTAGCGTTAAGAGTAACTCATGAAAGTGGAGGATTAATAGATCTAAATATTAACTTTGAGGAGAGTTGCATTTACATGTATTGTTTCTGTACTGACACCACTCATATTGCTCACAGTATATTAAAATACAAATACCCTGTTGTCAAACCATAATTACTTTATTAAGGACACAGAGAAAGGTCCATAGAGTACCACATAAAAGCAGACAATCTGTGTACAGAAATATAATGTAATAAATACTATATATATGAAGACAAGATGAAGTAGTTCATTTAAAATACTTAATTCAGTGTATTACCTCGTGTATAAAGATTGAGCTGAACTGGCCCACTAAGATCACATCTCACCATCAACTTTATGTTCAAATACAAGCCAGGCCTATGTAGAGGCCTACATGTGCCTGGTTTTACATGTTTGTTGTGATGGTGGCCATCTAGTGAGGAAAAGTTGGAATTACATTAGGGACACAACCTCTGCTGCCTTAACTTGCTCCTAGCAATCTTTTTTTCTCTCATTCAGGTGTAGAAATATGTGACAAGAAAATGACCACACACAAACACACGCATTAATTAGTGATGGAGGAAACACCTGGAATTTTTAATTATACAAAAGTAGCAATACTGTAGTGTAAAGCAAAACAACATAGAGGGTAATCCACAATGAAAATTATAATTAGCTGCATTCATTCCTTTATTTTTCGTAACCGCTTATCCTGTTTGGAGGTCACCAGGGGCTGGAGCCTATCCCAGCTGACACTGGGCGAGAGGCAGGGTACACCCTGGACAGGTCAGCGCTGACACATACAGACAGACAACCGTTCATGCACACATTCACTCTTACGGCCAATTCAGAGTCACCAGTTAACCTGTATGTCTTTGGACTGTGGGAGGAAGCCGGAGTACCTGGGGGAAAAAAAAACGAAATGTGAACAACCCATACAGAAGTACGTGGTCGCCCAAACAATCACTAAAAAGACAATTTTAATGAACTGGAAAGACAGAAACAACCTCCCAACACCCCAGTGGCATCACCTACTCTCTTAGTACATTTCCATAGAAAGACAAATAACTTCAAAAACAAACAAATAGATACATTACACAGATGTTGGGCTCCATTCAGTAACACCACCTATCTACCCTTGTAACATACACACACATACACACTCTGACCTTGTTAACCAACTCCTACTACTGGTGGATCCGATGTTCCCACCTACACACACCTCACCTAGCCAGTCCGCAACCCCATAATACAACAGCTGAAGATTTATTTATAGACTTTATTTTTATTCATTTTTTCACTACTCCCTTTTCATCACATACTTATTTTTCGATAAATGTATTATTAGTATTTCTATTATTTCTTTCTTTAGAATTATTTTTTTTTTTATTTTTTTTTTTTATACATATATACCGCGCAAGCACTGTATGTCACCCTATTTTCTTTTTCTGTCCTTGTGTTTGTGTATATACAATTTTTTGTTTGTTTGTTTTGTACCCGTAAAGTCACCACTGGGTTAATTTTGCAATACAATAATAATGATAATGATAATAAATAAATAAATATGTTTAAAAAAGGCTCCCCCCAAGGGTCTATGGCTCCATCTCGGCCAATTATAAACGTAAACTCTTGGTTTTACATTAATACATCAATAATAATCTGTTTCTATAATTTGTTGTCACTGGGGCCATTTTCTGCATAATGGGTTCTTTTTATTACTTTAACTACATTTTCCTGATTAACATTACATGTGTTTTGCCAGTGGTGTAGTGGTAGTTGATGAGGTGGGTGTACTGCTAGGTACATAGGTAGGTTACTGATGAGGAAGTAGGCATACTCTCCTATATATTACAACGGCTTTTAGCTGATAGGGGGTATACTGTAACTGGATAGAAAAAGAAGTGGGTATATCCCGTATACCTGAGTATACCCTCCACTACACCACTTGTTTTCAATGCAGGACATTTACTTTTATATGGTGTTTTATTTTCCAGTATTGTCATTATTATTATTATTATTATTATTATTATCTAATAATAAGGAATCTACAGTAGCAGTTTTTTTTATTATTTTAAATAAGGGATCTACAATAGTAGTTTTTTTTAAATTATTTATCATTATTGTTTTAAATAAGGGATCTACAGTAGTAGTTATTTTATTATTATTATTAATAATATTTTAAATAAGGGATACACAGTAGTAGTTGTTTTATTATTATCATTATCATTATTATTATTATCTAATAATAAGGAAACTACAGTAGTAGCTATTTTTTATTATTATTATTATTATTATTATTATTATTATTATTAATCTTTTTTTAATAAAGAATCTACAGTAGTAGTAAAGCATCTGTTGGACAGACACAGTAACGTTCCTTGAATTTATTTGATCCATGTTTAACTAATAGTGACTTGATGTAAATAGATGCAGTTTTGTTGTTTGCACACGGGGTGGCGCACTAGAGCAGCAGGTGTGTGACGGAGTAAACTAACAGTTATTTGACCGTGTAGTGCGGCAGCATGAAGAGTTTGTAGCGTGGGAAATAAAACCGCTGAATGGAAACTTGGACAGTGAACTGTGATGGACTCTGAAACAGTTCAGTGGAGACCTACCTGAGATGAATTATTTACCTGTGTGAGGTGAGCACGTGTGGAAATAAACGGGTCACCGCACTATTGTTGTTAAATTTCTCCCCGTTCACCTCACACACGTGTTCTACTGAAAGACTCTACAGGATCAGATCCGAAAAGTTCTCCCCACCGCTACTTCGGGCTGATGATTATGACAATTCCGACAGCATGTGAAGGCAGCGCCTCCCTCCACAGGTTCCTCTCATCACCGAGCAGCGTTTCATTCAGGAGCACACTGACTGAGGTGCAGGCGGGCTACGGACAGTCTGAGAGTCTAACATGGACTTCAATGTGACGACAGACTTTAAGCTAGGCCACATTAGGAATTAAGTTGGCGTTTTTATTCAGACGAGCGGCACTTTTTAACTTGACAAGTATCATTGCGCCAAACTTTCTCTGCGCTGTGAAAATGCGTTACGAGCTGAGAGGAAGGATGACGATGACCCTGACCAAGACAGTTTATCTGCTCACAGGACTGGTCATTGTTTTCCAGTTACAGATAAGCGTCATCAAGCTTAAACCTGTACATGGTAAGTCATTTAATACATACATACAACTATAGCAGCACATTTATTTTATCACTTAAACTTCTTTAATGTTTCTGTATTGGCATATTAATGCAAGTCAATACAGCTAACCAGTTACCTCCTGTCATTTTGGCACATTACTGTGTTAATGTGGGGCTTTAGTGTTAAGATTTTTTAATGCATAATCAAGTATTGGCTTAAAAGATATATTTTAATTTATACTTTTTTTAAAAAATATTTTTTAATTTTAGATAACGTAATCCCTAATTAAAAAAATTATTCAGTGGTTTCCCTTGTATTTTTTCCTTAGCTGAGTGACAGCATTTAGATCACATAGGGACACTAATATGTATAAATTTAGTGAGCTATAACCTCAAATACCACAGGTTATACCTCATATTTTACTGATTGTAAGAGCCATTTAACCTGTGTGTGTGTGTGTACCTGTGTTTATTTGTGTTTACACCTTCGACCACGGGGGGGGGCGGGGGGTCTTTATTTATTTATTCTGTTTTTACTATTTTCTGTGGAGCATTTTCTTTAGGAGGCTGGACTACACTGCAGCAGGGATCTGACTTTAAGCACATGATAAATCAGTCTCTGTTTGCTCTACAGCCTCTCAGTGGCTACAGTATTTATACAGTAACTACTGTTGTTTATGTAGCATCACTGCCCACATCAGGCTGGTGGCCTCTGCAGCCACAGGGCCACCATGTGACAGAAATATAGACGCAACACCCACGGCTGTCCGGCCTCACATGCCTGCTCCTGGACCTGCTGGTGTGAAGAATTTGAAGCATGCTTTCACCCTCTGCTGCGAAAAGAGAAATTAGGACGCACTGTTGTCACTGAGAGGGGGCAGAGCGACGGCGTGACCACGCATGGCTGCCACATGGCACAGACTCGGGGATTGTTTATGTCCTGCTGCATGTGAGGAGGAGACGCAGGAGTTTGTTGCTGATGTTTGAGATGTTCCAGGAGGCTTCATCCACATCTAACAGTCCCTATACAGTTTCCCCTTTTTCTTTTATTGAAGAAATACTTAGCAGAGGAGAAGTGTACTGGATATTTAATCTGCAAACACTCTCCCAAAGGATTGTTCTCACATTTATACAAAGAGTGCTCAGAGGCATTTTGATTTTATTGTTAATACTGTAATGATGACAAGAGTAACAAAGTGATCAATTAATAACTTATCACCCTCTCATCCTCAGGAGTCTACCCTACAGACACACAGGGGCCGTCTCTGCCAGAGGGAAGGTCGTATGCAGTCGCGGGAAGCAACAAGCCCTGGGAAAGGAGCCCCAAGTCTGGGGCCCATGGCTGGACTGCAGATAGGAGGGGCCACTACAGAAACCAGCACCAACCAGAGGAGTCAGATGCAGACCTGCTGATGGAGGAGGGACACGACAGTGCTACACAGATTGTAGTAAGGTTATTTACAGCTAAGCTCTCCTCAGCAGGTGGAGGAAAACTTGGGAACACAAGTCATAATCAAAGCGAAGCTAAAACCTGATCGCCTCACCTGCATGATCAAACGCTTCGACGTGAACCCCATTATTCAAATTCAGTTCCTCTGCACATTTTTTTTGTTAATGTGTGTTTCAAAGCATCAATCAATCAGTCTCTACATTTTTGGACAGGACATTGATCACGCCTACTATACATCTAAAATCCACGGGTCTGGAGACGCAGCCGGTAAAGAGCTGTGGGTGAATGTCGATGAGATGGAAGAGGATGAGTGGAAGGTCTCTGGCTTCCTGTCCAGCACCCACAGACAAGCTGAGGTATGAAATCTGTCTGCGGGAATAAAATGGGACAATCTGTGTTTTATGCCAGTTAAATATCTCGTGTTTAAATTTAATAAGCGATCCAATTTTTGTTTATTTACTTTGACTTTCCTGACTGAGGAAATAAATATTTTGATTTTGTTATCAAAATTGTTGAGACATCAATGAAGTGTTGATTAAAATATAACAGTTTGCTTTCAACATAACTGCATTAAAGCTAATTATAAGCTATTTTACATATTTAAAGATCCTCTTGACAAAAAGTTTCACTTGTGTTGTTGGTGTAAATAAAAGTAGATGTTGACCATCTTTAACATACAGTTGATAATACACTTTATCTTACTTTGTTTCCAGAGAGTGAATTTGTCCTTCGACTTCCCTTTCTATGGTCATATACTAAAAGAAATCACAGTGGCAACTGGAGGTGAGTCTTCAACTACACACACAGTGGGTCTCATTCATGAAATGTTAGTGAATCTGTGAGTAGATTTACACATAAAAAACCTACTACTAAAAACCTACACCGGATATCCATGAACACCGCAGGAAACTCGGATTTTTGCATAGGCATGTGTGTATGTTCATGCCAAGTAAACTGACAGTGCGCTCCTGCTAGTCAGCAATCAGTATTCATCCTGCCCATGAATATCCAGTGACTGCCATATATGAAGGTGATAAAAAGTTATTTTAGGTGAAGTAGGGTTGGAAAAACATTGTATTTTCTTCTGTTAGTAGTGGTGTGACAGGGACAGGTAAATCAAACGCCTGGAACGAGGTAATGGGTGCCGAATATTACTGTTGAAAGGCTATTATCTTGGCTGTGTCCCGCCACCACATTTTCTTCACTGATTCTGGGTCAAACGTCTCAAAAGGCTCTGATTATGGCGGACGAAAGTTTCAGACTCAGTGTGCAAACGTGATTGACACAACGTGAGGCTCTATTTATTTTTAGATGTGCAACAATTTCGGAAGAAAACAACAGACTCCGTTTGCAAAGGCCTTTAAAATGTCCAACTTTACAGCAAAACTAAACCTGTTTACAGCCTGTAACAAAAACAGTTTTGGTCTTATGGCTAATTTATGACAACTGTACAGGGAGGTAAAAAAATGTATTTAACTCACCTGTTACTTTTTTTTGACACTCAAATTTACGCATGATTAAGGGTGGGCTGCTTTGAGTGACAGGCTGTCTGCTGATAGTGTCCTCGGCTTCTCAGTCACATCCACCTCTTACTCCTCCACTGCACCAGCCTCTTGCCCAACTATGCTCACTTCTGGCTTCAAAAAACTAAGATGGCGATGGCCAAAATGCTTCAGAATGTGAGTCCACAAACCAATGGGTGACGTCATGGTAGCTATATCCATTATCTTTACAGTCTATGGTTGCTCTTCATCCCCCTCTCTCCTTCCTCGTTTTGGAACAAGCTTTGTCAGCTGGGCGTCTCGCCCCTTTTCTTTCAGCACTGTGTCTGCGATTTTTGTTGCTTTCTCTTGGATGGATGTTGCTTATGGTCTGACAGCTGGTTGCTGCCTTTTATATAGTCCCGACCTCACCTGTACGCTGTGCCCAGGAACGTTCCAAACACAGCAAATATGAATCAATTAAGAAAATACAGGCGGAGGGCAGAGTCCATGTGGATCGAACTTCTAGAGGGTTGTAAGTGATGATTGAGAGGGATTACTTTGGATGGCTCTTTACATTGTTTTGGGGAAAATCATGCATAGTATATCTTCAAGGACTCAGATTTTAGGCAACAGCAGAATTTTAACAACTCAACTGTGAGCAACCTCTGCATGTTTTCCTCTCACAGGTTTCATTTACACCGGAGATATAATCCACCAGATGCTCACAGCTACTCAGTACATCGCCCCTCTGATGGCCAATTTTGACCCAAGTCTGTCCAAAAACTCCACTGTGTTTTACTTTGATAACGGTGAGAGAGATCATTTTACTCAGCTGTCATCACTTTGGGCATTTCTGCTGTAGAATATTTCTACTACATGTGTGTCAGTTGTTGTGTTAATGTGTGTTTACTGTGAAGGCACTGCACTGGTGGTTCAGTGGAACCGGATTCACCTCCAGGACAATATCAGTCTGGGGACTTTCACCTTCCAGGCTGTTCTGCACAGCGATGGGCGTATCGTCTTTGCGTACAAAGAGGTGACATTCCTCTCCTTTTTATGTTCTCCTGTTAATGTGAAATTTGGTTAATTACAAAAACCATTGTTTTTGTAGATTCCTTTAGACATCAACGACATCAGCACGGAAAATCATCCTGTCAAAGTGGGCTTGTCGGACGCTTTTGTGGTTCTTCATGAGATAGAGCAGATCCCCAGTGAGTGACACATTCAATGTATAAAAACTACATTTTCTTACCATGTTTTTTACCTGCTGATTTATTAAACAAAATACTGGATCTCAATTAAAGGTGCTGTTTGTAACTCTGGAGAAAAATAGCTGATTGCTGACAAATACAGACGCTTTGGGTTGGTAGGTGGCCTGAATCACCAACCCAAAGCGTTGGTATTTGAAGACCTGGGCAATCAACTTTCTCCAGAGTCACATACGGCACCTTTAACAACATCTTCTCCTTTCTGATATGCTTCAGATGTTCGTCGGAGAACAATTTATGAGTATCACAAAGTCGACATCCTCAAGTCCAAAATCTCAAATTCTACAGCTGTAGAGATGCTACCTCTCCCCAGTAAGTTAACCCTGATTAAAGTATACAAAGAGATGTGCTGCTAAAATGGCATCATTAAATAACCACATCTGAACATTTATATTACACTTTTGTCAAACAATGAGTATCTTTTGACTGATACACATAGCAGCTGTTGAATGTTAGCTCTACGTAGCCTAGAGAAATGCATTCAGCTTTAACTCACAGGAGTCAGAGTCATCTCTTCCTCCTCACTCTCCAGTGTTTTCTTTATTCTCAGCGTGTCTCCAGTTCTCCAGCTGTGGTCCATGTGTCACTTCTCAGATTGGCTTCAACTGCAGCTGGTGCAGTCGGCTACAAAGGTAAACTGGAAAGCACTCGGAGAGCGCATACCATTGACAAGTCTGCACATTCCCACTGCATTTATTTGAATGAAAAAATATGTTGGGAATGTCTGATCTTTATTTGAGTCCAGAGCTGCATTAAAATACCCAGAGATAAACAATCGTGGCTGATGGCAGACATACGAAAAATCTTTTTTTGTAAAATTCATAGTGAGTCAGATTCATGGCCACTGAGTTGTGGCAATTTTTGTCCCCATAAAGGTGACTTTTTTTTTTTTTTTTTAAAGAAATACTTTATGTTTATGTGCTATCATCTACATTTGGCTGCAATTGCAGAGTGTTCAAGAATCGTAATGTTTTATTTGAAATGATAAACAATTCGCCAACAAATGAAAGGAAAATGGTATATATTATATAATACCATTTTGGGGAACAATAGAGATTATTGCACTGTATAAGAAAAATTATTCGATCACATGATTATGATATCAAAATGTCCTGCATCTCACGTTTACTGTATGATGAGGTTCCAATACAGGGGGATGTTGTGTTGTAACGCCCTCTGAGGCAGATTGTGATTTGTGATATTGAGCTTGATAAATTTAATTGAGCCGAAGTTATGGATTTTATGGTTTGCTCATTAAAGAATGGGATCATGTTTTGTCAAGTCTAGAGACCCTTTCAGGGCCGATGTCATGATGACATAATTTTATTAGCTGGAGGTGAAACAGGACTCTCCACCACAGGGCTGCAGGTTATACAGGAGTCTTGAAATGTCGTCCTGTTGTGTTATTGGGAGCCAGAATAGAAGGAGTCATGACTCAAAACTTATATTTTATAGCATACCAGCCTCTACTGCCCGTCAACAAAAACAAAGACAACTATGGTTAAATACGATAAGACCAAGGGACTGGATGGAGGCGATCATCAAAAATGTGTTTCCTGTTGTAGGGATGAATACGTTATAGAACAACTAACTCCGAGAGTGTGGTGCTCTGAATAACTGAATGTTACATTCAGACAGTGCTCCAAATTTATGAGCGGTCCAGTTTGTGAGTGTGCTTCAACACTTGAAATTTCTGAATACACCACTTGCATCATCTTCCTCCACTGTCTAAAGCAAGTCACCAGAACTTTGATAGCTAGCGTTAGCGAATGTCTGTGAAGAATTGTTTTGCCTCCAGCTAAGCCCCGCCCACCAAAAAACGCCATACCGTCGCAAACAGTAAAAGGGTCTATTGTCAGTGTTCATCCTGTCTGTCCTGGCTGCAGGTTCCTTCCTAAAGTGAGGGCATTTTGGGGTTTTGTTACACATCACTTTCAATGACACCACTTTAGGAAAGGATCTCTTTGCAGCCAGTAAAGACGGAGGAGAAATAATTAAAGTGGCTGCTGGTCTTTCCAGTGTGGGGCAGGTGAGTACAGTATTAAGACTTGACAAAAATATGAACGTATTCTTTAAGACTAAACCAATTTATAAAAGATTTGTTTCCCCCTATTGCTTTATGAAATGCTGCCCTATTGTAGGGGAGTATAAAGTGTAAGTAAGTATACATGGTAACCACCCACGCCTTCTTTCTGATCAGTTAATGATCCATCTGATAAATAAATTTTAAAAAAGCTAAAGTCCAAGAAATAACAAATTTGGTAGTGAAAAAGACTTGAGTCAGACTTGTCCCTCAAGCACCTTGTCAAAACACTATCTGATATGTTTGTGAAGATAAACCTGTAAATAAAGCTCAACTATAGTCCCCATACATTAATATTTACTACCTTTCTTAGATGCTCCAGTGGCTTTGATCGTAACCGGCAGGACTGGGTCGACCTCGGCTGCCCGGAGGAGGTTCTCATTATTTTTGCATTTCAGTAAACTACAGAAAGTTTGACTCAGTTAGAACTCAGCACCGCTTGTGTTTGTCTGCACACAACTGTTTCCTGACGTTTGTTTTTGTTTTCACCTGTTACTTTTCCAGAGAAAAGATCCCAGATGTCTCAAAATGACAGACATCGCAAACACCACATCTCACCACCTCACACATACGACCACTCCTGTCACGACCACAGTGCAGCAGAGGACCTCCAGTATGACCTCCACCCCCCTGAGCAGGACATCCGCTGTCACCAACCCCTCAACACGCAGCAACACAAGCAGAATAAAATCCACTTCACAGCTTCCCACCAGTAAACCTGCAGAAGGTAAGCTGACAAGATGCTTTCAAACATCTGCAGTAAACAAAACTTGCATTTTATATGTCTCAAACTGCAGACTTTGAATTTTATCCTACTACCTTTCATCGAACTTTCTTATTTGATTGCTTAAAGTCAATGAATTTCCGTAATAGTCTTTGCCAGATCACATCTAAGGGCAGGTGACAAAACCCTCTCTTGAATTAATACTTGTTGTCGTCGCACGGTGTCCACGCCCAGTGTGTGTTGTGCAAAGTCTGACAGTGTGAGGGTCAAGTGGTCAGCTATTTCCCAGCCCTCTGTGAGCTCATAGCTGAGTGTATACAGCGCCATGTTAAATACTACATAGTGTCCTCAGCTGCTGAGGGATGACTCAATGTATGTGTGTGTCACTCTGCGTGAGTCAGAATATAGAGGGGCTTTTTTTTTTTGGTTGTAGTGGCCATTATTTGTAAGAATACAGCGTTCAAAAAGAAGTACTGCTATTTTAATGATATATTACTTCAGTAGACTGTAAAGTACTTTAATTAAATATAAAGTACTTTTATTGAATATGTACAAGGAATTCCTAAAGTCTGAAAGTTAATCATGAACCACAACAATTTGAGGTGTTTTGAATATTTTTAACTTCAAACAGCAAAGAGGAGAGTCTTTGAATTGGATAGATTAAGTGGAAAAAACAGAGCTGTATTGTAAATTGCACATTTTTTTTGTCTGACTAACTGTTAACAACAATAATAATAATAATGATAATTATTATATTATATACCTTTCATACAAGAAAGGTGCTATATAATAATTATTATATATGCAGCACAAAGTGCTTTATAATAAGGGAAGTATAAGCACAATTAAAACAGACAGAATGAACATAAAAGCTGTTTTATAAAATCATAGAGTTGTAAAACTATAAATCATAAAGTCAAGTAAGCTTTTAAAAGAGTTGCAGCAGCGTGAAGCGTAAATAGAAAGTAAAAGCGTAAAAAGAAAGAGTTTCAGACCTGTATTGGAAAGTCAGAGCTAGTTAAAGGCTAAAGTGAACAGACACGTTTTAGCTTTATTCTTAAAATATTTAGTGAGCTAGCTTCCCCAATATCTATAGGTAGCGTGATCCAAAGCTTTGGGGCGTAATTGACAAAGGCTGCATGCCCGATCCTCTTCCGGCTGTTGCTGGGAACCTCCAATAAACCAGCAGCAGATGATCGCAGTGTTCTTGGAAGCAAATGGTTGACAAGGGAGCTAGCAATGTAGCTCGGTATACAAGGAGGACCTTAAAATCAAGTCTACATGTAACAGGAAGCCAGCGCAGAGCAACTCAGACTGGCCTGATGTGCTCTCTCCTCTTATTTCTGGTTAGTAGCTGAGCTGCAGAGTGTTTAATGAATCTCTCAGTGGTGTTTTTTTAGGAGGCCAATGTTCACTGAAAATAGCCCCACACTGTAAATTTCTTCAAGATTTCAGATTTCACTTGTAGTCAAGCTCACTACTGTATATCATTAAAAACTTGCAGAAGTTAAATTAAAAGGACCCACAATTATAAAAAAAAAAGATTTTAAAAAGTACAGCATGACATACTGTATGTCTTATGTCATTCTTTCTTTTTCTAGATGACACAAAGATCTCTTTGCACAACAATGAAACACGTAAGTCAATCATATCCACCTACTGTGTCTGATTGTGATGTCATTATTGGTACATGGTATTTTCAGCAGTTGTCAAGACAACTTGTTGTCTAAACTTACATATTTATATTTGATCTGATAGTTTGGGTCACCATGTGTAAAATGTTTGTGATTACAGCTGTTTACTGTGATTGCTGGAGTCAAATAAGAGGAAATATCTGAGCTGCTTTTTAGCCCAGTCATCTTGAGGGTTCTGCACATGTTGGCTTTAAGTCTATAACTATAGGTAGTTTGAATCAGTCTCATCATCACCTTTGTGCAGCAGGAAATGAGGAGACAACAGGAGCTAGTGATGGGCGGCCGCAGACTGGTCTACTGGCGGGCATCGTCATGGTGATGATTATCATGGGAGCAGCCGTCCTTCTGTCTGTCTACATGTATAACAATCCGACCTCCAGCGCCAGCCTCTTCTTCATGGAGGTCAGTGACACCATGATCCATATTAAACTCCCCATGATCCCCTGAACGAGTAACGCTGCTAGTTTTTAGCACATTTTGCATATTTGCCATTTTCCAAAGCGTATTGCGTTTTTTTTTTAATTTGGATTTCCCCATCTGCCTGATTTGTGAATTTACCTTTGCAATTTAAGTAACAATGCAGTGACTTGAAAATTAATAAGGATAAGTAATCCATCCAAGTCAACAACTGTCACTTTTTTTGCCTTGCAAGCAGTGTGGCTTCAAGATAAAAACTTGGTCCTTCCAACACTTCAGGTAGAGCAAGATAATGTGGAAATAGAGCATGGATACTCGTCATCCCTGTGAATGATACCTTATACATTTTGGTGTCTAGCACCAATGTTAGGTCAAAATTTCCTCTCAAAGGAATACAAAAACTTCCAAATGACGATTCATATAGTAATTACTCACCTTGCATTATCCTGAATTCATGAAGAAAACTTTATATCAAAAACATCCATTAACAAACTCTCATACAACTCATGCAGCATAATCCAAGTTTCATTTATCCAGTCATATGCTCAGTACTTCTCAGCCCTTTCCAATGGAAGACTGAAACTTATCCATGCTCTCCTCAAAGCCAGACTCCACTGACAAATCAGTAATTTCGGGACAGATCTAGTGATCAGTGAGGTAAAAACTGAGCATGGCATTAGTTCAAGAGAAACATGATGTCAAGCTCAGCTCACACCCCAGCTACACCAGCTGACCTCAAACAGCCCTATCAACTGATGGAAGGGAGTCAGCTGATAGATCACATGATACCTTTCTATGCAACCTCCACCCCAGCTAATCAATGTCATTTCTGTTTGTCATCGGTGCTGCTCTGCTCTGTTCCCGGGGGTCTTTGCTGCTGTTCTCCCTGCTTTAGGCATTCCATGTAGACACATGGAAGGGCAGGAAGGTGTGCTCTCTCTGCCTCAGGCTTTCCTTGTTTGCATGTGAAAGGGCAGAGAGCTGTGTTCGCTCTGCCTTAAGGTTCCATGTAGGCGCCTGGAAGGGCAGAGAGGTGTGCTCTCTCCACCTTATGCTTTCTGTGTAGGACTAGGAAAAGTAGAGAAGAAAGCCATACTGCCAAATATAATACTGCCTATGGAAATAAAGTTTTCCCAACTAAATGACTGTTTTAGTCAGTTCTGTCTGGCTTTGAAGAGATCATAGACAACATTCACTTTCAGTTCAGTCACCCCATTGGAAAGGGCCTTCTGTTTGGAAGTACTAAGCATGTGACCGGATAGATGCAACTTGGATTCATACTGCACAAGTTGTGTGAGGGTCTGTAACTTGGTGTTCTACTATAGTTTTGCTGTTGTTAAATGCAGACCCTGCATACTTTAATTCATAAAGACTTTTCTCCATAATTCAGTGTAACACGGGGTGAAGTATTACTTTCAACATGCCCTAGTCCAGTCCAATTTTAAAAATTGTACCCAGGTGGTTTGGTGAGTACTTGACCTTTTATACGGCAACAATAATAACAAATAAAAGAAATTCCCATGTTCCACCATATTCTGCACATTTTTCATCCAGGTCTGTTGGACCCCCTAGGAAACAAGATGATTTATTACAAAGGTTTATCCTAATGAATAAACTTCTGCAAAAGTGGTTCCCAACTGGTCCAGATTTCAACTCAGTCATTAGTTCAAGGTCCACACGGTTTATTACATTAAGTGTCATACTTGTGTTTGGCCATGTCATTGAGCTACTTTGATGTCTCTGTCAGTTAATCATTCAGTCTACAGCAGGAAAGGGCACTTCAAAATAGATGCTCTGTGCTGGAAATTCACTGTACCTAAAAATAAAGCATGTTTTTTTTATATATATATATATATATATATATATATATATATATATATATACAAACGTTTACAAAATCAGTTGTGAATCTTCATCCATTTGTACAATTCTGCTTTCCAACATTGTAAATACCTTTCTGTTATGTTGATGGAAACATTTGGCATTTTTGGAAGCTGGGGACTAATATTTTATTATAGAATTTAAAGCAACAGTGAGGTTTTAGTGGCATTAAGTAATATTTATTCATTATCAGTGGTGCAATTAAAAAGTATAGTTAGGAGAGCAGAAAAATATCAGACAGACAATAAATAAAGTGCTGTGTACTTTTATGCATATGTTCTCTCAATATTCAATCCCCCCCCCAGCGGCGGCCGACCCGCTGGCCAGTCATGAAGTTCAGGCGGGGCTCTGGTTGCCCTTCCTATGCTGAGGTGGAGACTCCCGGTCAGGACAAAGACACCATGGTGGTCATCGACCCCAAACAGTCCTTTGTCATGTCGGACAGAAGAGAGAGCGAACAGAAAGAAGGATTCATAGTTCCTGATCAGAGGGAGCGCTTCCTGGTGTCAGAGAGCTGACCAAAAACTACAAATCCCAGAAGGCTTTGGGAGAGAGCTGGATCTCCACGTGAGGGAGACTTTTTATTTTCCATTAAAGCTGTTGCTCAAGTTCATTTTAAAAGGACAGACACTGAGCATTCAGAGAGGAAAAGGCCCAAAACCTCTATGAGGAAAATGTCGCTACAGAGTAATTTATTTACAGTTTGGTTTCATGTTAGCGTTAGCTTGGTGAGCCAGTAGACTGTTTCAAAGCATAATGTAAAAAAAGATTTACTTTGCTCAGGTCACTCGTCTGTGTTCACTGAGGCATCACACAGAGCGAGAGGTGACGCCACTGAATGTTTGTTTTGAACCCATTTCTCTCAAAGACAGATGATATTTTCCAGAGCTGTTATGTGTCATTCCCACACCTTCTTCACAAGGAGGAATGTCATATTCGGGTGTCATTTCCTCATCTCAAAAATACAGACTAAATTCCTCACCATTACACCCACCTTCATCTGAGGGGCAAACAAGCTGCACAGTGTTTTTACTGCTGTTTACCTCGAAGAAGAAAATGTCTGCACCCTTTTCAATTTCTACTTTTATTTTCTGATTAGTTTGCTGTACAAATATGTACACTACAACATTACAAACATTCACAACCATGAAAAAATACAGATCTGTATTTGTTTTAGACTTGATACAGTCTCGCAACATTTTTCTAACATGCTGTAATTGTTCCCACACATGTGTAATCTGTATATTTAAAATGGTAAATTGCAGGTTTTAGTCTGTCGCTGATCATGTTAGTGTCTCTTCAGTCACTGTACAGTACTTGTATAGCTTTCAGAAGTGTTCTAATTAAAACAAGGATTGTTTCGTACACATGCTGCATAATGTAATAATTTCACCAGTTTTTGGAAATCTAAAAAACCCTCAAATGTTAGCAATTGTCCAATGAGCTGAGGGTTCAACCCACTCCTTCTCCTAAGCAGTTTAATAAATGCTGATAACATTTTCAAAACTGTTAAAGTAGTTGTATCTACTGTACATTTTGATACAATGACACGAGAATCAACAGTTTCCTGCACTATTACTGGCATACAGGACTAGTGTCCTGTATTATTTGAGGCATGTTTAGTCTAAAAATGAAATTAAGGCAAATGGTATCTCAATGGATCGCTTCAGACTGGCCTGGAAGCTGTCAGGGTCAAGGCACTGCTGTGTTGGAGGTACTGCGAAGGTCCTGGCTCGGACACTCAGGTTTCCTCCTTGTCTTCTGAGAGAGAACCAAACAAAATGGAGAAAAAAAGATACATTTATTTGTGTTCCAATCACAAAGTGATTTGAGTTACTGTAATAAGAGTCAAATAGCACTTCTCATGGTGGATATTTAATGGTATCAGAAAAATATGTGGTGTATATGTGGCAGTAATTTCCATTTATCTGACATATACTTCCTGGTATTTGGTTTGTGTCTCCAAAGATTACCAAGTGAAATACAAATAATGAGACTTAAGCTTTGACCAAATACTTTCATACCACATGTTAGTCCAAACACTTTAATACAACATGTTATATCTAAGTGCCGTAAAACTTTAATTAAATAATTAATAGCCTGGGCTATTATTTGTTTAAATTACTGAACTCAACAGGCCTATATTTGGGACAGACCTTTATTAATCAGCAAAGAGCAGGAAATACAGTCAAATTGTATGAGTTTTACTTGTATAAAAATGAGGCTTCATATAAAATATCAATTAAATAAATCAAATTTATCCTTTTAAAACAATAATCACAACTTCGCTTAATTTTTATGAGAAACCCGTTTGATCTGAGGTCCCTTTCGGGCTAAAGGAATATACAGAACAGGGTAATCAAGGAATGGACACATCATTTGAGGTAGGTAGGTGTTATACATGTGATATATGATATATACACATTACAAAAAATGACCTGCTTGGCAACCAGACCAGGCTGGTAAAAGAGACTGGGGCATTTAATTGGGACTAGGCTGTTAAATAAAGTTTTACAGTAGGTTATGAGTGTGTAGTGTGTTTTCACTGAAAAAAAAACACAGTTACATTGAAAACAGTATGTATGTATGCAAACTAAAAAATATCTTGACTTCTGAGGACGCTGTAGATGGACTGTCACAGTTATGTATGTTTATGTAGTAATTGTATAATATCCTGTTTGTATGTAAAGTTTGTATGTAAAGTAATGCACTGTATTCAGGTATTGTGTATGGAATTAGGGCACTGTGTTTCTTACCTTTCACTGGTGGTGCAGGGAGTCTTCGCCTCAGCTGTCTTGTAGAGTCCACAGTGACAGGCTGCAAGATGTAAAACGAGGATTTTTTTCCCCCAATTCTTCCACAAGGTGTTTGACATAATGGTGGTTATTTCTCTTAATGTAAACACGTACCATGACTGGAATGGTCTTGGTCTTAGTGAAGCGTGATTGTGGTGTTTCTACGTTGAGGCCTGCACTCTTCAATGCTGCAATTCTGGCTGAGATGTCACAAACCTGAAGAAAAAACACAACCATGTAATACAGTACATGTTTGAAATCACTGTTGTAATAGTTCTATGTTTTCTTTTCAGTCTTTGAACTTTGATTGAAGCACCTCTGTCAAATCAATTGTGTTTTTAGTAGTCAGGTCTAATAAAAAGCAGCAGAACTCTTTCTTAATATGCCACTTTAAGCTGTAAAATGGAGGCCTATTCAACTTCAACCCACCTGCAGCTCAGACTGTTGGACAGCAGCAGCTGCAGATGCTACCTGCTCCTCCAGGAAGGACAGCTCCATGTCCGACGTGGCGCTACAGATGCCCCTGGCACACTCCTCCAGGTCACTCAGCTCAGCCTCCAGACTGTAAACCGCTCCAGCTGCCACGTACACCTGCAGCATGTCCAGTTCCAAACGAAATCAACTTAAAATCTTTGTACCATCAATTAAAAATAAGACTAACTGCCATTCTCTTATTTTCACCTGTTTTTATGCCATACTGTTAAGGTGAGTCCACCGTTAATGTTTGCAAGTGAAAATTAACCTATACTATACTGTGACCTTTTTTCATGGTTCATGACCACATACTATATTAATAATTTTTTCATAGTTTCTATGACGTTTTGTTCATAGCTTTGGACAACATACTATACTGACTTTTTTCATGGTTTTTGACGACATGCTACTTTTTTCCAAAGTTTTGTAGAACATACTATACTATGATTTTTTTTTTTTTCATGGTTTTTGACCACATACTATACTATGACATTTTTTTCATGGTTCATGACCACATACTATACTATGACTTTTTTATGGTTTTTGACCACATACTATACTATGACTTTTTTATGGTTTTTGACAACATACTATACTATGACCTTTTTTTCATGGTTCATGACCACATACTATACTATGACCTTTTTTTCAGGGTTCATGACCACATACTATACTATGACCTTTTTTTCATGGTTCATGACCACATACTATACTATGACTTTTTTATGGTTTTTGACAACATACTATACTATGACATTTTTTTCATGGTTCATGACAACATACTATACTATGACATTTTTTCATGGTTTTTGACCACATACTATACTATGACATTTTTTTCAGGGTTCATGACCACATACTATACTATGACTTTTTTATGGTTTTTGACCACATACTATACTACGACATTTTTTTCATGGTTCATGACCACATACTATACTATGACCTTTTTTCATGGTTCATGACCACATACTATACTATGACATTTTTATGGTTTTTGACAACATACTATACTATGACCTTTTTTCATGGTTCATGACCACATACTATACTATGACTTTTTTATGGTTTTTGACAACATACTATACTATGACCTTTTTTCATGGTTCATGACCACATACTATACTATGACATTTTTTCATGGTTTTTGACCACATACTATACTATGACATTTTTTTCAGGGTTCATGACCACATACTATACTATGACATTTTTTCATGGTTCATGACCACATACTATACTATGACATTTTTTCATGGTTCATGACCACATACTATACTATGACATTTTTTTCAGGGTTCATGACCACATACTATACTATGACATTTTTATGGTTTTTGACAACATACTATACTATGACATTTTTTTTCATGGTTCATGACCACATACTATACTATGACTTTTTTATGGTTTTTGACAACATACTATACTATGATTTTTTTTTTCATGGTTCATGACCACATACTATACTATGACTTTTTTCATGGTTTTTGACCACATACTATACTATGACATTTTTTCATGGTTTTTGACAACATACTATACTATGACATTTTTTTCATGGTTCATGACCACATACTATACTATGACTTTTTTATGGTTTTTGACCACATACTATACTATGACATTTTTTTCATGGTTCATGACCACATACTATACTATGACTTTTTTATGGTTTTTGACCACATACTATACTATGACATTTTTTTCAGGGTTCATGACCACATACTATACTATGACTTTTTTATGGTTTTTGACCACATACTATACTATGACATTTTTTTCATGGTTCATGACCACATACTATACTATGACTTTTTTATGGTTTTTGACAACATACTATACTATGACATTTTTTTCATGGTTCATGACAACATACTATACTATGACATTTTTTCATGGTTTTTGACCACATACTATACTATGAACTTTTTCAGGGTTCATGACCACATACTATACTATGACATTTTTATGGTTTTGACCACATACTATACTACGACATTTTTTTCATGGTTCATGACCACATACTATACTATGGCCTTTTTTCATGGTTCATGACCACATACTATACTATGACATTTTTATGGTTTTTGACCACATACTATACTATGGCCTTTTTTCATGGTTCATGACCACATACTATACTATGACATTTTTATGGTTTTTGACAACATACTATACTATGACCTTTTTTCATGGTTCATGACCACATACTATACTATGACTTTTTTATGGTTTTTGACAACATACTATACTATGACCTTTTTTCATGGTTCATGACCACATACTATACTATGACATTTTTATGGTTTTTGACAACATACTATACTATGACCTTTTTTCATGGTTCATGACCACATACTATACTATGACTTTTTTATGGTTTTTGACAACATACTATACTATGACCTTTTTTCATGGTTCATGACCACATACTATACTATGACTTTTTTATGGTTTTTGACAACATACTATACTATGACATTTTTTCATGGTTTTTGACCACATACTATACTATGACTTTTTTATGGTTTTTGACAACATACTATACTATGACATTTTTTCATGGTTCATGACCACATACTATACTATGACATTTTTTTCAGGGTTCATGACCACATACTATACTATGACATTTTTATGGTTTTTGACAACATACTATACTATGACATTTTTTTTCATGGTTCATGACCACATACTATACTATGACTTTTTTATGGTTTTTGACAACATACTATACTATGACCTTTTTTCATGGTTCATGACCACATACTATACTATGACTTTTTTATGGTTTTTGACAACATACTATACTATGATTTTTTTTTTCATGGTTCATGACCACATACTATACTATGACTTTTTTCATGGTTTTTGACCACATACTATACTATGACATTTTTTCATGGTTTTTGACAACATACTATACTATGACATTTTTTTCAGGGTTCATGAACACATACTATACTATGACTTTTTTATGGTTTTTGACCACATACTATACTATGACATTTTTTTCATGGTTCATGACCACATACTATACTATGACTTTTTTATGGTTTTTGACCACATACTATACTATGACATTTTTTTCATGGTTCATGACCACATACTATACTATGACTTTTTTTCATGGTTTTTGACGACATGCTACTTTTTTCCAAAGTTTTGTAGAACATACTATACTACGATTTTTTTTTCATGGTTCATGACCACATACTATACTATGACTTTTTTTCATGGTTTTTGACGACAAGCTACTTTTTTCCAAAGTTTTGTAGAACATACTATACTACGATTTTTTTTTTCATGGTTCATGACAACATACTATACTATGACATTTTTTTCAGGGTTCATGAACACATACTATACTATGACTTTTTTCATGGTTTTAGACCACCTGCTATACTATGACTTTTTAAATTGTCATAAAGTCATGGTTTAGTATACCACAAAATCTCATAGGACAGTATGCCATAAAAAGTCATAGTAAAGCATACAATAGCATGTCATAGAAAAGTCAGCAGTTAAACAGCCTCATCAAACACCATGTGCGGTGAATAAAATAAATATAAATAATAAAAAGCTGAACTTACGTTCTCCTCCAGTCTGGAGAACTGTTGATCCAGTTTCTTGGGGTCTGTGTTGGGGGGCAATGAGGTGTTGGAGAGTCGGGGGCCTTCCCCTCCCTCCATCCCCTGCAGTAGCAGCTCCTCAGTGGCATTCAGCACCTTCAGGACCTCAGTGGTGATGCTGCGCAGAGACACTGCCGAGTACCTCTACAACACAAAGTAGACAAATCATCAAGGACATTTATTGAGATGGAACGACCATCTTTCCAACCAAGATCAGGAATGATACATTGAAAATGGACAAAATGAATATATTTGTTGGAATAAGTAACCTGGCTAGTGGTTCTATACAAATAACATACAGCTGCACAAACACCTGCTATCCACAATATACAATATATATAACGTATGGGATAATATAACGTATAATATATAACATATGGGATGTTGCTGTTCCTAACCTTTTGTTTTTATCATACAAAAGATCTAATGAATCTCCAAAGCCCAAGCAAAAACATTGGATTTTTAAATTCAAAAGTAATGAGCAAAATAATTCATTTTCAAAAGAATTTACTTTTGTGGAGTTAGGGTCTCTATCATATTGACATAACAGGTGGCCAACACAGGCCTGGTGTTCTGGAAAACATCAGTGTGACCAACAAAACAGCATATTGGAAACAGAGTTAAATTTGTTAAATTAGATGCATGCATGAAATCACTCGGAGAAGAAAGAGGATGTGTCAAAGTGCAAATGAAGAATAGGCCTGTCACAATAATTACAATATAAACTTAGAGGTCAGCAAAAATGATCAAGGTCATGTCCATATATTGTATGATGTTGCCCTTGTGTTTACATGCACATTTGTTAAAATAGGAATGATAACATTCTAGCCAACATGATGTCAGAATAAACAACAGGGATTACCCAACCACTGGAAGACTTGGGCAGAGTACCTCAGTGTTTTTTTACTGCACCTAAGCTGAACGAACAGTTACCCTATCAGTGGAGAACCCAGAGAACACCCAGACTGAAGCGGGGAGAACATGCAAACTCCATATGGAAGGGTCCCAGCCGGCTGGTGGGTTTGAACCTGGAGCCACTGCACTGCTGCTGTCAGATGTCAGAATATTGTTAAGAAATAAAGGTCACTGCTCTTTAAAATGGGTGTACTTGCATTATTATGCTATTGTATTATCACTGTATCAGCAGCATACAATGGCCTTGAAATGACAATAATATTGTTTATCGCAATTATTTCTGTTACTACTATTCAACATCAGTAGTTATTGTGACAGGCCTAACCTGCATCACACCAACAGCTGATCGAGTTCGGCTCATGTTCTCATCACAAACAAACCGCTTCAGAGTTCCTCTGAGAGCCGACTGAGACCACCTCCTCTTAAGGGTTATGGTGTGGTTGTTTTGGTCCATACCTAAGTGTGATTACTGCTTTCACACCTGCCCAAACAAATCACAATACTGGGAGAAAACAAACCACAGTCTGATTTAAACGCACTAAAAAGCACAGATTTGAAATCACCCTTAATCTGCGATGATCACCAAAACAAGTTCTCACCTGCTCCAGCAGAGTTGATATAAACTGTATTGTTTTGTAAAGCTCCATGTTACTACCCTACAGCACACAGAGAGAGGCACAGAAGAAGAAAACAGAGGACAGACGGGGATAAGAACATCAGGTCAAGCAAAGTTGTTCAGTAGTTAGTTACATTGTAGACAATAATTAATAAAGAGAGTTACTCTGACACGTAATGTTTTCTTTAAAGTGAGCCTATGTAACTTTCATTGAGCTTGTTGGCCATCACAAGATCATTAGTGATTTTAAAATGATGTATGGTGATAAAATAAATAGAAGGAAGGTCGCACATTCAGCAGATACAACTTATCCTAACTCAACCCTCACTAACTAGGTTTCTCCTGAGCTTCCAACACAACTGAGCAAAATCCAATTAAAATTATCTGATCAAAAATTAATTTTCATTCTCAAAAGTTATTAAGTAATTTTCAGCTTCTGAAGGTTAGTATGACTCAAAAAGCAGTGGGTCTCATTCATGAAAAGTGAGTAAATCTGTGTGTAGATTTGCACATAAAAGCCTACTCTACTAAAAACCTACTCCAGATTCAGGAACGCCACGGGAAACTCAGATTTGATTGTAAACACGTGTGTATGATCATGAATGCCAATCCATCGTAAAGTGACAGCACACTCCCGGTAATTAGCAATTAGCATAAATCCCGCCCATGAATAGCCAATGACCACCATATAAGGAGGTGTAGGTGCATCCAGTCGACCTGTCAGTCTTAGCGCAAAGAAAGAAAAAGAGAGAAAGAAAAAAGAATTTTTCCAAAGCGGAGATCGAAATGATTTTGGGTGAAGTGGACTTGGAAAAAACATTTTCTTCAGTTAGTAGTGGTGCGACAGGGACAGGCAAAGCGAAGGCCTGGAAGATGCTGTTAATTTTGTCTCCGTAGTACAAAGAACCATGTCAGAGGTGAAGCGCAGGCCTAAGGCAAAAATACGCATAAGCACACACAAAAAACTACAGCAGCCACAGGAGGAGGAGGCTCACAGTCACAACTATCTGCTGCAGACAAGCTTCCACTGGAGTCAACGTCATCAAACCCAGGTGATTTAGGCCTACATAGATAATTCACAATCATGAACCTAATCTGGATCTTAAACCTGATAATTGCCAACTAATTTAACTAACTGTGTTATATTTTTAATATTTTGTCATGTTTAGATTACGTGTTTCAAAGGCATCTGTGTATTGTGTACATAACAGAGCGCAATACGAATTAAATTTGTAATTTCCAATAGTGACAAGCAATATTTATGTGCTTTACTAAATTTACACAAGCACTACGAGTGGTCAGGAGCAGGAGCAGATTTTGTTAGTAGCTACAAAAAGATGGGAGCTACTAAAATATTGATGAATGCGGAAATGCACGTAAATTTCCATCTACGAACAGTTTACACACAAATTCCTTCTGCTCACGTTTCATGAATGAGACCCAGTGTGTGCAGATGAATGGTGTTTGGCTTCGCCCCTGTGCCGCTGCCAGCACCCGGACATCTGCCACTGGACAGGCAGGGATCTCCGGGGGAAGTCAAACACCGTTCATTTGCGCACAGTGCGATGACACAGAGCTGGTTGAATATCACATGCCCTCTAGTGGCGGGATAGCGCGTTGCTTATCTGACCAAGAACTGACTGAACTTCAGTATTGCTGCCAACCAGGAATTCTTGTGTGTTTCCAAAGTCAAGCAACCTGAAAAGCATAATCTACCATAATCTATCGTGATAGGAGCATCGGTGACTCGTAAAGGTAAAAAAAAAAAAAAAAAAAGTTGTCTACCATAATGTTACTCTCTACATTTTGAAATGAACAAATTATAAGCATGACTTAATATGACCAAGACACCTAAAAGTAAAAATAAGACCGTTTTCATGAACTTACAAGCAAGTGCACGTCAGACATACTGTAAGTGAATGGGTTTTCTGGTTGGAAAGGTTATGCCCTCATGCACCACTAGAGGGCGCATAAGGCTTAGCTTCAGCATACCACAGGAGTCAATGGGAGTGTTGTCACTCTGGTATTGTAGGGTCCTAGTCTGAGCTGGCCCGATGCTATGTTATGATTGGCCAGTCTGTGTCAAAGGGCAGGACTTAGAGACTTAGCAAAGAGTCAATAGACCAATTAGAGCAGAATACACTGGAAGAAATAGTGAGGCCGCAGCACCAAAAAATCTGTGTACTAAAATGTGCCACAGTGCATTTTATTGCTAATGAATTTGACATATGTTACAGGAAGAATAAAGTCCTCCTTTAAAAGTTGCATAGACTCACTTCAAGGCTAAAATCACACCAGACTGTTAGTGGAGAATAAAGGGTAGAAACAGGCTTCTGACATTGCACCTGACTTTTGTTAAGCAGGGTGTGTTAGCCAACTGCACTAATGTTACAAGTATTATGTCCAGAGGGAGATAAAAATATAGTTCTTACATTTTGAATCTCCTCAGGTGACAGTAAACCCTCGTAAGGAGAAGACGTGCTGCTCAGCTCCATGTCGTCTGCATTTTCTTCCTCAGTTTCCTCGAGTCTTTCATCTGTGTCTCTACTTTCACAGCCTCCCTCTGCAGCACCACCCTGTGTCTCTATCATTTGCCCCTCAGTCGTAACTTTTTCTCTTCCGTCCTCTTGTTCGTTATCATCCACTTCTATTCTTTTAAACGTCTGTTTGGCCTCAAGCATCTCTTCGATTCCTAAATTTCTTTTTTCTTGTGCAACTGCATCGTTTCCCTGCTGCTCATTTTCATGTGCTCCTGTAGCATCTTCACTCTCCTTAACATCTCCCCCACTTTGCTCACTTACATTTTCTCCTGGTCCTTCCATCACAGGTGACTCTGGCATCACACTGTCGCCTTGACTCTGACACTCTTTAACACTTCCTGTCTCCTCTGATGCATTTGTGCTTTGTGTATTGACAGTGTTGTCCTCAAATCCACCTTCTCCTGCAGATGTTACATTCTCATGTGTCTGTGCTTCCTCTGGCTCTCTGTTAATGCTCCCATTTTCTGCAGCTTCTACCTGCATGTCCTCCAAAGTCATCATCAACATGCTGCTGATTATTCTGTCAAACTCTACAGCTTCCTCCTCACTGTCTGCTGCTGTCTCTTGACTCTCTTCCTCTTCCTGTCTCTCTTCTCCTTCCTCTCTGTCTGGCTGATTCTCTTGTTGGACTTTTGTCTCGAGTAAGGATTTTATCTCCTCCGTTCTCTCTGCTTGCAACACTGTTTCTAACTCCATCTCTTGTCTGTCCTCTTTCAAAAGTTCTTCTCTTTCTTCACATATATGCCCTTTTACTATCCTTTCATCCTCGTCTGGTACTCTCTCCTCTGTGCCATCTCTCTTTTCCTCCATCTCTGTTTTATCCGGTTGGGAATCTTCAACTTTTTCATCACTGATGTCCGTCTTTCTCTCCTCAGTTTCATCCCTTAAATCAAACATTTTCACATCCAAGTCTCCAAATGATTCTCTCCTCTCCTGTTTCTCTCCCACTGCCGCCTCCCTCTCAACTCGTCCTTCATTTTCTTCCTGCTCCATCTCTCCATCATTCTCTCCAACTCTATCCAGCTCATCCTCAGTGGAGGAAAACTGAGAAGCACTAACTAGGCTGGCCAAATCGCGCAGTTGAGCGGCCTGGGCGTCTTTTTCCGCCTGCAGTTCCCACAGCTTCTCTTCGTCTATCGCTTCCTCCCCCTCCTCACCTCTGCCTGCTTGGTCCAACTCGTCCTCCGTGGAGGAAAACTGCGTGGCGTTGGCTTCGTTAGCTAATCTGCACACTTTCACCGCCAGGTCCACCTCCTTCTCTTCATCCACGACGCCAACTCTGTCCAGCTCATCCTCTGTGGAGGAGAACTGGTTGGCCCAGACTTCTTTTTCCAGCTGACAGAGTTTAGAAGCGAGTCTGTCTGTCGTTACCTCCTCCACATCTTCATCCCTGTCTCCCTCCCATTCTCCTTCACTCTGGCCAACTTTGACTAACTCGTCATCAGTAGACGAGAGGTAGGTGAGTCTGGACTGTGCGATGAGCCTGTATAATCTGCTCCTCATCTCTTCATCATCCACTTCCTCATCTTCCTCTGTTCTTCCTTCATCCCAGTCGATCTCCATCCTCCACAGCCTCTCCTCTTCTTCATCTCTGTCTTCACTTCCTCGTCTCTGTTCCTCCCCCTCTTCATCATTACCACCATCTCTCACTCTGCCATTAACTCCTTCTAAGGAGTCAGAAACTCGGCCTGCCAGCTGTTGTAGTTTTGACGTGAGCTCCTGCTCCATGTGATTGGCTCCATGTCCTGTGATGTCACTCTCAAAGTTAGAAGGTTTGGGAGTCATGGCTCCAGAGGTCAAAGTATCAGGGGTTGCAGCATCAGATGGATTTTGGGAGTGGTCGTCGTTCTCGCTGTTATCCTGTGAATGTGAGAGATAATAGATTTAAGAATCTATGAAGGATGACTTCATCTAATGTTTATAACATTTACATTTGGGCATCTGACATTTTCACTCATCACTAAATTCAGCAGTTGGATCCAGTTGGACGTAGTTACATTCATATCTTTGAAATTCAGGCAGAATTTCAACGGTACAAAGGCAGATAAAAACAAGATGTCCTCACAAGCTATACAAACAATTTTATGTTTTTTTAAGGCTGTAGTTGTGGTGCTGTTGAACTGTATTATGTTACACTTAGAAATGTTCCTAGTATTTTGTCCATCCCATTAATGAAACAAGTGGGCAGGTTTATTTAACAAAGATAATTAAGATTCACATATTGTTAATGCTTTGGAACCAGAGTCAGAGAATATTTGCTATTTTTGCTTGGTTAAACATTTGAAACCTGACCTTGATCTCATTCAAAAATCATAAATTTATATATGTAATGATAATAATTATAAATAACATTTTCCATAGCTTTATTTTTTTTAATAATTTTCTAATTTTTTTTTTGCAATTTGTGGGACATTACTTACTAAATTGCTCATTGCCTTTTTCCCCCATGTTTTTGAAAGAAATTTGCTCAGGGTTCAAAGGTTTTAATAACTGCAAAAGGCATCTGAAAGCAGCACAAGAAAAGTGATGTTGCTCCTGGATTAAAAAAATATATATTTTCTAAAAGTGTTCCTGTTTTTACAGCTCTGTTGCTGCTATCTATCTACACTCAAAAAACAACTGTTACCCAGACTTTTAAGACATACTGTGCAGGATTTTCCTAAAAAAAACAAAACTAAACTATGTATAGACTCACACAGAAATAATTAATCTGGGATTTGCTTTTACTTGCACTTCAGCTGGTGATCACATTTATGAACAGGAACTGACAATCCTGCATATTCATTCATTCATTCATTCATTTTTTGTAACCACTTATCCTGTTAGGGGTCGCGGGGGGCTGGAGCCTATCCCAGTTGACACTGGGCGAGAGGCAGGGTACACCCTGGACAGGTCGCCAGACTATCACAGGACTGACACATAGAGACAGACGACCATTCTCACACACACATTCACACCTACAGGCATACAGGCATGTCTTTGGACTGTGGGAGGAAGCCGGAGAAAACCCACGCTGACATGGGGAGAAGATGCTAACTCTGCACAGAAGGACTCCCCCACCAGAACCAGGAATCCTGCATTATAAACCTTTAAATGTGTGAACATTTGCAGGACATTTACAGCGTTCTAGGGCCTGACTTGGCAGTTCCATTTGATTATGTAAAGCCTACTTGGCTACAATTATTTAGATTATTTAAATTATTTTCTGCTGTGAAACACAGAGATCTGTTCATCTCATTTCATCTAATCAGTTTGCAGTTTTTGTTTCTTACCAGCACAGAAGGAGAGGAGGACTGTTTACTTCTCCTTTTCTTGCGTGATCTTCTGCCTCTTTCCATCTCTGGCTCTGCAGCCACATTGCTCTCCTCTTCCTCTCCTGCTCCTTCCACATTAAAGTTCACATCGATGATGCTGGTCCTGCGGGAGGATGGTCGCCTGATCTCAGCAGGCACCTTCCTCTTAAAAACAGCCAGCAGAGGTTTGTTAGGCTTCCAGTTCCCCTCAGAGTCTGAAAAGAGATCGTCTCTGCTGCCCGGCATCACTGGTGAAGGTATCCTGTCAGGGGCATCCTGTAGGTTGAAGTTAGAGTCTGTCATCTTCTTATGGATCTCCTGGAGGACGGCGCCCCAGGAGCTGTCGGCCTCTGGTTTGGTTTCGTTGTCAGAGCCCATGCCTTCGTAGGCGGACACCACCTCAGACTCCCTCTCCAAGGCACTGAAGACCAGGCTCTTCCTTTTGGTCAGCAGGCTGGGACGAGACAGCTGGGCACTCTGCAGGGCGATCCAGTTCCCGTCTGGGCTCTTCAGCACTGAGGACACACCTCCGCATGTGAGCATGCACACACAGACACACACAGACACACACAGACACACACACAAATACAGATATTGTGCAGACCAACAGAGACCATATGCCAAACACGCATACCACACAAAGTAAAATAATACATGCAGCAATAAAAACAAACACAGTGGAGGCAGGTTTTAGCTGACACTGATTGTCTTATCAATTACAACTTACTCATATTACACAAGCTTGTGTTTCACCCTGTAATTTCCATTATCATATATACATAGGACATGTAGCTCTGTGTTGACGCTAAAAAAGCTTTGATAATTAATTAAATACATTTTTAAGCAAAAACTGAATATTCTGCTTGTTTTATTGAGACTAAATTGAATATTTTGACTACAAAAATATTATCAATCAAATGACCGGTGGGTTTAAAAAGTTAAAGAGCAACAAGATCTTACCAGCGTTGTCCAGCCGGTCTACACTCTTCCAGGTTGACATAGCCGACCCACCTCCGTCTTTCTTTAACGCCTGTGAGGAGTCTTGCATCAGACCTGGAGGGTCGTTGTCCAACAGTGAGAAGGCAGAGCGTGACCTCTGAGAGGAGACAGACAACAAATTAAAAGTGACTGATGGTTGTGTCACAGTCACACTGGATGTCAGCAGTAAGATCAAGTCGACAGAGCATGTTGAGCAGTTTGACCAGCAGAGGTCAGCACCACATACAGATGAGATTTGTAGTGCAGCAGACACATCAGTCTGTCTTCTCAGTGGTGGAAGAAAATCAGATCTGTCACTTAAGTAAAAGCAACAACCACAGAATGTAAAGACTCTTCATCTTAAGTCAGACTTCAGTGTATGTGTAATCAGCAAAATGTACTTCAGTAAAAGTTCTCAGTCTGCAGAAAAATGGCTGCTGTGACTGATATATGGGCTTATATCTGACGTATGATTGTTTATGATGCATTAATGTGTAAACAGCATTTTACAGCTGTACAGTAGCTGCTTGACGTTAGTTTAGTCCAGTGGTTTTGAAACCTATGGGTCGGAGTTCCTCTTAAGGGTCATTAGATAATCTGTGGGGCCATAAGAGAACTGATGGAGCACAAAAAAAGAAAAAAATAAATTCTGTTGCACAAATTTGTTGGACTTTTTTTTTTCCAATCTTTGCTGTTTAAATAATATAGAGGAGAGCTGGGTTGGTTGGGACATGACATTGACATGAAATAACCTTCCATTACTCAGACTATTTTAACAGTATAGATAATAATTTGGTCCCTCATCAGGTGTCTACTACAATTCATCAAGTTTTTTAGAGCTCAACCCAAACATGAAAGGAATAATGTTGTTAAAAGTAAAAGGAGTGCATTGTCCTCAGTGGGTAGAGTCGGTTGGGATATATTGTTCTAGGCTAAATAAATGTCTTTTAAATTTGAAAAAAAACTGCAGTTTAAATTTGAACACCTTATGTTTACAATGACACTTGCTTACACATTTCTTCGAGAAAGAGGAACTGTTTGTAGTGTCATTATTTTTTCATAAATTCCCATATGCAAGACAGGAGTTTTGAAAGTGGGAAAAAAGGGTTTCTGACTGACTGCCAGTTCAGTGAACATTCACTCAAAGCCTTCACAGATTAGAGAAAACCTTTGTCTTTTTTTGTAAACAAAAATTCAGACACCTAACACAACTGACAGGCCAGAAAATCTACACACTGCAGATTTAAAAAAAAAAAAAAGTGAATAAAATGTGAGATTAAGGTTGAAAGTGAGAGGGTGTAGCTGAGTATTAACATGGTGAATGGCATGGGCATAGTTCAGGAGCACTTTAGTCAAACAAAACTTTATTTCCATTGCAATTTGATATTTGGCGGTGTGGCTCTGTTCTGTGGCCTCCCTGCCCTTCCATGCGCCTACATGGAAAGCCTAAGGCAGGGAGAGCAGCAGCAAAGACCCCCCCAGGTATAGAACAGAGGCAGCATCAATGGCAAACAGAAATGACATTGATAAGTCAGACACAGCATGAAAAGGAGGAGCTGGGGTGGAGGCAGGTTGCAAAGCGACTTGCAGAGGAAGCAGCAAGGAAGCAGTAGGCAGGCCAGAGCAGTTTAAACAGGGCATCCTGAATGAGATTCACCAATTGGTTGTATAGAAAGGAATCGTGATCTATTAGCATCTATTACCTGTTTGGGCTTGTAACAGTTATCTGAATCATCTTTTTTTTTTTTTGCTAACAACTCAAAAACATCTGAACTCATTGCCATATTCTTTTTTTGTAAATGGTCTTGTGCTAAAAGGATTGGCAACCACTGGTTTAATTTTTAATAATAAATAAAAGTACAGCAGTTGAGTAAATGTACTTGTCACCACTGTCTCTTCCTTGTACATCTATTGTCACGTAAAACTTAAGTGGTTGTGACGTTTTTACCCAGAGGCCTGACTCGTGTTTAAGGGAGCCGGAGGCTTGATCACAGCCGGACTGATGATGATGATGATGATGATGATGAGGGTCAGTGTTGTGCTCAAGTGGCCAGTCCTGATCATACTCAGCCCTCATCTCAGCCAAAGTCTTCCTCCTACTAATAATCTAAGAGAGACAGAGACATGATTAGTACTGTACATGGCTGTGATCACAGAACACACACATCTGCTGGTTTTAATGGTTTTGTTTTAATATGTGCAGAAGGCAGAAATCACCCTGGCTGACTGACATTTGAGTATGAAGAAATGGCTTTCCACTCACAGTAAATCTACCTAGTCACACACTGCAGTACAAACCATCTGTTACTGTACAAAGTGAGTGTTTGCAGCTCAGAGAGCAAAATCTTTATTTTTTATTATTTACTTTTTGCACGATAGTTTTGGCCAGTTCCTCGATGAGCTCTCCTCTGTGCTCCCGCAGATAGTGCGCCTCATTCTGCTTCTCCTGGTTAACAAACACAAATAAAAAAAGCTAGTCAGCATCACACACACACACACACACACACACACTGTATAAGCTGATTACTCCTCTGAACATACATTCTAAATATACATATTTTCTGTACTCAGTTCAAAAGCTTTAGGATACTTTAACAGATTAGTGAGAAGTAAATCTCATCTTACATACAGCAGTGTTTCAGGAAGAAACGTACTTTGGGATTTAAGCTATGGTTTCGGGGTTATAAATAATTAAAGAATTTTTGAAGTTGTGGATGCCCAGTTGAAGACAGGCATTACGCTTTTTTAGCCACCTTGAAAATCTTATGAGAAATACAAGTGCAGAGATTATTTGCAATATGGGCCATCTTGTTTGTAGTTGTTCTGTGACTCTTTATAGTAATGGACATACATGCATGTGCTCGCCTACGGGCAAAAATATACTACCAACACATTTCAATTCAAACTGACCATTTAGTGACCTTACTGCTAATTTGCTTTGCTCCGATCTCCAACAGCTGCCTGCTCTGAGCAGCTGCTCCGAGTTATTCCTTCAGACAAAACGGAATGTGAAGTAGTGAAGCTGATACAGTAACGAGTGGGCATGTATGAGTATGTGTGTGTATTTTTACTGATGGTTATTGGTTGGTTAATTCAGTGATCTTCCACTGTCAATCAAAACCAAAAAAGTTCTACTGCCGACATCATTGCTTTTAAATAGCAGTTATGAGCAACTTTCAGATTTGTAGCTCTATCCATGGGCAGCACGGGTGTGATGTTTTGACAGCGTGTTATGCTGGCAACCCAGTGCGGGAGATTTTAAACGTAGCTATTAGCAGTTAGCAGCTAACTCAGAGAAGACGAACAGCTGCTGAAAATGTCAGCAAATTGGGAAAACTGGGGTCCAGGAGCTCCTTACCCTCCAAACAGAGGACAAGATCAGCCGCCATATAACGGAAATTATTGTTAGTACCATGTTATGCCACTGTCATTGTTTAGAAAGTGCTGCCAACATGTAGGTTATATGTCACACCAGAGGCAGACTCTGTTGTGGTTACATGTCATACCCGTGATGCCTCTTTTGATTCTGGCATGATGTCGAAAATCACACACAGGAGCAGCATGATGCCACTGTTGTTTGGTCCTGTGTAAAAATGCAAAAGCGGCACGATGAAGTGACTTCTAAGCGGCCCTATAGCGTGATCTCTCCTTCAAGTGGGATGTTCGTGTACAAACCCTCTACATTTAACAGGGCTCAACAATAAGGATTGCGAAATTGTCAAGGGCAAGTAAAATACCACGTTGGCCTAATAAGTCTAGTAACACACTTGCCGTATCAGGAAAGTGGTAAAAAAGAATTTAACACCAATTTTTTTCTGCAGCTGATGATGGAAGTAGCTACGACATGAGCTATCTTGCTTCCTTGTCATCTCTGATGAGAGCTGCACATGTGCATTACGGATAAAGCACTTGCGAGACAACGGCACTGGGTAAAGACAAAGTTTAGCGAGCATTTTAATTATCCTGAAAACAGGAGTTCAGTTGGGAGAGTTTTTGGCAGAGTTTTTGTGTAGTAAAAGTAACAGCTTTATGTAAAGCCAATGATCTGCATTATTTTGCTTTTTATATGTTGGCCTAACAATAACCCAGACGTTTGTCTTACACTGTAGTATTAAACTGACATTTGGATTGCAGCATAATCCCGATGGCTTTCCATAATCTGACTCAAACTGACTCAAAAGAGAAAAAGCAGAGAAGTCAGATTAAGGAGGAACTTGATAAAAAGGACTGTGGAGGATCAAAGTATTGATTGAAGACCAATGAAAAGTAACATACATGACATAACTGTCTGAATATCATGTGCAGGAAAAGGTCATTATAGTGCAAAGGTGTGAATTAAATGTCAAAGAAAACAAAATATAGAGTATTTTTTGGGACAGAAATGTAAAGACAGAGTGTAGATGAGCAATCCAATAATACATGTATGATGACAGAGTATTCATAAGAAATGAGGAGCATAAATAACCTGATTGGTAGTGTCAAACTCAGCCTTGGAAATGGCCTCATCTATGGCCTCCTCTGCCACCCGCAAGGCCACAGAGAGTGTCTCTGCCATGCTGTGCTCTGAACACAAAGAAACACAATAATGACTTGTATTGTCGTCACTTGAATGACCCATGCAACAGAATCAAAATCAAAGCAGAAACACAAGGGGAAGTAATTACATCCTTTTCATTTTAATTCTGTTTTCAAGCCGTGTGTTACTAATCTGTTTTCACTACAGACAGAGACGTGACCATCAGGCTGCCGCAGCTTCTCATTCATGTTTGCAGTCACTTATCCTGTTAGTGCAGTGAACTGAGAGAGTGAGGAGAAGTGAGGGCAGGGCAGGACAGCGAACGAGAGCAGAGATGACTGAAAACATGGCTGTTTGAGATGCCAAAAGACCGCAACAAGAATGGAGATCAAAATCCATCTCTGCACTGTTTTATCTGCTGTATAGCATTAGATTCATGACAGCTGGGAATAAATATGAGTTTATGGATTTATGAGGGGATTACAATGATGCAAAAATAACCTTGAACTGGATAATGTGGCCACGGAGGGCCAGTTGCTGCGACTTTCTTATGGAGATTGAATTAAGCACTCACTGTTACGAGGCTGAATTACCAACTGGGCAACTAGGGCAACTTCCCCAGGGCCCTAAAGATGACAGGTTGACTGATATTAGTTTAAATAAACTGACCCATGACAACTCCTGAATTTATACCTCAGTTTTGAAGCCCTGTGTCTTTGGTCTGAATCAGGGACTAATTTTGTTACAAAGCTGCATAATTGCCTAGAGTTGGTTCGTGTTCTCACAGCAGCATTTACAAGCAGACCAGACCAAATGCCTGTGTGAGAAAGCTACTCCTGATTGGTCAGAATTTCCATGTGGGAAAAATCCAGGAAGTAAACAAAACATTAAAGAAGAGTACACTTACAAGATAAATGCGACACTGTCTAATGTCACAGTGGAGGGACAACTACGCAGGTTGATTTTAGCGCTGGTCACCGTGGACTATATTGCTGTCATTGTTCATTTTAGGCGAACCATACAGTTTGAAAACGAGGCGCGGCTCCAACTAAAAAACTAGAAAACAATGTGTTGATGCACTGGATGTGCTGAATGTGCATATTAAGGCAGTAAAGGAGGAGGAGCACATTAACAATCCTCCAGGACTGTAACATGCTCATGTTTAACCCAAACAATGTGTCATGTGACTGCAGTTGGTTTGGATCAAGGACGTTCTGTTGTCTCATTTAGCCCCATGTTAGCAAACGCCTTTCTAAGACACCTTGAATCTTTAAAATTCACAGTTGGGGTATTTACTGACTTATTTTATGTCGTAGAACAAAACATGAATGTCTCTTAAGCTTGTGCTAACCAAAGACCTAGTTTCAGGCATCTAACAAAAAACCTATTCAAAAAACGTCAAGACAAGGGCACTGGTAGTGCTAAAATGCTAACTCATTTCCAGGTTTTAGGACTCATTCCTGCGCCACTCTATGCACAGCTCTTTATTTGACCTGGGGTCCCTTCGAGAGTTAATCTGGCTGTTGTACTTAAGAGTATTAGCTGTACCACTTCAGTACACAAATAGGCCTACTACAACTATAACCAGTACCATTGATAGAGCTACAACTACTGCTTTTAGTGATACAGTATATGAAATGCTACCAGGGTACTGCTTCTGCACACCAGCTTCTGAGTGGAGCTACAAGTATGATTACCTCTCTTGCTACAGTATTATTACTACAAGGTACTTTAATGGGCTCAAGCACTGCTGTCACAATTGCTGCCATCAATGGTACAGTACCACTTACATGTGATACAGTGTATGTAATGCACAAAACCTGAGTTTCACATGCAGAGAAAGCCTGTTAGACAAGGATAAAGTTCTTTGTTGTGCTATTAGATGCACAATTTAATTTAAATGTCGGATATATACATGTTATCTGAATATGCAGAGGTATATAGGACTGTGTTAAACCTGAGGTTCTTCTGGTTTTGGTTACATGTTACAAGATGTCTTGCAGGAATGAAAATTGCAAAATTGTATTAATTACAAAAACAAATGTACAAAATGCTTCACATGAATTAGCATACAAAATCATTATTAAAACATGTCTGCACCTTCAGTTTGTCTGTAGAAGGTTGAGTCGCTCCCACAGACGCTGCCCTCATTGCAGATACTATCCTCGTAGGCGCTGCCCTCTGCACACACACAAACACACACCGACAGAGAAAGATGTTTAAATGTTCATAAAAAGACAGACACAGTAGATTCACATGGGATCTAGATCAGTGTTGTTTTAATCACATGGGACATTATGTAAAAAAGATGAATTAATAAATACAAAAAGCTAATTATGCTTCTTCTGTTTCATTTGGTCATTCATTTTTAGTGTCATGGATGTAGCATATGGCATCAATTTAATATCTCAACCATCAACATTATGTTGTCTCTAATAACAGAAAAATGCCAGTAATGATAATTACTTTGCATAAGTCATTCATGCAGAAATCTGAAATGAATTGCCCCTAATGAGAATTTTATTTTTCCCTCAATAGAGCCCAAGTATTTTATGTGTTTCCCCTTCAACACTGCAATATATCTATTTTTACATAAATTGGGGTGGAAGATCCATGGGGTTTATTCCTCAATTGCCTTCACTCTACTTAGGAGAAATTAGCTGACTTATCCCCTGCGTTGGGTACAGAATTCTAACAGGCTCTCTAATCTATATTTTATGGATTTTGTGAGTGCTGGAGAGATGATTCCCACTGATGACAATATTTGGATTAGTTGTTACAGAAGGTAATCTTCTGAATCATACATTAAACGCCTTTCTGTCTCTGATTTTTGGACAACTGAGTCTTCTTAAGAGGAAGGATTAAACACTTCCCATCTGCACTGAGTGGCGTTTGTGCAATTAGAGAATGTTGGGTTTACTCGAAGGGGATCTAAGTTTAATACAGCCTGGCATACTGCATACTCTGCACAAAGTCAAACATGTTTTTAGTGATTCTGTCTGTAATAATTAAGGAAAAGATCTCAAGGCACAGCTTGGGGGGGGGGTGATGTCCAGTTTGGTGAACTCAGAATTTCATCTCTGCTCTTTGCAGATGATGTGGTTTTGTTGGCGCCATCACACCACACCATGACCTCCACCATGACCTCAAGTGATTTGAAGCCAAGTGTGTAGCGGCCAGGGTGAGAGTCAGTGCCTCCAAGTCTGAGACCATGGGTCCCTGCTGGAAAATGCTGGATTGCACCTTCTGGGTTGGGCAAGAGTTGCTGCCTCAAGTGAAGGAGTTCAAGTATCTCGGGGTCTTGCTCATGTGTGAGATGGATCAGCTGTTAAGTGAAGTGTCAGTACTGATGCAGGTGTTGCACTGGACCAATGTGGTGAAGACAGAGCTGAGCCATAAAGCAAAGCTCTCCATTTACTGGTTCATATACATCCCAACCCTCACCTATGGTCATGAGCTCTGGGTAGTGACCGAAAGACTGAGATCGCAGATACAAGCTTCTGAAGTGAGTTTCCTCTGTAGGGTGGCTGGGCTCAGCCTCAGAGATAAGGTGAGGGGTTCAGAAACCTGGTCAAAAAGGGGCCAGTTGAGGTTGTTCAGGCATCTGATGAGGATGCATCTTGTTAGAGGCAGGAAACACCAGAGCAGACCCAGGACATGCTGGAGGGATGATATATCTCATCTGGCCTGGGAACGACTCAGGATCCCCTAAGAGGAACTGTAAAGTGTCACTGGGTAGAGGGAATTCCGGAATACCCTGCTTAGCCTGCTGTCCCCTGGTACCCGGCCCCAGATAAGCAGATGAAATTGGATGAATGGAAAACCTGGCAGCCATTCATCACTCATGCTGGATAATACATTGTCATACTTTTGTGTACTTATATAATTATTGATCTATGCTTTCTATTAGAAATAAAGCATCTAAAAAAAGCTCAGATGTATTCTAAGTTTTGAAAATTAGCAATGCCTATATTATCACTGAGTTGTTTGACTTTATGATCTATGGATACATTGCTGCTTTTTTCTTTTTTACTGTGTCTTGTACAGTGAACTTGAGTGCTTTGAAAGGCACCTATTAATAAAATGCATTATTATTATCGTTATCATTATTACTTTTAATGCAAGAAGTGTCCTGTAAGCCGATGAGGGCTGGGCACCTTTGGGTTTATGATACTTGAATACAATATTTTCACTCCTTCAAAATCTTGCATGTAGTTTGTAGGTGGATTTTTTTTTAATGTTTTAGTAGCAAAAGTGAACTAATTGACTGACAAATATGAGACATTTCTCCCTCACACTTTTATTTCCTTCGTTGCTTTTGGGTATTTCTGGTCAATTCCATTTGTATTTTATTTCATTTCATCTAATTCATCAATTTTATTGTTTTTAACCGCAATGCTAATGCTTTTCTTTGCCATTTAAAAAACTTTGAAAATTCACCCCCAAACAACAATATGTGACTATAAACGGAATTAACATAATATGAAAATGCCCAAGCTGAAGACATATCTGTGCTGTGAATAACTGAAAACTTCATAAAAAAGATCCTCACCTTTTAAAATATAAGAGTTTGAGATTTTAACTACATGACTTGATTTTAGAGAGTTGGTGACGGAGCAGCAGAGAGTTCAGTCACCCTGCAGATAGTTTCTCCTTCCAACTCTGAGCCCTGAGCTCTTTTCACATCATGTAAACATTCATGCAACAATGCAGCCATTTGTGGTTATATAAGTGTATTAGAGTGGCCTCGCGTGTGGTATTACCAGGCGACCTGATCTGTGGCGCCGGTTCAGAGGTACAGTAGAGTACACGGGGTCACTTCCAATCATTTTAAGGGACAAAGAGAGGACTTACACCGAGTGGTATGAAGTGTAGATTATTTTGTAAATGCAGAGAGCACTCTGCTTTGTATTACTAAAAAAAAAAAACTTCAGGCAAGCATGAGAATCACTGATGACAGATATCCTGTAAATTCGGACAAAATGACGTATGTTAGGGACTGCAGCATGGACTTTGTTTCCGTTTCCCCCAGCATTTGTGTGTGTGTGTGTGTGTGTGTGAGTGAGAGAGAGAGTGAGTGCACGCAGACATCTGTGTTGTAACATCTAATGAGTCAGGACACATTTGGCCGCAGCAGGGACATGAAAAAGACTCATGACCCACACAGTTTCCTCCATAACAGCAGCTAAAAGGTCACAGTGACCCTGGAGGCACCACAAGACCCTCGGGAGGGTGAACTGACAGTTCACTGCTATATATATATATATATATATATATATATGAGTGTATGTCACTGCATTATCTTAATACATAATAAACATAATACTAATATGATGTACATCAAGAATGTACACTTTCTAGGTTGATTTTTGAAAATGATTCACATATTTTTAAAAATACAAACACAATCTCATGGAGATCATCAAGAGCATGACAACATGTGATGTCTAATATCACAATGTCAGCCCTACAACACACTCTATATTGTAAATCTTTGTAACGCCTAATGTGCAACAATCTCTGCCGGACTTATACACACTCAATTGTACAGTAAAACATTAACTCAGTACAGTAACCCTCTCATGTAATCAATCTACCTTTTATCACGGTAATTAGTATCTAGCTACTAAAATGTTGAGGCAGAGGGTACCGTCAGCAAATACTTTGTTGGGCACAGGGAAACAGAGATCTGTGTGGCTACATTAGACCCTAAAAAGAGGGTGGATCATGGGGAGTACCACCAGTTGGTCCAGGAGGTGCCTAGAGCACAGAAACGCGAGGCTCCACCAGCTGCTTAAACAATTTCTATGTGATTAGGGCCAACTTCTTCTCAGTGCGAAGCCCCTAAATTTTTTATTTTGTGTGACAAGATAATAATCTTGCAGGAACAAGTTATTATCTTGTGGGAACAGATTTCTATCTTTTGCAGACAAGAAAATAACTTGTCGTCACAAAATAATGAACTTGTGCAGAAAAAAAAACTTTGGGGAATTTAGGAGCTCTCACTACAGCTAATGACCAAAAACTAATGACGTTCCCATCAGCCTTAGCGGCATTGTAGCCTACTGTTTTGTGCAAATTACCAAATGTTAGCATGCTGTTACACTAAACTAAGTAGGTGAACATGGTCAGTACTATGTCTGCCAAACATCAGCATGTTAACGTTGCCATTGTGAGCATGTTGGCATGCAGATGTTACCATTTTGCTCAGTTTGCAGAGTTTCGCTAAGTTTGAGTACAGCTTCACAGAGCTGCTAGCATGTTTGTAGACATTTGGGCTTGTGTTTCTCTGTCTCTCTGTGCTGTTGATGCAAGTTTATTTTATCTAAATAAAAAATAAAGGAGGAAATGGTTAAAGAATAAGTTCACTGAGAGTTTCATTAATACCAAACAAAATATTTATTTATATATTTAGCTTCTTTCCAAAAACTGTGGCACTACTGAATTCAGACATCTCCAGTCTGACAAGACTGATGAGTTGTCATCAATGAAGTACACGCAATATTTACTTTCATGTCACCCAGAGCTACTGATGATTGGCAGTATTTCTATTGCAACCACACGTCATTTAACACCCCAAAACACATCACTCTGTTTCTGTCACACTGCATCTTCACTGAACTTTTGCTGCTGCTTCTGCATCCTCACTGGTTGTATTTTTATCATATCAGTTTATCATTTTTGCAATTTTGTCGTCAAATGCCTGAATTTCTACACTGCATGTACAATAGGCATCAAGTAATGCTGACTGTACTGTGTTCTCCTCCTCAGAGTCACTTCGTTATTTAGCTTTACTCTTTAGAGGAAGACATCTCTGAGTACTGTTGCTGGGTTGTGGCAGTGTGTCTTGAGGGGGAAATGTTTCGCTGCGACACAAAGCTCTCACAAGATGATGCCTCGACCCACAGCTATTAGTCCCCAAATGTCAGCTCTATTAATTCTGATGCTATTCATGCAGGTCGCACTGTTTCTTATGCAAAGTAACATCAGCAGAGCTTTCCATGAGTCAGACTATGCAGATGCAGATTTGGCAGCTGAGTAAACACTGTTGAATTTCCAGTGCAGGTCAGTCATAAACAAATTAAAATGTATGATACGGTGTGTGTGCGCGCAGAATGAAAACAGTAAGCCAGAACGAGACGCTGAGCGGTAGCCCGATGCCAGCCCACATCAGTCCTCCTCCCACAGGGGTCACAGCTCTGCATCATCTGCAGCCAGTGACCTCTCCTCCACAAAACACTCATAATTCTCTAAATCTCTTGTCTGTTAAATCAGATCAGAGACTCTGAAGTAATGGTCCAGAGATGCACTCCTCCGCTTGTACCGCTCTGTCCCATACATGCTGTAGCATATGCTGCTGAATGAACAGTCCTATTCAAAGCACTGTATAGTACTACACATACATTTTCAACACAGCATGGCTGGCTCCAGTAAAGCTTCTTATCTCCCTGTGTGTGCTACGTGTTTCACATGAAGAAGTGCAGGACTGCTTAAAGAAATACACCACTCTAAAGCATGGGCGGATTATGAGACAAGAGGCCCCTGAGGACAGATATGCAAAGGGCCCTGCACCTCTCCTACACAGGGGCAATACACACAGACTGTGGTGGTTTTGTGTCTTTTTGTAGTCATTTGGGTCAATTTAAGAGTAATTATGTGTTTTTGAGGTAATTTTGTGTCACTTTTTTCGTATTTTTGCAGTTCCTTTGCATCTCTTTATGTTTTTGTGTCTCTTTATGATCATTTTAAGTTTCTTCCAGGTCGGTACTAGTTAATTTAACATCTGACATTTTGTCAGAGATCCCCTGACACTTTGGGCACCTGGGTTTTTTATATATATATATATATATATATATATATATACATACACACACACTTTATTAATCCCCGAGGGGAAATTCAATTTTTCACTCTGTTTGTCAATTACACACAGGTCTGAACACACACACACAAACTGGACCTATACACGCACTAAGTGGAGAGATGTCAGAGTGGGCTGCCCATGACAGGAGCTGTGCCTGTGCCTGTTTAGTAATCTATCCATGTTCTGAGGTGATAAGGTGTTGGTATCGTAAGAAAACATTTTAATACTGACTGAAATAACAGAGCAAGAAATCAGCTGTATGTTTTTCATTAATCAAAATACTAAAACCTATTCTTACTGTCACTGTTAAAATACAAACAGGTTTAAACTGAAAGCTCCAGAGGGGAAAAAAATAAAAATAAAAATTTGTAAGTAAATGGAAATTATTATATTGCTAAAGATTATTTCCAAGGGAAAAGAATAACTTTAGTGGGGCTGCCCCCTAATAGTCGACCTAACGTTAGTCTACCACAAAGGTCATTTGTCGGCAAGATTTCATTGGTTACTCAGTCTCAGAAAAAAAAAAAAAAAAATTCTATTAGGAGCTGTGTCTTGTCTAAACAAATCAAAACCTATATGACTGGAGCTTGAGGGACTTTAATTTGAAAGGACAGACACAGGAAGAGGCCACACTCAGCAGTCAGGCAGGAGCTGACAGCTGACAGATATCTTTCCCGTCTTCTGTAAATATTCCGTCTGATAAACACGGAAAAGTTGATCATGTTAATGCAGGACTATCCAGAGCTTTACATCTGTCCCACTGTGACAGCAGGCCTACACACTTATAAACAGCACCTGGAAGATGGTCAGCTCTGCACTCAGGATTTCAGGTAAATAGGCGATACAGTGCTTGTGAAGGTTGCTAAGCAACCCACTCTCATGTTTTCCAGGGGGTTAAAGACACGGTATGTGTCCATTTTTGTGAAATTATGCCATAACTAACACGAGTTATGGCCAAAAAGATCAGATCAGTGACCTTGTCCTTTGACCAGCTAAACAATCATTTCATCACTGATTCCAATTGTGCCAAATGTGTTTCCTCCTGTTGTGCCTGAGATATTGCGCTCATGAAAATGCAATGTATGGATGGACAGCCCTAAAAAAAAAATGCCTCTGGCTACGGCTGTCGCTGGCAGGAAAGCACAAAAAAAGTTTTTGTAACAGCACCAGTGCAGTTTACATAAGCATCGACCACTTGTACACACACTAACCCTTATATACTGTCTAATAAAACCCACATACAACAGCAGTGAGTCCCTGATGCCCTGCTGAATAATAATATGGAGGAAGCAAACAAACATTAAAAAAAGAAAAAAAAAACTTGGAGTCTGGCAGAAGCAACAGTAATCTGCTGAAGTTATGTGAGATGAAAGCCAAGCAAGAGCCTAATCCTGTTTCACTCTCTTCCCAACTTGCTGTTCCACACTGCTTTCAGATATTAAATGCACAGAAATATACGCACAAAATAAAAAACTGGCAAATATTGTGTATGCGTTTACATCCAAACATATCTCCTTATAGAAACACAGCAAAATAGATTCTCTCTGCAGTAATTTGTTTACTGCTTTCAGTATGGGATTAGGTTTGTATAAAAAGATCATCAGTCATGTTCAGGATTTAGACCTTTTCAAATGTTATATTTACCCAAAAGGTGTCACATAAGAAAAGTTTGTTGTTTGTTTGCTTTAGGGCCTGATTAGTAGGGTATTTTTGAACCAAATACTGATCTTAGTATTTGAGAATTTAAAAAATCTGATAATGATACCAATCAGTTGATATATATAGTTTTTTTCACATGAGCATAAACGCTTTTTGAATAAGTATCCCTTAAAATTGTCTAAGATAAAATATTCGGTTTTGCAATGTCTTGGTACTTACTGGCTGAAATGTATACTGGTAATAAGCCAATAGGCAGTCAGCCAATTTTGGTGAATTTATTGGGAGATCTCTGGGAGGGGGTCTGGACTGGATTTCTGCATTTAGTGTATTCTTTGTGCCCCTGGGCTGATTGTAATAAATTAGTTTCTTCCGAGTGCAGGTTATCTGTAAATGTCAATTGACCATCAAAAATACAGGTGTGATCCACAACACCAATGAACAGGTGGTTTACCAGTAAGCTCTGAAAGCGCGCTGTGCTCCGCCAGGTGCTTCCTGTAAAGAGTCTTCAGCACTTTGGCACTGCCGAACCTCTTGAAGCGCGTCTTTACATTAGTGTAGAACCACTCCAGGGACTGCGTCTTCAACAGCCTGAGAGAGACACACAAACAGAGCTGCTGTTTAAAACATCATCAACATGCATCCCATTCTGATCACTTGTCAATATGTTTGATTACAGCACACTGAATGAATTAAACTGACATTTATTAGTGATATTATATGCTGATGATACCGTTATGGGTATTAACTGTTGTAACTGGTCTCCAATTCTTTTCCAACTACCATTCGTAAGGCTAATACCAGATGATAAACAGTGCAGGAATATTTCCTTATGCCACATACATACAGAACTAGTATTACCTGGAAACCTCATCTGATTTAGAAATTATTCCCCTCACATCTGAATTTCATGTGGCACATTTACAGTGATGCCAGTGATGGACAGTGTAACCATTCTTTAAAAAACAACAACATATGGGTAAAACAAACAATTGATTCTGCCACACACTGTTACATCATCCATCATATCTTTCGAGATTTTTCTCTGATGGATTTGAGCCTCTTTTTTCAGCATTCACATCTGCATGCTGTGTAGCCAGATGATTCTCCTGCACCAATAAATGCTGTCAGAACTTTTATTTATAAAAACCAATGCAGCCTCTATATTTCTCACCTGGGAATGTAACAGAAACCAGGCATGGAGAAAACAAAAAAACCTTTGACCCCAAATCACAGAGATGTCTATTTGTACAAGACTAATATTATCACATGACCTCAAGTGTTTGACAGCTTTTTACTTGATAAATTACAGACATGGCAGATTTGCATGGGATTAAGATCACAGATGGCCTCTGGAATTATTAGAATTTACTAGATGTCCCAAGGTAATACTAGGCCTGTGGGAATAGGACTTTAGAGTTGCAGGATATGCAGCATAAGTCAGTGTTAACTATATAAAAAGTTTGGCTGGGAGAGAGTAGTAAAACAGAGGTAATAAAATACAGTTAATGTCCCACACCCTGACAAACTACAACCCTGTCTCCTAAATATACATTATATACTACTAATGTACAGCATTAAATATGTTTACAAAGAAACACCGCTCAACATCAATTAGATTTTGTAACGCTTAAAGTCAGCTCTCAAAGATGCGAAAAATATCCATTGTGACTGCTTTTAAACTGATTGTTCATACTTTATTTTTAAGCTTTGTTGATGCATTTTGACTGGATTTTGTTTCTACTTTTTACTGCATTTAACTGGCACAGAGAGAGTGGAAAGTTGTCCTATAGTCTGATTATGTTGTCTGTATTTATTGCTGGGACAATGTTTTTATTCTGTCCTGTTGAAAAAGAGATTTTACTCACAATGACTTTACACGCTTGAATAAAGGAAATAAATGTGAGAGTAGAATGTAGTGTGAGATGGATCAGCAGTTTGGCGCAGCATCTGCAGTGATGCGGGTGCTGCGCCAGACCGTTGTGGTGAAGAGAGAGCTCAGCTGGAAGGCGAAGCTTTCGATTTAATGATTCATCTATGTCCCAACCCTCACCTACGGTCATGAGCTTTGGACAGCGACCAAAAGAATGAGATCGCAGATACAAGCAGCCGAAATGGGTTTCCTCAGAAAGGTGGCTGGGCTCAGCCTTAGAGATAGGGTAAGGAGCTCGGACATCTGGAGGGAGCTCAGAGTAGAGCTGCTGATCCTTTGCATCGAAAGGGGCCAGTAAAGGTGGTTCGGGCATCTGATCAGGATGCCTCCTGGGCGCTTCCCGTTAGAGGTATTATGGGCATGTCCCACTGGTAGGAGCCCCGGGGCAGACCCAGAACATGCTGGAGGGATTACATATCTCATCTGGCCTGGGAACACCTTGGGGTCCCCCAGGAGGAGCTGGAAAGCATTGCTATGGAGAGGGACGTCTGGGGTGCTTTGCTTGTACTGCTGACCCTGCGACCCGGCCCTGGATAAGCGGATGAAAATGGATAGATAGATGGATGAAAAGGAAAATGAAAAGTTTCCAAATGCTCACGCATACTGAGCACTGTATGACTTATCAGATAATATCTGCCACATGTGCATCTATAACCAATCAAAGGTAAATATCAGTGCACATTGACAAATTGATCCATAGTCAAGGTCTGCATATTCCTCTGGATGCTGCATGGACTGAAACATGGTTACAAAGCTGCCCTCTGCACAGTTGGTTCACGTCCACTCTGAGGCTAACGGACACATTGGAGCTGCTTTGTAAAGCCTGTCGACAGGAAACTAGACTAACAGGGAAATCAAAACTCACCTGGAAGAAAACATGAATGCTTTTAGTCCTGTTTAGAGCATTGGGCAGCGGTGCACTTCAGCCACTAGTGGCCGAAATTAGTATTACAATAAATACGATCCTCACAACAACTTTGTTTTTACCCGTCAAACTTTTTCCCCCACTTATTTTCACAGATAAAAAAAAAAATTAAGGAAGTTTTTAAGATTATCTTGGCAACCCATTTTTCATTTATCCTTAAGTCATAAACACAGGACAGAGAATAACCTAGATCAGACTAAGAAAATGGATCACCAGAATTTTTCTCACTTGCCTCTTAATGGCCTCAGTGGAAAATTAGCTTTCCAATATATTTAACGTCCTAAATATACTTTTTATGTCATCATCCCAGCATCTTACTAACAGTGGTGGGGTCCTACATAAAAACAGCTTTTTTTTCTGTCAAAGTTTGAACAGTTACTTCATGTTAGATATGTCTGTACGTGTTGTTGTCAGTGTACAAACATGTAAAAGAGGCTTTTGATGTAGATCTAATTTCTGTCCTTCTCATCTTCAAGACTCAATATTTAAGATTGAAAATGAACTGAGATATAATTGAATGTTTAGGACTGACAGCTGTGGGCTAATGCAGAGATATCCATGTCAGCATGTTTAATGAGTTACCATCTGTTCACTGTGCGGTTCAGTTGCTGTGTGACGGGAGCTGAGCGAGTGTGTGGACAGTAAGTGTGTGGACAGGAGGCGACAGAAAGTCTTCAAGTGTGAACCATCTTTAGGTGACTGTTGCAGTTCGTGGTGTCTCCTCATTCAGAGAGCCAGGTGGAGAAAAACTGTCAGTGTGATTTATCTACCAGCGCTCTTGTCAACACTGTCTAATTAAGAAAACCTGATGTCCTTATCATTAAGATGACAGCTGAGGTGGAAGTAAACAATTTTGGAGGAATTTTCTCCAACAAGTTACTTGACAGCTTTAAACATTTCCAAGAAAGTGATTATTTTTTAAGTACTAAACCATGAAGTTTAAGTTATGAAATGTTTGTCTGAGCTTCAGTGGTCTCGGGTGAATTTGAAAGTTTTAATTGCCCATATTCTGTCTGCCTTCATGTCCAATGCCTGCTGGGATAATTGCAGCCAGCCATGATCCAGAATAAACTGAGTGGGTATGGAAAATGGACTGACAGTATACAGTATTTGTAATGTACAGTACTGTACAATGCATATAATGAAGGATAAATTGTAACATCTTTACATGTTTTTAAGAAAAGCCATTCATTGCCAGCCGTCATTGGGTCATTCAGCAGAATGAGCAGTCAACTGGAACTTAAGACCAGAAGGCCTTAAGAAGCCACCCTTGGTTAGAGCCTTAGGAGGACTGCTTGGCTCAGAAGTTTTGCTGATGCATCTGGATCCTGGCAAGATTTGGGGAACAGGCTCTCCTGGGGTGTAGCAGGTTTGACCAAATACTGCTCTTCCTCTCTGGTAGCTTGAACAAGAGCTGAAGGAGTAGACTGGTTCCAGATCAGAATCTTCATTACCACCATCATAGCTGTTAGCAGATCCAGAGCTCCAGCTGTCCCCTACACAAGCAGTAGCTTAACCACCATAGCCGCCACTTGGAGCACTGCTGTCACACCCATACCGTTCCTCCCGAACACTACCATAGCCACCATCAAATGAATTACCTGCAGTCATGTTGATGCTGCTGTATCTGCCAGCCCCAGCACTGGAAATGGTATCATGTCGAGCAGGAGGACAATCAGTAGCTTTGTCGGACACTGAATTGGGTCCACTTGGTTGAGGGAAGCTGCTGCCTGAGTCAGAACTCATCCCCATTCCACTGAACCAATACCCAGAAGAAAATGGCGGCAGCATGAAGCTTGTGTCAGCACTGTTTGCACCATTTTGTTTCCCATAGGAACGGGGTCTGCCCATTGGTCTGACAGCCCATTATTCTGACAACCCACTGGTCAGACATCCCATTGTTCCGACCATATTAAACACATTGTTCCAAAGTCCCGTTGTTCTGAAATCATCATGATGCCCTGTGGTTAAGGTCTGGTTAGGTTTAGGCACAAAAACCACTTGGTTAGGGTCAGGAAAAGATCATGGTGTGGGTTAAAATGAAAAAGAAAGTGACAAACACATAAGCCGTGAGCCTGCTTCGCCTCAAGCCTTTCCCAGCTGACCCAGAGCCGGTCGCGGCGCACCATCAAGGCAGAAATATGCCCGGCGGGAGCCGTTCAGCACCGCAGAGAGCTCCCCACACAACCCGGAACCCAGAGTTAATAACAGGAGGTTATGGTGTTTCATTCTCTCCTCTCTATGACACTTGTATCTCGACCAGTAGCCTACTTCTGTTGCGTTTGCTGATCCTCTATGGTACACAAATACAGTATAGCCTAGTATATCAGAACAATGGGATGTCGGACCAATTACATGGAGCCATAGGAACACAGTCAATGCTCCAATTGCAGATCAAGTTCAGGATTTCTAACCGCCCCAAAAGACTGCTAACAGACCTGCAGATTTCAACAGAAGCATCTGTGGTGCTACATTTTTTTTTATTGTCAACAAATCAGATGTAACTATCAAGTAATTTATCTTAAGAAAAAGTAAGTGTTTGTAGCCAAACCCTGATATAGCTTGATCATGTGCCATAGACCCCAATTATTCACAACAAACAACAAATCACACCTCTGGACTGGGCTACATGTTCCTTAATTACCATGAACATGGGCACTGTAATTTATTCCGATTCAGTCAGATATACATCGTCCTGCTGCTGCTACTCACTATCTAATAACCAAACACGTATTAATCCATAGACAATTTCCGTAACTTTCCAAAACCAACAATCCAACAGCAGCTGAACTTCTCCATGAAGCTCTCGTCTTTATTCTTCGCAATTGCTTCTATTACTTACAGCGTCTCCCCCTCTCAATGACAAACTGCCCTCGGAAGTGGTTGGACAACACATTGTGCAAACTAGATCTTTACTATTGTACCCAAGTGGCAACCTCTAGGGCTGAAAAATGAAGCCAACGCAGAACTGCCTAAACTGCTATTCCTTAAATGGCCACTTGAGGCTGGCTCCAGAAGCAAGTCAAGTCCCACAGATCCCAGTGTTAAAGTGCCTACTTCACAGCAAAAGTAAACATGTTTACAGCCTGATACAATAAACTGTTTTGGTCTCTATAGCTAATCCTCCTGTTTATGACAACTGTACAGGGGGTGAATTTTTATATACATCGATCAACTGGGGTATAAAAACCACTGACAGATGAAGTGAACAACATCATCACAGATCATCTCGTTACAATGCACTGTTCTGCTTGGAAACCTTGGGTTCTGGTATTCACGTGGATGCCACTAACGCACCACCCATACAATTACCACTCAGACCAAGTACACCCGCAAATGCCAACAGCACTCTCTGATGGCAGTAGCCCTCCCCCTGCAGGAGAATGCAGCATGCGACACCGTAAAACTGCTCAAGAATGACCCAAGGAACGTGGCCTCCAAATTCCCCAAAATCCCAATCCGGGCATCTGTGACCTCTGTCATACCAGCACATTTCACAGATGTTCAATCAGGTTGGGATCTGGCAAGGTTGATGCCTTGAGCTCTTTGTAACATTCCTCGGGCTGTTCCTGAGGAGTGCTGTTGTCATGAAGGGAGGTATTTGGTCTGCAATAATGTTGTGGTAGATGATGCCTGTCAAATGGCATCAACATGCATGCCAGGACCCAAGGTTTCCCAGCAGAACATCAGACTCTAACAAGATGATCAGTGTTATCCACTTCACCTGTCATTATTTTTAATGCTTTGGCTGATCGGTGTAAGTCACCTGATCATACCCGAGGCTTACGAAACATATAGAATAACATTAATGTTACCCTTTAAACTCAAATGTCAGCTCTCGAAATGTCAGCTTTTCATGAGCATAAAAAAATCTTACATCACTACACATTTTCCAATTCATCCAATAGGTTGTGTCATGCTCACCAACTAAGGAAACCAGACAGTATTCTAAATCCACAAAGCAAACATGTCACCAAATTTCGACATGACACACCACAGCAATATGGAAATACAGGGAACCGTTTGAAATCTGAACCTCTGAATGGTGCATCAAAGTCTTTGGGTAAACTGAAATAGGCTGCTTTTAACACTTCAACACTAAGAAGAACATTTTGATGAACGAAAAAGAGAAAATTGTCCTTGTACATACATTTTTGTCGCTTCACACCTTCCAACACTGTAGCCTGGTGAGTCTCTTTCTCGCTGTCATGTTGTTTCAAGTATTTCAGCCAGTGGAAGACTTTATCCTGTTCTGTATCTTAGTGACTATGTTGTGAGTAATAAGTTCTAAATCCATCTCTCCAGCAGCAGAGTAAGACCTTAATAACCTTTGACGTCACCGTCAGCCTCTCATCCTTAACTTAGACTCATGAACACACACACACACAAACACACCATCTGAGTCACTTCCACCGCTGCCCGACCTTACCTGCTCTTCTGGCAGGCAGAGCAGAGCCAGGCTTTGTCCCGCTTGTTATAGACCCGGCAGGCCTTGCAGACGTTGTAGTGGCAGTCACGGCACTGGCGCTTGGGGTTGAGCAGGAAGGTGAAGGGCGAGCAGCAGCGGATGCAGCAGCGCTGGTTGAAGCAGCTCTGCCGTGACAGCAGGAGGCAGCGACTGCCCTCCTCGTCCAGCTCCTGCTTCAGTTCACTGTAGGGAAGAGGAGGAGGAGGGGAGAGAGAGGGGGATGTTGGAGGGAGGAAGACAGTGATACCAGGAGAGACAGAGAGAGAGCATGTGTGTTTACAAAACGGGGGGGGGGCAGAACATTTCTGTGTATGTGTGTGTGTGACAGGAGATATAGTTCTCTCTCTGAGTCAAGTAGGACGATTATCATAATGAGGACATGACATATACACACAGCTGGTCACACACTGATCCTCTGCCTCTCTTTAATGAAAATGGAGCACAAATTAAAGTGGTTTCATAAAGTCGGTCATTTTAATAATTCTCTAAACATCATTTTAAAAAAAGGCTAAAGCACTAATATCTCCCTTAATGTACATTATACAGTCACGGTGGTGATATGCCATCAGAGCTCTTACTAAAGGTGGAATTCTCCCTTATATAAATATCTTGATTGAATATTTAAACAGAGTATGTATCATTTCACATTCATTTAAAGGTCCGCCGCTGTGCTCACATAAAGGTTAAAGCAGAAGGCTGTGCTGAATAATACATCAGCGTGTTTTCCTCGACAGCAGCAGCAGCAGCAGCATTTCTGCCTATATGCAGTGTATTCTAAACATTTATTACTGCTGGAGAAAAACAGTCTCACCAACATGGTCCGTTTATGAGCTGATCTGGAGCTTTATGTGAGTGTTTGCCCAGATATATGGAATTATAGAGGATTAAATTTCCTTTTTTGTTTTAAGCATTTCACAGACTGCACTTCAGCGCTGTTTCATGAGGTGAGCTTAATCATGCTGGAATGGATGCAATGCACGTTTTTGGGGGCTTTTTGTTGGAAATGTCATATATAAAATAATTGTTTTGGGAGACGATTTGTGTGGTGCATAAATAAACAGTCTACTAGGATATAAAGGCCCTAAGACTTGTATCCTATTTCATTTGTAAAATGTTGAACTTTAACTTACTACTTTATTTACTATTTGTTCACTGTGGTACAACAACAGCTGGAAGAAGATCGGGGATGCAGCCTGAGCTATGGAACACACTACCTATAGATATCATAGAAGAAAGAAAGCTAATAACGTGTCTGTTCACTTTAGCCTTTAAGTAGCTCTAACTTCCTGATACAGGTCTGACACTGTTTCTTTTCACGCTTTTACTCTCCTTTCACGCTGCTGCAGCTCTTTTAAAATCTTACGTTATTTTATGATTTTTAGTTTTACAACTGCAACAATTTTATGAATCAGTTCTGTTTTATGTTCATTCAGTTATTCTGAAACACTCAGTGCTTCTTGTAAAGCACTTTGTCCTGCATTTCCTGTATAAAAGGTGCTATATGAATAAAGTTTATCATTATTTACATTATTATCTCTTATTACTTTTACTTGAGTAAATCTAAAATTAAAAAAGTAACACTAGACTAATACTAAAAGTTATAAGCGAGTACATCATTTTCTATATCTGTTCAACCAACTAAATTATCTATATCTGTACATGAAGTGGACGGAGTTTATGCCAGATGTGGGTGTGGTTTAAATTAAAAGTGGGTTTGGCCTAATCAGAGGTTGTTATTTTAACCCTGAAATTTATATGGATTGATCAGAGGTTGAAATATTTATTACCTATGAAAAAAGTGTTTAAATAACAGTCGCTAAATTAAGCTTCAGATCATTATTTGAATCACAAGAGTAACCAAAATGAGGATTTTCCTTTATCACGAGCACAGATATTGACACATTTTACTAGTATGATACTCATTCATTCATTAATTTTCCATAACCACTTGGGGGTCACGGGGTTGCTGGAGCCTAACCCAGCTGACATTGGGTGAGAGGCAGGGTACACCCTGGACAGGTCGCCAGACTATCACAGGGCTGACACATAGAGACAGACAACCATTCACGCTCACATTTCACACTTTCAGCAAATTTAGAGTCACCAGTTAACCTGCATGTCTTTGGACTGTGGGAGGAAGCTGGAGTACCTGGAGAAAATCCATGCTGACACGGGGAGAACATGCAAACTGTGCACAGAATGGCTCCCTCACCCTGGGTTGAATAAACTGTAATACACTATTAAAGTTGTTAAATTAAATCAATCATTTCTTATTTTCTTTGGTACTTTTTGTTATATACACATATGCAATGATGATAGTTGGGTAAGATGAATGCTGAAGTTATCCAATGTCAAGTCTCTGATCATGTGATGAGACGTTATGTGCACAACAGCATGCACAAGGGCCATGATAGTGTGCACTGGGACCCGTCGCAACTACCCTACATCACTGGAAAATTGGACTTTTTACTCAACTATATTTATTCAGCATCTTTAAGTACAGATTGAGTTTGTTTAATACAAAACATAATCAACTCCAGCTTTGCCAGCTGCAACATTACAGTGATGAACACATTAATTCATCACTTATTATAATGCAATAATGTATGCTTCCGAAATGGCTCATTCTGCATAATGTGTTCTTTTACTTTTTGTTCTTAAAGTTAATTTTAATGCCAATATGTTTATACTTTTACTTGTAACACATTATTCCTACACTGTATTACTGCTACTTTTACTTAAAAGAGAGATCTGAGTGCGTCGTCCATCACTGTCACACACAGCACATATCAAACAGATGCAAACACATCAAAATAAATTACAGAGGGAAAACAAAACGGACGGAGGCAGGAGAGAGACAAATGGAAACTGGTGTTAAGTAGCACAAGAAGGAAAGTGTCACAAAAAATCCATTATTTTCACATCAGGGCTGCAGGAGCATCGGCCATGACTGAATCATTTATAGGTGATTACTGCTAGAGACTGATGGAGTCTGACAACACGAGGACAGAGGCAGGAGGAAAGACGAGTCACTGTGGGTTTCAACGTTCATTTCATTTCAGTTTTAAAATGTCCACAACTCAAAATGTAAAGCCAAAATTCAGCTCCTCAATCCCGTTTTACCGAGCCTTTGTATAGACTGTATTTACTTGAGGGAATCTACTTCTACATAAGGTTGCCTTGAAGTGAACTGGTGAGAACTGAATGTGATTTAAGAAAAAAAAAGATGCTTGATATGTAGACAGAGAATGATACATAGAGAGAACTACATCACTAGGGTTGGGGGAAAAACTGATAAAGCTAACGTGATATTTTGCATAGCAATATTGAATTGATGCGCGGACGCCAAGTATCGATCTGTTATTTTATTTTATATATACATTCATTTTTGCAAATACACATTTTAATCCAACTTTTGGTACAAGAATCATAAAATCAGTTGCCTTTTCTGTCCACTAGATGGGGCTGATTGTGTTTTTCCTGGTGAGGTCAGCAGAGGTCTCAAAACAAAGCTGGGAGCAACGGAGAAAGAAATAAGAAATGCACTGTGGCCGTTTAAATCAAACGTCTAGACTTATTTTGAATTTTTTTCAACACAAAAGGAGTGAAGGACTTGATATGACACATGCGATTTGGAGGCAGTGTCATATGAGAATACTCTGGCAATACTACGAACATGAGGGCTCACCTCACACAACGCCATTCAGAGATAACATTAGCTTCTGACGGCCAAGCTAACGCTAAACCTGCTCTGCCGAAAAATCAACCAAAACTGGACACACTTAGCTTGACAAACTACCATCCAACTCTGAGAGAGCGAAGAAAATAACAAAGCCCATCACCCACTTCATGTGCAAAGATCTGCGTCCATACAGTGTTGTTGAAAACGAACATGCTAAAAACACTGGAACTCAGGTATGTGACTCCGTCCTGACATTCTTTCACCAGCACAGCCATACCCAAGCTCTACAGGGAAGTGAAGCATTTAGTCGAGGAATCTTTGAGTGCAGCAGGAAGGGTAGCATTAACTTGTGACTCCTGGGCTTCAAGGTCAGTGGATTCAGATGTGACTATAACTGCACATTATATCACAGAGGACTGATGACTGCTGTCTCACGTTCTCCTAACTAGAGCAGAAGACGAAAGTCACACCAGAGCAAACACTGCAGATCTCCTGCAAAACGCAGCACTAACATGGGTGTTGCCATTCAGTTAGCAGGATACCTGTGTGTGAAGTGTTTCACACACTTGCTTAATCTGGCCTTACAGAGGGTGTTAAATCTGCCAACAGTTCAGTTTGCCAGGTGCATACAGCATGTATGAGAAGTATTATGACGGTGTTGGTTAGTCTGTCTGCTTTGTATCACATTTTGCTTCAATAAAAATGATTAAAATCAAATGAACAGACTGAAAACTTTGTCGTATGAGGTAAAATTGATATTGATAAAGTTTTCCTTTGGGGAAATTTGCAGTTGGGAAAAGGTAATGAATCGCAATATACTGCCATATATCACAATACTCAGCATATTGCAATATCACAATTATATCGTATCGTGACCTAAGCATCGTGATAATATTGTATCGTGAGTCCTCCGGTGATTCCCACCCCTATAAATAACACTGTACGGGCTGTTGTCTTCATTATGATTTTCATTAACCTGCAGATTTTCTCCATCAATCAAATTAATTGTTTATCAATTGTCTATAAAATGTCAGAAAGTGGTGAATCATTTTCCTTACAACTTCCTAAAGCCCAAGTCAACATCTTAAAATATCCCAGTTTGTCCAAAACTGGTTTAAAATCCAAAGATATCTGGACAAAAAAGATACCTCCAGAAATAATCACTATGAGAGGTTTATCTGTGGACTCTGGACATATTTGGTTAACAACATGATTTGCACAACTGATTTGTTATCGAAACTGTCCCAGATTAAGTTCCTTTTGAAAGCCACGTTTCTTCAACATTGACACTAACATTTAGGTCACATTTTCCAAACTATAAAAATTTAACAGTGTCCCTCAGATGCCCGTCTGACAAGAGAGACGGCGGCCCTCTCACCACAGCAGCACACTCCATTACTGAAGCTCAGTGGACGGTATAAATAACCCGCGAGGCAGGCCACACACAGTTACACAAAGATACTCTCAGCAAGATGCAAGACAGTAGAGCAGCATGCAGGAATATACATGAACACAACAGTGTCCCTCACATGTGTAAACACGCCTCAGTGGGACAAAACTGCAGCTAAGAAGCAAACAGACATCTGTCACCTCTGTCTTTCATCTGAATACCTCAGAGACATGGAACATATATGTTGAGCAGTTCGCTATGTACAGTATCTGTAGTGTGGCTCTGTCCTCACGCACTCACGTCTAAAGCTGCTTTCTAGCTTCAGGCATGAAACGAGAACAAACGAGGAGAGACTTGAGCTCTGTCAGCTGCAATAATCCTCACAAAAAGTCTGTTTCTTGGCGATAAGATGATGTGACGTCTGCTAATGTGCGCTTGCAGTCGTATGACTCTGTTTATTTTTCTTGTGTTTACAGATTTTAACAGGGATCTGTGTCTTCCTCTTTTAGAAGGGAGATTGTCATCTTGTTTATTATACATGAAGAAAATACATGTGCTGCTTTTTAGCAGTAGAGCAGGGAAACTTGAGAGTGTGTTGTAACCTAGGACCAAAGTTAAATGCTCATGCTTAATAATAGCGGTAATAATACTGGTAAGTATAGTTTGAGTCACAACGTGAACTTTGCTGTAATGAAATAAATCACTTGCAGAGGATAAATGAGCTGGAATTGGATTATTTCAACGACTAGTGGCTAAAATTAGCTTTGGGCCAGACATCCACCCTTTGTATTTTGTTTTGTTATTAAGTGGGATTAAAATTACGTCAGGGGTTGACCCTTGCAAGGAAGTGTTTTTCTCCTAGTCTTTCAAGGATTCATTTGAATGATGCACAAATCCATAACATTGATGTATTTTCCATGTAGTTAAAGTGTTAAGGCAGGATTATGTGTAAAATATCATAAATAATATGTGAAATAAATATGACCCTGTAAAATATGCATAAGAATAAAATACAGAACCAATCCACTGGGAAGTTACTGAACTACTCATTAAAAAAAAATCTATTATTTTATCATTACTGGTTGGGTTGGATTGGAGCGGTGACGGTCATAAAAATGAGACAATGACAATAAAAATACTTTTGACAGGTAAAATCTTGAATAAAAATGCTTTAAAGGAGCAGTGTGTAGGATTTAGGGTGCGTTCTGAATCGCATACTTTTTCTTTTTACTTTCAGTAGGTACAGCAGCTGCCCTTAAACATATGTACATATGCACACAATCGGGACATACTACTGTCTCATAACATTACACCCTGAACTTTGACCCTCTTATTCATATACCTGTTACCATGGAGATAAAAACAAAATGCCAAGCTCGCTAGAGACAGAGATCAAACCAGACAGCTCTGATATTGTTAATTTGCAGTAAGTAATGACTGCATACATTGTAGAGTCTAACATATTATATTTGTGACAGTAAAATTACAGAGGATATACATTTCTCTGTCATTGTTATTTAACACTTCTGTTGTTGGTTATATTTATGATTGATTTATTCAATTAGATAATTAACATTCCTTTTATTACCAACCGACTGCCATCAGTCACCTGAATGCGCTGTCATCTATCACTTCAGCTTATGACAGTCGATGTGACATATCGTCTGCTGTGCAGAGGATTGTGGGTCAGAAAAGCCAGAGAAGCATGCTGGCTTGTGTACTGCAGTTAAGATGGAGTCACAGGGACTTCAACAAACTTTAAGCAATTCCTTAAGTCCAAGACCAAGATAATGAAAAAAAACTTAGATCATGAAGTAAACATTTTAAGTGGATTGCACTTGTATAGCGCCTTTCTAGTCTTCTGTCCACTCGAAGCGCTTTTTACACTACAAGTCACATTCACACACACATTTATACACTCGTGGCCGAGGCTACCAGGTGCCACCCGCTACTCAGTTTTTAACACACTTACGCACTGATGGAACAGCCATCGGGAGCAATTTAGGGTTCATTATCTTGCTCAAGGATCTATCGACTGAGGGAGACGTTAGAGGACGACCCGCTCTACCTAGGGAGCCACAGCTGCCCTAAGGAAACCTAAAGGACTGGAGGAGCCAGGAATCGAGCCACCAATCTTCTGATTAGTGGACAACCTGCTCTACCTTGTGAGCCACAGCCACCCTGGGGTAACCCTAAAGGGAAGACTTGTGTGCAGCCAATTTTATCTCAAGAAAACCTTAACTCAGCCTTTAAGGGAAACCTCAACATAAGGCTCTTTGTACAGCCAGCCCCAGATGTTTAGGAGGTTTTGAGCAGGAGCCAAACTATCCGCAGAGGTCTCTTCCTCTCCAAAATAAACAGAACTGGCAATTTAAAGTTTTTCAACACTGTTCAGCTCATCACAGATTGTGCTAATTACTGTGGCTGACGGGAAAACGTGAACAACTCTATCTAGAGTCAGTGTTTGGTTTGTCCATTCTGGGTTACTGTAGAAACATGGCTGTGCAACACTGAAGACTCCGCAGACGAGGACACGCTCCATGTGTAGATATAAACGGCTCATTCTAAGGGAACGAAAACATGTTCTGAATATTATATAGTCTACCGTTTCTAGATGCCTCTAAATCCTACACAGAAACTGAAATCCAATAAAACTCACTGTGAAAATAAAGATGAAATAATGAGGCTGGTTTATCCTGCTGTTTTTATTCACATCCTCATTTGCATATAAATAACTAAGATAAGCTAAATTACTAAGATTAATTACTTTATTTAAGACTGGTCATTTTGGATTTCCACAGAGTATTAACTGATGAGTAATAGAGATTAAAAAAAATTGCAGAGGATTCAGGAAACACACTAAACCACATCTCTTTCTGTCTCCTCATTTGTTTTCAGTGTTTCGCTGATGCTTTCACCTTCCTGTAACACTGAGCATAACTTCACTTCCACAGACTTCCTCCCTCAATCAGCCAGGATTAACATCCACGCTAAGGCTCTGCGTGTGTGTGTGTGAGTGTGAGTGAGTGCGCACTGCGGAGGTTCAGAGTGCCAAGCGGTGTGAGTGTTTGTGCTGTGTATGCTGTGTGTGGGCGGGTGGCGCTACAGAGAAACGAATGCCAACAATCCCCAGATCATCAGGTGCGGTGGCAGTGAACCGGCTCCCGTGGCTTTTTCCTGAGAACTTGTTATTCTGCTCAAAGACTTAACAAGATAAACACAGTCTGACATTTGTGCCACGTCACTATCTCCAACATTTTATAACTAACTCATACTCACAACACAGCCGGTCTGCACCTACATCCAGTTGATGCTTTCAGGAATATTATAAAATTCATACTGTATATACTGTGTACCGAGTTGCCAGTTCATTAGGAACACCTATCTGCAACTAACACAGTCTAATACAACAATAAACCCCACCTTTGTGAAGCTTATAAAGTTCAGATTGTGTTGACAAGGTTTTAGAGAGGTTTTAAATTCTGTAGACTGTTGTGCTGTTAAACTGAACTGTGTTAAACTGAGTATAATCAATACGTTTCTTGTCACATGAACCACAAAACAATAAAATTAAGAATAAAAATAAAGAGTAAAGTGTCAAAGAATATAAATGTTTTTATGCTCTATGCGTGTATTTGTTGTTTGTTTTTTACGCTATGTATAACCGTGTAATACTCAATATACACACATATACACTCATCGGCCACTTCATTAAGTACACCTATTCAACTGCTCATTAAAGCAAATAGCTAATCAGCCAATCATGTGGCAGCAGCTCAATGTATTTAGGAATGTAGACGTGGTCAAGATGACCTGGTGAAGTTCAAACCAAGCATCAGACTGGGGAAGAAAGAGAATTTAAGTGACTTTGAGCAGGGCATGGTTGTTGGTCTAAGTATTTCAGAAACTACGTATCTACTGGGATTTTCACGCACAACCATCTCTAGGGTTTACAGAGGATGGTCCGAGAAAGAGAAACTATCCAGTGAGCAGCAGTTCTCTGGGTGAAAATGCCTTGTTGATGCCAGAGGTCAGAGGAGAATGGCCAGACTGGTTCAAGGTGATAGAAAGGCAACAGTAACTCAAATAACCACTGGTTACAACCAAGGTCTGCAGAAGACCATCTCTGAATGAACAACACGTCCAACCTTGAAGCAGATGGGCTACAGCAGCAGAAGACCACACCAGGTGCCACTCCTATCAGCTAACAACAGGAAACTGAGGCTACGGTTCACACAGGCACGTTGCCTGGTCTGATGAGTCTCAGATCTGAGGAGACTTGATGCTCTCTGCAACTGGCCAAAATGTCAGCTAAGAATGTCAGATACTGGCAAAATCTTCTATCATGCAGCACTATTCTTGAATTCAGTTTGATCTCATTGATGAAAACAGGGTGGACAAAACATTAAAAGAAACAACTCTCTGTGTAACACACAGCAGTTTAACAGCGCCACAATCTACACAATCAACACCTCTCTAAAACAGTTTCCACAAGAACTGAACATTATAATCTTCACAAAGGCAGAATTTACTGCAGGACTGTTGTATTAGACTGCATTAGCTTTGGCTCAGTGTACATGATAAAGTGGAGACTGTGTGTGTGTGTATCTCACAGTTGGTTCATCAGAAACTGGATCCAACATGTGTGCGTGAGTGAAATCTTTGTAAATACATGCATGGAATTACTAATCTTTGCCTCATTTCAGAGATTATAAGAACTAATTACTGTTCTCTCTTCACAATTTTAAACAGGATTAAAATGGATTACTTGAAACCATGAAAACAGATTATAATAAATATGTATATGCAGTGATTCATATCGTCATTAGTTAAAATAACCCCATTAAATCATTAGATCTCATGTTTACTGCAGAGTTTAAAAACCTTTTCCCTGCCCAACACTCCCCCTGTTGGCAAGTTCATGAATCACGTCCTAAACTATGTCTTCTTTTCTTTAAAGACAGTATTACCATCTACCATTAACAGCAGCCTGGGGAACAAGGCAGGGCAGATTTTATCTATATCAGTTCAGTTACAGATGGGTGCGTTATATTTCCGTTATCTTTCACAGCCACCTTTACAAGATTGTGTCCAGTGATGCAAGATTCAGCCCAGATGAGCTCTGAGTCTACAATGACACTTCCTCTCCGCATGAGGAGAAGAAGAGAGGCCGCCTCATGTGCAACTGGAACCACAGGATGAGTACAATTCAACAGTGTGTTCGTCACTCATCTGTATTCCCTTCTAATCTTTAATTCCCCCGTCTATCACTCATCGCTGCTTGACATTCACAGAGGCTCCTGGATTTCATCTCGCAGGGTGTCAGACAAAAGAAATTGGAAAGCAGGACGCATGAAGTCACAGTCCTCTTAACGACGAGAGGAAGCTGTGCACAAGCTGCTCGACATGGGGGATTTACCTCTTAGATGCGATATCTGAAAATGGTACGTGGTCTCATGTGTCAGTGTACCTCTGCTGAAGAAGGGATGTGAATGTGTTTGACATCATTTAGCAGGTTCAATAAAAAATGTGCTGTCTTGGCCGCCTTCACAAATACAGCACAAGTCTAGTCATATCTCGTAAACAGTAAACAAGATTAGCTGTAAGTAAGCACCTTGCTCGCCACACTTGAAGTTAGAGGAAATAGAAAGCTCACCGCTTAATTGCTTTGGGTTATGTCACATGGAAATTTACACAGAAGCCTTCCAGTGACCCAAACTCGAGAGCTGAAGTTACACAGTGGAGGACAGTAAAGATACTGTACTTCATTATTTGTACTTTACTCCACTACATTTAAAAAGTACAAGTTGTATTTTTAATTCCACTATTTTATTTGACAGGTGTTGTTCAAGATTTCACATTTAAAAAAACATAGGATGAGCTTGTAACATACAACACACTACAAAAGGTGTACTGTGCAAGATTGTTAGTTACTGTCTGTAAATACACTCACCATTGAACGTGAAAAGTAATGTATAAACCCCCATTTAAGGAGGCAACACGGCTACGCTAGTCTGTGGCGGAGGTTTCTGTCAAGTGCTGTAAAGTTTAGTTAATTCAAAACACACCCAAAATTCTTAGAAAATTCTTACAATTGAGACATTTTCTTAGTATTTCCCCTTAATGTTAAGACTAGATCCTCGTGAAGATAAAAGTTATTCACGGAGCATCTTAGACCTTAAAAGAGCTCCTAAGGTGAAAAACCATTGGGAGCAGGGATGAGGACTTTTAAGAGGCTTAAGAATTAATTTAGCAGAGGAGAAAATAGCGGAAACTCAAAGAGGTCGGAAAAATATTCTCCAAACACTGGATGACAGTGAGTAGATGAAATGCAACAGATGAGATTGTGCAGGGATAATATGCGTTATTGATCTCATTAGGGATACACACACATTTCCCACCTAATGCTAACGCTTAGCTAACAGCAGAAACAACATGATCACAACACTAAGATATCTGGAAACTGGAAAAATGCAACAGTGCAGCAGTGATGCTTTGTGTCTAATTAAGTCCCAGTGTCCTCAAACGAGACAATAATAAAGTGCCAATGTCTTAAAAGGAGATGATAATAAAGTCCTAATGTCTTCAAATGAGTACCTCCAAATGAACAGTGTCTTTGCTTGTTAGTGTTGCTAAAATTGGTCAAATTTGTTGCCATATCAAACTACAAACATTATTAATCATAAATAAACAAGTTTCAACCATAAAATGTGATCAGGGTGTGGACCTTGTCCACTTTTGTGTCAGGACCAGCCGCAGACTTACTTGGCAGAGATGGCTGCCTTGTTGTTTTTACATGTGTTCTTACTACCACTAGATGGCACAACAAAGTGTCCACGAAAGAGGACAACAGGTCTAGGTTAAGCAGAATGAAATATAAGGTCATGTAAACCAAAAATGTGATGTCCTCATATGAGGACACAGGGTCTCAGGAAGATATTTGCGTTTTCCTATACTGTGTCTCTTGGATGCCTGCTGCGTTCAGTCTGGCACCTGGTCGCAACCTTTTATAAAGCCCAGACCTCACCTAAATGCCATGGGCGTATGCTCCCATAAACACCCCAAACACAGGCAATGACTGGGAGGGATTACTTCTGTATGAGACTGTACATTTTTTTTTTAGGAAAATCCTGCATAAAAATCTTCAAGATTAAACCAGTGGTTCTTGAAGTTTTGTGCTGTGGCCTTCAACAAAAAAAGCAGGTTCTGGTTATGGCCTCTGAGGCTGTTACTGCGAAGCCACTTCAACTTACCCAGGATATCTTTTCGTTATCTGGCTTGACTAACCCTAAGACTGGCCGTCTGGATAAGTGGTACTCCAAAATGTAACTGGTTCTTCATTGGCAAAGGATAAACGCCTTAAGTGTCATTGAGATCAGGCCAAAAGTTTTCAGTAACTGAACCAAAATCATGACAGAGGTAAATATTTGTGGACCAAGGAGGGAAAATGTATCCAAAATCTTTCTTGTGACCTTTCAGATGCACCGCTGGACAAACCTTCCCAACGGTAATTTGTTTACTTGTGTTTGTTTACTACCTTGCGGTCTTCTTCTGCCCTGCTTTTGTTGGCATATTACCATATTTACTGACTCTTTGCTGCCACCCATGGGTCAGTGGAGTCACATGAGACCACTGGCAGGGCTGTGTACCACATAACCCATGTGGGCGTGCACCTGCTGAGCAAAACAAGGACCAACTCATAGGAAAACAGCCTCATAGCACTAGAGGCCTACAACTCCACAGAATACCATTAAAATATGACTGATATTATTTTAGCGAGTTCATCAGTATTATTGAGAGCATTTGTCACGACAACAAATGCCACCTGATAAGAACTTGCACTCTAAGGACAGATAGGGCAGGAAACATTAAGCATTCCTCCGTTGGAAATCTTAAGGAAATTACAGACATTAAGTTTATCTAGCAGGTGTGGTCCAATTTGTTATCTTGTGATTGGCTTCCCTGATCATTGAGAGCCTTTTTGGTTGAGCTGTGCAGTGGAATAATGTTGTGGGAGGGAATGAAGCACGAGGAGCAAGGAAAAGAGTCACAAGCAAATGACACAAGCATGTTATTCTTAACCTCTGACAAAGAGACAAACCATTCCCCACTATTCTGTACCTCTCTGTGTCTCAGACTCAGCTCAAAGCCACCCAATTAGCATATTATTTTGTGTTTGTGATCACGCACATTGTTTTTGAACTCTGAAGGCTGGATAGGAGTTTTGAGGAAACTAGTCTGAGTGCAACAGGAAAGGGAGGTCACTTCCTGTCCAGTGTCGAGAAGCAGGATGGGGAACACCCAGAGACGTCTAAAATGCCTCGAATGCACACTGAGCCCCACACACTGTTAATGATTACTTCTTGGGCAATGTATTATATCATACAACTTTCAATATCTGACTTTCATTTATCTCGCTTTTGTAATAAGGTAAACGTTTGAATGCAGGGCTTTGACTTGTACCAGAGTATTTCCAGGCTGCGGTGTTGCTACGTGACCAGGTCAGAACTAACCTGAGGCGCTCCTCCTCCTTCTTGCGTAGCCTCATGTCCCTCTGCACCACCTGCAACACATGCTCCGCCTCGTTGTCCGTCAGCCCCGACAGATCTAACTTCCTGCCCATCGCTGACACACCTGTGGCTGTCACTCAACCCCTCGGACCAATCAGTCAGCTCCTTATTAACATCTGAAGAAGAAATATCTACATTAATGATGATGAAAAAAGATCCTGTAACTAATTATTGTGAGAAACTTTCTCAAAATGAGTTAGCATCTCAACATAATGAGAAATGCTCTCAAAATATTGACTTAATATCTCAAACAAATATCTGAAATGATACAGACTCATTCTTTTTGAGATACTGAGTCATTACTTTGAGATACTAAATCAATAATTATTTTGATATACCGGTACTCATTATTTTGACATATTACATTATATTGAGAAAGTTTCACATAATTTTAAGAAATTTTCTAATTATTTTTGAGACACTAAGTCATTATGTTAAGAATGCTTTTCATTATTTGAGAAAGTTTCATATTATTTTGAGAAACTAAATCATCATCATTTTGATAAGGTTTTACATTTATTTAAATAAGTTTGACATTATTTTGAGATAATCATTATTTGACAGGGGCGGCACGGTGGTGTGGTGGTTAGCACTCTCGCCTCACAGCAAGAGGGTTGCCAGTTCGATCCCGGGCGTGGGAGCCCTTCTGTGCGGAGTTTGCATGTTCTCCCCGTGTCAGCGTGGGTTCTCTCCGGGCACTCCGGCTTCCTCCCACAGTCCAAAGACATGCAGATTGGGGACTAGGTTAATTGGTGACTCTAAATTGTCCATAGGTGTGAATGTGAACATGAATGGTTGTTTGTCTCTATGTGTCAGCCCTGCGATAGACTGGCGACCTGTCCAGGGTGTACCCTACCTCTCGCCCGATGTAGCTGGGATAGGCTCCAGCCCCCCCGCGACCCTCAAGAGGATGAAGCGGTTAGAAGATGAATTATTTGACAAAGTTTCTCATTATTTTGAGATGCTAAGTCATTATTTGAGAAAGTTTTTACATTATTTAAAGTAAGTTTCACATTATTTTAAAGACCCTAACTCATTATTATGAGACACTAAGTCATTATTTTACAAAACTGACGTTATTTTAATAAAGTTTGGCATTATTTTAAGAAAGCAACTCATCATTTTGAGATACTTAATCATTATTTTGAGAAAGTTTCTCATTATTTTGAGGTACTAGGTCATTATTTTGAGAAAGTTTCTCATTATTTTGAAATACCAAGTCATTATTTGAGAAAGTTTTTACATTATTTTAAGACCCTAACTCATTACTACGAGACACTAAGTCATTATTTTACAAAACTTTGACATTATTTTAATAAAGTTTGACATTATTTTAAGACAGTAACTCATCATTTTGAGGTACTAAGTCATTATTTTGAGAAAGTTTCTCATCTTTTAAGAGCCTTCCTATAGTGACAAGTGACAGTGACATTAACCTGGCGTAACCTTTTTGTATTGATTGCTGTTTTCATCACTGCTGTAATTTTCAGGAACATTAAACTTTACTCTAACAACATTTATGACTGTATACCCTCAAGAGCCAGTTTATTAGGTACACCAAACCAAAACTAATGCAGTCTGATACAACAGTCCTGCAACAAATCACGAATAAATAAACACAAACAATAAGTGTTTGCATTACACAGAGAGGTGTTTCTGCTTCTCAGCTGTTTCTCACATCACTTTTAACTGTATTATTTGCATTTAACCTTGCAACCTCCACATATGTACCCTCCTGGTTGATATATAGAGAACAGCACTGTGTCCATAAGCAACTTAAACTCATTTTGGCGTCCTACAAGCCACTTACACAAGTAAATCTGGGGTTTTAACACCAAGCTGGATTTGGGTTTTCTGCATTAGCATTCCTGAGGAGGAAATCTCTCTCTGTCAGACATAAAGTTGAGGCCAACTTTTTTCTCTATGATTGAAGCCAACATGACAGCAGATCAGGGTGTCAGCAGTGGATCCCTGTGGATGTGGAGCTCAGCTGTGGAGAAGAGCTGTTTAAGAGTTCAAGCAATACTGTTTACTTTTTGCACTTTTTAAGGCATTAGATCTTGTGAACTATGATGTTAAATAAATATCAGAGTATCCATATTGAAGTAAATACCAAAATTAAAGGCGACTTTCCTCATGAGTTATCACACACTCAATATATAAGACAATATTTTAGTGATATTAATGATTTTTGAGCAGGCTGCTGACAAGTGTAAATATCATTTTTTAAAAGAGGTTTTGCACATTTTTTAGCCTACATCTTGCTTTAAAAGAGTCACACAACTTTAATAAAAACTCACCTATCTCCCAGTGTGTTGTCCTCTCTGTTGAATCTGACTGGTGCACCCTTACAGGCAACACAAAGGGATAACACACCTTCTCAGCCCGTTGACTCCTCGCGTGTTTTATGAGATGTCGCAAGTCTTTTTAAAAACCCCTCTCTATCAGTATAAAAGATTGAACAGAAGTTTCACCGCTGTGGATGTGAGCAGTGCAGCCGGTCCCGGTTTCTGAGAGAAAATCAGGATAAAGCCTGATCCGGATGGGGGGGGGGGGGTCTACTTCCAGTGTTTCCCTGCTGGAGCAAAGAATTAGGCGACATGGAAGTGATGAAAGAGTGTGTAAACAAGTGAGAGAAAAAAGGATTATAGCTTTCAGAGAGATTTCTGAGGGTAAACATACCTTGAATTTCGTGGGGACGTTTGTTAAATCTACGGAATAATTACACATCTCCATTTCCAGCCGTCACTGTATCACAATAACTTCCATAAACAACTGCTCACACTCCAAGTAGACTTATTAAAGATACTATTATAACTGCTGTATGAAACAGGACAAATGCTGCAGAGGTAGCGGTGTGTGCAGGAAGCTGGAGTCTGATTGGATAATGAGGAGCCGATGTGCAGGTGAAGACAGCAGGTAACTTACAGAGGCGGAAAACTCGCTGAGGGCAACTAGTGGACAGGTGGAGAATTACAGCCTGAATTACAGCCTGGCATACCAAGAGGGATGTCAGTAACAGAAATACAGTGGTGGACAGTGTTTAGTTCGTTACTCTAAAAATTAAATATACTACTCCATACCCATTGGTAGCTTTGTCACCTATGCCAATCCTCAGTGCCTATGTGCAGTTTCACATAGACTAACCACGTCAGTGAGTAGAAAAACGTGGGACAGACAGAATGACACACTGACAGTTTCCGTGATTATGTACAGCATACCATACCATGACTTAGTCATACCAAAAACTAGAAAGAAAAAACAACATTCAGCCACAGGGGGAGCCACAGTGATCGGTGGCATTTTAGCCATTTTTAAGCATTTTTCTGTTGTTATAGCGCCACCCAGTTGCCAATTAGAGTTAAATCTCTCCAGTCACCTTGAGGCGTCCTGTTCTACATATCTACCAAGTTTAGTAAAAATCGATATGGCAGTTAGGCCTAGATAAGAAATTAGCAACCCCATTTTGTTTGATTGGGTCAATAATGGAGGGGTCCCCTCAGATTATGTGTGGTCATATGCCTACAAAGTTGCGTGGTGATCGCTGAAACCCTTGAGATGTTATACACCTTTATGTGATGAGCCACGCCCTCCGCAATATTCATTGCCTTTAAGGTTAATTTGTTACACTACTCGTTATATTACTTTTCTGTTACACCCCATATAACTGCTGATTGCGTATCGTCCCAAAATTCAAACGCATACCTCTGTGTGAATGTCAAGGTAATCAACGGTAAGTGTAGCTAATGCTAGATAGCTTCTATTTACCTGGGGGCTTTCTGTTGCCTGTGACAGATATTTTCCCAATGCTCTGCCTGAAAGATGGAGAGTCATTCATGGAGCAACATTTCATCCACCACATATCCAGCAACAAGCTTCATTACTTCTTTGTAGCCTACAACTGTCCATGATTAAAATCAAGATTTGGTTGTTTAGCCAGTGCAGGGCTGCAGCCGACTCACCTTTGGTGGGATGTATTTCCTGGAGTTTCAAGTTGTTGTGCCATCGGTTGTAGTAGGTGTTTCAGAGTGAAGGTTGTGGGATGTGTTTTCCACAGTGGAAAGAGTTTTAGTCCGTCTACTTGCAGCAATAGTGTTCTTGTCATCTTTCCTACTGACATAATCAAAGTAATGGGAATATTTCCAGCCGCTAAGGTAATCATTTCCATCTAGTTTGCTGCTTTGTGGCGTGCTTGTGCAGCACAATTACTAAATGTGTCAGCTGATGTGACTGTCGAATTTCAAGTCAGTAGTGACGTGATAACAAATGTAACGAGTTGTTTGGTTTTGGAGTAACTGTGATATTAATACTGAAATTTATTCAGCAATTAGTTACACTACTTGTTATTGTAGTGTTGGGCAGTACTAATGTGTTACTAGTAACACACTATCCAACACTGGTGGTGGATCCATTTACTTTCTGAGATACCTTTATCTTGCTTTCAGACCTAGAGTTGTCTTGCTTTGGTCTTTATCAGGGACTAATTTTGTGACAAAGTTGTATAATTGCCTAGAGTTGGTTTGTATTCTCACGGCAGCATTTACAAGCGGACCAGATCAAATGCTGTGCGTGAAAGCTGCTCTTGATTGGTCAGAATTTCCATGCAGTAAAAAAAATCCAGGAAGTAAACAAAATGTTGAAGAGTACACTTGCAAGATAAATGTGACACTGTCTAATGTCACAATGGAGGGACAACTACGCAGGTTGATTTTAGCGCTGGTCATCGTGGACTATATTGCTTGTTGATATTGTTCATTTTAGTCAAACTATACAGTTTGAAAACGAGGCGCAGCTTCATAAAATGCCGCTTACACATTGATGTATCAGTATCAACAATCTAATAATGTCATGTCCACTACAAAATGTGGACCGTACAGAACGTACTGACAATGTTTTTAAATGAGAGTGAGTCAAGTTCCTGGTATTTTAGTTTTGGTAAAGAAGCTTGTTATTTTGTCTTTACACAGACTGCAGTGTAGCGGGAAGTGTTTTTCTCTCTCCACTTCTTTTTGATGACATAGTTCGTATTCTCCAGATTGACATGTTTGTCTGAGCTGACAAGTTTAGACAGTGAGAGTCACTCTATGAGTAATATCTTTCTCAGCAACTAACCTTCTGGCCAGGAAGACAGGCAGAGGCCGCAGGACTTGTTCTCTGCTCTAGAGAGCAGGCCATCTAACCATCCTCTCTATGGGCCCCCCACCCCACGGTCCCCAGTGCAACCGCGCTGCCTGCACTGTCTATATTTACGCCCTTGCTTACAGTCAAAAGAACTGTACATTTAAAGCAGTAAACTTCACAGGAAATTTAAAAAAAAATGTTGAAGCAGTAAAAGATGGTTTCCCATGCAAATATTATTCTGTGACAAAGAGGTAAACCAGCAGGATGGCTTGATGTGTTTGGTGTGTGTTTTCTTTCAGTTGTCTTGTCAGTGTGTGTGATGCTTCTCCCCCATTACCTTTCTATGGAACTGCTTTGTTATTGAACATGAGGTCAAATCACTGCCAATGTGCAGACCAATCATATAATGATCTCCATCCGACCACACACTCCGTTCACTGCTTTGTTACAACATCTATTATTTGTCTATTATTGGCCAACAACACAAACAAATCACCTTCAAGTACAAGTGGAAGCCACCAAGTGTAACACTGAAAATCCTCAGAGGGTTTAATGCATGTATGTATGTAATATTGTACATAAATATTGCAACATATTCTAAGTATTTATGATTTAATTTGTATGTTTAAACATTCACATTGAACCTGAATAAAAATGATTTAATATTTGTATTTTTGATTCAATTTTAAATTGACGCAGGGTGTTGCATATCATCAGTTTTCTGCTCAAAACGAAATTATATTTCTGCACTGTACCAACTGTCAGCAGCTCCATCCTCCAGAGTTAACGTAATTACGGAAATTTATTGTTTCCTCTTCTATAAAACACCACAAACACGTAATGTCTCGCTGTGAACATTTGACTCACTGTTGTTACTTCCTCTTTGTCCACATGCAAGTGATTGGTCAGCTGAAGGTATATTAATACCTTCATGTTTCGAACTCTTCAGTTCATCAGCCATGGACAAAAGTGTGCTGCTGGTCCTGTTGTGTCTGCAGGTTTTCCTGCTCATCACAGCCTTCACCTCCACTGATGCAGCCGTTGTGGAGAGGGATGATCCTCAACAGCTGCCTGTTAAACGGGTAAAGTCTGCTGACTGCAAGATGCTTTTCTTTGTTGAAAAACTGTTATAAGGAGGTCCTTATTAATCCACATGATGTTTTGTCATTGGACTCTTAGGGTTTAAATTTCAAACATATTGTTGAGAGAAAAAAAGAGATGTAAAACAAAGGTTTTTGATTCTGTTTAAATTTGCAGTAATGCTATTATTAATTAGGCGATTACAAATTCAACAAGAATAATATGATAATTATGATAATCTTTCTTAATAAAGCCTGTTTTCAAAACAGAGTGACAAAGTGCTTTACATGTCAATAATTAAAACAGACAAGACATGAAAACAACGACTTTTAAAAGAGCTGATAAAAACACTTCAGTATATAAAAACAGAGGAAATAAAAGACAGTCTAAATGAACTTAAAACTCAAGTAAAAACAGGAAAGACTCTGATAAAAGCATGTTTTAAGAAGGGATTTAAAAGACATCACCGACCATGAAGAGCCTTAAAAGTAATCAGTAAAATCTTTAAATATATTCTAAAACATACTGGGAGCCAGTGTAAAGAGGATTAAACTGGAGTCATGTGATCATGTCTTTTGGTTCTGGTTAAAATTGAATTTTTGATTCGGGCAAGAAAAGAGGCTGTTGCAGTAGTCAGGGGTGAGGAGATAAAGGTGTGTAAAATCGTCTCTGTGTCTTTAAAAGTTAAAATGGATCGTGTTTTTGAAATATTTCTGAGATGATTAATTTGTTGAAGACATGATTGCACAGGCTTTGTGATACGCTGCTCAAAACTGAAATTACTGTCAGACGAGACTCCAAGATTTCTCGCAACAGTTTTGATATTATCCAATAGGGGTTCATCCAAAGGCAAACTCTGTCGAGTAATATGCTGGGGCCCTATGACACCATCTCTGTTTTGCCCATATTCAGCTGAAGAAAATGTTTTGACATCCAGCTTTTAACATCAGTGAGTGAACGCATCATTTTAGGGTCTGTGGCTCTAACGGGCAGGCACATCTGTGTATCATCAGCATAAAAATGAAAAGAGTAAAGACAGAGTAAATGAAAGAATTGAAACAAGTATGCTTAAAGAGTGGACAAAGGTGGTTTGCTGTGTATAATAATGATTTGTTTATTCTCATATTCTCAAAGTTGAGACCTCGGACCCGTGGAAGTGGCTGTCCCAAAAGACCAGGAGCATGTAGCCCTGTAGGAAACGTGAGCTTGCTTTAACCATGCATTTATTTCTTCTCTCTGTCTGTCTTACAATATGGTAGGAACAATACATTTTTCAAAAAAATGCAGAAAATAATTCTTAGGAGATTTTGATAGATGAGAGTTGGTGCATTAGTTTATTAAATTACTGTCCATCTCTCTCCCTGTCTCTCTCATACTGTTCAGTCGTCTGTCCATTTACCCGATAAACACAAGACTGGATCATCCTGAGGAAACGAAGAGCTCAGAAACATGACGGAGTGGCCAATTTCACCTCACTCAAACAACAGAAGTTCCAAACAAACTTTTCCAGAGCTACCGTGCTACTTTGAGAGGTGGAAATGAGCACACTATATTTATGAAATCAGCAATAACAAATTAAGCTCACAGTACAAATTGTTTATTTACAAAATAAAAGATTTCAAACTGATATGTTGTGTTTTCTCTGCTTGGCACAAAGCTTTTGTTTGGAAACAAAATCTTCAAGAGCAGACCTCTCACCTTTTAATTTATTTTGGTTGATATGATCACAGTTTTTGCTACAGCTTACTCTCTGTACTTAACACCACACTTTACTTTTACCTTAACTTTTTGAGGTCAGGCCACAGCCAGTTTCATATAGAGGCCATTTGTTCATAGATTCAAACTTAGCATATAACATACACATGTATATGTACATATATGTATATATATGTACATATATGTATATGTGTGTATATATATATATATATATATATATTACAGTGAAAGTGTTTGAAGTGGATACTTATGAATCACCACATGAAAACGGGGTCGCTATACAAATTAGTTCTTATACATTAGTTGTTGATGCGCAGTTGTTTCAGAGGCTTGACATTAGTTGTTACTAAATGCGTACACCAACTTAAACTGTTGTGCAGCTAACTGCACCAACCGTCATGGCTAACATTAGCATGCTTGCTATTTGACGAATCTAGGCTGGAAGAGTGAAAGATATGGTATCCAGTCAACACATCTGACCTGATACTATCAAAATGTTTATTAGTAATAACAGTCAAATTACAAGGCAGTGACATTAGGCAGCCCAGCTGCCATTAGAAAATGTTGGCATTGTACATTTCTGCACACCACAAATTGAGCACAGCGTTAGTTCAGGCAGGACACAATGTCAAGCTCAGCTCACATCCCAGCTACATCAGCTGATCTCAAACAGCCACTCAACTGATGGAGCAGCTGATTTATGGAAGGGAGTCACCTGATAGATCACATGATTCCTTCCTATGCAACCAATTGGCGAATCTCATTCAGGGCGCCCTATTTAAACTGCTCCAGCCTGCCTACTGTTGCTGCTTCCTCTGCTAGCTGCTCTGCAACCCGCCTCCACCCCAGCTCCTCCTTTTCATGCTGTGTCTGACTTATCAATGTCATTTCAGTTTGTCAGTGATGCTGCTCTGTTCTGTTCCCCAGGATCTTTGCTGCCTGAGGCTTTCCATGTAGGCGCATGGAAGGGCAGGGAGAATTGCTCTCTCTGCCTCAGGCTTTCCTTGTTTGAACGTGGAAGGGCAGAGAGGTGTGCTCTCTCCACCACAGGCTTTCCAGATAGACACATGGAAGAGGCTTTCTGCGTAAGCCCGAGGAAAGACAGAGAGGCTCCAGAACGGAGCCATACCACCAAATATAATACTGCAAATGGAAATAAAGTTTTCTTTGACTAAAGTGTTCCTGACTGAAATAACTGGATTTGTACATGATTGACCTACAGTATCATATCAACTTTAGAACTAAAGAGATGTAGTATATGGGCTAGTATATATTGGGAGTTTGAGGGGATTTTAGATGGCGTGACATGGCTTTGTTTTAAGTGGCTTTATAGTTACCAAAAATGGCTGTGTGTCCGCTGGAGATAGTAGCCTACCATGAAAAGTGGTTGTTACTTATTAAGACATCGCTGCTTTTCCAGCCGGGATAGTACCACAAAAACAGTTGTTTTTACCAAGACACTGCTTAGTTTTCTCTACGATTCGTGCCACAAAAAGCTTTTTATGTTTTACCCTGACATTGTGCATTGTGCACACAAAAAGTGTTCGCTTTTTCCAAGACATCACTGCCATGAAACAATTTTTTCTTATTTTTTCTTACCGTGACATTGTTGCATTTCCATACAGGACAGCACCAACAAAATGAGGTATTTAAGGTCAAAACATTACATGTTCCTAACCATAACCAAGTGGTTTTGGTGCCAAAACCTAACCAAACAATAACCACGGCATTGTTGAAATGTTAAGTTTCAATGTATCCACCAGATAATAATGTACAAACGTAACCTATTTGTGGTCTGCAGAAATGTACAATGCCACCATTTGGGCTACATAAGAATAAATGTATGTTAGCTAGTTTAGCATTGTCTGCTAAACTAAATGATACCACTAAAACACACTTATTTCTCAGTTTATATATAAGAGTATACTAAAAATAGGTTATATTGCTGACATATCTTCCTTGGTATTGTCCGAAAATGTCAAAGGAGGAACTGCAGGGTAAGGAAGCAGATATATCAGTTAAACATACCAGAACTCAAGGTTATGGTTCAGTTAGTTTTGTGATTAAACAAACAAATTTAAATTGCACATGTGCGTGTGGATGGGTGATTTACATCGAGACACACCCTCTGAATTTCTTTCCCTTTCTCATCATGACAGTGGTTGGTTGGCTGAAGGTATATAAAGACGTGTGTGTTTAACAGCTGTGTCAAACTCTGTTCATCAGCCATGGACAAAAGTGTGCTGCTGGTCCTGTTGTGTCTGCAGGTTTTCCTGCTCATCACAGCCTTCACTTCTACTGATGCAGCTGCTGTGGAGAGAGATGATCAGCTGCCTCCTGATCAGGTAAAAACATCCACTGACTGTAAGAAGCTTCTCGTATTGTCACAGTGTGCTGGTTTAAAATTGTGTTCTCTCACCTTTAAAGTCATCGAATGTTTCACTGCTATGTTCAGTATCAACATGTCCTCGTTATGTTAAAAGGAAATGTCATCTGGCTGACATTATGTGTTCTTCTCAACTTTTTTTTGTTACAAAAAAATGTGTTTCAATATCATTTCTGTGAGACAGGGTTGCATTAAAAGGAGCCAAACATAATTGTTTTCTAAGAGGAGTTTAGACTCAGTTTTGATCACCAGATGGATCAAACATCATATTATTGTTTTCTAGCATTTTATTTTCTGTCATCTTAAACATTTATTTTTTTTATGGTTAAAGCTATAAAAGAACATTTTCCCTGGTTTAACCTACAGCTATTTTAACAAACGTACTGTGTATGTATGAACTTATTTTTACAAATTTTTTTTTTTTTAACAAGTACAGATGAAACCACCACAAATATCACTTTAATATTGACACTATTAAACTTTTTTTTAAAAATTTTCATGCATTGTTCCACATTAACAATGTCACTGTACCCTGTAATTATTAAATACTTGTAACCATTAAAATACAAAATGAAATTTAGGCTGTTTCTCAGTCCCTGTTAAACACAACCTGTTACCTTCTTATTCCCTAAACTCTTTTCTGTATTTACATTTTTGGCCCACTGTATGTCTCCAGTATTTTACTGACACCCTATATGAACTAAATATTCACACTGTGCTGGCTGTAATCTAAAGCGTTATTCAAAGAGTTTGTTCTGTTTTAATTTGTAGTTTGATTTTCATTCATTTGTTGAGAGCTGACACCTGTAATTTGTTATAGGAGGAGAGGGGAAATGGAAACACAGAAGAGAGATATTTCCAGGCTGGCTCTTACCCAGGAGGAACTGGAGCGGCAGTTAAGACCAAACCTTAATGCAGAGTTTATTCCTTTCCATATTATAATTACATAGCAGAATCTTCCAGAATGTGTCTAAATAAACAGTTGCTAAAGATCCTTACTGTCAGATTTCAATATTTTAATTAACTCATGATTAAGCAAGTTGTATCAATAATAGTTCTTAATGTTTGCTTATTTGTTATTTACAAATATATTTATTTATGGAGCTTTTTTCCTATCTTTATTCAAGAGAGTGGTATGTCAATTTGAGAGCATTATTCATTGATTTCACATTCAGATTTTGTAATATTGTCCCTCAAAACCCTGCCCTCACACTCAAATAGCCTCTGCTTGTGCTTAGATCTACTGTTTCTGCTCAAACTGTGTGCTCACACTCAGATACAATGTTGCTTGCACAGATTTCCTGCTCCAGCTTCAGCTCTTCTCCTCGCCCTCAAGCTGTTTCTGTGCGCTCGTGGAATTTCTGCTCTCAGATTTCTGCCCTGCTCTTGGATATTTTTGTGTGACAACCCTGTCAAAATCCCCCAACCAGTAGAACGCCAGGTTTATTGCTGACCAATGAAATGATCCCTGCCTCCTTGCAGGTGAACTTGCTTTAGTTTTAGAGCGTCCCGCCCGGGCGGGTACTCTTTAACTGCGTTGTGCATTGGCTGCGGGGGTGGGCGCCACAGCGAGAAGGTTGAACCAGAATCGACTTTTGGAGAAACGCAATCTGTAACACTTTCCAGCCCTGCCATGAGGGAAGACAAAAACATTATTAGGAAGAAAGAGGACATTTCTCTTTCTTTGAGAACGTTAAAAGTAAAGTGAGGCTTTGCTGACAGCTTCCAGACTCATTTTAAAAAGGAGAAGACAGAGAGAGAGAGAGAGAGAGAGAAGCAGTGGTCGAGCGAGCTAGAGAATGGATGAGGAGAGCGAGCATTGGTAGAAAGAAAGTGAATGAGAGGAATAAAACATAAATTTCTGATTGTTTCACAGCAGTTACAAATAGACATGTCCACAACCGAACCTACGCAACCGTGATCACTATAAGAGGTTTCCACTGTATATACACACACGATAAGTCAGTTATGTTTTTAAAATGTTGTAGCTCATTGAATTTACTTCTGTTTTCTACTGTCTTAATGTTTTAGATGAGTTATTTACTTTTGCTGTTGGTACTTTTCCCATTCCCAAACACTAAAATACAGAAATAAGTAAACACGGCAGTGTCCATTTTGTTGTTAGTTCTTGCTTAGCAACAGTGTTCACATAATGTACAACTCTTGCAAGCTAATTATATTATCATGGATGTATTCTTGTGCCGCAAATATGACTTTATCAATTCAATCTGAAGGAAGTAATAGCACCATTAAAAGAAAAAAAAAACTACTTACTTGAGGTCCTTGACTTTGACGGCCCATGTTGGCCAGCAATCCGCTATTATACTGTATGCAGCTATTATAGTAAAAAAAATACAGGCGCACGTGTAAATTAACAGTCCCTTTATTCCAAAAGTCGTAAAGAAAGCAATGGAAGAACATTTCATAATGAATGGATAAATGGATAAACGCGGTTAAAGAGTACCTGCCCGGACGGGACGCTTTAAGACTAAAGTGAGCGCGCCCGCAAGGAGGCAGGGATTGTTTCATTGGTCAATAACGAACCTGGCGTTCTATTGGTTGGAGGATTTTGACAGGGTTGTTACACAAAAATATCCAAGAGCAGGGCAGAAATCTGAGAGCAGAAATTCCACGAGCGCACAGAAGCAGCTTGAGGGCGAGGAGAAGAGCTGAAGCTGGAGCAGGAAATCTGTGCAAGCAACATTGTATCTGAGTGTGAGCACACAGTTTGAGCAGAAACAGTAGATCTAAGTGCAAGCAGAGGTTATTTGAGTGTGAGGGCAGGGTTTTGAGGGACAATATTACAAAATCTGAATGTGAAATCAATGAATAATGCTCTCAAATTGACATACCACTCTCTTGAATAAAGATAGGAAAAAAGCTCCATTATTTATTTTAACTGATCTGCTGTTGTAGAATTTATCAACTGTCTCTGTTACAGGGCCCTCCAGGCCCTCCAAGCCCTCCTTTTCCTCCGTCTCCTCCTCCCCCCAGGTAAGAGATTATTCCACAGGTTTGATTAAAAGACATAATGTACATTGAAATAACAAAGACAGTCAGTCTTGGGTCTCAACAAATGACTGTTGAGAAGCCATGTTGTGTAACTCTCTCTTTTCTTTGTGTTTCTCTCTGTCCCCAGACCAGACACACAGGCCTGAGAGATTAAAGACCAGCCTCATGGACCAAGGAGTGGATGTGATAATATTGATAAGTGATTGATATTAAGCTTACTGAGCTACTTCCATGCGATCATGTATCTGCTGCATCATACACACACACACACACACACACACACACACACACACTGCTCTGATTGTATCTTGTGTTTAAGAAAACAGCACTGTAAGTGAATGACTTCAAACAAAATGTATTGGTATTATGCTCCATAGTTTTGCTGCCAGCAGCTACATGTACTAGAGTCAACAGTGAGTGACAGAGAATCACTCACTGCTGTGCTGAATAAAGAGCTCACATTGTTTGACAGCATGTGTTCCACTACAAGATCTATACATGTCACAGTCACAATAAAATGTCTTCCTGATTAAAAACAATCAAAAGCACAAAGTTTTGTGTTTCTTGGTCTCTTGTTTTTTTTAAACTCAGGAAAGATACAGAAGTGCATTAAACGTGCATTTAATTTAGGCATTCAGTGGACATACAGAGAAAGCTGGAATTAATGACAATAAAGTTCTGATGCATGATAATATATACAGACAATACAAACACTGTAGTTGTGTTTACAGGTAAACTATGCAGGATAATACAAACGTGATCCTCTCAGTCATCACTTATGAGCCACTTAAAGTGTGTGGAGGTGTTTTTATCTGCAGAGACTCTGCCGTCTGCCTGTAATTTGTTATTTTCTTCTAATGTTGCTGTGTTTGTGGCGTTCCTGAGCACAGAGTGCAGGTGAGGCCAGGACTTTCTAAAAAGGTAGCGACCAGGTGACAGACTGTAAGCTGTATGCATCCAAAAGGAAGCTACGAATACTGCGTACGCAGTGCTGAAAAAAAAAAAAAATGGTATTATATTCTCTATAAACCCATATGTGCAAAACAGGTTGATTTTGTCCCATATTTTAATACAACATTAGATTGAGAGGTTGTAGAACACCAGAGTTTATGTGGCCTCAAGCACAAAAGTTATTTTATTATGTAACGTAATTTGTCTGTAAACCTGCTGGGAAACTTTTATCATCAAATGTTGGAGGACAGACTGCAGGGTAAGGAAGCAGATATATCAGTTAAAGACCCCAGAGGTCCAGATTACAGTTAAATTGCACATGTGCGTGTGGATGGGTGATCATGTAACTACACACACCCTCTGAATTTCTTTCCCTTTCTCATCATGACAGTGGTTGGTTGGCAGTAGGTATATAAAGACGTGTGTGTTTAACAGCTGTGTCAAACTCTGTTCATCAGCCATGGACAAAAGTGTGCTGCTGGTCCTGTTGTGTCTGCAGGTTTTCCTGCTCATCACAGCCTTCACTTCTACTGATGCAGCCGCTGTGGTGAGAGATGATCAGCTGCCTCCTGATCAGGTAAAAACATCCACTGACTGTAAGAAGCTTCTCGTACTGTCACAATGTGCTGGTTTAAAATTGTGTTCTCTCACCTTTAAAGTCATCGACTGTTTCACTGCTATGTTCGGTATCAACGTGTCCTCGTTATGTTAAAAGGAAATGTCATCTGGCTGACATTATGTGTTCTTCTCAACTTTTTTTTGTTACAAAAAAATGTGTTTCAATATCATTTCTGTGAGACAGGGTTGCATTAAAAGGAGCCAAACATAATTAAGTTGTTTTCTAAGAGGAGTTCAGACTCAGTTTTGATCACCAGATGGATCAAACATCATATTATTGTTTTCTAGCATTTTATTTTCTGTCATCTTAAACATTTATTTTTTTTATGGTTAAAGCTATAAAAGAACATTTTCCCTGGTTTAACCTACAGCTATTTTAACAAACGTACTGTGTATGTATGAACTTATTTTTACAAAGTATTTCTATTTAACAAGTCCAGATGAAACCACCACAAATTTCATTTTAATATTGAGACTATTAAACGTTTTGTTTTTTTTTTGTTTTTTTTTATTTTCATGCATTGTTCCACATTAACAATGTCACTGTACCCTATAATTATTAAATACTTGTACCACACAACTTGCTACCTTCTTATTCCCAAAACTTGTCCCTGTATGTACATTTTTGGCCCACTGTATGTCTCCAATATTTTACTGACACCCTATATGAACTAAATATGCACACTGTGCTGGCTGTAATCTAAAGCGTTATTCAAAGAGTTTGTTCTGTTTTAATTTGCAGTTGGATTTTCATTCATTTGTTGAGAGCTGACACCTGTAATTTGTTATAGGAGGAGAGGAGAAATGGAAACAGACTTAAAAGAAATACCCAGTGTGGCTATTACGCAGGAGGATGTGGAGCAGCAGGTGAACAGGTGAGAACAAACTTTCAATGCAGAGTTTATTCCTTTCCATATTATAATTACAGAACAGAATCTTCCAGAATGTGTCTCAATAAACAGTTGCTAAAGATCCTTACTGTCAGATTTCAATATTTTAATTATCTCATTATTAAGCAAGCTGTGTCAGTAATAGTTCTTAATGTTTGGTTATTTGTTACTCAGAAATATATTTATTTGGACTGTGCACAGAAGCAGCTTGAGGGCGAGGAGAAGAGCTGAAGCTGGAGCAGGAAATCTGTGCAAGCAACATTGTATCTGAGTGCGAGCACACAGTTTGAGCAGAAACAGTAGATCTAAGCGCAAGCAGAGGCTATTTGAGTGCGAGGGCAGGGTTTTGAGGGACAATATTACAAAATCTGAATGTGAAATCAATGAATAATGCTCTCAAATTGACATACCACTCTCTTGAATAAAGATAGGAAAAAAGCTCCACATTTATTTTAACTGATCTGCTGTTGTAGAATTTATCAACTGTCTCTGTTACAGGGCGTTCAGGGCCTTCCAAGCCCTCCTTTTCCTCCGTCTCCTCCTCCCCCCAGGTAAGAGATTATTCAACATGTTTAATTAAAAGACATAATGTACATTGAAGTAACAAAGACAGTCAGTCTTGGGTCTCAACAAATGACTGTTGAGAAGCCATGTTGTGTAACTCTCTGTTTCTCTCTGTCCCCAGACCAGACACACAGGCCTGAGAGATTAAAGACCAGCCTCGTGGACCAAGGAGTGGATGTGATAATATTGATAAGTGATTGATATTAAGCTTACTGAGCTACTTAATCCCACACACGCACACACACACACACACACACACACACACACACACACACTGCTCTGATTGTATCTTGTGTTTAAGAAAACAGCACTGTTAGTGAATGACTTCAAACAAAATGTATTGGTATTATGCTCCATAGTTTTGCTGCCAGCAGCTACATGTACTAGAGTCAACAGTGAGTGACAGAGAATCACTCACTGCTGTGCTGAATAAAGAGCTCACATTGTTTGACAGCATGTGTTCCACTACAAGATTTATACATGTCACAGTCACAATAAAATGTCTTCCTGATTAAAAACAATCAAAAGCACAAAGTTTTGTGTTTCTTCAGTCATTTTGGCTTGTTTTAAACAATAGAGAAAGATGCAAGTGGTGCGTTTAGAAATACTCATTCCAAGTGCTGGAGTGCACTCCGGTACAAGCTGGACTGTTAGTGAATTCGGAGCATTGTCTGAATGTACTGTTCAGTTATTCAGAGCACCGCACTCTCAGAGTGGCAGAGCGCTGAGCGGAGTGAATGTGTGAATAACTGCTCATTAATCCATAGAGAAATATATGGCTCAGCTTCTTCGACCAACAGGGCTCTTATTTTAGTTTAGAGCATCAGACTGAATTTACGAACACACCATGTCAGGTCACTCACTTTCCAGGACCACAAATGTTACTTGAACAAGTACACTGACCAACGTCACCAGACTGGCCGACCCGTATGCTCTCACTCAGTGGATGGATGATGAAGGTGGGATGGCCGGCTTTGTGGTTGACGATGCCAATCTTACAAAGAACAACGACACTTAAATGGTTTCCTCCAGGTTTTTTTTGCTGTCAAAGCTAACGTTAGCTAATGCGCTAAAAAGTTAAGTGTTACAGAGAAATCCAATATTCCTCTTAATACCTCCCCAATTTCTGATGAGGTGGACATGATAACCCTTAATACACATAATGTTATTCATCCTTACAACAGGAAATACTTTTTCCCTAACCTGATATAAAGTTTGCGCTGCACATATGAGCATTTGTGATGATCGCCACCGTCCGGTATTTTAATCTTATCACATTTAAAGGCACTATGTGTAACACTTTCAGTTGTTCTTTGAGACAAACAAATTTTTTAGTCAAAAGTGTGTCTTAGCACATGTGTATTTACCTCCATCAGTGTATCTAAGTATGTCCGTAAGCTCCGAAATTCTCATTTACATATACATTGCGACCGGTGTCTCATCATGTACGTGAGCCATCTTGAAAATACAGGTACATACAGGGACATACTTGAGAAATATGGAATCGCCTTTCGCCAGTGGCGTCGCCTGGCCTGGGCATCCGGGGCTTTAGCCCTGAACGTTTTTTCTTAAGCCCCGGATAATTCTACTTCAGAAGAAATAATGATAACTGTACATTAACGAGCCACTAAAGAAGTTGTAGTTTTCCATTTTCAGTGAATGCAACACAGGATGACATCGAGACTGGTTAATCAGAGAGAGGGGTTGCGTGAAGCATCCGTGTTTTATTGGCTGATAGCCTCGCGTCACCAGGCTCTTCCGGTATCTAAACCGTTGGCGCGCTGGAGGGAGACGTTTTAGCAACAACACGAAAGATCATGGATATAAGACGTTTTTTCAAAAACAAGGAGGCTGACTCGGCTGAGGCTCACGTCTCCGGGGAGCCGTTACCAGAAACAGGTAAATGAATAATTTAAATTCTGTTTATTCCTTCAAAATTATGTGAAACGTGTAGTGTTAGGGGGGCGTGCCGGCGGAGCTGCGGGACAGTCCTCCCGGTGATAGACGCTCTTAGGCGGGCTGAAAATCCCTGAAGGCTCGGTACGGCTGGCGACTTTTCCCACACATAAATTCAGTGATATTTTTCTCACATAAGTTACCGAAGATACCGCACACAACTACGTAACTGTTGTTATGTCCTTCTAACATTGCTGTGTGGATTGAAGTGTTGGCCTTTTTCTTTTTATTGTGAAAGCTGAGCTTTCACAATAAAACTCCCGAGGACTTCGAAGGGCTGCAGCGCTGCCGAGCACCTCTATCTCATTTTGCCTGCATGTATACAGTTATTCATGTAGATATTTGTCAATGTTGTTATTGATTAGGCTACTCATATATTGTTGCAACATTTAAACTCTTTACTACCATCTCTTGTATTTCATAATTAAAACAATATAATTGAGCCCAGTGAGTGCCACTTTAGCAAGGAAGGAAAAATAAAATACCAAAAATTAAACTGACTCATGTAATGTGCATTTTGGGGGGAAAATATGGCTCCTGATATAGTCTGTAGGCATCATCACTCAACTTTTTCACATGGTCTGGTGTTAAAAAAAAAAAAAGCAAACTAAAAATCGCAAATCATGTAACCTCTAACATTTTTTAAAAATTGAGGGGGAATATGACTTGGCTTCAGTCAAAATATTTACAAAATATTTATTTTTTTGGCTTTAATTCCTGTGTTATCTATAAGTGCATCATCCTGTTTCTATCAATATAATATAATTTTATTTTGACACATTTTGAAGTACATGTTGGCAGTATTTGGCTGTAGACAAGACGCAATAAGGCTCAAGAAAGCATAGAGCTTTTTTCCCAGGTAGGATCCCCTAGACTTCCCTATAAGGTTCTGGGCTCAGCCCCCAATGTTCTCAGTCCCAAGAAAGGCCCCTGCCTTTCGCGTTTTAACTTGTCAGTTTCCGGTTTCAGTCTGCAGGTAGAGTGACGAAAAGCAGCAGCAAGCAGGCTAGTCACAAGTGCTGGTGCATTTGAAAAAAGGCAAAAAGGCAACGTGACCGGTGATTTCAAAAAACAAGGGTCAACAGCTGTTAGCCGCTGTTAGTGCTGTTAGCGGCGCTGGTGGCTAACAGCTGTTAACGACGCAGTGTTGCGAGGAGAGGGATGAGGTGTGTGAGGTTGAGCCACTTGTCAGTTGTCAAAAGACATGACGTGATTGGTTTGTTTCGATTTACACCCGCCCCAACAGTCCTACATTGTAAACACAGCCAGCATGGTGAGGAGGGGGTTAGTCAACTCACGTTGCGTGTGTCTGTGTAAAAGCCTGAATGAATACTCCATGGAGTATCAGATGACATGGTTTCATCAATGTTATCATAGCTTTTTGGTACACAGCGGCTACCGTTGTTGCAATACGCATTTGAAACAGTGAGGCACTAGAGTGCGCTATCCGTTTGAATACAATATACGATCTCAACACTAGATGGAAGAAATTCCTACACAGTGTCAATCTAACCATAGTTGTCTTTGTTTTTGTTGACCGGCAGTGGCGGCTAGGATTTGATAAAAAATTTAAGTTTTGAGCCATAACTCCTTCTATTCTGGCTCTTAATAACACAACAAGATGACATCTTAAGACTCCTACGTAGCCTACAGCTCTGTGGTGGAGAGTCGTGTTTTGCCTCCAGCTAACAAACTGACGTCATTGTGCAACACGTGGGTTTTGTCCCATATTTTAATACAACATCATCAGATTAAGAGGTTGTAGAAAACCATGGAGTTTATGTGGCCTCAAGCACAAAAGTTATTTTATTGTGTAACGTAATTTGTCTGTAAACCTGCTGGGATACTTTTATCATCAAATGTTGGAGGACAGACTGCAGGGTAAGGAAGCAGATATATCAGTTAAAGACCCCAGAGGTCCAGATTACAGTTAAATTGCACATGTGCGTGTGGATGGGTGATCATGTAACTACACACACCCTCTGAATTTCTTTCCCTTTCTCATCATGACAGTGGTTGGTTGGCAGTAGGTATATAAAGACGTGTGTGTTTAACAGCTGTGTCAAACTCTGTTCATCAGCCATGGACAAAAGTGTGCTGCTGGTCCTGTTGTGTCTGCAGGTTTTCCTGCTCATCACAGCCTTCACTTCTACTGATGCAGCCGCTGTGGTGAGAGATGATCAGCTGCCTCCTGATCAGGTAAAAACATCCACTGACTGTAAGAAGCTTCTCGTATTGTCACAATGTACTGGTTTAACATTGTGTTCTCTCAATGTCAGATGTAAATATCAAACATGTTGTTGCTGAGATAAACCTAAATTGGTAATGTTTCCAGATTACAGCCAGCAAATTACAGTTTAAGTATCTTATACATGTCCAATAAAATACAAGCCTGCTGACCTTTTTTACCCCCTTACAAGTATATCATCATTCCAAATGAAATGAAACCACAACAAATTTAATTTTAATACTGAAGCAATTACCATGTTTTTTCCCATTTTCTTGTCTTAAGTAACAATGTTACTATACCCAATAAATATTAATTAGAGGTAATTTTTAAAGTACAAGTGTAATTTAGGTTGTTTCTTAGTCCCTGTTACCTTCTTATTCCCTAAACTCTTTTCTGTATTTACATTTTTGGCTCACTGTATGTCTCCAGTATTTTACAGACACCCTATATGAACTAAATATGCACACTGTGCTGGCTGTAATCTAAAGCGTTATTCAAAGAGTTTGTTCTGTTTTAATTTACAGTCTGGATTTCATTAATTTGGATTTCTGTAATTTGTTATAGGTGGAGAGGAGAAATGGACGCAGAAATAGTGAATATTACAAATGTGGCTGTTACGCAACATCATGTAGACGGGATGGTCTTCTGGTAAGACCAAACTTTAATGCAGAGTTGATCCCTTTTCATATTAAAATTACATTACACTTTCGGCATCTGTGTCCCAAAAGAAGTTGCTAAAGATCCTTACTGTCAGATTTCAATGGTTTAATTAGCTCATTATTAAGCAAGTTGTATCAATAATAGTTCTTAATGCTTGGTTATTTGTTACTCAGAAAAATATTTATTTGAACTGATCTGCTGTTATAAAATTGATCAACTCTGTTACAGGGCCCCCCAGGACCTCCAGGCCCCCCAGGCCCCCCAGGCCCTCCAGGCCATCCCTATCCTCCTCCTCCTCCTCCTCCCCCCCGCAGGTAAGAGAATATTCCACATATGAACAGAAATATGTCCAACATGTTTGATCAAAAGGCATAAAATAATGGAGATACACGGGAAAATAGCAAATAGACAGAAGCTAGTCGGATCTCAAACAGCCAATCAACTGATGGAGCAGCTGATTGATAGAAGGGAGTCAGCTGACAGATCACATGATTCCTTCCTATGCAACCAGTTGGCAAATCTCATTCAGGGTGCCCTATTTAAACTGCTCTGGCCTGCCTACTGTTGCTTGCTTGCAGAGGAAGCATGCTCATGCATGTGTCTGACTTATCATTGTCATTTCTTTTTGTCATTGGTGCTGCTCTGTTCTGTTCCTGGGAGTCTTTGCTGCCTTAGGTAGACACATGGAAGGGCAGAGAGGTTTGCTCTCCCCACCCTTAGGCTTTTCACGTAGGCGCATGGAAAACACTTTCTGCGTAGGCCCGAGGAAAGACAGAGAGGCCCCAGAACAGAGCCATACCACCAAATATAATACTGCAAGTGGAAATAAAGTTAGTTTTGACTAAAATGGTCCTGACTGAAAAACAGTTCTCTTCTAAAAGTGACTGTTTTGTAAATAAACTGTTAATATGAATCTGTAATTATATTTGTGTTTATTCTGTTTATGAATGTGAAACAGATTGTCTGATAAACCCCTCCCCAGACAATGATTGTCCAATCATTTGCAACACTCAGCATTCAAAGAGCATGTAATATGTGTAGCCTTTACAAAACTGACAAACAAGAGCACAAATGGAAGGAAAGAATTTACTTGTGTGTTTGTATACTCTAACGCAATGTTTCCCAATTGGGGGGTCATGGTCCAAAAGTGAGTCATTTGTAGTCCATTCTGAACCTCAAGTGACTCACAAATGTGTCAAGTTTGCAAAAAACACACCTTATTTTGAAGTAGAGTCAATTTCCGGCGCAGAGCTTTTAATTTTTAAGTGCTGTTTCCTGCTATAGAGTGAGTGAATAACAGGAGAGCTACTTAACAGAGACAGCAAACTAGCTCAACGACATGGACAAATGCAAGCATGGCGCTGAATTTACTCAACTCTGCGGACCTTGAACTAATGACTAAGGAGAAATCTGGACCCCCGTGGCTTATGTTAGAGCACATAAGCTGCAAACTTTAGCATCCACACAATTTACTGTCATATCATAAACCACCATCACCTTCGAGGCCAAGGAACATTTCATTAACTAACTACATTACATGTAAAGTAAAAGTAGCCCACTGTAGTATTTCCACACTTTGTGGAAGCCAGTCCACGCACAGTGCAAACATACAATACCAACATTTCTTTTGGTGATAGGGTGAGGGGTGGGGGAAGATAGAGGCTGGAACCAACTTGCATGTTCATAGACCTTTGCATGGTAAATGAGGCAAAGGAAGGGAGTTACATTTCAGCCATTTTAAGACATGAAAGATTTCTTCATGAGAAAAAAACTTCTAAATATGTATTTCCGATGAACAGGTGAACAAATGTCTGTTGAGAAGCCATTTTGTGTAGCTTATCTCTTTCTTTTTTGTGTGTCTCACTCTCTCAGTCCCCCAGACCAGAGGCACGGTTCTAGTGGATGAATGACCAGACACATACGTGGACAGAACGGTGGAAGCTATAATACTGATTGAGCTATTTCCAAGGGAATTAATGCTGGTGATCATGTAACTGCTACATCACATAAATACACACTGCACTGACTTTATTAAAGCAAATAGCACTGTCAGTGAACTGCTTGTGAAAGCAAAGTTAATCGGTGTTTACTCTCAAATGCTATTGCTGCCAACAGCTACATGTGCTAGAGTCAACGGTGAGTGTCAGTAAGGGACTCACTGCTGTGCTGAAGACAGTGCTCACGTTGTTTGACAATATGTGTTCCACCATAAGTTTTATACAGATCACAATAAAATGTGTAAAAAGCAGAAAGTTTTGTGTTACTTGGTCTTGTTTTCCCAGCTCTGAAGCCCTGTTTCCACCAAAGCAACACAGTTCAGTTCAGTTCGGTACACTGTTTCCACTGTGAAAAGCTGTGAATGGTCATTCCCAATTTTGGTCCCCCCTCTGTTGGGGTACCTAGCACACAGATAAGGTTCAAAAGGTGGAGCTGTGAACATTGCAGTCCATTGACTGGCCAATAGCAGAAAGTCACTCTGCTCAGGGCCGAGTAGACACTGGTTTTGAGGCTCATGTAACCACTGGTCATACCATGAAGGGTTAAACATATACGTACAGGTAAACTGTAACTATAAAATTAAAGATTGTTTTGCTGCCTCTTGCAGCAGCTGGAGTCTGAGAAAAAATAACCTAATTCACTGAGCTGACTGCCGGCAACTTTTAAGGTGGAATGTTTACTAGCTGACACGAATCCGTCAGTACACCTTAAATTTCAATGTCACAATTTTGATCATTACTTAAGTTTTTATTGTCTCTCTTGGATCACATACACTCTTAGTAATGAGTGGAAATAAAAAATGAAAAATGATGTATTACTTTCAGCTGTATATATCCCAATCCTCACATAGAGAAAAAAAAATCATGGAGAGTTGCTCCCGTGGGCTCCGGCAACATTAAACCCCTGAGCTTGCCTTAGAAGGTCTAAATGCACAAACCCACTATTTTTAACTATCCAATGGAGAGAGACTCTCACTGCAGCCTGTTTTATTACCTTCTCCGTTTGTCTGTTTGTTTGTTTGTCTGCAGAATAACTCAAAAAGTTATGAACAGATTTTGATTAAATTTTCAGGAAAGGTGGATAATGAGACAAGGAACAGATGATAAATTTTTGGTGGTGATCGGTTGAAGCAAAGTGGATAAAATGATAAAATAGCGTTAAATAGCACTGTTCATTCACAGAGTTTTAGAATAGACTCATTCCATGACCAGACGTGCGCCACTGGTTGGCAGTGGCGAGTAGGCCTACTTGGGCTCGTCAGGAATACATACAGGTTTATACAAGTTTATCGTCTGACTGAATGGGGGTTTTCCTGACTCAATGACACAGTATGTACAAGATGCTGCTGTTGATTAAAACTGCCCCCCAACTTGATGTTTTGGTCATGCACATGCTTAAACAAAATAGCGGCTAAAGTTAGCGATTACATTGAAGACATTTTCAGCTGGTACTAGATCCAGCACATTTTTAAACAGCCATAAACGGCAACGTTGCCTATTTCTTTCCTACAGGTGTGTTTATTCCTGCAGTTACAAAAGGTAGCATAACGTTAGCGATTGACAAATGTTAGCAGTTAGCGAAAGTTAGCTAAACGTTAGCTAATTGCTAACGTTGGCTAATGTTGGGTAATCACTGACGCTAATCGCTAAATACGGCATATATAACCTAATAATGATAGTGATGCAAATAATCTAATTGTGATGAGAGGTCTGCACTCTTTGAGTGATTTTCTAGTTTTGTTTTGAAAATGTCAGTGTGAAACCTCGTTCTGTAGACGATAAATGAGGTACAGACGTATAGAGGAGGAAATACAATGAGAGCTGGACGGAGCAGTGAGTGACAACAACCCCGCCCACATTAAAGAGTTTGCCATGGAAACCCTAAGGTCTAGGTACCATGTCTGCAGGCTTACTGTTGGTTCCAAAGGTACCATACCAAGGTGTTTAGTAGAGATCCCAACTGCGCTTCCCTAAACTGACTGCAGATTAACACTGTACTATAAATTGAGTGGTCCAACTTAGCAGTGCGGAGTTTGCATGTTCTCCCTGTGTCAGTGTAGGTTTTCTCCAGGTACTCCTGTTTGCTCCCACAGCCCAAAGACATTCAGGCTAATTGGTGACTCTAAATTGGCCGTAGGTGTGAATGTGTGCATGAATGGTTGTCTATCTCGATGTGTCAGCCCTGTGATAGTCTGACGACCTGTCCAGGGTGTACCCTGCCTCTCGCCCATGGTCAGCTGAACACCGCCCCCCCGGTCTGTAAACCTGCTGGGATGCTTTTATCAGGAAATGCCCAAGAACGGACTGCAGGGTAAGAAGGCAGATATATCAGTTAAACATACCAGAACTCAAGATTATGGTTAAATTGGTTTTGTGATTAAACAAACAATTTTAAATTGCACATGTGCGTGTGGATGGGTGATTTACATCTACACACACCCTCTGAATTTCTTTCCCTTTCTCATCATGACAGTGGTTGGTTGGCAGTAGGTATATAAAGACGTGTGTGTTTAACAGCTGTGTCAAACTCTGTTCATCAGCCATGGACAAAAGTGTGCTGCTGGTCCTGTTGTGTCTGCAGGTTTTCCTGCTCATCACAGCCTTCACTTCTACTGATGCAGCCGCTGTGGTGAGAGATGATCAGCTGCCTCCTGATCAGGTAAAAACATCCACTGACTGTAAGAAGCTTCTCCTATTGTCACAATGTGCTGGTTTAACATTGTGTTCTCTCACCTTTAAAGTCATCGAATGTTTCACTGCTATGTTCAGTATCAACATGTCCTCGTTATGTTAAAAGGAAATGTCATCTGGCTGACATTATGTGTTCTTCTAAACTATTTATTGTTACTAAAAAAAGTGTTCAAACATAATGTCTGTGAGACAGGGTTGCATTAAAAGGAGCCAAACTACGTACATGAAGAATTAAGTTGTTTTCTAAGAGGAGTTTAGACTCAGTTTTGATCACCAGATGGATCAAACATCATATTATTGTTTTCTAGCATTTTATTTTCTATCATTTTAAACAATTTTCTATGGTTAAAGCTATAAAAGTAAAACTTTTTTCCTGGTTTAACACACTTTTTTTTAACAAATGTAAGTACTGTGTATGTATGAACTTATTTTTACAAAGTATTTTTTTTTAACAAGTACAGATGAAACCACCACAAATTTCACTTTAATATTGACACTATCAATCTCTTTATAATTTTTAATGCATTGTTCCACATTAACAATGTCACTGTACCCTGTAATTATTAAATACTTGTAATTAAAATACAGAGTGTAATTTAGTCTGTTTCTCAGTCCCTGTTAAACACAACCTGTTACCTTCTTATTCCGTAAACTCGTCCCTGTATTTACATTTTTGGCCCACTGTATGTCTCCAGTATTTTACTGACACCCTATATGAACTAAATATTCACACTATGCTGGCTGTAATCTAAAGCGTTATTCAAAGAGTTTGTTCTGTTTTAATCTGCAGTTTGATTTTCATTCATTCATGAGAGCTGACACCTGTAATTTGTTATAGGTGGAGAGGGGAAATGGAAACACAGAAGAGAGATATGTCCACGCTGGCTATTACCCAGGAGGAACTGGACTGGCAGTTAAGACCAAACCTTAATGCAGAGTTTATTCCTTATATTATAATTACATAACAGAATCTTCCAGAATGTGTCTCAATAAACAGTTGCTAAAGATCCTTACTGTCAGATTTCAATATTTTAATTAACTCATGATTAAGCAAGTTGTATCAATAATAGTTCTTAATGTTTGGTTATTTGTTATTTACAAATATATTTATTTATGGAGCTTTTTTCCTATCTTTATTCAAGAGAGTGGTATGTCAATTTGAGAGCATTATTTTTTGATTTCATATTCAGATTTTGTAATATTGTCCCTCAAAACCCTGCCTTCGCACTCAAATAGCCTCTGCTTGTGCTTAGATCTACTGTTTCTGCTCAAACTGTGTGCTCGCACTCAGATACAATGTTGCTTGCACAGATTTCCTGCTCCATCTTCAGCTCTTCTCCTCGCCCTCAAGCTGTTTCTGTGCACTCGTAGAATTTCTGCTCTCAGATTTCTGCCCTGCTCTTGGATTTTTTTGTGTGACAACCCTGTCAAAATCCCCCATGCCTGCCTCCTTGCAGGCAAACTTGCTTTAGTTTTAGAGCGTCCTGGGTGGGTGCTCTTTAACTGTGTTGAACCAGAATCGACTTTTAGAGAAACGCAACCTGTAATGCTTTATAACCCTGCCATGAGGGAAGACAAGTCATTACTAGGAAGAAAGAGGACATTTCTCTTTCTTTGATAACGTTAAAGGTAAAGTTAGGTTTTGCTGACTGCTTTCAGACTCATTTTAAAAAAGAGAAGAGAGAGAGAGAGAGAGAGAGAGAGAGAGAGAGAGAAGCAGTGGTCGAGCGAGCTAGAGAATGGATGAGGAGAGCGAGCATTGGTAGAAAGAAAGTGAATGAGAGGAATAAAACATAAATTTCTGATTGTTTCACGGCAGTTACAGATAGACATGTCCACAACCAAACCTACGCAACCGTGATCACTATAAGAGGTTTCCACTGTATATACACACACGATAAGTCAGTTGTGTTTTTAAAATGTAGTAGCTCATTGAATTTACTTCTGTTTTCTACTGTCTTAATGTTTTAGATAAGTTATTTACTTTTGCTGTTGGTACTTTTCCCATTCCCAAACACTAAAATACAGAAATAAGTAAACACGGCAGTGTCCATTTTGTTGTTAGTTCTTGCTTAGCAACAGTGTTTACGTAACATACAACTCTTGAAAGCTAATCATATTATCATGGATGTATTCTTGTGCCGCAAATATGACTTTATCAATTCAATCTGAAGGAAGTAATAGCACCATTAAAAGAAAAAAAAACTACTTACTTGAGGTCCTTGACTTTGACGGCCCATGTTGGCCAGCAATCCGCCATTATACTGTATGCAGCTATTATAGTAAAAAAATACAGGCGCACATATGTAAATTAACAGTCCCTTTATTCCAAAAGTCGTAAAGAAAGCAATGGAAGAACATTTCATAATGAATGGATAAATGGATAAACGCGTTAAAGAGTACCTGCCCAGATGGGATGCTTTAAGACTAAAGCAAGCGCCGCAAGGAGGCAGGGATTTTTTCATTGGTCAGCAATAAACCTGGCATTCTATTGGTTGGAGGATTTTGACAGGGTTGTTACACAAAAATATCCAAGAGCAGGGCAGAAATCTGAGAGCAGAAATTCCACGAGCGCACAGAAGCAGCTTGAGGGCGAGGAGAAGAGCTGAAGCTGGAGCAGGAAATCTGTGCAAGCAACATTGTATCTGAGTGTGAGCACACAGTTTGAGCAGAAACAGTAGATCTAAGTGCAAGCAGAGGTTATTTGAGTGTGAGGGCAGGGTTTTGAGGGACAATATTACAAAATCTGAATGTGAAATCAATGAATAATGCTCTCAAATTGACATACCACTCTCTTGAATAAAGATAGGAAAAAAGCTCCATATTTATTTTAACTGATCTGCTGCTGTAGAATTTATCAACTGTCTCTGTTACAGGGCCCTCCCGGCCGCCAGGCCTTCCAGGCTCCAGGCCCTCCAGGCCTCCAGGCCTCCAGGCCTGCCTGGCCCTCCAGTACATTGAAATAACAAAGACAGTCAGTCTTGGGTCTCAACAAATGACTGTTGAGAAGCCATGTTGTGTAACTCTCTCTTTTCTTTGTGTTTCTCTCTGTCCCCAGACCAGACACACAGGCCTGAGAGATTAAAGACCAGCCTCATGGACCAAGGAGTGGATGTGATAATATTGATAAGTGATTGATATTGAGCTTACTGAGCTACTTCCATGCGATCATGTATCTGCTGCATCACACACACACACACACACACACACACACACACACACACACACACACACACTGCTCTGATTGTATCTTGTGTTTAAGAAAACAGCACTGTTAGTGAATGACTTCAAACAAAATGTATTGGTATTATGCTCCATAGTTTTGCTGCCAGCAGCTACATGTACTAGAGTCAACAGTGAGTGACAGAGAATCACTCACTGCTGTGCTGAATAAAGAGCTCACATTGTTTGACAGCATGTGTTCCACTACAAGATCTATACATGTCACAGTCACAATAAAATGTCTTCCTGATTAAAAACAATCAAAAGCACAAAGTTTTGTGTTTCTTGGTCTCTTGTTTTTTCCCAGCTGGTCTCTGAGTAGTGACAAGGATCATAACTGTGCTTTCCTAAACTGAAGATTTACATTTTCATTTGAGCAGCTCATTCACTTTTACATGGTCGCCCTGTGTACAAGCAAATGCCAAACATTCAGGCAAACTGTTAAATATATAAACCTGCAAATAAAAGATAAGAATAAACTCAGGAAAGATACAGAAGTGCATTAAACGCATTTAATTTAGGCATTCAGTGGACATACAGAGAAAGCTGGAATTAATGACAATAAAGTTCTGATGCATGATAATATATACAGACAATACAAACACTGTAGTTGTGTATAAAGGTAAACTATGCAGGATAATACAAACGTGATCCTCTCAGTCATCACTTATGAGCCACTTAAAGTGTGTGGAGGTGTTTTTATCTGCAGAGACTCTGCCGTCTGCCTGTAATTTGTTATTTTCTTCTAATGTTGCTGTGTTTGTGGCGTTCCTGAGCACAGAATGCAGGTGAGGCCAGGACTTTCTAAAAAGGTAGCGACCAGGTGACAGACTGTAAGCTGTATGCATCCAAAAGGAAGCTATGAAAAAATATGGTATTATATTCTCTATAAACCCATATGTACAAAACAGGTTGATTTTGTCCCATATTTTAATACAACATCAGATTGAGAGGTTGTAGAACACCAGAGTTTATGTGGCCTCAAGCACAAAAGTTATTTTATTATGTAACGTAATTTGTCTGTAAACCTGCTGGGAAACTTTTATCATGAAATGTTGGAGGACAGACTGCAGGGTAAGGAAGCAGATATATCAGTTAAAGACCCCAGAGGTCCAGATTACAGTTAAATTGGTCCTGTGTTTAAACAAATTTAAACTGCATATGTGCGTGTGGATGGGTGATTTTGCATCTGCATACACCCTCTGAATTTCTTTCCCTTTCTCATCATGACAGTGGTTGGTTGGCAGTAGGTATATAAAGACGTGTGTGTTTAACAGCTGTGTCAAACTCTGTTCATCAGCCATGGACAAAAGTGTGCTGCTGGTCCTGTTGTGTCTGCAGGTTTTCCTGCTCATCACAGCCTTCACTTCTACTGATGCAGCCGCTGTGGTGAGAGATGATCAGCTGCCTCCTGATCAGGTAAAAACATCCACTGACTGTAAGAAGCTTCTCCTATTGTCACAATGTGCTGGTTTAACATTGTGTTCTCTCACCTTTAAAGTCATCGAATGTTTCACTGCTATGTTCAGTATCAACATGTCCTCGTTATGTTAAAAGGAAATGTCATCTGGCTGACATTATGTGTTCTTCTAAACTATTTATTGTTACTAAAAAAAGTGTTCAAACATAATGTCTGTGAGACAGGGTTGCATTAAAAGGAGCCAAACTACGTACATGAAGAATTAAGTTGTTTTCTAAGAGGAGTTTAGACTCAGTTTTGATCACCAGATGGATCAAACATCATATTATTGTTTTCTAGCATTTTATTTTCTATCATTTTAAACATTTAATTTTCTATGGTTAAAGCTATAAAAGTAAAACTTTTTTTCCTGGTTTAAGACACTTTTTTTAACAAATGTAAGTACTGTGTATGTATGAACTTATTTTTACAAAGTATTTTTTTTTAACAAGTACAGATGAAACCACCACAAATTTCACTTTAATATTGACACTATCAATCTCTTTATAATTTTTATTTTCATGCATTGTTCCACATTAACAATGTCACTGTACCCTGTAATTATTAAATACTTGTAATTAAAATACAGAGTGTAATTTAGTCTGTTTCTCAGTCCCTTTACATTTTGGCCCACTGTATGTCTCCAGTATTTTACTGACACCCTATATGAACTAAATATTCACACTATGCTGGCTGTAATCTAAAGCGTTATTCAAAGAGTTTGTTCTGTTTTAATCTGCAGTTTGATTTTCATTCATTCATGAGAGCTGACACCTGTAATTTGTTATAGGTGGAGAGGGGAAATGGAAACACAGAAGAGAGATATGTCCACGCTGGCTATTACCCAGGAGGAACTGGAGCGGCAGTTAAGACCAAACCTTAATGCAGAGTTTATTCCTTATATTATAATTACATAACAGAATCTTCCAGAATGTGTCTCAATAAACAGTTGCTAAAGATCCTTACTGTCAGATTTCAATATTTTAATTAACTCATGATTAAGCAAGTTGTATCAATAATAGTTCTTAATGTTTGGTTATTTGTTATTTACAAATATATTTATTTATGGAGCTTTTTTCCTATCTTTATTCAAGAGAGTGGTATGTCAATTTGAGAGCATTATTTTTTGATTTCATATTCAGATTTTGTAATATTGTCCCTCAAAACCCTGCCTTCGCACTCAAATAGCCTCTGCTTGTGCTTAGATCTACTGTTTCTGCTCAAACTGTGTGCTCGCACTCAGATACAATGTTGCTTGCACAGATTTCCTGCTCCATCTTCAGCTCTTCTCCTCGCCCTCAAGCTGTTTCTGTGCACTCGTAGAATTTCTGCTCTCAGATTTCTGCCCTGCTCTTGGATTTTTTTGTGTGACAACCCTGTCAAAATCCCCCATGCCTGCCTCCTTGCAGGCAAACTTGCTTTAGTTTTAGAGCGTCCCGTCTGGGTGGGTGCTCTTTAACTGTGTTGAACCAGAATCGAGAAACGCAATCTGTAACACTTTCCAGCCCTGCCATGAGGGAAGACAAAAACATTATTAGGAAGAAAGAGGACATTTCTCTTTCTTTGAGAACGTTAAAAGTAAAGTTAGGCTTTGCTGACGGCTTCCAGACTCATTTTAAAAAGGAGAAGAGAGAGAGAGAGAGAGAGAGAGAGAGAGAGAAGCAGTGGTTGAGCGAGCTAGAGAATGGATGAGGAGAGCGAGCATTGGTAGAAAGAAAGTGAATGAGAGGAATAAAACATAAATTTCTGATTGTTTCACAGCAGTTACAGATAGACATGTCCACTAAGAGGTTTCCACTGTATATACACACACGATAAGTCAGTTGTGTTTTTAAAATGTAGTAGCTCATTGAATTTACTTCTGTATTCTACTGTCTTAATGTTTTAGATAAGTTATTTACTTTTGCTGTTGGTACTTTTCCCATTCCCAAACACTAAAATACAGAAATAAGTAAACACGGCAGTGTCCATTTTGTTGTTAGTTCTTGCTTAGCAACAGTGTTTACGTAACATACAACTCTTGAAAGCTAATCATATTATCATGGATGTATTCTTGTGCCGCAAATATGACTTTATCAATTCAATCTGAAGGAAGTAATAGCACCATTAAAAGAAAAAAAAAAACTACTTACTTGAAGTCCTTGACTTTGACGGCCCATGTTGGCCAGCAATCCGCTATTATACTGTATGCAGCTATTATAGTAAAAAAATACAGGCGCACATATGTAAATTAACAGTCCCTTTATTCCAAAAGTCGTAAAGAAAGCAATGGAAGAACATTTCATAATGAATGGATAAATGGATAAACGCGGTTAAAGAGTACCCGCCCAGATGGGACGCTTTAAGACTAAAGCAAGTTCGCCCGCAAGGAGGCAGGGATTGTTTTATTGGTCAGCAATAAACCTGGCGTTCTATTGGTTGGAGGATTTTGACAGGGTTGTTACACAAAAATATCCAAGAGCAGGGCAGAAATCTGAGAGCAGAAATTCCACGAGCGCACAGAAGCAGCTTGAGGGCGAGGAGAAGAGCTGAAGCTGGAGCAGGAAATCTGTGCAAGCAACATTGTATCTGAGTGTGAGCACACAGTTTGAGCAGAAACAGTAGATCTAAGTGCAAGCAGAGGTTATTTGAGTGCGAGAGCAGGGTTTTGAGGGACAATATTACAAAATCTGAATGTGAAATCAATGAATAATGCTCTCAAATTGACATACCACTCTCTTGAATAAAGATAGGAAAAAAGCTCCATATTTATTTTAACTGATCTGCTGCTGTAGAATTTATCAACTGTCTCTGTTACAGGGCCCTCTAGGCCGTCTAGGCCTTCCAGGCTTTCCAGGCCCTCCAGGCCCTCCAGGCCTGCCTGGCCCTCCAGGCCCTCCAGGCCCGCCAGGCCCTCCAGGCCCTCCAAGCCCTCCTTTTCCTACGTCTCCTCCTCCCCCCAGGTAAGAGATTATTCCACGTGTTTGATTAACAGACATAATGTACATTGAAATAACAAAGACAGTCAGTCTTGGGTCTCAACAAATGACTGTTGAGAAGCCATGTTGTGTAACTCTCTCTTTTCTTTGTGTTTCTCTCTGTCCCCAGACCAGACACACAGGCCTGAGAGATTAAAGACCAGCCTCATGGACCAAGGAGTGGATGTGATAATATTGATAAGTGATTGATATTGAGCTTACTGAGCTACTTCCATGCGATCATGTATCTGCTGCATCACACACACACACACACACACACACACACACACACACACACACACACACACACACTGCTCTGATTGTATCTTGTGTTTAAGAAAACAGCACTGTTAGTGAATGACTTCAAACAAAATGTATTGGTATTATGCTCCATAGTTTTGCTGCCAGCAGCTACATGTACTAGAGTCAACAGTGAGTGACAGAGAATCACTCACTGCTGTGCTGAATAAAGAGCTCACATTGTTTGACAGCATGTGTTCCACTACAAGATCTATACATGTCACAGTCACAATAAAATGTCTTCCTGATTAAAAACAATCAAAAGCACAAAGTTTTGTGTTTCTTGGTCTCTTGTTTTTTAGCTGGTCTCTGAGTAGTGACAAGGATCATAACTGTGTTTTCCTAAACTGAAGATTTACATTTTCATTTGAGCAGCTCATTCACTTTTACATGGTCGCCCTGTGTACAAGCAAATGCCAAACATTCAGGCAAACTGTTAAATATATAAACCTGCAAATAAAAGATAAGAATAAACTCAGGAAAGATACAGAAGTGCATTAAACGTGCATTTAATTTAGGCATTCAGTGGACATACAGAGAAAGTTGGAATTAATGACAATAAAGTTCTGATGCATGATAATATATACAGACAATACAAACACTGTAGTTGTGTATAAAGGTAAACTATGCAGGATAATACAAACGTGATCCTCTCAGTCATCACTTATGAGCCACTTAAAGTGTGTGGAGGTGTTTTTATCTGCAGAGACTCTGCTGTCTGCCTGTAATTTGTTATTTTCTTCTAATGTTGCTGTGTTTGTGGCGTTCCTGAGCACAGAGTGCAGGTGAGGCCAGGACTTTCTAAAAAGGTAGCGACCAGGTGACAGACTGTAAGCTGTATGCATCCAAAAGGAAGCTATGAAAACTGCGTAATTCTAATATGGTATTATATTCTCTATAAACCGTATGTACAAAACAGGTTGGTTTTGTCACATATTTTAATACAACATCAGATTGAGAGGTTGTAGAACACCAGAGTTTATGTGGCCTCAAGCACAAAAGTTATTTTATTATGTAACGTAATTTGTCTGTAAACCTGCTGGGAAACTTTTATCATGAAATGTTGGAGGACAGACTGCAGGGTAAGGAAGCAGATATATCAGTTAAAGACCCCAGAGGTCCAGATTACAGTTAAATTGGTCCTGTGTTTAAACAAATTTAAACTGCATATGTGCGTGTGGATGGGTGATTTTGCATCTGCATACACCCTCTGAATTTCTTTCCCTTTCTCATCATGACAGTGGTTGGTTGGCAGTAGGTATATAAAGACGTGTGTGTTTAACAGCTGTGTCAAACTCTGTTCATCAGCCATGGACAAAAGTGTGCTGCTGGTCCTGTTGTGTCTGCAGGTTTTCCTGCTCATCACAGCCTTCACTTCTACTGATGCAGCCGCTGTGGAGAGATGATCAGCTGCCTCCTGATCAGGTAAAAACATCCACTGACTGTAAGAAGCTTCTTGTATTGTCACAGTGTGCTGGTTTAACATTGTGTTCTCTCACCTTTAAAGTTGTCGAATGTTTCACTGCTATGTTCAGTATCAACGTGTCCTCATTATGTTAAAAGGAAATGTCATCTGGCTGACATTATGTGTTCTTCTAAACTATTTATTGTTACTAAAAAGTGTTCAAACATAATGTCTGTGAGACAGGGTTGCATTAAAAAGGCCAAACTACATACATGAAGAATTAAGTTGTTTTCTAAGAGGAGTTCAGACTCAGTTTTGATCACCAGATGGCTCAGTCATCATATTATTGTTTTCTAGCATTTTATTTTCTGTCATTTTAAATATGTAATTTTCTATGGTTAAAGCTATAAAAGAACATTTTTCCCTGGTCTAACACACATCTTTTTAAATAAGTATAAGTACTGTGTATGTATGAACTTATTTTTACAAAGTATTTCTTTTTAACAAGTACAGATGAAACCACCACAAATATCACTTTAATATGTACCCTGTAATTATTAAATACTTGTACCACTCAACTTGCTACCTTCTTATTCCCTAAACTCGTCCCTGTATTTACATTTTTGGCCCACTGTATGTCTCCAGTATTTAACTGACACCCTATATGAACTAAATATGCACACTGTGCTGGCTGTAATCTAAAGTGTTATTCAAAGAGTTTGTTCTGTTTTAATTTGCAGTTTGATTTTCATTCATTTGTTGAGAGCTGACACCTGTAATTTGTTATAGGTGGAGAGGGGAAATGGAAACAGAGATAAAGAAAATTTTCTGGGAGGCTCTTACTCAGGAGGAACTGGACTGGCACATCCACTGGTGGGACCGAACTTTCAATGCAGAGTTTATTCCTTTCCATATTATAATTACAGAACAGAATCTTCCAGAATGTGTCTCAATAAACAGTTGCTAAAGATCCTCACTGTCAGATTTCAATATTTTTAAATAACTCATTATTAAGCAAGTTGTATCAATAATAGTTCTTAACCCAGTTGTGCCCAAATTTTTCTCAATGTTTTTATGCATATAATCATGTTAACTGAGTCCCATATGAACATGTTCTGAAGTTATTTCCTCCATTTTGTGCTCTCTGTTCTAGAAAATCTCATTTGAATATTCGGCAGTTATAGTTGCCGGTGGGGACATACCTTGTATCTACCCCTCTAATGGTGAAAAGTGAATTAGAGCACAAAAAACAACATGTAATTATTATTTAAAACAAGTGTGAGAACAATTTAATTCATGAATTTTGTCATCAAAAAACTGAAATATTTTTTAAAAACTTCAACAACCTTCAACACCATGAACGACTAACCCACCAACAACCCATAAACACACCTCCAAAAATTGCTACTTTCCTTTCTCCTCTCCCACCTTACTGTATCTCTTTTGGGTTTTATAATTTGTGATACATCTTGAAGCACTTTACGTGCAGTGCAACACCACATTTTTCACCACATTGTTATCCTTCTCACTAGTGGCACTGATGTTGCTTGTCTCTCCAGACAGACTTTCTGAGGTAGAACAGTGAGCCTGGTTTCCATCAGCCTGTTTAGATGCGCATCTAGAAGTATCATATTGGAAAATTATGATGGAAACGCCGAAATTCGAATTAAAATCCCCTGATTCGCACAAACTAAAATACACTCGCTTTAGCCGGGTTTTGGTTGATTCGAAAAAATGCTGATTTGCAAAACGTTGGATGGAAAAAGTTATGTTTGAATTAAGTCATACGTAGCGCACTTTTTCCCCAACCGCTTCCGGTGTTTCCGGTTCACTCACAAGGCAACAACATGGCGGAAAACAACAACACAAGACTTGTGTGGACGGAGGACGAAATAAGAACATTTCTAGCCTTAATAAGGTGGCAATGCATTTACAAGCTGGTTGCCAACCACCAGAAAACATAGAAGAAGAAGAATGCGAGACTTGTTTTGTTTCCGGTTCTGCGGAAAACTCGCGCAAGTTCATAGTTTTCACCAAAGTCCATACATTTAATTGAAACACACAGGATTCGTATTTCTTTTAATGCACATTTCCCAATGATTCGAATCACTTTTGGATGGAAACATAGCTATTCAGGTTCTTGTCCATCATCAATGAAGGGTAGTTGCAGGTCACCATCAGACAAAGCAGTCTCCTTTGAGCAGCCTAGACGGTAGGCGTTTGGGATCACAGGTCACATCATCATCAGAAAAATCGCTGTCAGTCTGTTTCGTGGGCATTATTCTCAGACTCTGGCACAACTGAAATGCTTGTGATTTTTGCAGAGGGATCATCTGCATCAAGGATATCCAAAACCTCTGCCAAAGTATACCTCTCTAATACTCCTGGTTTATCTCTGTGGAAAACACGAAAGAGTTAGCTCCCATGGCCACTGGGGGCCACCATTTTGTGAAATTAACGCAATTTGAAATGGATATTTTTTACCAAACAATTCCAATTCTATATCCCTGTTCATGTACAACAGTGTTAAAGATGTTCTCCCTGTATTTGACATCATTCAGTCCTTCTAATCTACCACACAGTGCAACACAGTCAGCGCTAACATTGGCAGCGCTAATAGCTAGCTAGGTAGTTAGCTAGCGCTAGCTACCAAACACTAGTAATGTTGGTTACCAAATGTTAAAGCTAACACTATCAAAAACTGTATTGTTACCAAATATTAGCCCTTTATAATGTTGGTAATGTTATCTAACATTATTATCTACTGACAAGGTATTTGCACACCGGCAACAATAGTTGCCGCTTGGACAAATGATTGCATACAGAAAAAACTATACATCCAATGTAATATTTTTGTTGTTTGGATGATTCTAGAGACTTCCATGATTAAGTAGATATATATATGTCAACAAAAAACATATTGTTATCATATGAAAATCACCTTTTCTTGTGGGGGTTTGTCATCGCCCTCAGTGAGATGGGTCAGGAACTCAACAACGCCATGTGACATGAAGTATGTGGAAACTTAATTTTTTTTCTTAATATGATTTTCTAAGGTGTCCACTCACATATCATTGATATATAACATGTATAATATTTAGAAATGTATTTTTAAGTGGAAAATGATAAGCATACACTTTGGCAACTATTGTTGCCGGTTGGCTTAAATGCGTTTTAATGCTTGGTTATTTGCTATTTACAAATATATTTATTTATGGAGCTTTTTTCCTATCTTTATTCAAGAGAGTGGTATGTCAATTTGAGAGCATTATTTATTGATTTCACGCCTCTCTCTCTCTCTCTCTCTCTCTCTATCTCTCTCTCTCCCTCTCTTTTAAAATGAGTCTGGAAGCCGTCAGCAAAGCCTAACTTTACATTTAACATTCTCCAAGAAAGAGAAATGTCCTCTTTCTTCCTAATAATGTTTTTGTCTTCCCTCATGGCAGGGCTGGAAAGTGTTACAGATTGCGTTTCTCCAAAAGTCGATTCTGGTTCAACCTTCTCGCTGTGGCGCCCACCCCCGCAGCCAATGCATAACGCAGTTAAAGAGTACCCGCCCAGGCAGGACGCTCTAAAACTAAAGCAAGTTCGCCCGCAAGGAGGCAGGGATTTTTTCATTGGTCAACAATCAACCTGGCGTCCTATTGGTTGGAGGATTTTGACAGGGTTGTTACACAAAAATATCCAAGAGCAGGGCAGAAATCTGAGAGCAGAAATTCTACGAGTGCAAAGAAACAGCTTGAGGGCGAGGAGAAGAGCTGAAGCTGGAGCAGGAAATCTGTGCAAGCAACATTGTATCTGAGTGCGAGCACACAGTTTGAGCAGAAACAGTAGATCTAAGCGCAAGCAGAGGCTATTTGAGTGTGAGGGCAGGGTTTTGAGGGACAATATTACAAAATCTGAATGTGAAATCAATGAATAATGCTCTCAAATTGACATACCACTCTCTTGAATAAAGATAGGAAAAAAGCTCCACATTTATTTTAACTGATCTGCTGTTGTAGAATTTATCAACTGTCTCTGTTACAGGGCCCTCCAGGCCCTCCTTTTCCTCCGTCTCCTCCTCCCCCCAGGTAAGAGATTATTCAACATGTTTGATTAACAGACATAATATACATTGAAATAACAAAGACAGTCAGTCTTGGGTCTCAACAAATGACTGTTGAGAAGCCATGTTGTGTAACTCTCTCTTTTCTTTGTGTTTCTCTCTGTCCCCAGACCAGACACACAGGCCTGAGAGATTAAAGACCAGCCTCATGGACCAAGGAGTGGATGTGATAATATTGATAAGTGATTGATATTGAGCTTACTGAGCTACTTCCATGCGATCATGTATCTGCTGCATCACGCGCACACACACACACACACACACACACACACACACACACACACACACACACACACACACACACACACACACACACACTGCTCTGATTGTATCTTGTGTTTAAGAAAACAGCACTGTTAGTGAATGACTTCAAACAAAATGTATTGGTATTATGTCTCCATAGTTTTGCTGCCAGCAGCTACATGTACTAGAGTCAACAGTGAGTGACAGAGAATCACTCACTGCTGTGCTGAATAAAGAGCTCACATTTTTGACAGCATGTGTTCCACTACAAGATCTATACATGTCACAGTCACAATAAAATGTCTTCCTGATTAAAAACAATCAAAAGCACAAAGTTTTGTGTTTCTTGGTCTCTTGTTTTTCCCAGCTGGTCTCTGAGTAGTGACAAGGATCATAACTGTGCTTTCCTAAACTGAAGATTTACATTTTCATTTGAGCAGCTCATTCACTTTTACATGGTCGCCCTGTGTACAAGCAAATGCCAAACATTCAGGCAAACTGTTAAATATATAAACCTGCAAATAAAAGATAAGAATAAACTCAGGAGAGATACAGAAGTGCATTAAACGTGCATTTAATTTAGGCATTCAGTGGACATACAGAGAAAGCTGGAATTAATGACAATAAAGTTCTGATGCATGATAATATATACAGACAATACAAACACTGTAGTTGTGTATAAAGGTAAACTATGCAGGATAATACAAACGTGATCCTCTCAGTCATCACTTATGAGCCACTTAAAGTGTGTGGAGGTGTTTTTATCTGCAGAGACTCTGCCGTCTGCCTGTAATTTGTTATTTTCTTCTAATGTTGCTGTGTTTGTGGCGTTCCTGAGCACAGAGTGCAGGTGAGGCCAGGACTTTCTAAAAAGGTAGCGACCAGGTGACAGACTGTAAGCTGTATGCATCCAAAAGGAAGCTATGAAAACTGCGTAATTCTAATATGGTATTATATTCTCTATAAACCCGTATGTACAAAACAGGTTGGTTTTGTCACATATTTTAATACAACATCAGATTGAGAGGTTGTAGAACACCAGAGTTTATGTGGCCTCAAGCACAAAAGTTATTTTATTATGTAACGTAATTTGTCTGTAAACCTGCTGGGAAACTTTTATCATGAAATGTTGGAGGACAGACTGCAGGGTAAGGAAGCAGATATATCAGTTAAAGACCCCAGAGGTCCAGATTACAGTTAAATTGGTCCTGTGTTTAAACAAATTTAAACTGCATATGTGCGTGTGGATGGGTGATTTTGCATCTGCATACACCTCTGAATTTCTTTCCCTTTCTCATCATGACAGTGGTTGGTTGGCAGTAGGTATATAAAGACGTGTGTGTTTAACAGCTGTGTCAAACTCTGTTCATCAGCCATGGACAAAAGTGTGCTGCTGGTCCTGTTGTGTCTGCAGGTTTTCCTGCTCATCACAGCCTTCACTTCTACTGATGCAGCCGCTGTGGAGAGAGATGATCAGCTGCCTCCTGATCAGGTAAAAACATCCACTGACTGTAAGAAGCTTCTTGTATTGTCACAGTGTGCTGGTTTAACATTGTGTTCTCTCACCTTTAAAGTTGTCGAATGTTTCACTGCTATGTTCAGTATCAACGTGTCCTCGTTATGTTAAAAGGAAATGTCATCTGGCTGACATTATGTGTTCTTCTAAACTATTTATTGTTACTAAAAAAAGTGTTCAAACATAATGTCTGTGAGACAGGGTTGCATTAAAAGGAGCCAAACTACATACATGAAGAATTAAGTTGTTTTCTAAGAGGAGTTCAGACTCAGTTTTGATCACCAGATGGCTCAGTCATCATATTATTGTTTTCTAGCATTTTATTTTCTGTCATTTTAAATATTTAATTTTCTATGGTTAAAGCTATAAAAGAACATTTTTCCCTGGTCTAACACACATCTTTTTAAATAAGTCTAAGTACTGTGTATGTATGAACTTATTTTTACAAACAAGTACAGATGAAACCACCACAAATATCACTTTAATATGTACCCTGTAATTATTAAATACTTGTACCACTCAACTTGCTACCTTCTTATTCCCTAAACTCGTCCCTGTATTTACATTTTTGGCCCACTGTATGTCTCCAGTATTTAACTGACACCCTATATGAACTAAATATGCACACTGTGCTGGCTGTAATCTAAAGTGTTATTCAAAGAGTTTGTTCTGTTTTAATTTGCAGTTTGATTTTCATTCATTTGTTGAGAGCTGACACCTGTAATTTGTTATAGGTGGAGAGGGGAAATGGAAACAGAGATAAAGAAAATTTTCTGGGAGGCTCTTACTCAGGAGGAACTGGACTGGCACATCCACTGGTGGGACCGAACTTTCAATGCAGAGTTTATTCCTTTCCATATTATAATTACAGAACAGAATCTTCCAGAATGTGTCTCAATAAACAGTTGCTAAAGATCCTCACTGTCAGATTTCAATATTTTAAATAACTCATTATTAAGCAAGTTGTATCAATAATAGTTCTTAACCCAGTTGTGCCCAAATTTTTCTCAATGTTTTTATGCATATAATCATGTTAACTGAGTCCCATATGAACATGTTCTGAAGTTATTTCCTCCATTTTGTGCTCTCTGTTCTAGAAAATCTCATTTGAATATTCGGCAGTTATAGTTGCCGGTGGGGACATACCTTGTATCTACCCTCTAATGGTGAAAAGTGAATTAGAGCACAAAACAACATGTAATTATTATTTAAAACAAGTGTGAGAACAATTTAATTCATGAATTTTGTCATCAAAAAACTGAAATATTTTTTAAAAACTTCAACAACCTTCAACACCATGAACGACTAACCCACCAACAACCCATAAACACACCTCCAAAATTGCTACTTTCCTTTCTCCTCTCCCACCTTACTGTATCTCTTTTGGGTTTTATAATTTGTGATACATCTTGAAGCACTTTACGTGCAGTGCAACACCACATTTTTCACCACATTGTTATCCTTCTCACTAGTGGCACTGATGTTGCTTGTCTCTCCAGACAGACTTTCTGAGGTAGAACAGTGAGCCTGGTTTCCATCAGCCTGTTTAGATGCGCATCTAGAAGTATCATATTGGAAAATTAAAATCCCCTGATTCGCACAAACTAAAATACACTCGCTTTAGCCGGGTTTTGGTTGATTCGAAAAAATGCTGATTTGCAAAACGTTGGATGGAAAAAGTTATGTTTGAATTAAGTCATACGTAGCGCACTTTTTTGTGTTTCCGGTTCACTCACAAGGCAACAACATGGCGGAAAACAACAACACAAGACTTGTGTGGACGGAGGACGAAATAAGAACATTTCTAGCCTTAATAAGGTGGCAATGCATTTACAAGCTGGTTGCCAACCACCAGAAAACATAGAAGAAGAAGAAGAGACTTGTTTTGTTTCCGGTTCTGCGGAAAACTCAAGTTCATAGTTTTCACCAAAGTCCATACATTTAATTGAAACACACAGGATTCGTATTTCTTTTAATGCACATTTCCCAATGATTCGAATCACTTTTGGATGGAAACATAGCTATTCAGGTTCTTGTCCATCATCAATGAAGGGTAGTTGCAGGTCACCATCAGACGCAAAGCAGTCTCCTTTGAGCAGCCTAGACGGTAGGCGTTTGGGATCACAGGTCACATCATCATCAGAAAAATCGCTGTCAGTCTGTTTCGTGGGCATTATTCTCAGACTCTGGCACAACTGAAATGCTTGTGATTTTTGCAGAGGGATCATCTGCATCAAGGATATCCAAAACCTCTGCCAAAGTATACCTCTCTAATACTCCTGGTTTATCTCTGTGGAAAACACGAAAGAGTTAGCTCCCATGGCCACTGGGGGCCACCATTTTGTGAAATTAACGCAATTTGAAATGGATATTTTTTACCAAACAATTCCAATTCTATATCCCTGTTCATGTACAACAGTGTTAAAGATGTTCTCCTGTATTTGACATCATTCAGTCCTTCTAATCTACCACACAGTGCAACACAGTCAGCGCTAACATTGGCAGCGCTAATAGCTAGCTAGGTAGTTAGCTAGCGCTAGCTACCAAACACTAGTAATGTTGGTTACCAAATGTTAAAGCTAACACTATCAAAAACTGTATTGTTACCAAATATTAGCCCTTTATAATGTTGGTAATGTTATCTAACATTATTATCTACTGACAAGGTATGTGCCCACCGGCAACAATAGTTGCCGCTTGGACAAATGATTGCATACAGAAAAAACTATACATCCAATGTAATATTTTTGTTGTTTGGATGATTCTAGAGACTTCCATGATTAAGTAGATATATATATGTCAACAAAAAACATATTGTTATCATATGAAAATCACCTTTTCTTGTGGGGGTTTGTCATCGCCCTCAGTGAGATGGGTCAGGAACTCAACAACGCCATGTGACATGAAGTATGTGGAAACTTAATTTTTTCTTAATATGATTTTCTAAGGTGTCCACTCACATATCATTGATATATAACATGTATAATATTTAGAAATGTATTTTTAAGTGGAAAATGATAAGCATACACTTTGGAACTATTGTTGCCGGTTGGCTTAAATGCGTTTTAATGCTTGGTTATTTGCTATTTACAAATATATTTATTTATGGAGCTTTTTTCCTATCTTTATTCAAGAGAGTGGTATGTCAATTTGAGAGCATTATTTATTGATTTCACGCCTCTCTCTCTCTCTCTCTCTCTCTCTCTCTCTCTCTCTCTCTCTCTCTGAAAGCTGTCAGCAAAACCTAACTTTACCTTTAACGTTATCAAAGAAAGAGAAATGTCCTCTTTCTTCCTAGTAATGACTTGTCTTCCCTCATGGCAGGGTTATAAAGCATTACACGTTGCGTTTCTCTAAAAGTCGATTCTGGTTCAACTTTCTCGCTGCGGCGCCCCTCCCCCCAGCCTAACGCACAACGCAGTTAAAGAGTACCCGCCCAGGCAGGACGCTCTAAAACTAAAGCAAGTTCGCCCGCAAGGAGGCAGGGATTTTTTCATTGGTCAACAATCAACCTGGCGTCCTATTGGTTGGAGGATTTTGACAGGGTTGTTACACAAAAATATCCAAGAGCAGGGCAGAAATCTGAGAGCAGAAATTCTACGAGTGCACAGAAACAGCTTGAGGGCGAGGAGAAGAGCTGAAGCTGGAGCAGGAAATCTGTGCAAGCAACATTGTATCTGAGTGCGAGCACACAGTTTGAGCAGAAACAGTAGATCTAAGCGCAAGCAGAGGTTATTTGAGTGTGAGGGCAGGGTTTTGAGGGACAATATTACAAAATCTGAATGTGAAATCAATGAATAATGCTCTCAAATTGACATACCACTCTCTTGAATAAAGATAGGAAAAAAGCTCCACATTTATTTTAACTGATCTGCTGTTGTGGAATTTATCAACTGTCTCTGTTACAGGGCCCTCCAGGCCCTCCTTTTCCTCCGTCTCCTCCTCCCCCCAGGTAAGAGATTATTCAACATGTTTGATTAACAGACATAATATACATTGAAATAACAAAGACAGTCAGTCTTGGGTCTCAACAAATGACTGTTGAGAAGCCATGTTGTGTAACTCTCTCTTTTCTTTGTGTTTCTCTCTGTCCCCAGACCAGACACACAGGCCTGAGAGATTAAAGACCAGCCTCATGGACCAAGGAGTGGATGTGATAATATTGATAAGTGATTGATATTGAGCTTACTGAGCTACTTCCATGCGATCATGTATCTGCTGCATCACACACACACACACACACACACACACACACACACACACACACACACACACACACACACACACACACACACTGCTCTGATTGTATCTTGTGTTTAAGAAAACAGCACTGTTAGTGAATGACTTCAAACAAAATGTATTGGTATTATGCTCCATAGTTTTGCTGCCAGCAGCTACATGTACTAGAGTCAACAGTGAGTGACAGAGAATCACTCACTGCTGTGCTGAATAAAGAGCTCACATTTTTTGACAGCATGTGTTCCACTACAAGATCTATACATGTCACAGTCACAATAAAATGTCTTCCTGATTAAAAACAATCAAAAGCACAAAGTTTTGTGTTTCTTGGTCTCTTGTTTTTTCCCAGCTGGTCTCTGAGTAGTGACAATGCTTTCCTAAACTGAAGATTTACATTTTCATTTGAGCAGCTCATTCACTTTTACATGGTCGCCCTCTGTACAAGCAAATGCCAAACATTCAGGCAAACTGTTAAATATATAAACCTGCAAATAAAAGATAAGAATAAACTCAGGAGAGATACAGAAGTGCATTAAACGTGCATTTAATTTAGGCATTCAGTGGACATACAGAGAAAGCTGGAATTAATGACAATAAAGTTCTGATGCATGATAATATATACAGACAATACAAACACTGTAGTTGTGTATAAAGGTAAACTATGCAGGATAATACAAACGTGATCCTCTCAGTCATCACTTATGAGCCACTTAAAGTGTGTGGAGGTGTTTTTATCTGCAGAGACTCTGCTGTCTGCCTGTAATTTGTTATTTTCTTCTAATGTTGCTGTGTTTGTGGCGTTCCTGAGCACAGAGTGCAGGTGAGGTCAGGACTTTCTAAAAAGGTAGCGACCAGGTGACAGACTGTAAGCTGTATGCATCCAAAAGGAAGCTATGAAAACTGCGTAATTCTAATATGGTATTATATTCTCTATAAACCCGTATGTACAAAACAGGTTGGTTTTGTCACATATTTTAATACAACATCAGATTGAGAGGTTGAACACCAGAGTTTATGTGGCCTCAAGCACAAAAGTTATTTTATTATGTAACGTAATTTGTCTGTAAACCTGCTGGGAAACTTTTATCATGAAATGTTGGAGGACAGACTGCAGGGTAAGGAAGCAGATATATCAGTTAAAGACCCCAGAGGTCCAGATTACAGTTAAATTGGTCCTGTGTTTAAACAAATTTAAACTGCATATGTGCGTGTGGATGGGTGATTTTGCATCTGCATACACCCTCTGAATTTCTTTCCCTTTCTCATCATGACAGTGGTTGGTTGGCAGTAGGTATATAAAGACGTGTGTTTAACAGCTGTGTCAAACTCTGTTCATCAGCCATGGACAAAAGTGTGCTGCTGGTCCTGTTGTGTCTGCAGGTTTTCCTGCTCATCACAGCCTTCACTTCTACTGATGCAGCCGCTGTGGAGAGAGATGATCAGCTGCCTCCTGATCAGGTAAAAACATCCACTGACTGTAAGAAGCTTCTTGTATTGTCACAGTGTGCTGATTTAACATTGTGTTATCTCACCTTTAAAGTTGTCGAATGTTTCACTGCTATGTTCAGTATCAACGTGTCCTCGTTATGTTAAAAGGAAATGTCATCTGGCTGACATTATGTGTTCTTCTCAACTTTTTATTGTTACTAAAAAAAGTGTTCAAACATAATGTCTGTGAGACAGTTTTGCATTAAAAGGAGCCAAACTACGTACATGAAGAATTAAGTTGTTTTCTAAGAGGAGTTTAGACTCAGTTTTGATCACCAGATGGCTCAGTCATCATATTATTGTTTTCTAGCATTTTATTTTCTATCATTTTAAATATTTAATTTTCTATGGTTAAACCTATAAAAGAACATTTTTCCCTGGTTCAACACACGTTTTTTTTAAATAAGTATAAGTACTGTGTATGTATGAGCTTATTTTTTACAAAGTATTTCTTTTTTACAAGCACAGATGAAACCACCACAAATTTCACTTTAATATTGACACGATTAAACTTTTTTTTTTATTTTTTTCAACTTTTCATACATTGTTCCACATTAACAATGTCACTGTACCCTGTAATTATTAAATACTTGTAACCATTAAAGTACAAGTGTAATTTAGGCTGTTTCTCAGTCCCTGTTAAACTCAACCTGTTACCTTCCTTTTCTCTAAACTCTTTCCATCCTTTATGTACATTTTTGGCCCACTGTATGTCTCCAGTATTTTACTGACACCCTATATGAACTAAATATGCACACTGTGCTGGCTGTAATCTATAGCGTTATTCAAAGAGTTTGTTCTGTTTTAATCTGCAGTTTGAATTTCATTAATTGTTTGAGAGCTGACACCTGTAATTTGTTATAGGTGGAGAGGAGAATTGGAAACAGACGAAAGAGATATTTCCAGGCTGGCTCTTACTCAGGAGGAACTGGACTGGCAATGAAGACTGTAAGACCAAACCTTAATGCAGAGTTTATTCCTTTCCATATTATAATTACAGAACAGAATCTTCCAGAATGTGTCTCAATAAACAGTTGCTAAAGATCCTTACTGTCAGATTTCAATATTTTAATTAACTCATGATTAAGCAAGTTGTATCAATAATAGTTCTTAATGTTTGCTTATTTGTTACTCAGAAATATATTTATTTAAACTGATCTGCTGTTGTAAAATGTGTCAACTGTCTCTGTTACAGGTCCCTCAGGGTTTGCCAGGCCCTTATCCCCCCAGGTAAGAGATTATTCCTCATGTAAACGGAAATATGTCCAACATGTTTGATTTAAAGACATAATATACATGAAAGTAATGACCATTGTTAAAATAATTAGTTTATATAGTTTGGATGATGAAAATAAATTTTGATTAGGAAAGAAGGAAGATGAAAACTCTTTTTTCTGATGAGGTTTTGTTCTAAAAGTAAATGTTTTGTGAATAAACAGTTTGTAAGCATCTGTAATTCTATTTGTGTTTTGTTTTTTTTTTCTTTGAAATGAAAACAGACATGATGGATATTTCATGTGTGGCTATTACGCAGGAGGATGTGTGATTGGTCAGGCGGTAAGACCAAACCTTAATGCAGAGTTTATTCCTTTCCATATTATAATTACAGAACAGAATCTTCCAGAATGTGTCTCAATAAACAGTTGCTAAAGATCCTTACTGTCAGATTTCAATATTCTAATTAACTCATTATTAAGCAAGTTGTATCAATAATAGTTCTTAATGTTTGGTTATTTGTTACTCAGAAATATATTTATTTGAACTGATCTGCTGTTGTAAATTTTGTCAACTGTCTCTGTTACAGAGCAAGCCAAGCCCTCCTCCTCCTCCTCCTCCCCCCAGGTAAGAGATTATCTCATGTGGACACAAATGTGTCCAACATGTTTGATTAACAGACATAATATACATTGAAATAACAAAGACAGTCAGTCTTGGGTCTCAACAAATGACTGTTGAGAAGCCATGTTGTGTAACTCTCTCTTTTCTTTGTGTTTCTCTCTGTCCCCAGACCAGACACACAGGCCTGAGAGATTAAAGACCAGCCTCATGGACCAAGGAGTGGATGTGATAATATTGATAAGTGATTGATACTGAGCTTACTGAGCTACTTCCATGTGATCATGTATCTGCTGCATCACACACACACACACTGCTCTGATTGTATCTTGTGTTTAAGAAAACAGCACTGTTAGTGAATGACTTCAAACAAAATGTATTGGTATTATGCTCCATAGTTTTGCTGCCAGCAGCTACATGTACTAGAGTCAACAGTGAGTGACAGAGAATCACTCACTGCTGTGCTGAATAAAGAGCTCACATTGTTTGACAGCATGTGTTCCACTACAAGATCTATACATGTCACAGTCACAATAAAATGTCTTCCTGATTAAAAACAATCAAAAGCACAAAGTTTTGTGTTTCTTGGTCTCTTGTTTTTTCCCAGCTGGTCTCTGAGTAGTGGACAAATCAAATGGCAAACATTCAGGCAAATATTTAAACATATAAAACTGCAATAATATAACTTAAAGATCTAACTTTAGGCATTTATGGGCATAATGAGGATGATCACAGTGTTTCATCATTTTGTAACAACTGGACTCACAATTCTGGAGACAGTTTTGGTAAAATATCACATTCTTCTCTGGTCAAAAGGTTGGTTTGGCTCACAGAGGGACAATCAGTGGGGGCAAACAAATCCAATAGGGATGAGGCAGAGGCAGTCAACAGGCAAACCCAGGGAAATGAAAGGCTGGAGTGTTAGACACACAACAAGACACACAACAAGCTAAGAGGCCGTTTACACGCTGCCGGCTATTTTCATAAACGGACATTTCACAGGCAGACAGAATGACACACTGACATTTTTTTTCCGTGATTATGTGATTTCCGTGATTATGTACAGCATACCATACCATGACTAAGTCATGGTATGGTATGCTGTATGCTGTCAGCCACAGGGGGAGCCACAGCGATCGGTCGCATTTTAGCCATTTTGAAGCCTTTTTTTTTTTTTTGTTATAGCACCACCCAGTTGCCAATTTGAGTTAAATTTCTCCAGTCACCTTGAGGCGTCCTGTTCTACATTTTTTTTTTTTGCATTTTTTCCCAGCTGGTCTCTGAGTAGTGACAAGGATCACAACTGTGCTTTCCTAAACTGAAGATTTACATTTTCATTTGAGCAGCTTATTCACTTTTGCATGGTGAATATCGTGAACCTGGGTTGGCTTCCATTTTGTCACTCAAGCAGCAACTAAGAACTTGAGACATGTAGTCACAGTCTGTGAGTTATATGTCATAGCTAGGGTGGGCAGAGACGGTGATGCTGATCAGCACATCTGGGATATGCTGCACTATGTATTAGTGTGTTCAATGTTTGACATTCACACACAACTTCAACAGTGTATCCCACCATTGTCAGAGTCTGTGTTTCATTCTGAGCCGCTGACTCAGGCTTTCACTGAAAGGACATGCATGTGCATTTGTAGGACAGCCAATAGGAACGCTCTCTCCCTCTGAAATGACCTGTGATTGGTCATAGAAGTCTTCAGTCACATGCTAGATTTTCTAAAGCCAGAAAACTCAAGAGGAAGAGCAAAAGTCTAGTTTTCACAGTCTCCAAGTTTATTATGGGATTTTTGGCAAATGGTGTCAAAATAAATCTGCCTACCTCAGGTTTAACTGCAAACATATTTCCTTTTTAAGCCCCCAGATTCATCAGAAAATCAAAGCAGAGATCTCATGAGGGTTCTGGATAGATTGTATGAACACATCTGTGCAAAACAGGTTGGTTTTGTCACATATTTTAATACAACATCATCAGATTGAGAGGTTGTAGAACACCAGAGTTTATGTGGCCTCAAGCACAAAAGTTATTTTATTATGTAACGTAATTTGTCTGTAAACCTGCTGGGATACTTTAATCATGAAATGTTGGAGGACAGACTGCAGGGTAAGGAAGCAGATATATCAGTTAAAGACCCCAGAGGTCCTGATTACAGTTAAATTGGTCCTGTGCTTAAACAAACAATTTTAAACTGCACATGTGGGTGTGGATGGGTGATTTACATCTACATACATCCTCTGAATTTCTTTCCCTTTCTCATCATGACAGTGGTTGGTTGGCAGTAGGTATATAAAGACGTGTGTGTTTAACAGCTGTGTCAAACTCTGTTCATCAGCCATGGACAAAAGTGTGCTGCTGGTCCTGTTGTGTCTGCAGGTTTTCCTGCTCATCACAGCCTTCACTTCTACTGATGCAGCCGCTGTGGTGAGAGATGATCAGCTGCCTCCTGATCAGGTAAAAACATCCACTGACTGTAAGAAGCTTCTTGTATTGTCACAGTGTGCTGGTTTAACATTGTGTTCTCTTTCTGTCAGACGTAAATATTGAACATGTTGTTGCTGAGAGAAACCTGTATTAGACCATGATTGGTAATGCTTCCAGATTTTAGCCTGCAAATTACAATTTAAGTATCTTATACATATCCAATGACATACAACACAGTGACATATAATAGGTTTAATAATCCTGTAGTCACTATTGTATTACATGAGCAGATATTTTGGTCATTGGACATCTCACTGCCATATTCAGTATCAACATTTTTTGCAGTGTACCAGATAACTTAACATTTCCTCATTATTCATTGTGAATTATCACGCATTTATAATGCTCTATGACTACACTCATAAACATAATGCTACCTGATGCACTACATCAACAGTCAAACCATTATAGATGTGACTTAGTGTGAATTATAATTGTCTTGTGGCTATACTCACTCATACACACTTCTACAATCAGCCGTATTAAGGACTCATAGTATAACAGCCCATGCAGTATTTTAAGTTGTCACTGTAGGCCTATGTGCTAAGTAAAGTGAAGTACATACTGATGCATCTATAATAATGCATGCTTCATTAATGCATGCTTTAATGTTGGTGTTAAGTAAAGTGTGATGCATTTTCATGTATCTAAAAGAACCTATGAGGCATCGTAAGTTATTAATGTCTATCATAACATTAGCAGAGCTGAGTGAGAATTTACAGCTTGAACTGCCTACCATTACCAACTGGGTGAAAATTAATAAATTAATATTGAACATTGCAAAAACTAAATGCATTGTGTTTGGCAGTAGAATTGTTAAAGCTAATGCTACTGCTCTCAATCTGTCTATAGATGGGATATTAGTTGAGCAGGTCACTAAAACTACATTACTGGGTGTTGAATTAAACAGCTTACTGTCTTGGTCTGACCACATCGATCACATTGTCTCCATGATGGGAAAGGGCATTGCCATGTCAAGGAAATGTTTTGGTTATGTTCCACCTTCTGTTATGAATGATGTTGTTCGGTCACTTGTTCTGTCACACCTGGAGTACTGCCCGGTCATCTGGTCAAGTGCTGCTCAAAAACACCTTCAAAAGCTTCAAATTGTACAGAACAGGGCAGCGAGATTAGTTCTTCGTTTTCCGTGCCAATGTGTGTGAGATGCATCATCGACTATCTTGGCTGATTGTGGAGCCTAAACTAGTCTTGTTATTCATGCATACTGTCATCTTGAAAAATACACCTCAGTTCTTTAGTGATAAACTAGTGGTTTTTGTCATGGGTATGTGACACGTCAAGTGAGCACTGGTCTTCTAGTGGCACCAAGTCCACAAACAAATTTTATGATGAGAACTGTTCTTTATAGAACCGTCTCAGTTTGGAATATGCTCCCTAACAGCATTAGACAGATTCTTAATAGATATTCCTTCAAGAAGTCACTAAAACTTAAATTGATTAATCACATGTATATTATTTTGTTATGGCAGTTATGGAACATTTTTGTGAATTTTATTTCATTTCATTTCATTTACTTGGTGCATTCAGTTTGTGACAATTTTGTTTTTCTAACTGTTTTTGTCATAACTTTGGGTTGATATTGAATTCTATTGTCTCACTGATTTTGTGGGATTTTAAATTGATGTACTTTTAATGTTGTTTTGTGAGTGGACCCGAGGAAGACTAGCGACCACTTTGTGGAAGCTAATGGGGATCCGAACAAAGAATAAAGAATCATACTCTAGAATACTTTGAAAATTACCTTAAAAGACTAAAGTCTGACACTCTCTCACAAGAAAATGAGTCAGAGTTTTTAGCTACAGAATAAGATTTTGCAGACTAAGGATCTTGCAGTCACTATTTGCAAGATTGTTAGCCTCAAAAAGAAAAAGAAAAAAGTGGACAGACATTGTTGCAGTCCTCATAATCCCCAGGGAGTATGCTAATATGATAAAGCTAGCTAACTAGCTAACCACTGTTCCCATAGATACAGTCGGCAATGACGGGAACGCCCACAAACGTCACATCCGGTTAGAGCCCAGGGGGAAAACAAACCAATCTCTGCCATTAGCCACAATGCCGAAGAGCTGCTGTGTGCCCTTTTGCACCGCAAATAAACAAAAAAATCACCAATTAAAGTTTTACATTTTGCCAAATAATAAAACGGAACCACAAAGGAGGACAAAATGGCTTCAAGCTATCAGAAGAGAGCTTTTAGCTTTGCACAGAAACACGACGCAGGCATCAGAGAGCTAACGTTATATTTTATTTTATGCTTGGAGTACATTTCAGAGCCAGCACTTTGTTTTTACATATACCGTACTCAGTAAAGAACTTTAATCAGTACTTCTACTTTTACCAGACTTTTGTACACAAGTATCTGTACTTCTACTTAGGTACTGAATGTGTACTTTTGTACGTGTTGCGAGGAAATCTACACAAGTTACAAATGTAGTACAAAGTTCACTAGCATTTAAACAATTAATTTAATATTTCTGATACCCCTGACATAGTCCATGATTGTTTGGAAATGGTTAACATTACATTAAACTTACCTGACATTAAGTCCTGACTGCAGACATACGTATGCATGTTTTGTTGTTGGGTCCCATAATCTGCCAAATTCGTCCTCTCTTCTGATAGCTTGAAGCCATTTTGTCCTCCTTTGTGGTTCCGTTTTATTATTTGGTAAAATGTAAAACTTTAATTGGTGATTTTTTTTTGTTTATTTGCAGTGCAAAAGGGCACACAGCAACTCTTCGGCATTGTGGCTAATGGCAGAGACCAGTTTGTCCCCCCCCCGGCTCTAACCGGATGTGACGTTTGTGGGCGTTCCCGTCATTGCCGACTGTATCTGTCCCAAACAAGGATAGCCTACTTGTAAGCTAACATTAGCTACTTGAATGCTTGATATTAGCCTTCAGTGAAACCGTACATTTCAGCTGAAGATTTGTAGCTTCACTCATAAAAGTTACATGATGTGATTTTTGTAAGCTTGTAGTCTTTAGTTAAAAATATGGTTTGCTTGTAGGCTAATAGCAAACATTACAGTAGCTAACGGTAGCTTGCAAACAGCCTCTCATAGATATATACAGATAGACGCCGCACCCTGGCTTGTGGGATGCGTCAATACCGCCGCCATCTTGCCTAGGTCCTCTGACCGGTTCAGACCCATGTCAGACTCGGCAGAAATGCCACATTTTTGCTCTGCATTTGGGTGCACTAACGAGAGAAGTGTTAAAACCAAGCAGAAGGGAATAACATTCCACAGGTAAGAAGCTGTTTTACAATATTTCACTGTTACGAACATGTTTAATGAGATATATATCTCAAAAAGTGATCCTTCTTTTAAGCTAATCAAGTAAAGTAACTGTCCTGATCTGGTCCTAATGCCAAATTAAGCTAACGCTATGTCACACAATTTAAAGAAAAAAGGTTAACATTTATATAATATTACTCATAAAATTATGATGCTTTGTCAAACAGCTATGTTGGTGTATGTGTTATTCCAAATTGTCAGCTATCTGTTTCATGGCACCAACGTGACATAACGCAGTATAACGTTAGTAGTTAACTTGTGGCCTGAATTGTAACTACAAATTATGTGGAACTGCGTTTTTCTGACACACTTATTTTGTGTGTAGTTTCCCAAAAAACACAGATAGGAGGAGACGGGCATGGGTAGCAGCAGTGAGGAGAAAGGACTTTGTCCCGAGTGACTCCTCAGTCATCTGCAGCTGTCATTTCAGACCTGAGGACTTCGACAGGACTGGGCAGACTCCTAAAAATAATACTAGCTACTGTACACTGTATTTTTTGTAAATATGACCTAATAATGTCAACAGTTCTGTGTCCAGGCTCCCATGAGCACTGTGGTGTTATACATATGAGATTAAAGCAAAATTTTGTGTAAACATGCAGCTCTAAGTCATTTATTTTCACTTGTACAAAACCAATATTTGTTAATCAGAATGTGTAACTACACTGCAGCTCAGCACAACCCTGCTGATACACATTTTTTTTTGCACATTGTGTGAAATGTGAATAAACATTTATAGTCAAAATTAATAATTAAATGACATCGTGGTGGGTATTGTACATTTAGGAAGAAAAAAAGAATATTTATTACATGGGGAAAGTTTAGTTTAAATGTGTTGTAGAACTATTACTGTTACTTTATCTACATAAGGTCAAATATTTTGGTATGAAAAGCTGCATTCAAGTATCCTGTATCATAACTACATGTCTGACGATTGTAACAAACCAAACCGCATGAAAATCGGTTGAGAATTCAGCGAGTAATGATGATTTTAATCATAAATAATCTCCTGCCTCAATAGACATACATGCATTAGGCAGCGCGGCTCCACCTGGGCAAGATGGCGGCCGCGTTGACGTATCGCTCTAGTGAGGAGCGCCGTTGAATGCGGCATCTACGTATATATATATCTAAGACAGCCTCTACAGTGATTAGCTTGGTAGCTATAGCATACGCTGCAGCAAATTTTGTCCACTTTTTTCTTCTTCACTCTATCATGGTGCATTTGTGTGGGACATGTCAAATGATAGAGTGGAGAATGAAATTGCTGCAGCCTCCGAAATCCCCAGTAAGTATGGTGAATGCTATAGCAAGCAAGCTAACCACTGCAGGGGCTACTTGCAAGCAAAACTTAGCTACTGGAATGTTTGCTAGTAGCCTGCGTGCTAACTGTATGTTTCAGCTGAAGCCTGCTAGCTTCAAAAATGACACTGTATAATTATTTTTAAGACTGAAGCAAGAAATGCCCAGTTGAAATGTATGGTTAGCTCGTGGGCTAATATTCCAGTAGCTAACGTTTACAAGCACCCTTGTTTGAAATGGTGAAAAATGGTTAGCTATCTAACGTTACAGCATACAGCATACTCCCAGGGGATTTTGAGGGCTGCAACAATGTCTGACCACTTTTTTTTCTTTTTGAAGCTTATGATCTAGCAAATACTGACACCGTAAAATACTCAGCTTTTGCAAAATCTTATTTTGTGATTAACAGGGTTGCAAACTTTGGTCAAAGGGCGGGACTGGGATTTTACCTTTGTGACGTAATATGCTTGTGCATGCGTGGTCATGAACATACATGGACACAGCGGCACGTTGTTTTTCACCTTAAAAGAGTTAATATGCACATGTGGCAAACAGAAGAAATGAGTGTACGTTTACATATTCATATAGGCCTAAACCCCACATACGTCCATAGACGCTCAATATTTGTTTTACGGTGCAGATCAAGGTTATCTGCTTAAAAAAATCCAGTAATATGTCCTGTTGTGACAAAAAGAAAGATTTAAAGGGGTGTTTGTCAGGGTCTCCCCTGAGAAAATTTTGAAAATTCACGCAGCGAAATCCTGTTTTCATGCAGTTTCATACAGAAATAGATACATTCAAGGACTTTCAATGACCTGTGTACTTTTATGCATATTTTCAAAAACTTTCCAGGGCCTTGATATGATTTTTTTCAAATTCACAAACTTTCAAGGTTTTCAAGGATCCATGGGAACCCTGTTGATTTATCATGTTTTATGTGGCCTTTTGAGACATTGTCATAAAACATACTAAATGTTTAGCATCTGTGAGCCCCAGGAGAAAATTGTAGGCCTTAGGCGTATAGATATGTTTAAGTAAGAAAACCCATTGTAAACTGACATTTATTTCTTCTGCTAAAGAATGTAATTTAAGGTCAGGAATGATCATGGCATGTTACTATACATGAGCAGTTAATTACCTGGAGTTTTCATTCAAACAACCCGTGTATGCATTGTATGCAATTCTATAAGGTCATGCCATAACTCAGCATTAATCAATTAATGTAAAATTATATGCTGTTCCGATGTTTGTCCACTAGATGGCTGTAGAGGGCAATGAGTGAACTTAAAGCGATACTCCGGCGTTACTCAATCCATAGCTCTGTTGTCTTAGGTCACAGAATGCTGTCTATAGAAAAAAGAACGAGAAAAATTGTAGGAGACTACTAGGGGAAGGAAGAACTAGCATGAAGTTCAGGGCAGCCCCACGGGACCTAATCTTGCTTTCTGAGAATAGTATGTGGTCCGGTCAAGCTACACAATGGGCTGGACGTAAAAAAAAAAAAAAAGGACTCGGCAACGGTGGAGTGAGATTTCTTAAACGGGCGTGAGAGAGTGACATTGATGGTGAAAGAGTGACAGTGACACCAGATGCGTGAGAGTTGGCAACCCTGGATTAAAAGCTCTCTGACTCATGACTCAGGGTTGCATTAAAAGGCACCGAACTACGTGCAGAATTAAATTGTTTTCTAATGAGTTTAGAATCAGTTTTGATCACCGGATGCATCAATCATCACATTATTGTTTTCCAGTATTTTATTTTCTATTATTCTAAACATTTACATTTTTTGGGGGGCTAAAGCTGTAGAAGTAGAACTTTTCCCCTGGTTTAACCTGCTTGATACCCTGTATAAGCTAAATATGCACACTGTGTTGGCTGTAATCTAAAGCGATATTCAAAGAGTTTGTTCTGTTTTAATTTGCAGTCTGGATTCATGAATTTGTTGGGAGCTGACACCTGTAATTTGTTATAGGAGAGAAGAAATGGAAACAGACGTAAAAGATATTCTCAGGATGGCTATAACGCAAGAGGAAGTGGACGGGCATTAAAGAGGGTAAGACCAAATCTTAATGCAGAGTTTATTCCTTTCCATATTATAATTACATAACAGAACCTTCCAGAATGTGTCTCAATAAACAGTTGCTAAAGATCCTTACTGTCAGATTTAAATATTTTAATTAACTCATTATTAAGCAAGTTGTATCAGTAATAGTTCTTAATGTTTGCTTATTTGTTACTCAGAAATATATTTATTTAAACTGATCTGCTGTTGTAAAATTTATTAACTGTCTCTGTTACAGGGCCAAGATATGACAAGACCTCCTCCCTCCAGGTAAGAGATTATTCCTCATGTAAACAGAAATACTGTATGTCCAGCGTGTTTGATTTAAAGACATAATATACATGAAAGTAATGACCATTGTTAAAATAATTAGTTTATATAGTTTGGATGATGAAAATAAATTTTGATTAGGAAAGAAGGAAGATGAAAACTCTTTTTTCTGATGAGGTTTTGTTGTAAAAGTGAACAGTTTGTAAGCATCTGTAATTTGTGTGTTTTTGTTTGAAATGAAAACAGATATGACTATTATTACTACGGTGGCAATTACGCAGGAGGATGTGGCCTGGCATGTTAGGGGGTAAGTATAAACTTTAATGCAGAGTTTATTCCTTTCCATATTATAATTACATAACAGAATCTTCCAGAATGTGTCTCAATAAACAGTTGCTAAAGATCCTTACTGTCAGATTTCAATATTTTAATTATCTCATTATTAAGCAAGTTGTATCAATCATAGTTCTTAATGTTTGGTTATTTGTTACTCAGAAATATATTTATTTTAATTGATCTGCTGTTGTAAAATTTATTAACTGTCTCTGTTACAGGGCCAAGATATGACAAGACCTCCTCCACCCAGGTAAGAGATTATCTCTCATGTGGACACAATAACACAAAATAACAAAGTCATGTTGTGTAACTCTCTCCTTTCTTTGTGTTTCTCTCTGTCCCCAGACCAGACACACAGGCCTGAGAGATTAAAGACCAGCCTCATGGACCAAGGAGTGGATGTGATAATATTGATAAGTGATTGATATTGAGCTTACTGAGCTACTTCCATGCGATCATGTATCTGCTGCATCACACACACACACACACACACACACACACACACACACTGCTCTGATTGTATCTTGTGTTTAAGAAAACAGCACTGTTAGTGAATGACTTCAAACAAAATGTATTGGTATTATGCTCCATAGTTTTGCTGCCAGCAGCTACATGTACTAGAGTCAACAGTGAGTGACAGAGAATCACTCACTGCTGTGCTGAATAAAGAGCTCACATTGTTTGACAGCATGTGTTCCACTACAAGATCTATACATGTCACAGTCACAATAAAATGTCTTCCTGATTAAAAACAATCAAAAGCACAAAGTTTTGTGTTTCTTGGTCTCTTGTTTTTTCCCAGCTGGTCTCTGAGTAGTGGACAAATCAAATGGCAAACATTCAGGCAAACATTTAAACATATAAAACTGCAATGATATAACTTAAAGATCTAACTTTAGGCATTTATGGGCATAATGAGGATGATCACAGTGTTTCATCATTTTGTAACAACTGGCGAACCAGGTGAGAGTGGACTCACAATTCTGAAGACAGTTTTGGTAAAATATCACAGAGGGACAATCAGTGGGGGCAAACAAATCCAATAGGGATGAGGCAGAGGCAGTCAACAGGCTAAATTAAAAAAAAAAAACAACACATGGAAACTGAAAGGCTGGAGCACTAGACACACAAGAAGCTAAGACAAACTGGCACTGGGAGAAAACAAAGACATACACACTAAATACTCAGGTGAGGCTAATCAGGGCGGGACAGACAATTAGACACAGGTGATGTCATTAAAAGGGAAAGAAAACACAGAGGCAGGAAGTGAAGTGATCTGAAACTAGCGCTGTGTCTCATACTTCTATACTTACACTTACTATTTTGAGTGCATAAGTGCGTATGTAGTGCACTATGAGTACCTGGATGGTGCGTTCAAAACGGTCAAAAAATTGAGTGTGGAACTATGGACACTTGTCGCACTCAATGGTCGCCCCCTTGGCTACGTAGCAGAAGGGGAGGGACCACTTTTCAAACTGGAAATAGCGGCTGAGGACTGTGCTCAAGAGCAATTTTTGGGGGGGACCAACAAAGTTCAAGTCAAATTTACTGTTTTAACACATAAGTCGAACCGGCATGGTCAAATGTATGTAATAATTATATTAAAAGTAACTACTCCATACCCATTGGTAGCTTTGTCACCTATGCCAATCCTCAGTGCCTATGTGCAGTTTTACATAGACTAACCACGTCAGTGAGTAGAAAAACGTGGGACAGACAGAATGACTGACTGACAGTTTCCGTGATTATGTACAGCATACCATACCATGACTTAGTCATACCAAAAACTAGAAAGAAAAAACAACATTCAGCCATAGGGGGAGCCACAGCGATCGGTCGCATTTTAGCCATTTTTAAGCATTTTTCTGTTGTTATAGCGCCACCCAGTTGCCAATTAGAGTTAAATTTCTCCAGTCACCTTGAGGCGTCCTGTTCTACATATCTACCAAGTTTAGTAAAAATCGATATGGCGGTTAGGCCTAGATAAGAAATTAGCTCTCTAGCGCTCCCATTTTGTTTGATGGGGTCAATAATGGAGGGGTCCCCTCAGATTATGTTTGGCCGTATGCCTACAAAGTTGCGTGGTGATCGCTGAAACCCTTGAGATGTTATACACCTTTATGTGATGAGCTACGCCCTCCGCAATATTCATTGCCTTATAGAAGCTCAGTTTTAGTAAGTTTTCCAACTTTTGCCAAGAGGGAACTTTAGATATTGGTCCCTAGATTATGTTCACCCAGTTTCATGCAGATCGGTCAAACTTCCTAGGAAGAGATTGATTTTAAGTGTTTTTCAAAAAATTCAAAGAGGCAGAAAATCTATATAACCAGAAGTTATGGGTTCTTGAGGCAAATTTGTTCCTCATGAGGAGAGGCATCTCTGTGCAAAGTTTCATGTCTCTAGGACATACGGGGCATGAGATATGCCCATTCAAAGTTTGCAATTTCAATCGGTTGCTATAGCGCCCCCCTTTGGCCAATTGATGTAATATTGCTTCATTCGCATCCTCCCATGACCCTCTACCACTGTGCCAAATTCCACATGGATTGACCAAGTCAGTGAGGAGAAAAACATGAACAGAGACACAGACAGAGTTTTCATCATTATATAGTAAGATGATAATATTTAGAACAGCATCCTTTATCAATACAGTTGCTCCTATATAAAGGTTTTTGATATGCTCAACCTGCATTACCAAGAATGACTAGTAAGTGGCAATGTACATCAAATATGGGTGTCATTTTTTTATTACAAAGACTGAAAATCATGACGAAGACAGTTTCAGTTTGAATTTATCTTAACATCACATATTTATGTGATCATTCAATAAGTGTCACTCATGTTATCTCTGCTACACACACCATGCTGGTTATTTACAGTAGCAAGAGAAAGGCAACACCTGTTAACTGAATTAAAGCTAATACATGCCTAATTGGATTTCATTTTCCCATAGAAGCAGATTTATTTGTTTTGCTGTCAGTGTAAATCAAACAAACAGAGAGACTTGATTTTTTTAAGCGTTTGCTGTAATTATGTCATTTTTTTAATCAAGTCTTCATTTATGTAAATGATCATAAACAAAATCACATCATGGCAACGACTTTAAATGCCAGAAAAATATACTTGGAGCTTTATTGTTTAAATTACAGTTTCCATTTACAAAAGATACAAAATGGTATGAGAATGAGGTGTTCTCTGTCGTAAACACACTTCTGTAAATTGTAACAATCCAAACTGCACTAAAATTGGTCCAAAATTGTATGACTGCTGCATTCACACAGAAGATTCAACTGTGAGGTAATGAAGTGAACACACACAAGCACACAAACAACATGAATACATGAAAACCTGAACTGTGACATATTTGAGTAAATGACAATAAAGCTCTATATCTTGTATTTACTTCTTTAAACTGTATTGCTTGATTTCTGTGATGCTTCCTTGTATTTGTGTTACTCTCTCCCATCGGCAGCGCTGGGTTAGGGTTAGGTAACTTTTGTTCTTATCCCGCCATGTTTCCCACTGTACCTACAACAGCGACTGGCCACGTATCATGCCGATGTTAAAGAACAGCTTTTTTCGTCTGTGTCTGATGCTGCAGGTCACTGCCCAAGCGCCGGATTTTGATGGCTTTGGAATGAGACTGACACCCAGTCTCTGACCATCCAGCACTGACAGAGGGTTCCTGAAGTGTCATCGTCTGGGGTCACCGACCAAGTGTAGGTGTTTGACGAGTTGTGAGTGAGAATGTGTTGAATGAGGACATTATATCTGTTTTATTTAACATGTACATAAACCAAAGTGTTAATTACTGAGCTTCAGGTGTTGGTGGGCATTTTTTCCCCCAAGAAAGCAAATGAGCATATTCTCCCCTTCACTTTTGGTGAAGCTAAGAAAAAGTACATCATTTTGCTATATTTCCAACTGTCACTTTCCGCCCAACACTGCTTATCAACACTTACAATCAGCAAGTGTCTTACTGATAATGACTTGCATCTTGCTGATAGTAATGCAACATGGCTGACATTCTCTTACAGCTTCCTCTTTGTACACATTGGTTATAGTTAGCAAGCATAAATGTGGGCTTTGTTTGGGCTTCAGTTCATAAGCCATGGACAAAAGTGTGCTGCTGGTCCTGCTGTGTCTGCAGGCTCTTGTGCTCATCACAGCCTTCAATTCTACTGATCCAACCACTCTGGAGAGAAATGATCTTCAGCAACAGGCTGTTGTTGTGGTAAGAAGATTCAATGCTGGTCACTGACTGTATCGACTGATTCACATGGTGTTTCCTTGTTGGACTGTTTGGGTGTGAATGACAAACATGTTGCTGAGAAAGAGAGATACAGTATGAAAAATAGCTCTGTTTGGATTTGCAATCATTTCTATCCACAAAGATTACAATTTAAAATGCATAATGGAACCGTCAAGGTGATGTTCTGTGTGAAGTGACGCACTTTGTCACTATAATGCTCATTTTGTCTCGCTGTAGGTGAAGATTTGGACAAGAAAATACAAATCAAAGAAGAAAAAGCCCAAACATGGAGGATGTCATGGGAGACCAGGGGCATGTGGCTTCCCGGTAAACTTGTTTGACTCTGGGTGTATTTTCCTTTCCAACATAACTTTATTTGTGCTTCATGCAGAGACGAGCTGAGAGAGATGTGATTTACATGCAAACATAGACTTTCAACAAAAGACACAAAAGGATACAAGTTTTATTTCCTACATTTTCTTAGCTGCATCTGTGTGTATAAAAAGTGAGATGATACTTTTCGTCAACCTTGGACGTTCTACAGTGATTATCGCTGAAGAAAATGTGCCAAATGCTCTTGTGTCTTAGGTTTCTGGCAGCTGTATTCTTTGTCAAATAGACAAAGTAAAATGTGACACTTACAGCTGAGTTAGTGTCATGCATGTGGAATAAAGGGTTTTACGCAATAAGACACACTTTAATTGAAAGTCTGCAGAAATTAACCACAATGAACCTCAAGGGGGGCTGGTGTTTGCAATAGCTTCCTTTTATGTAAATTGCAGAAGTTACACTGTGTGTGTGTGTGTGTGTGTGTGTGTGTGTGTGTGTGTCTCTCTCTCTCTCTCTCTCTCTCTCCAGGACCAGTAGTGTCTTGATGGTATACTGGAGCAATACACCGACACCGTGTTCCCACTTGACAACCAACTAAAAATCACCCCAAGAACAGATCTCATCACAGAAAATGATACTGCTTATTGGTTCATAATTGTTGCGTATGTTTTCTATTTTGGATGTAAAAGTATAGTAATCTACTTTGTTCCCCACAACCTTGTAATTCGTTGTCTTCTTGCTGATCTTATCTAACCTCAATGAGTTGCTTGTTTCGAAATCAGAAGCAGATCATGACACATACACTTACAATATTAAGGTATCTTCTGACTCACCAGCCCTGCTAAAACTCATTAACACTTGATATCTCCTTTGTTTCATCTGTGGATACATTTTAAAAAGTGTAAAAGCAACAGTTTCATGGGGGAGGTTTGGCTGAGAGCATCACTACTGTGGAGTCTCCGCTTTAATGACAAATTGGCATGTTTACACAGACTGATCAAACGAGATACACTGTGTTAATTAGTGAGCTTTAGAGGTGTTGGTACCGTAGGTGGATTTTGTTTCTTACCTTTGTACAGAGTGAGGCTATAGCTGTTTCCACCCTAAGCTAACTCTCTGCTGGTTGTAGCTTTTTATTTACCACAGAGAAGACGGTGGTGTCAATCGTCAATCTTCTCATGTAACTACTACTTTGTTAGATGAGGTACATTTGCAGAACAAATAATCTTCTGTAAACATGCCGTGTTTCCTAGTGACACAGACTTCATATCAGTTAAATAAATGTATCAGCTAAATTAAAAGATTCAGGTCTTTAGAGATACCCTGTGCTTACAAATGTCTGCTTATGATCTGATGTTCCAAGTGCTTCATAATGCAGCCACAAGATGGAGCCAGACAGCCTTGTTTTTTATACCAACAGCAGCAGCAGTTCACTTTGTGTTTTGATGTAAAGTAATTTGGTTTAAATAAAAGTCCATGTGGGGTGCATTGTCTCTTTACTGTCCATTATCACACTGTATCTGCTGTTACATATTAGAATGTATTCCTGACAAACAGGCCAGCCTTTAGGAAATACAGGCAGGGGCCCTCATATATATTTATACTCCCTGCAAATGTAAATCAATTAATCGTATCTCCATGTGTATTTTGTATCTACTTGTACTTGTAGCTACTGTTAGGACCTTGTTTTCTTATTTTGAAAGGCAGAAGTAGTGACATGTGTCCTGGGCTGAAAAAATGTCCTCCAATGAATGATTAGAGAAAAGTGAAATCAAACACTGACTGAAGAAATTACTGCAAGGTATTAAATCATAGGGTCGAATCAGGAGTGAACAACAGGACTGTTTAGAGACCACAGTATGCAGACATATTCAAATGGGGTGGGAGCATTAGATGGCAGGTTGAAATGTGTTTTAATAATAAAATGACATTAATTAATCATTTAAAGGGATAGCGCACCCAAAAATGAATATTCAGCCATTATCAACTCACCCATATGCTGAGGGAGGCTCAGGTGAAGTTTCAGAGTCCTCACAACACTTGCGGAGATCCAAGGGGAGAGTGGGTAGCAACACAACAGGCTACAATGAGGCTAAAAACAGAGTTCAAATGATGTTTTTCCAATCAACTTTTTATGTCGGGGCTTCAGGACACTTGGGTCACTACGGACAAGCTATGGAGATATTTTGTGGTTTCAATTATGTGTTCTTGGACGTTTGAATCTGGGTCGCCGTCAGCCATCAGGTGGAGTTGTGTTGCTACCCCCTCTCCCCTGGGATCTCTGCAAGGGATGTGAGGACTCTAAAACTTCACCTGAGCCTCCCTCGGCATATGGGTGAGTAGATAATGGCTGAATTTTCATTTTGGGGTGCACTATCCCTTTAAATATATATAACTTGTATTATCAGTGAATGTATTCACTCAGTAAATGACCCCGTTTAAGTGTCAACCATAGACCTGCTCATGAGCCTTCCTTTGCCTTGTGCTGGGGTCATCTGTACCCTTTCACCCCCCTGACAACGGGCCTGCTGACAAACATCCAGACACAGAAGAAGCTTTTTTAATAGAGGAATCATTTTTCTCTTGTTTAGTTAAAGCTGACAAAACTAAGTATTTTCTGACAGAACCTGTAAAACATTTGATTTTGTAAAAAGGAAAAAACTAATCTCAATATTTAGTCATACAGTGAAGTGGGCAACAAATATTATTTGACCATAAAGTTGTAGGATAGAATAGTGAATATGAGAGTTTGAGCACATTTTCTACTTCTACTCCACTAGAGGGAAATATTATTGCACCTTTTGCTCCAATATCTTGCAGCTTTTCATATTAAGTACATAAAGCAACACATGACAAGCTTATAAAATACACTAATGTTAAAGATTAAACTGCAGTGGTCCAACCTCTTTGACGTACATAATCCTTAACAGTTCATTATGAGCTCATTATATGTTAAACCTGCAAATCTAAATCTGCAAGGTATATGTTTAATTCACACTGTAAAATACATGTAGCATAGTGGAGTAAAAAGTACAGTATTTACCATTAAAATACACCATGTGTTACTTGCAGATGAATAAAACAGAAGTCAAGGTTTACTCAAACACTTAACATGTCCTGAATTTTGGAGGCAGACCTAAGTAGCTACTTTGCTAGTTTGTGTGCAACTAACCAGGGGCGTAAATACAGACAGTGAAGGCAGTGCGGTTGCAGGGCCCATTGAGAGAGTAGGCCCTCCATAACAGCGTGCACTGGGGCCCGTCACAATCACCTTACATCACTGTGACTAACCCTACTGTGAGCTAACTCGTTGGATGCTCACATTAGCCTTTGCTATGTTGCTGTGTGTACGAAGTCAATTCTGTGGCAAAAGCACTCAAGAGAGAAAAAAAGATGATGATAACTTTGCTGCAGTCAAATGTGGGTTCACTCCTAACTCTTTCTTTGAAGTCCATGAACCAAAAAGGAAATCAAAGTTCCAGCACACACCAAGACTCTCACTTCGACACTTCTTTTATTGGCAGCTTATATCAAAAACAAAAAAGGTCTTTAATGTGAGCGTTTAATGTAAAAAAGGTTTTTAAGGTCTTTATGTTTTTAATGTATGCCGTCAATAAAATAAGTCAACCTGAGCACCCCACTGTGTGCTAGAAAGTTGATTTCCTTTTCGGTTCACGTGGTTTATCCTGCACCAGCTCGCACCCTGGAGAGAGGCATGGCTGTGGCTGAGGTATGTGCACTTATTTTTTCTTATGAGTCTTTTCAGCTTACGGCAATGTCACCTTTGAGTTAGCTAAACTAATGTTAAACTAAACTAATGTTACTGCTTTGCTGAACTCGTGTATTTTTTTTTAGGATATATTAAGGGACTTTTTGCCTTTATTTGATAGGACCGATACAGTGTGGAAGGGGGGAGAGAGTGGGGATGGCGTGCAAGGCTCATGGGTTGGAATCGAGCCTGCGGCTGCTCCAGCAGGGATGCAGCCTTTGTACATGGGGTGCATGCTCTACTAGGTGAACTAGTGGGCGCCCTGGGACTCCAGTTGTTGTTTACTTTTATGCGTCACAAGAAAAACTTCAAAGTAAAGCAGTGGAGGACCATAGTGATCTGGCTGGAAGATAGAATAAAGGTAAATCTCTGATGTATGGAGGGGCAAGGTCATTTAAAGCTTAATATACAAGTAAAATAACTTTAAAATCAATTATAAAAGATACAGGTAGCCAATGTAGTAATCTTAGCAGTATGGTAACCCTTATTTGAGTTATCACTCTGACAGCAGCATCCTGCACTAGCTGTAGTTTTCTTATTTACTTTTTGGGGTAATCCAGTGAAAAAGGAAACACAATAGTCTAAATGGCTCGTAACAAAAGTGTGAGTGAGTATTTCAGCATCTTTCTGGATTATTAAAGGTCTGACGTTTGCAATTTCTCTAACATTGTCATTGCAAAGGTTACACAGAAAACACTGAGTTCTATTTATATCTTTATCATATGTTTGGTTTAATTTTATTGTTGTAAATGGTTAAAAACCATAGCTGTAACTGTACTATACAATCCCTCTGCATGTAGTGTGAGTGCAATGATGATCCCTAAATGCTTGGTATTTCACCCAGGAGCAGTGCCTTACGTCCTGCGTCACACAGTGTATGTGATGCCTGCACTGTGTGAACTCGCATTGAGTCATCTTGTCCGTTTTTAGATAAGCTAACAAAATCATAAACTAAAAACTTGAATATTAACCTAATCTTTGTCTTCTTAACCCCAATATACACCTGCAGGAGACTTCAAGCCTAGTTGTTTCTACTGCTGTTATTTTTACTGCTGCAACCACGTCTAACGTTACACCTCCCTGCAGATTTTCAAATGGCTTTTATCTGATAAATTCTCAAAATGACCATCATAATGTTATTATAAGAATATCCTAATATTTAGTTAGACTTAATTATGTCTAACAACAGAAATCTGCTCCAATCAATGTAGCATCTTACAATATGGGATACCCAACAAGGCAGATTATCATTTCCACATACACAGCTGTGAAACTAAATATACAAATTATAGGAAAATATGAACATATGTTCTGTATGCCTTCATTCATGCATTCATTCATGTATTCATTTTCTGTAACTACTGGGTCGTAGGGGGCTGGAGCCTATCCCAGCTGACACTGGGCGAGAGGCAGGGTACACCCTGGACAGGTCACCAGACTATCACAGGGCTGACACATAGAGACAGACAACCATTCACACTCACATTCACACCTATGGACAATTTAGAGTTATCAATTAACCTGCATGTCTTTGGACTGTGGGAGGAAGCTGGAGTACCTGGAGAAAACCCACGCTGACACGGGGAGAACATCACCCTCTTGCTGTGAGGTGACAAGTTAACCACCAAAATAATTCAGGATTTTTGTTCTATGTTCTCACAAAGGCTTGCACAGGTTATCATCTAAAGTATAAATGTGTATCCAGAGCAATGGGGATGGTCACAGAGCTTGCCACAGTGTACACTGCTGTGTCCTTCATGTTTTTAGGAAGTCAATATAACAGTATAATCGTAGTATAACATGTAAACTGATCAATACTGTGGCACCTTTACAAGTTGGTATCATGGAGGTGATTGTCATTCCTCATCTCTCCAGCAGATGTCCCCCTGATGTCATCTTTTGCAGCTCCACTCAGAAAAGAGGCAGAAATAAATAATCCAATATTTTATATTGTAGATACATTTATATAATATCTTTTTTTCTTTACAATGGAATTGATCTGTCACACAAGATGACAAAAAAAGCACACAGTACAATCAATAAACCAAACCTATAGAACATATGATTGTCACTTACTGCGAGTCACAAAAAAAGTACATACCGTGAATAAATAATCTACAGAAATATGTACAATATGCACAACAAGAATTCAAATGGAAGTGCAAATAAAGCTTTGGATCCCTGTACAGGAAATAAGGTAAGCAGATGTAGACGGAGCTGGCTGTCCCCAACATACAGCGTGAAGCAAAAATCATCTAGAAGTCATAAGTTTACAGGACATTTAGTAACATTTAGGCTTCGAGCTCCTGCGTTTAATGACTTATAATAATGAGCTGAGCAAATTAAAAAAAAAAAAAAAAAATCAGAAATCTGAGAGAATTAAATGAACACATTAACATTATGTACAGTGTATCGCATTCCAACAGAAAACTGGAGAGTATTTAACGCTCATCGTCCAATGAGGATCAAGGCAACAACCACAGGACTACAGGCGGCTGAGAGAGATAGAGGCAGACAGAAAGAGGGATCCAGAGAGGAGGCGCGACTCACTGCAGCGAGGGGAAAAAAAAAAAAAAAAAACCTCATTGTGCTCCTGCTGGCTTCCTTAGCCGGTGCTGACAAAAACAGGCTGCGATATTTAACACTGTACATCTCTGTTACCTTTCCCCCCATCTAGACCAATGAGAGCTGGTCAAAGGAGCCGCATGTACGGTTGTGTGTGTGTACCTTAGCTCCTGTCGGGTTGGTAACACACACACACACACACTCACACACTCCGAGCACAATGCACACATGTGAGCTGCAGTCCTCTGTAATGTTCCAAACTTTAAAGTCTCTGGTGGGTTCAGGGGCTCCGAGTTACCCAGAGTTCAAGTACTCCAGCGCCACTTCATAGCAAAACTTGTACTGGTCCTGGGAGACAAGAGCAAACAAACAAAAACATTAGAGGGATGTGCACGGCCGGATCAACCTGCTAGGGGGCCCTGGGGCCAAAAAAAGAGCAGTTGGGCCCCGATTAGGGTCTGAAGCAATTTGACCAGTTGGAAAGCAGTTCTGATGGAGTGATTTAACCTCCACCTTCTCTCCTGTCCACCACCTGAGTACTAATGTACTTTATATTGCTGGAATACTTACTGACGGCCCCTCCAGTGTAGTTTGGCAATGTCTGAGTCACTTCCTGACAATGTTGTTTGCCTTTTTTTTTTTACTCAAATTACTTAATTTTGCTGCTAAAAAGGGATGAAGGTGTATTACTGTAGTAGAAACTGCAGGTCATACTTCATCCTCAAAGCTTGCAGAGGTGTACCGTCATGCCTCTTTGCATCAGAGCAGCAAAAAAGATCCATATGAACTAGCCTGTAAACTAGTCAACTTATCTTGTACTGCACTGTGAAACTTCAACTTTGTCTCTAACTATGTGTGATACAAAGGTAAAGTAACATCTACAGACTACAGTAGGCTAGTAGGATAAAGTGACAGAGCTGGGAGTGGCAAAATAAATGCCCACAGGCTGATAAACACCCCAAAGTGGGAGCCATGTTTGATATAGTGTAGTCCATATACAGTGTGGTTAACTAACTTACGAAAGATGATGGGTATTTCTTTAACTTGTTGGTGGCATTATGGAAACTAGCAAACAAACAAGTCATCCATATGAACTGGCTGGAGTAATTTAGTAATATGCGCCATGTAAACACAAAATCATCTTAAAAAATGAAGACTTAAAACTACAGTTTGACAAAGAACCCCTCATCATAACAGGGCTCTTTTAAAGTAATAGGAGATATTATGGTAAATAAAATTGTGCTATGATATTTACATGAGTAAAGCAGGGGGTTTCATGGCCCCTGGGGACCATGGGATGCAATCTAGACCATCTAAAAATGGATGTACAGACATAAAAATAATAGTAATAGATAGTGATAGTAACAATAATAATACTGATAAACATTACGTTCATTTTTAAAACAAGCAATTAGCTTTTACTGATATTTTCACTTTAATTGTGGACATTTTTTTCCTTATAAAAAAGTTATATAATCTAAAACACTTAAAACATGCAATTATTATTATTATTTTTTTTAAAAAAAACCTTTCAAATAATATTTCTAAATATTTCTATGAATTGATTTATCTACCGTTATCACCAAATAGTTTAGATGTACAATATCTAAATGCAAGTTGGTTGAACTTGTATGACACAAGAAAGTAGAATTTAGTGACTCTTAAAGAGACAATCCACTGATTTTACAAATAACAGTAAATTAAATAGACATCAGGGTTATCTTGGCTCCGGCACATTTCTGACAGAAAGCCTGTGTTAGAAACTGATGAAGAGGAGTTTGACAGATGTGGGTCTAATGAAAAGATGCTATTGGTTGCATTATAGGAAAGAACGAGATTTAGCATCTTTGGAGCTTGACCCATTGATACCATGGACTATAAGTCAGGTTATCATGCTCTCCCATCATCCCCCTAATTCACGGAAGTACAATAAATTGCTGGAGTACTCTCTTTGATTACCATCTGGTACTTTGTGAGGTCATAATAAACTCTAAAAAACGTCTTCTCACCAGTAGGTCCACCATGTTGGGTTTATTGTTCCTTAGTGTTTTGACAGCGTGGAAAACATCCACAGAGCGCTGGTGCTGAAGCATCTCACACACAATGCTGATGGCGCAGAATGTTCCGCTTCGGCCACCTCCGTTCCTGAAGTTGTCACAAAGGAGTCAAGTGTTGGGAAAATTAAATATAATGAAGACAAGTTTAATACAGAACGGTTAATAGTGACAATGAAGCTGACAGAGTGGTGAGGAGTTTCAGAGCTTTGAGATGCAGTGACGCTGTTCAGTCAGTAGGTGGAGATGTTTCATTTTTAATAGCAGCACAGAATGAACTTCCCTCTGCACTGAGAGTGGTGATGACTTACAGACAGTGGACCACAGTGCGTCCCTCGCCTCCGTCGTACTCTTCCTGCCACTTATCCACCTGTCGAATTAGCTTGAGGAAGGAGCGTTTGGACATGGGCGTGTCTCTGTACATGGGCCAGCCCAGGAACTGGAACTGCTGCACCATCCGGTAGCCATCCTGAGGCTGGGGGAGGGGGGGGGGACACGGTTATCCCGGGTTAACACACAGTAGGGGAGGAGGGTTAATCGCTGCTGTGCAAAGATGCAATCAGACTGTAAAGATGCAGCTAAGCTACATTTGATGGCGACAAGTTGGACAAGAAATGGATAAGGGTGTGAAGAGTCACTGGAGAGATGAATGCGCAGATAGACGGGCTGATAGATTATCACAGCTCCAGCTGGAGACTGATAGTTAAGATCTGAGCTGCAGACATTCTAAATCACACTCAGACATAGCGATCAATAACACTTGTCAGTGATCATGTGTGATTAGATTGCAGCATGCCTCTGCCGGACAGATGCTGTTATAACACGTTCATATGAGGAGTGACTGTTGTGACAGCCACAGGCAGACTGTAGGAGTAAGGAGCTTATGCAGGTGACTGCAGGTGACGCAGGCGCAGGTCAGGACCCCTTCTGTGCAGTGATGTCTGCTAGGTCAAAATTAAAGGGTCAGTTCACTCAAACAAAAAATACATAGGGTGGCTGTCTGCGGTTTTATTTGGCAAACTTGTGAGGTATCTGTCTCTGAGACTTCTTCATCATCTCCAGTTAGAGTTAATTGACTTTGGTTCATGGTGCTCACATAATTGAAACATGGGACTTAAAAACTTGTTTAAAGGAATACTTTAACCCCAAATGATCATTAGCATATCAGTTACTCACCCAATGTTATGCTGAATTTGTAAAGAAACTTTTTCTTGCATACCTCCACCGTGAACAAATAGTGACGATGGAAAAAAAATGGATGATACAGTTCAGTTCGGCAGCTTTTTTCCCCGTTTCAACTGTAAAAGTTGTGGATGGTACCCATGGAACTGTTCAGTACCGTCTCTATTTTTGGTCACCCCTCTGTTGGGGTACCTAGCACACAGATCTGTGAACACTGCAGTCCGTTGATTGGATGGTCACTCTGCTCAGGGCTGAGTTATGGCTGGCTTTGAGGCTTATGTTAACACTGTTAATACGTGGAAAGTTTTATTAATAAACTGTAACTATAAAATGAAAGGATGTTTTGCTGCCTCTTGCAGCAGCTGGAGTCAGAGGAAAAAATAACTAAATTCACTGGGCCGAGTGCTGGTGACTTTTAAGGTGGAACGTTTACTTGTAATGAGTAGCGTCACTCCAGCAACACTAAACCCCTGAGCTTGCCTGAGAAGGACTAAATGCACAATCTCGCCATTTTTGAATATCCCGTGGAGAGAGAGACTCTCACTGTAGCCTGTGTTATTTTGTTCTGAAAGTGTCAGCGTGTAATTGCGTTCTGTGGACGATAAACAAGGTGCAGACTGATGGAGGACGAAACACAGTGAGTGCTGGACGGAGCAGTGATTGACAACAACCCCACCCACATTTAAGAGTACTGTTTGCGGTGGAAACACTAGGGTCTAGGTACCATGTCTGAAGGGTTACTTCTGGTTCCAAAGGTACCCTACCCAAAGTGTTTGGTGGAAACAGGGCTTTAGTTTCACTTTTGCAGGTGAACATGTTAACAAAGTAACTGTTAGTCCTTTATAGTATACCTTTAACAAGAAAGAGAAATTATCAGATAAAAATAAATCTAATTTTGCGTAGAGGAAATATATTTTTTATTTCTCCTATCTCATTAATTATCTTGTGAACTGTCAGATTCATCTTGTGAAACCCTTTGGGGTCTAGGGTAATAGATAGATTGTTTTTGAAAAGGGAGGTTGTCTTTTGTGCATTGTGTTGTGGTGGAGAAGAAAATCTCAGGAGGCAGTATCTGAAACGCTGCTCTGATAAAACCAAAACTATTTCCAACACTGGATTAGTGTTGATTGAAGGAACAGTCGGTTCAACTTCTACCTCTTTTACTATGTGTGAAGATTTCTCAAGCTGTCTAAGAGACATGTGACTCGAGGCGATCACACCTCGGTCCAAACACTGGTGCAGTGGCATAGTTAAAGAACAGAATGACTCTGCCGCTGCACAGCTTGAATGGACAGGCCGGCGTATGAGTGGGACGTGTGAGGTGTGCAGTCACAGAATAAATTGGCTGTTGTGATCACGACAGAGAAGACAAACAAGTTAGAAAAGTTACAAAAAATGGGCGGCAGAGCAGAAATGATAAATGTATCGGGTGTTGTTTTCCCCTAAACAAATGATTTTTTCCTTTGAAGCGTGACCCTCCCATGTCACCGTACCCGTGCTGCGTTGTAGATCCGAAATATTCTGCTGATGATGTCCTCCTCCAAGTCAGCAGAGACAAACTCCACCTGGATGGGTCCGTGGCGGTGGACTCCGTTTTCTGGCCAGTACTGTGGGCACAACTAAACAAAATAGGCACGTACACACATATACATTCACACACACAGACCAGCACACACACACACACACACACACAGACAAAACACAGAGAAACACACAAGAAAAACGAAGAAAATGGAAGATGATTCATTAGTTTCAGAATCCAAACCATACTAACTGAAGTGACATTAATTTAAACTCGTTACACACAGATGTAAGAGGTTTATGCATGATTACAAAGTTTGAGGACACGAACCATAACAAACAAGAGGCAGAGAAGAAGAAGGTGAATTCATTTAATGTGAAGTGCCTTCTTTTTTAAATATATAATGAATTGCTTCCTCACAGGAGAAAATTCAGACAAAAGCTGAAATATATTTTTGATAGACTAAACACTAAACACAGATGCACTAAGTATGAGAGCACTCTCCTAATCAACTTACCCTTTGTCTAACTCATCTAACACAAGTTCCTGAAAAACCTTGACGAATTGTTCATATCTTCACGGCGAGAGAAAAAAAAAATAAAAATACACTCTTTCTTAAAAGCCGTTTTTCTACTTATTTTTCATGCTGAGAAATATTCTGAGAATCCGCCCTGTAAATGAAAAAGTGTAATCAAAAGATTAAAAGATGTCTGATTGATAGAAAACTGAAAAAACAGATAATATTCATCCATCACCTTATTTGAATTGTTTCATTTGGCTAACTGCAACTGCATCTACTGCAACTGTTTATTCATTAGTTTTAATCAAAACATTTTAGCTAACTAATTCAATCATTTATCTGACTTTTAACCACTGAGCACTTTTAGCTAAATTTCCTTTTATCCAACTGCTAACTATTTCCACTGTCCATTACTTTAGGTAATCATTTCATTGGTAACTATTTTAACTACTTAAGTGTTAGACATCTATTTTGTTAGTCAAGGACTCAGACATTTGCTGCTTTATTCTTTTTGGCACTTTGAGCACTCCTCTTTTGTGCACAGAAATCTTCAATGAATTGGCCATTCTTGCATTGATCTCAGCTTGTGGACCTTTTGTGGCTGTCCAGCCCAATTCATTGTTCTACTGTCCTTTGTTGTTTGTCTCTTGTACCGATGCACCAAAGACAACCTTTTTTGTTGCCCTAAGTAGGCGCAGTTTCACAGCAGCCGTATGACTTCGCAGATATCAGTTTTACCCATTATCCAATTAACTTTTAGACACCATGACATTTCAGATTTGTTTGTGGACTCCCATTCTGAAGGCTCAAGTTTGCCAATTTGTCGTTCGCGATCTTGGATTTTTGGAGCCAGAAGCGACTCAATGTGGCCATATTTGAATGAGAGGGTGGAGCTGTGGAGGAGTCTTCATGGGTCTACCTGAACCCTAGGACTCAAGACCCGATCCAGGACAGGTTGGAGTCCATATGGTCAGTTGGGTGCAGGTCAGGTTCCATTCTATTAGCCTGGATCCCAGGTCTATTTATCATTATGTGTGATACCAGTGTGGATCCAAGAAAACCAATGATCAGCCCTGATCAAGAGAGAAACGCACTGGCACAAAATGGAGGCAGTGCCAAGCAAGATGAATAGTGAGCCCCACAATGTTCACAACTTTGATTAATTTTATGAAAAACCCTTTCACGACAGCTCCAAGAGTAGCTAGTCATCACTTTTTCTTATGTTTGGTAGTGGTTTTAATTTCCAGATGTGTCCGGTTAATAAAATAGGCTGAAGTTCAATCCTAGGTCAATATTAGGGTTATGTCTCAGGCACAAACAGGCCAGCTTACATATATTCTCAAATAAGCTGTTTCAAATCGTAACTCGGAATTAATTTCCCGGGTTGATCCGAGTTCAGGGCAATCATTTTGGAGACCAAAACCTGTGACAACTGACTGGCCTTTGGTGCCAGCCTCAAGAGGCCATTAGAGGAACTGCAGTTTTTGGCCCTTCCATGTAAGCTTAATTTTTAATTCATTTCTGGTTGTTTTAAAATTTGTTGAACAACTCTACCATCTTTCCATGACAACTACAGAAGTATCCTCTGAGGTACCAATACCCTGGGATACCCCTTTACACCTTGCATTAAAAAGAGTCATGTAATCTGATTACATGATCTGGAGTTATGTCATCAGTGTCCACACTGATATCCAATTGAGATCATATTGTTCTGTCCAGCTCAAACAACTGAATGCAGTCTAAATGGGCACTGCCTCTGCCTGTCAAGCACTATTATGATGGGGAAAAAAAAAAAAAGATTTCTTGTTTTCAAAGAATTACAATTTTATAGGGTGCACATGATGACATTATCTGCATTTTTAGCCGATTTGTGATCATGTGGTCAAGCACTCTCTGATTCCAGACCAATCACCTAAAACACATTCAAATTTAAGGTGTAAAGGTGTCATTGTAAACGCAATAGTGTTTGACAGATAAAAGAAGTTACTTGAGGATGCCACTTTGGGCTTTAGGTAAAGCCCCAGGTGACTATGAGTAACCCATGGGTATTTTTTCTCTATCAACATTTCAAAGTATATTCAAAAAGGAATCAATAGCTTAATGCAAAAGAAAAAAAATATTCCATAGTTGTAGCCCCAGTTAAAAAGCATTAAAAAGCGTTCACTGATAGTGTTATCGACTGTTCTGACGGTCTTTCTGAAAAGTGCAACGGGAGAAATAAACCCCTGGGACAGCATCATAAGAGAGGAAAAATCTCCCCTATTTCCGCTCCTCAGGAGAGAAAGCCCAGTTAAGAACATGCACCTGCAGAGCCAACCGCCGGCCTCACAGCACTAAATCAGACGAGTGGAAGCGTACACGCACAGATGGATAGATCCTGCACAGACAGACATGCCTACATGCAGAGTCAGGGACAAACAAGGGAAAAAGAGACTACCTGAGACGAATGCAAATAACAGGCCTGAGCACACGCATATAAATGGACATACAAATATTCGCTCGCATTGTTTCTCTAACACCCAAAAAACACAAACACATTTAGAGTCTGTGTGGCAGAGAGAGCACCACTTTCTAGCTTCCTTTGAGAGCCTGTCAAAATTTGACAAATTCAACAGATGCAGAAACAAAGATGCTGATGGAGAAGATAGTAATCCACCACCTCCCTCGTCTCCATCCACGCCCGGCCCCCCTTTCTCCCTTCCCACCTGTGCTGTTTCCTTGGCTGGCTGACTGGCTGGCTACAGTGAGAATATTGAATGAAAGGCCTTTTCTATTCAGCCAGTCAGCCAGTCAGTCAGTCACCAAGGGAAAGGGGATTTGGATGGGGAGAGCAAGCCTGGCTTCAGGCTTTGATCCCCGGGTGTTATGACAGAGCCTCAGGCTGAGAAATCTGGATAGTCTCCTCCACAGGCCTGTCTCTCCATCTACCCGCGCTTTCATGGCAAGTCCTCTTCCACTCCGCAGCATCCACCTCATTTCAAACATATACTGTTATAGGCATATATATGTGTTTGCCAGCACAGACACATCCCTGTTTTTTCCCTGGGTTCATACTGGAAGAAAACAAACAAAAAAAGCAATCTCTCTGAATCCAGTTCCCACGCTGTCCTTTGGTGTGACTTTATTAGATACAGACTTCTGATGAAAGGAACTGCTTCATCTGTTTGTCAGTATGCTTTTTGCAATATCTCCTGAGGATTATATTTTGTATTGTGTGTGCGTCTGTTAATGCACACATATCAGGTCGGGTTTACCTGGGCTGGGTCGACGTCGTTGAGCATTACTATGGATGTGCAGTGGTAATCCAACACCAGTCTCCAGAAGTCCTTCACTGTGTTTGGCAATGGATGCTGGGTTACTATGAAAGCAGAAGGCTGTTTGTAACTCTGGAGGAAAATAAAGAAAAAAGAAGCAAAAGAAATGTTTAAAAAACTGTCGCTTATGCCTATGACATAGTATGTAAGCTGACAAGAATAAACCTATAACCATTTTAAAATGACCTCCATCCTTTGACCTGCCTCGCACTGCGTTCTGCTTTCTAATGGAGAATCCATGTCTGGGGAGATTATATGAGGACGCTGCACTTTTAATGTGGTTTCTGGCTCCCAAAGGTAGCCCAGTGGTGACTGAGAGGATCCTGTACCTGAGAGGTCACCTGCTCAATCCAGATAAGAGCCAAAAAGTCCATCACTGGACACAAGCTTTGTCAAGGTGTTCTTTGTTAGGTCCGCCCCAGATACAGTTAACACTTGAAAATTGCTATACATTGTATTCAAGGTTTGTGTTGTCCTGTGGTGCATCTGAGTTACTGTGACAGATGACAAAGCTGTTCATTTAGGTCCACATCCACGCTAGGCTAAATTCAAATGGGATGGCATTTCATAAGCATTTGAATATTTTTCTTTCAAAACCATGCCATGACAAAACACTCCCATTTCATTTCCCGTTTATTAGCGGTTTCATCAAACCACATAATCTTTGTGGATGATGTTTGCCTATGCAGACGATGTTCGCCTACTGTCATGAAATCGACATTCAAAATTCATCATTCATCATTCCAAAGTCAAAAAATTTACGTTGAACCTCAACTTTTAGGCCCAAAATTTTTAACCTTTTCCGTGACTTCCAATAATTATTTTTTTCCTGCCCCACTTGCCACACTTTTCAAATACATCAGATTCAAACTCAATTTAAACATGGATTGTGCTACCTGAAGGGAGAGATGGAACGTGGGGAGAAAATGAAGCCATGTATATAACGGTAAAGAAAACATCATACACACAACAACGTTACATGGACATCATCCACATAAAATTACAGCAACAATTTCATAACACGTAACAGAATTCCATGACTTTTCCAAAACTTTTAATGGTTTGGATTACTAACTCCATGACTTTTCCAGGCCTTGAAAACATGACTGTCAAATTCCATGGCTTTTCCTGGTTTTCCATGACTGTGGGAACCCTGAATTGATGGAAATTTTAACCTAGCTTTAGCCCAGTTTCCACTGAGCAGTACGATACGGTTCAGTTCGGAAACAGAGTTTACAATTCTATGACAACTAGCGAGCTCCATCATGAAGATCATGTGATATGATTACAACATCCAAAACAGCGAAGGAAATGGGCCTAAGTCTATTTTGTCGAGCGCCATTTCCAAGGTCAAGCCTTGAAATTTTGGACCCTTAACTCAACTGTTAATAGTCTCAGTAATATATCTGTTTGAGTTGCCATTAGTGCAGTGACATCTCATGTTTTAATGAAATCTGTCATAAGAACAGCAGTTTTCTACCTTTACCAATACTTTCTAAGTAACGTTACCTTTGACACAAACAGAACAACGAACATGAACAGAACCTGCGGGTGTCCTTGTGAAAGGTTTCAGTTTTACTTTAATCATTTTAAATACAGACTTATTTGTGTTAATTACCTACATCAACCAGTTACGTAAGTTACTACGAGTAGCTATGGATGCACTGGTCCAAAAGTCAACTCTTGTTAAACAGAAACACCAGTAGCTCATGTTTAGTAGGAGTGATTGTTTTTTTTGTTTTTTTAACTATAATGTCTACATTTTATGCCAAAGTTTGTCATCCATTAGCTGCGTTAATTTAGAAAATCAAAAACCTTTTCTGCTGTCGCTGTCAGCTGCAGACGATAACTTGCCATTGCTGTAACAGTGGCCCCACAAGATGATGGAACATACAAATCAGTTCCCTGATTCGTGTACAGGTGCAATGACTTAAACCAGGTTAAAATCTGACTTGAGTCTTTGGTTTTGTGACATTAATCTGAATCCACTTGCTCATTTCTAGATGTTCTCTCCATATATTTATTTTTAAGTTCAATCTTGCATAAGACCACTTTCAATATAATAGTCCTTTGTTTGCTAATGCCTTCTCTTTTATGGGTGGGTGGTATTCCTATTAATATTACACATTCAGTTGTCCCTTTACGCCTCACTCTGCATTTTGTGGTGTGGTGATGTGCGTGCGAGAACTAGAAGTCCTTGAATCCTTGAAGTAGGGTTCAAGTATCAAGATTATAGTTCTGCCTTAAGATATTTCAGGCATGGCCATGATTGATTTTAAAAACAGGAATCTATTCTTCGTGTACAATTAGTAATGTTAAGTAATCACACAAAGGGAAGTCATTTGTATAGTATAGTAGGCTGAAACACAGATGTCACCACTCTAATTAGCCTTAATAGATCAGGATGTTTTCTTTAACATGTCAAAGGAAAAATACCTGCTTTGACATTACATGTGATGAGCGATTGACTAGAAAAGCAATATGTAGGAATGTTTCAGCTCACACAGAGAGGGGCAGCTGCAACTTCCTGCCTTGTGACTCAGTGTCAGTTTAGTACTTTAAAATCACAGGGGTTCAGTTAGCAAGAACTCCAGTAATGCTCCTTTAAGTGACCCTGTAAAGAAATGCTGGTGAATATGTCTTTTGTTTGACTCTTACATCCATGAGCGCAGCGTTGATGTAATTGGAACTCTCGCCATCGATGGTGATCAGGAAGGGGAGGCAGCGGTCTGGAGGGAGGACGTCCATGCAGCGGTTCTTCTCATGGTTCCTGGGCAGGAGGGCGATGCTGCAGTCCTCCACCCGCAGCGTGGGAGTCACCATATTCAGAGTCTGTCGGGGTTGAAGCAGAATTACACACTGTCATACTGACGCTGGAAGGTAGGCACTTGGGTCTTGAGCGTGCTAATTATCTCCCAATATGGTAATTAACAATGCAATTCTTTAATCAGTTACATTAGCGATAGCTCTTACTCCCCTGATGCGACTGTGATGAAACTTAAGGGGGGCAATGCATCTCATATAACACTGATTGGTCCAAGGAGGGGTGCTACTATTACAGATTAAAGCAAGGTGATATATTTGTCACTGATTGGCTCAGAGGGGGACTGCGCCATTCATCAGGGGACAACATGTTTACGGTTGTTTTGAACTTATCCTGCACTTCAGATTATGCTTTATTAGGTATTTGCATACAGTGCCTTATTTGCTTCATCATGTTAAAGGGGACCTGTTATGCATTTCCATATTTTGTGACTTATATATAATATTAATAAGGACGTTCATATTAAATGTGGACAAAGATTTTAAACAATAAGACAGACATAGGTAGAGAAAATCCATGTGAGCAAAAACCTCAGGCACCAGACCCTTATATTTCCATTTTTTCCTACTCTGGCTACAGTGCGACATCGTAGTGTGACGGATTTCTTTATATGTACATATGCTCTAGGCACACTACTGCAAGTGTTTACATTGAGTAGCATGCACTGCTACATGTAGCTACATGCTATTGTCAGGGAACCATAAGCTTGGTTGCCAATGTTTTAAATTTCTCACTGATTTTGGGTCAGTTGTCATTAAAAGCCTTTATTGGTCATTTTTGGTCAACTGTAGAAAGTGCAGCTGTTCTCTGTTACAGTCATTCCCTGGCTAAATGTACACTGCTAATGTACATTTAGCTAATGTGTCTAGAATACATATAATCTAGGTTGCTGATGTTTATATCTCCCCAATTTCAGATCAGATTCCTGCTGGAACATGTCTGATTGTGTTTAAAAGCTTTTATTGGTGATTTTTTCCCAGTAAAAAGTAGTTAGTCTGCAACAGAGTGCTCCAGGTTTGAGTCCTAAAAGTAGAAAATTAGTTAGCAGTTTAGCACTACTGATTCCTCGTCTCGAAGTCAATGGGTGTTTTGAATGGGGTTTTGGTTAGATGCCTGAAATAAAGTCTGTGTTTAACACAAACTTTAGAGACTTTCACTTTTAATTCTACGACATAAAATACACCAGTAAATACCCCACTTGTGCATTTTGAAGCTTTTATGTGTCTAAAGAAGACGATTGCTTACAAGTGGCTCAATGAGACTACAGAACGTCATCACCGCAAATATGGCTTGACAGCGTTGTTGTGGTGGTCATAGTGAAGTCATGTAACCATAGTGTAGTTTGTTAATAGCAAAGGTGTCAAACACACAGACTGGGGGTCTGAAAAAGCCCGCCAAAGGGTCCAAGTTGGCCCACTGGATGACTTGCACACCTACTAGTGATGCACTTGTGAAGGCTAAGAGGTACCAGGTTTCGGAAGCAAGTTACACAGTGAGTAGCTTTCTTCATGTAAAATGCTGCCTCAGAGGCTTTTCCACCCTGACCAGAATACAGTTCTCATATTTCACTTAAGTTTGGTGTGGTCAGAATCACTACACAGGAGTGGAAATGCACATGTAATTACAATTAGAAGTCGACTGACTGAAAAACTGAGTATTGTAAACTAAAGTATTGTTGAAATTGCATTTGTTCCTCTGAAGACATCTCAGGCTATTTGTCATCTGTTTTGTAAATGGTTTAGCGTTTTTAAAATGTACTTCTTTGAACAAAAAAAAAAGGGAAAGATTTGGAGGTGTTTATTCTTTATAGGATATTATGCAATGGTTGTACTGGTCTGGCCTACCTGCGATCAAATCTGCCTGAATGTGGCCCGTGAATTAAAATGAGTTTGACACCCCTGATTTATAGCCGTTAGCTTTTTTACTTCTGGTGATTGCATTTAGGTTTCAGAAGTCATAAACATGGTCTTCATTTGTCGAGATAGACAGACAGCAAAATAGCTGAACAAAATGTGTAAGTATCATAAATGTTTGTGTAACACTGAGCTAATTTTCTGCAATAATCCAAAATCCAATGGAAAAATCCCACTGGCTTTTTAACAAGGACAGGCAACGCTAACTTCTGCATCGGCCTACAGAAAAACATCACCCCTGTGGCAATCTATGACATGTGCAGAGACACCAAGATACTGAAGACCTGGAAACACTGACCAGTCAAAGCAGACTGTGCTTTATTGGGAGAGGGGCATCAAGAAACAAGTGCAAAACTGAGTCTTCTCAGACAGAGGGTAAACACAGGTGTTTCAGCACAGACATTATTTGGAAAATAATGATGTCTGACCATTAAAGCATGTAAACATGTTCTAGTAGGAACCTTAAATACAAGTGTGAACCTGAACATGTGCATAAAAGGCCCCCTTTAAAATATACTCACCCTAAACTCCTCTTTAATGGGGCTGGAGTTGGTCTGCGGGTCCAGGCGGTTCATGTCGTAGTACACTGAGCGGAGCTGATTGGCAGGAATGGTAGTGTCGCCGCAGAGACATGCCTCCAAGATGGCATCGTGGATGAAGACATACTGCTCCTGCAAAAAACAGCATCCTCATTGCGGATCCATCAGACTTATAAGACTCATGACAATGGACAACATATTATTATATTTTTACCAGCAGCAGCCGCAGAAATGCATGAGCCTGTGTTTCTCTGTATTTTCGCTAGAAGAATTCAATGACCTTTCCACGACCTCACCATAATTATTCTTTACCCCTGAGGCAGTTTCTATGACTAATATTTGTTATTGTCTATGTTCAAAGGTTACATTACATATTTCTGCATTTTTTTTTGTAATAGATGATTTAATTATCTTATAAAATTCAGAACTGTGTGACATTTTAAAAACCTTGAAATATTTAGAGGCCTGGAAGAAGATATTTTCTTAAATTCCATGACCTTTTCAGGTTCATCATGACCCTGTTCAACCTGGGTCGCCTTCGCCGTCCCTTGAGACTTCATTGTCATTATTGTCATGATCAGGGCAATGACAAGGCTGACATCTTAACAACATAAACAGCCCACCACTGTCCTTTGCTCCATGCAGAGCAAAACTGGAAATCGCGACACATTTCCTCCTCCTCACATCAGTCAGTCAAGCAGTCGACATGGTGACACAGCTTGAGGCTTGATGCAAATCTATTCTGAAGTGACATTTTCAGCTGACACTCCCTTGTCACTTCGGACCAAAATCCGCACACGTGCACAGGGGTCACTGATTTACAGATTTACGGAGAAACATGTGTTGCCATTTGTTAAGTCTAGTGCAGGATGTGAACTGCTGACCTGAGAATTTGACTAGCTCGGGCCGGGGTCAGCGGCGACACGGCGCTCAAACCAGCACCGGCAGATTGACAGATCTTATCTGTGCTTATAAACTATAAACAACAACAAGGCTTTTCATTTCCGCGGACAGATTAAACCTCGTTGGAGAGTTAGTGTCTGGCCGCAGGCTCAGGAGCTATGCCAACGAGCCTGAACACCTGCGAGGGAAAACACACACATACACAGTCTTTGAAGGTCACTGAACTTGCGGAGTGAGTCAGGGTGAACAACATTTGGTCTCCAGTTACTCAAATCCCTATTCGGACGTCAATGATGAAACATTTGCCCATTAAGTCCAATGACGCCTGTGATTTAAAGGGAATTACGGTGAAATGATGCATCCAACGAGACTATGGACACCTCCAGATGGCCAGTGTTCAGGAAAGCGCAAAGTCCTTCGGTAGCCCCACACTGGCATAAAGCTGGAGGATGAGCCAGGGATGTTTTCAGCCATCAATATGAGCTAAATGCTCTCACTTACAAGCCTCTAAACCCTTTTATTATAACATGCATTGCCAAGCACTCATGCTTAGCATCCAGGGAAATAGTTAGTGTGCACTCCAATAAATGTTTTTTTTTTTTTTGAGAAGTGATCATAAACATGTAAAGCTGTAAATATAAACACTATTCATTTGACATTTCTGAATCACTGAAGAGCCCTCGCCCTACAGCCGTCACACAGAGGTCAATTTAGACAGGTTAGTTACACAGTGAAATATATTCCTACTGTTTGAAAAATGCGACACTTGAACTGGCACTTGAAAATGACTGACAGCTAGAAATTAAAACTAATTATGCTGCATTTTAAAAGATAATGGGCATCATCAGTCATTGGCAAATGGCTGGAAATCTTTACAGACTGGATCGCTTATGCTGCAGAAATATTGACTAATAAATGTCAGGTATGATGATGAATTTTTCCTGAAATAATACATGTTTTTCATTTAAAAAAAAGCTCCTTTCTTTGCTGCTAATTCGAAGCATTTGTTCTGAAGCGCCAGAGAAGTGTGGCTTATGCTAAGAATTACTCGCAGATACCAGATAATCCACATTTGATGGCAACAGCCTGTCGAGCTGCATCCTCACACTTCCTATCACTCATGAGTCTCTGCGGGCAGACACCGTGGGACCAGATTTACCGTACCTCAGTCTGGACCATGTTGACCCTCCGTGAGCGCAGCTCCCGCACGCAGTTGTAAATGTCCACCACGCCCTCTCTCTCCGCCATGTCCAGCATGATGTCAATGACGATGAAGCAGCCCGTGCGTCCCGCCCCGGCACTGCGGGGAAACAGATTGGAAACCTCAGATGTGCAATAGAAAGCAGAGGATATGAGTTTGACATTCAAAGCACAGCGTAATTAAAATATGGATGCAATGGTTAGGTTTTCCACAGGGTTATTCAGATGGTTGTGATAAGTTTGGCTTTTTTCCTTTTGTTTGCTTTTAATAGCAATATCTGAAAAAATTGGTTCACAAAAACAATTCCTGATATCTGACTGTGAGGATAGTTTTTTTTCATGGCCCAGAATTCAAAGTGTCATATTTGAAAGAGGAATTAACATATTATTCCTCTTATAAAGGAATAGCTGAGCTCATGAGCATTCCCATTCACGTAGTGCTTTTACAGCTGCAGCCTGGTTTGGTCTGGTGTGACCACTACCATATGGTGGCTAATGTAATATACAATTAACATCACTAAAGTTCAAAATTCTATTCTACTTGTGGTACAGCTACTTCTGTATGTTCTGGCATTCACCCTTATCCTGTAGTTACTTGTGGCTGCTATTCAGCACAAGTATCTCACTTTAAGTTATTTGTCTGTAGTTTTTCTGCCTCTGCCTAAATACAGTAAAAGGTGAATGGGATTTTGTCTTGGTGTTAATAACACTGACAAATTATATGAAAAGAAATCAAACATGTCTTTTCAAAAAAGGTGTCCTTGTACTTGGAATAATGTGCATATCTTTGCAGTCAGTATTCTATTTGTAAGACTTTCTAATAAAACTGTTCTCAGGCACGGATCTGCATGCCTTCATACCCTTCAACACCCTGTAAATCCCTGCAAGAGCAAAGGGAGTTTGACCGACAAAATAACACTGACAAATAAATGTCACTTGCATCGGAGAAAATAGTGTTGTTCTTTATATTCTTTAAATCTTTTTACATTCCAGTGTGTCTCCAAAATACTGGCTATAATCTACAGCTGTACACACAACCATTTCCCACAACTCTGAGAACATTTTTTGGAGAGTTTCATCAGCTACCTGGTAGGACAGGAAGCTTGTATACAGAAGAATATCCTGACTGGTCTGACAGTAGAATCAAAAACATAAAACAGAGCGGTCAGCTCCGGTGCGCACCAACCTGCAGTGAACCACCATGGGCCCAGCATTGGTCAGAGTCTTGGACTTGACTCTCCTAATAAACCCCAGCAGGCCTGTGGCGTGATAGGGCACCCCGTGGTCCGGCCAGCCCGTGAAGTGAAACTGTCGGATCTCCCGGATCTCGTGAGCCCCTCTCTGAGGAACAGAGCCATCGTGTTAAACACACAAAGTGCAGCAGAAGACGGCAGGGATGTGGTGAGAAGAAAGAGCATACAGTGTACAGACGATGTGAGAGGTCCTTCTAAAGCAAATACAGAGTGGGATTGAATACAAACACACACTTCATGGGCAAAGTCAAGGAGGGGCTGAGCAAAGTTTCCATTATTTAACAGCAAACAGGATGTTCAAGGCCATTGTAGATGTATTTCTTTACATACTAAAGAACTTCTCAATCAGTTGGTTTAACATATTAAGAGCAGTTTTTCCAGTATGGATTGAATTTAAAGGTCCAGTTTGTAGGATTAAGGATGATATATTGGCAGAATTGGAATATAATATAAGTAAGCTCATGATTTCTTTAGTGTATAATCACATGGAAATAGGAATCATTGTGTTTTTGTCACCTTAGAATGAGCCATTTATATCTATATAAAGAGCAGATCCTCTGCTACAGATATCACCATGTTGCACCACCATGTTCCTACAGTAGCCCAGAGCGGACAAACCAAACACTGGCTCTAGATAAAACCATACATGTTGGCTAATGTAGTTAGCAGCCCCTCCATGATGAACAGCATCAAAAAAACACCATCTTTTTAAATGTGAAACTGCTTTATTCAGTGATTTTACCAGTTTAAACCAGTGGGTCTGTTTAATTTAGAGAGGCAGAGACTTGTGTGGATACTTCTGCTCCTGGTAAAAACCCTCTGAACAATGGTGGAATGAAGACTGGGAGAAACTTCACCTGGTTGAAATCTGCAGTCCTAACCACTTGATAAAACTAAATCTCACTAAATCTTACACACTGCGCCTTAAAGTTTACTTTATAGGTGGACTCATTGTCACACTTCAACAATTATAATGTGGCTGTAACCTCAAGTCCTGTTTGTTCTTCAACGTTAATTAATTAGTATTTAAAGTTAAACAGAAAGAATCTACTGGTCTCTAAGGGCCCCACTGGGAAGACTTTAAATAGATAAAGTGCATGCTTTCACCAGCGAAAGCACGTAAACACACATGAACGTTTTTATGTCGGGGCTTCAGGACACTTGGATCACTACGGACGAGCAGTATGGAGATATTTTGTGGTTTCAATTATGTGTTTTTGGGCGTTTGAATCTGGGACACCGTAAGCCTCCATTAGGTGGAGTTGTGTTGCTACCCCCTCTCCCCTTGGATCTCTGCAAGTGTTGTGAGGACTCTAAAAGTTGACCTGAGCCTCCCTCGGCATATGGGTGAGTAGATAATGGCTGAATTTTCATTTTTGGGTGCGCTATCCCTTTAACAGAGACAGCAAACTAGCTCGCTGACATGTCCAAACATAAGTATGATGCTGAATAAATTAAACTTTGTGGACCTTGAGCAAATGACTAAGGGGAAATCTGACCCCCGTGGCTGGACCAGTTGGGAACCACTGCACTAGATTACTCTGATTACATGGTCTCTCTTTGTTCATGTCTTCTTACAGTTACTTACTGTTCAAAGTTACCACTGTTTGTGCGTAATTTTAATTGATTATATCATCTTTCATAGTATTCTGGTAGTATGCTTTTTTTGTTTGAACAATCCCAGTGAATATTGGTACAATTAATGTGTTACTTTCAGCCTGTTCATGTCAGTGTGATCTGTGGTATGGGGAGTTGGGAGTTGCATGCATTGCTGCCCAATAAAAACTTTGGTAAGCACAAGTCATATTGCTATGGCCTTGGTGAGTGGTTTTCATGACAGATACTTTTGAAACACAACTAAGTCAGTTACAATTAAGTCACAGTAGCAAAGAAACTTTCGAGTGGTGCTTTTGAGCTATGCACAAAACCCATAACGTCTTCAGCCAAAGGTTCAAGTCGAGTGCTGAGCACAAGTGTGAACACTGTTTCAAATTTCTCAGCAGACAATGGAGGTTAAAAAGCGTACCTTCTCTACAGCAAAGGTCCTGATGACGTACTCTGACAGCAGCTCAGTTTCTATCAGCGTCACCTTGATGTCTCTGTAGATCTCAGTGTCATCAGGCCAGTACTTACAGCACTTCACCTGAGAGTGACAAAGGCAAGTGTTTCATAAGCACATGCACACAATACTGTAAGCCAACTGCAACGCTTTTACATCTACACACACACACACACACACACACACACACACACACACACACAGAGCTTTCTTTCACTTCACACACACTCACAAATTATCTGAATCTTTGTGAGTGTGCAGGCCATAAAGATAATTGTCACCCCACATTTGCCACCTTATATTTCAGTGTCAGGAGCATTTCTTTGAAGTCAAAATGAGATTTGCTTCTTATTAGTTTCAACCCCTGGTCAAGGATCTGCTGTAAATGGGAATCTTACGTATCGATGGAGAGCTCATTCTCACATTATTGCTTTTTTCATTCTCACATCGATAATGTGAAAATGAGTCTAAAGGTAGACCGTGCACACCCTGGAACAGAGCGTAATCGACACCGAGGGGGTGTGAGATTTGTCCACCTTAAGTTTTTGACTACCAGTGGAAAGAAATAGGACAAAACATTAAAAAAAACTGTATTACAATTGGATAAGGGAGATATAATGACAATCCAATAATGCTATGAAATAATAAACCCTCAGCTGTTTAAAACAGATTTCCCAATAGAAACCTAAAACACCCCACTGGAAATATTACTTGTATTAGGTATCATAAGAGTGCAAAATTACCCCACCCCCTCCAACCCCCCTTCTTCCCCCCCTGTTCAATTAAACTGTTGATACAGAGGGAGTGCGGCTGGTAATAGAGATTGAGATCATGGAGGTATATCAGAGAATGATAATTTTTGATGAGGGATAAATGCGACATCAGCCACAACTAGATTCAATTTTCATTTCTGGAGTCTATGCGCTGATTAGGAATGAAATGAGATTTTGGTTTGTGGAGTGACACAGACAGAGGGGGACTTTCAGGTCCCTCTCTCTGACACCCCTGATGACTAATCCCCGATGACAATCACAAATCTGCCGTCCGCTTCCAGCCAGATTGAATTAGGCAAAAGCCATTACCTTATTAGATCACTCTGAATCAGGCGCCTGGTTTGGGGGGAATTAGCCTTTGGGCTAAATTATGCCAGCGTACACACAGATGTTCTGTTGCCTGGGTACGCTTATGAGTGTGCGACTTAGTGTGTACCCCACTCATTCACTCTTATGGATAAAGTGTATGGAAAAGAAGCTCACATAGCATCACCTCATCACACACTTCAGCACACCACCTTCCAAAGCAAATACATCAAAGTGCGCTGAGCGCCGCCCCTGTGTGTGAAATCAGCGGGATACAGAGGCTGTGTGTGCCAGGATTTCCCAGAGTTCATCAGCAACTGTGCCGAGCAGATGGCCCACTGTGATATGGCGGAGTGGTTTTATGGGGCCCTCTGTGGAGCCACCGTCACTGTGACCAACTGTGCCTACCGCCCGCCATTGGACAAGGATCATATAACAGACGGTTTGGGGGCCGGGGCCCGCTGAGGACGGCACCGCAGCTAAGCAGGTGTGGAGAAGGTGTGGGGCGGGGCGGGCTGGGCTCAGCTACTGTAGAGGAACGGCCTAATGAGGTACCTAGAGATGGGCCCATGAATCATTATCAGCTCTGCTACATTTAAGCCCCACCAAAAATGCACATCAGCAAAATCAAGGTGTGCCTGTGTTTAAGGGGCTTTCAGTGTGAATGTGTTTAAAATTCTTGGAGAAAATCCCCCGGCAGTCAAAGCATTACACTGTACGTTAAGACCTTCATTTTCTCTTGATTATAACCTAACCAAGAGGAACTACAGTGCGAGTTAAGTGGAACAAATTAGGACTGAAGTAGGGCTCCGGTTTTTTTTTTTCTTTTTTTTCTCCGAGGCAGACCACATGCTATAGTGAACAAAAAAAAAGGCTCTATCATTAGTTTCAACATTATGAACCATCCTCAGCACTCAATAACAGTCCCCTTTTGTCCAATAGGGACAACACTGAAAGATGTTTATGCTTAAAGGAGCCTGGTAGGAGCTGGCGGCTACAGTGGAGTATAATCTCCTGTTATAGAGCCACTCAGATGAAACAGTACTCAGTTGCCTGGATGCCTCTCTGGTAATGAAGGCCATCAATCAGTTTCTTCTCACTTCTCACTGATCAGATAGATGGAAAAAGAGCTGGCGGCACGCGAGACCCCATGCCTCACTAAGCCAGCGCACGCACACACACACACAGAAACATCTGGACGCCGATGTCCAAACACACAAAGGCACTTAAAAAAGATGGCTCCGTTTGCCTTCAGATGCAATCAGGCTGTCAGTCGACTGGGGGCAAGGTAATCTCATTTGAGATCTGCGGTTAACGTGAACATCTAATTAATACCCACCCTGCCCACTTCCACCAGGTTGGTCACCATGACAATAGCTGCCGTGTTCTCCTGCCAGACCATCCTCCAGAAGTCGAAGACCGTCTCCTGCATGGGCCCTTAGAGAGAAAAAGGGAGGAAATTAGTTTTTGGAGTTTATTGTATAATTTTAGAATTAGTCAACTACATGTACGGTCACTTTATTACACGACCAATTCATTCTGGTCCCATTTTATACTGCTCATTGCAACAGAAGCTATTTTCATTTTCTGTCCTCTTTACTAACTTTTTAGTTAGTTAAACTAACTTTTTAACCTGTTGTTGCTGCTGAGTCAGTTTGACATCCTGGATATATCCTTCAAACACAGACTGTAGACCCCTCTGTCTGCCTCTCTCTGGAATCACTCTTTCATTTCCCCAAAAATATGATAATATTTCTTCAGGGAGTGCAGTTAGTTACAGCGTGGGCTCCATGATTACTCGGACAGCTTGTCGGGCCCTCACAAAAAGGCGGGGCTTAGCGAAAGGTCAATTCCAAAACAATATAGCAACCTCTATTCTACTAGAACGACTCTCCACCACAATTTGAAACCTGGCTGCAGGGATTTGCTCCCATTCAGCCATAAAAGCATTAATGAGGTCACCACTGATGGTGGATGATTAAGCCTGGCTCACAGTTGGTGTTTCAGTTCATCCCAGCAGTATTGGATGGGGTTGAGGTCAGGGCTCTGCACAGAGCAGTTAAGTTTCTCCGCAACAAACCACGTCTCTGTGGAGCTTTATTCCATCCTTTCACGTTTGTTTCATTCTCCTGTCTGTGTGAATGATGTGAATCATTTGGATTTGTTTGTACGTTGGTCTATTTTGTACACATGGCATCTACTGCATGTCTGTTCATCCTGGGAGTGGGATCCCTCCTAAGTTGCTCTTTCTAGGGTTTCTTCCAGGGAGGAGTTTTTCCTTATCTAAGGAAGGGTCTAAGGACAGAGGGTGTGTATGCTGTACAGACTATAAAAGCCCCTTGAGGCCAACAGTGATTTGTGGTATTGGGCTACATAAATAAAACTGACTTGATTTTACCGACCCTTGCTTTGTCACAAAAGCCCCTTTTACACTGCCTCTTCAAAGCAGTAATTTCATGCTGTCATTCCACCTACTGTATAAGAGGTACAATCGCAGAATGGTGGGACAGAGTTGTCGCGCCTTTACTGAGGTAGTAGCAGCGCTGATACGACGTCTGTTTAAAGCCTACTACACACTGTGCAATTTTTGGGCTGTCCCAGACAAAAGATGACCAGCGTGGAAGAAATGTGCTGATAACTTTGGTCGTGGCTCTAAAATGGTGGTCTCGTGTCGCACAATGAGAGAGGTTCAAGGATGGTCATTGTCATGGTCTTGTGATCAAAGACAGCCTGGAATGAATTCAGACAGTGTCAGAAGTTTAGGTTGACCGTCTCAATGTGTGACTGCTGTTATCACCTACGTCTACTAACCAACCAATAGAAATGTAGCAGGAAATGATCCACTGGCGCTAAACCCAAACAAACAGATGTATAGCAGCTTGCCATGGAGGCAAAACGCGCTAAAAGAAATGTTTGGGATTCCAACAAAGAGGAAAACCTTGTCAAGTTCTGGCAGCAGAAGCCTTGCCTGGATGATGTGTCCTCCAGCTCTTACCGTGATTGCGTAAAGAAGGATGAAGCATGAAGGAAGTAGCAGCGCAGTTGCTGCTGCCAGGTGAGCAACCTAGCAGCTAGCTAACACAAACAGAGACACACCGCAGAATAGAGTGCCCACAAAACTTTAGGTAAGGTGACCCTCTATGTTGTGCTTCACAGCTGGAGAGGCATCCAGCATCCTTGCGCATGGTATGGGAAGCCATTGCATCGTACGTCATAGCCTGCGATTCAGTAGGCGCTGTCATTGTACAGTCTGCATACATCAAACTTGATGTCATACACAAGTTTATTAGATCCATGTCACACAGTGTAGCTTGCGCCGAACTTCTAAGATTGCTAAAATCTCACAATTGGCAGGACAGGATAATGGGTGGCACGGGTATGACGTGTGGCGACGTGTTATGCGTGTGACTCACGAGCAGGAGATTTAATAAGTAACCTTGTAACAGTTAGCAGCTAACTCAGAGAGGAAGAACAGTGGGTGTAAATGTCAATAATCATTAACTCTTTAACAAGAGATAATGAGGTCTAGGCGCTCCTTACCCTCTGTACAGAGGACGAGATCAGCTGCCATATAACATGTTATAGGCATTGTTATTGATTAGAAAACAGTGTCGATACATATGTTATATGTTACGATAGAGGCATTAGGTTGCCATTATTTAGTTCTGTGTAAAAATACAAAGGTAGCATAAAGGCGGGACGTCATAGTGGACCTATAGCTCCATCTCTGTGTGAAAACGACACAGAAGCAAACTTTCATTTAAAATATCGCAGTATGATGGAGTATTAAGATTTCAATAATCCAGGATGGGATATACACATACTATTCTCATCTTCTGCTCATATTCATGCAACCTCATAGTACCATCAGTCTGTAAAAGTTCTACACAGTGTCAGGCAGAACAGTGAGTGGTAAAATATCAATAATCCCTTCCTATATTCATTATTATTAGTACCCTCTTGTATAATTCAAAGCACTATTTCTCACTTCTTTTAAAAATTGTTTGCATTATTTACTTTATTTATGTATATGCTGAGGTGACATTTTTTTTTATCCCAACCTCACCCCAATAACGCTGCTGCCTCTGTCTTCAGCGGCAGACAGAGAAGCAGATCAACTTACACACAATATACACACAGGGGATTTGGAGGTATTACAGTGCTACAGCAACAATGCAGTTTATGGAGCATTTTCCCTCCATTTTCACTGCTTGGATCGAGCATTGAAAAACATGTCAAACCAGATTTATTTATAGTGCTTCCAACAACGGATTCATAGCAAAGTGCTTACTCCACAGCAGAGGGCTTAAATACAGATGAAAACAAGAGAGTACAAATAAATCACAAATTTAAAGACGAGGCTACAGCCTGTGAGTGTGTCTGTGTGTCTGTGTCTGTGTGTGTGTGTGCTTGTGTGCGTGAAGCTCAAGTAATTACCACTACACCTCATCTGTTCAACACCAACCTTTCGCCCGAACCGGACCCTAATGCATCTGGTGAACATCAAAATAAATGAGCAGCAAGCCATTGACTGCCTCCAATATTTAAAACTTCACTGAGCAATAATTGTGGATTGATAGGATTTTAATTATTATTCTGGTTAATTAAAATTATTAATATTAGTTTTAATCAAGCACCAAGTGGAAAAAAAATTACTTCTGACAAATTAATTAGTGAATGCAAATCTCTGCAGTTGTGCATTCTCCTGTGCTGGCCTAAATTACCTGGAGACATGACAAATTATGCAGACACACAGAGAGAGACACAGGCTAAGACATGGCACAGACACAAACTATTAGGGGGTTTTCTTCCTTGTCATTTATGTGGAAAATAAATTAAATAACCTTTAGGCCCTTGAAAGCTGTTAGAAAACAAGTCACGTAAAACAGCTGAGTTAATTTTGTTGGTTTTTGGCTGACAACATTTGGTCAGTCTCCAAGTTTTGATGTGAAATTCAACACTGAGCTTGTTAAAAGATTTGTCAGCGACAAAAGATTTACATATTTACACTTTTTTTTTTCAAGTATTTTTTGAGCCTTTCTGCTTCTGTGTGGACAGACTTGCACCAGGATCGTTGCAGCATCTTAACTACCAAGTCACTAACCAAAACCTCACTGTGGAATATTATGGACCGCTTTACTACTGGAGCAGGACAACGCATGCCTCAGTGTCTTCACCTGTTCACACACTGACAGAATTACACTGCTTGCATGGCTGAAGAAACATATTTGCGTCTGTTCTTCAAATTAAAGGTGACCCCTTATTTATAATAATATGATATAATGTTACAGTGTCAAAGTATGTCAAAGTAATCCCTGTGAGCAAAAGCTTCCTGTTCTGAATATTTTGTTTATATTATTTACAAGATGGATGTCTTGACAAGGTCAATTGCTCCAGACACGCTACTGCAAGTGTTTTTGGTTGCTGATGTTGTTAATTTCCCAAATTTCGAGTCATATTCCTGCTGGAACATGTCCAGTTGTTAAGATTTGTGTGTAGAAGCTTTTATTGGTGATTTTTCACGATAGAAAGTGCCAGTATTCTCCATTACAGCCATTCCATGGCTGTAATGCTACTGTAGGGATGCTGAGATATGGAAGACCTGAAAACCCTGACCAATCAGAGCAGACTGGGCTTTCTCTGGAAGGGGGCTTAAAGAGACAGGCCCTTAAACAGAATGTCTCAGACAGAGAGTGAATACAGGTAGTAGTAGGAGTAGGAGGAGAATCAAGTGGTGGTTTTTTTGAACATTCAAAACAGTGTTTAAACATGTAGTAGAAACCCATTATACAGGTATGAACCTGAAAATGAGTATAATAGGTCCTCTTAAAGGTTTTAGGGGTGTCTGGTAGCAGAGTGGTTAAAACACATGCAGGCTGGGGAACAGTGCTGGGCAGTAGCACGTTACTAGTAACTACTAATGCGTTACAGTAATATTACTTTTTCCAGTAATGAACATTAGCCCTTTATTGTCATTGTACCAGTACAATGATATTTTAAAAACTACCACTGTACACAGTGCAAGTTAAGCTGAAAAAATATCTTAATCACATCACCGATTAATATGAATGGCATGCAGGGTGGTGCAGTGGTTAGCATTGTTGCCTCACAGCAAGAGCGTTCCTGGTTCCAACCCAGGGTAGGGGGCTCAAACCCCAGGGTGGGGGACCCCTTCTGTGTGGAGTCTGCATGTTCCCCACTGTGTCAGTGTGGGTTTTCTGCAGGTTCTCCGGCTTCCTCCCGCATTCCAAAGACGGTTAAGGTTAAGTGGTGACTCTAACTTGCCCGTGGGTGTAATTTTGAGCATGAATGGTTGTCTGTCTCTATGTGTCAGCCCTGTGATAGTCTGGTGACCTGTCCAGGGTGTACCCCGCCTCTCGCCCAGTGTCAGCTGGGATAGGCTCCAGCCCCCCCGCAACCCCTAACAGGATAAGTAGTAACAGAAAATGAATGATAATAAGAGGCAGATGTTGTTATTGCACTTAATATATGTAATGTCACCGGCAAGTAGTGTAACTAATTACTTACACATTTTCAGTAATAATATTACAACTACCCTCAAAAAACAAATTATGTTACTTTTCTTATCACCCCACTACTGACTTGAAATACAACAATTAAATCATTGGATTCATTTTCAAAAGGGTTGCACTGCGCACGCACATCACAAAGCAGCAAGCTAGTGTGGAAGATGAAAACACATAGCTTTAGCAGCTGGACATATTCTCATTATTTTAATTTGTCAGAGGGAAAGAAGATAAGAATACTTGTGCTGCAGGTAACGATACTAAAACTCTTTCCACCGCAAAAAACACACCCTCGAACATCCGGTCTGAAACACCTCGGTTACTATGACCGACAGCAACATGAAGCTCCAGGAAATACACCCCACCAAAAGCGATCCCTCCTCGGCTGCAGAGGTTAAATGTAGCCCTGCACTGGCTAAACAACCAAAACTGGATTTTAATTGTGGACAGCTGAAAGCTATGAAGAACCAACAAAACTTGTGGCTGGGTATGCGGTGGATGAAATGCTGCTCTTTGAGTGACTCTCTGTCTTTCAGAAAGATCTTTTGGAAAATACCAGACACTAGGTAAACTAAATAAATAAATGAATAAATAGATAAAAATAACCTTTCCAAGCTGTCTTAGTTACACTTATCGGTGATCACCCTGACATTCACATAGAGGCACACATGAGAAGCCTACGTTTTGAGGAGATACACAATTACCAATTTTGTGGGGTGTAACAGAAAAGCAATATAATGAGTAGTGAAATTAATTACTGTTGGCAGGGAGGAATAAGTAAAGTACAGTACTGTTATTACTTTTGAAAAGAGTAACGAGTAATGAGTCATATATTACTTTTTAAGAGTAACGAGTAACGAGCCCAACACTACTGGGGACTTTGGTTGCTTGTCTTCCCCGCTTCATTTCCTGTCTGTATCTGTAACAGCTCAAACTATCAAATTACAAAAAAAATGCCTCCAAAAATGAATAAAAGTTTTATTGCATATAAACTGCATGCTTAAAAACTAACAGGAGAAGCTATTAGACACCAGTTGCAGCAGCTCCAGCATCATTTTCCATTATTGTAGTGTTTGTGTTCCTTATTGGCTTACATCTTCTTCTGCAACAACCTAATTTCCCTCAGGGCATCAGCAAAGTGCCATCACCATTTTAATCACTTGATTGATCAAGCCATGTTTGATTTGCTTTCCGTGGTGCCTAAACAGTTCCTGACTGCCTACCCTCCAACTGTACTCAAGCACAGCTTCGTGTGGCATAGTTTAAATCACTTCAATTTTTGCTGAAAAAAGATAAATGATTCAAAATGAACCATCGTCTCCATGATCATGCCTCTGCTGCCAGCCTGTTCATGTGTGTCTTTTTGGAAAACAAGAACATTTTGCGGAGTATAATAGTCGTATTTTTTGAAAAATCGAGAATTGAACTTCTGCTGACTTATTTCCATCCCAATTGGATTTCTAGAAATTTGGAACAAAGCTCCTCAGTTGCTTCCATTTTTTTTCCCACATTTCCTCTGCTATGCATGAGATGGTTGGTCTCAATTGTAACTGTAGGACCTCAATCTCCAATTCCAGTCACTTCCAGTCTCTCCAATAACTACCCAACCTGATTGAACCACCCACTCTTCTACCTCCTACACTCGTCCCCGAGGGAGGATACACACTGCTGAGAAGTTTCGGAGAGGGAGACTGAGAAGCAGGACAGCTGGTGTGTAGGACTTCAGTAACACAATAACACTTGGCATTATATGGTAAATCATCCGATGGGAGGCTCCTGCCAAGCTTCAGCAAGCCAATTTATGTTTCCATATACATGAAGAGACGAAGGATAGGTGAGGAAAGGATGCTGAACTTGATGACGGTCATAAGGAAGTGGGTACGACTCTTAATGAATAGGTGTATACGAACAAACAGATCTCACACACAACAATCTGACAGCTTTCGCGTCAAAGTGGTGGAAAGATTCGAGAATTTCGATGACAGAAGAAAAAAAAGTTTCCAAGGCTCATTGTGTTTCCACCAGGCATCACTGAAAAATAGCTTGATTTTAAATCAGTTTCCAAAAGTTGTAGTATTTTCTGCGGCAAGTGATCAGTCACTGTGGTTAACAAGTACCGAAAACCACACTGGTTGCTGGTTCCACACTGACAATCAACCTCTTGTGATCATATGAATAATGACTGCTGTCTGTCAGGGGTTTTTTTGGGTGGAGTTTTTCGTTATTTGCTCTGAGGGTCCAAGGACAGAGGGACGTCTTATGTTGTAAAGCCCTCTGAGGCAAATTGTAAATTGTGATATTGGAGTGTTTAATTGAATTGAATCGAACTGTACTGCACTGAGTGCTGCACGGTGGTGTGGTGGTTAGCACCGTCGCCTCACAGCAAGAGGGTTCCTAGTTTGATCCCAGGAGGGAGCCCTTCTGTGCGCAGTTTGCATGTTCTCCCCGTGTTGGCGTGGGTTTTCTCCGGGTACTCCGGCTTCCTCCCACAGTCCAAAGACATACAGGTTAATTGTTGACTCTAAATTACCCCTAGGTGTGAATGTGAGTGTGAATGGTTGTCTGTCTCTATGTGTCAGCCCTGTGATAGTCTGGTGACCTGTCCAGGGTGTACCCTACCTCTCGTCCAGTGTCAGCTGGGATAGGCTCCAGTCTAGAGTGTAGATTCTCTGCCCAAGCCTGACCCGGACCCGTAATTTCCCGCCACTATCCTCGGGCTCGGACGGGTTGGGCTCCTCATAATAGACATAGGCTATGGAACCAACTACTTATCACACCTGGAGGGGGGCCCCCTTGACGGCACCACTGGCCGCGCACATGTGAAGTTGTTGACAGTGACAACGTGTGTGTCGGCTTCGTCTAGTGTACCAAGTGCAGTACGATGCTGGTATATGACAGAAAAAAGAGGGGGACCTCGACACTTAAGAGGCACATGACAAGGCTTGCCATGGAAAGAAAGACGAGAGTCAGCCTTCAGTGTCCAAGTTCGTATCCTTAAAAAAATGTCGTGTTTAAACCGGGCTCGGGCTCATAATTACAGTTAAAGGGACGGGGACAGAACATACATCTACTCCAGCCCCCCGTGACCCTCAAGAGGATAAGCAGTTATGAAAATGGATGGATGGATGTATTGCATTGAAATGAATCAAACTAAACGAGATGGAGCTGTACTGAATTGAACTGAATTGAATTGAACTGAATTGAATTCCACGTCAAAGGTAGCTTCATCATCATCACTAGAGCACATTTAGGAATTTATATGCATATACAGGTTGCAGCCTCAGATCCTCGGGCAGGGCTCTGTTGGCTGTTCCTCAGTCCCAACTCAAAACTGAAGGTGACCGGGCTTTTGCAGTCAAGTCCCCTCAGCTGTGGAGCTCCCTGCCTGAGGATCTGAGGCTCGCTGAATCAGTCAGTCACTTTGTAATTTCTTAAAACTGCCTCATTTTATTTGATAGAACTCTGCATTGTTTTAAATTCCGGATCAATCATGTGTTTGCACTAGCACTTTGTATCTTTGTTTTGAAATGTGCTTTACTTTTCCGTTACACTCCACAAAATTGGTGATCATGTATCTCCCCTAACTGTAGGCTTCTCATGTGCGCCTCTGTGTGATTGTCAGGGTAATTGCTGATAAGTGAAGATAAGATGAAACAGCTTGCAAATTTTTTTTCCCCCACCTCGCTCTTAAAGGTTTTAGCCAAAGGTTAGGAGAGAAATTGGTTTGAGAGCTCACTTGAGGAACTACAAGGTGGGAGCAGTGTTTCTAGTACGGCGTGTGCGGCGCCTAGTTGGAGAAGTTTGGAAGAGGCACTTCACAGAGGAAGAACACCAGCAGAAGCCTCACTTCCAGCTGTCAGAGAGCTAATACTGCTGCAGCCGACGCTGTGTTTTGGGACTATAGGCCTGTTCCTCCTCAGAAGCGAGGAGTGTGACAGCTGTAGAAATCCCCCAGCCAGGTACGCCGCAAAACTCCTGTTAGAACGTGCGCGCATAGACACTCGCAGACAAACACGCGTGCTGCGTTCCCCTCTTGCCCATTAATATTACATGCGGCAGACTTTGGCATAATGTACACTCACTTATCATTGATTTGCTCTCTCTCTCTTTCTATCTCCCACCCCCGCACCCCCCGTTGGGCTTTGAGATGTTAACCTGTAAATAATAAAACTTTTGCGCTGCTGGTGACATTTGGTGCTCGTGAAGGAGGGGAGGGGAGAGCAGAGACGACCAGAGGGGGGAAAGCTTGATGAAATTGAACCCTTTCCCGCGTCATGAATATTTTCCACATCACCATGAGGATGCAGGGACTTATCAGAGCTGTTTGCACCCCGGCTTCGGTGTAATTCAGTTTCCACCAGGAGGAAGCTCATGTCTGATCGGTATTTAAACGATCCGCAGGACATAAAAATGGACAGAGACGAGGTGGCGGCGAACTGGGAGGGCTGAGCCGCATGCACGCGCTCAATCTGCTAAGTAGGTGAGCTGCAGTTGGCGTTACTGAGAGTCAGTTGTTGTATTGCTGCGGCAAACAAAAAAAAAAAAAAAAGCCCCTGGATGAGAGAATGACCTACATAATGAGGAGCAGAGCTCGGGTGATGAGGCTTTTATGGAGTGACAGCTGTTCTACCTGCCGTTGTCACCTTGACAGAGCAAAGGGACTCATCAATAAAGCCCAAACTAATGAGTGTCATTGTAGTTTATAGCATAAGAGAACGGGGACAACCTTATCCCACACGTCTGCCATATTAAGCACATCCTCAACCACCCCCACAACCAATTTATGACAAAGATTTTTTAGCTTATCCAGCACTATTGCGGGTATCATCATTTTCTGAGCCACCGCTGGTCCCAGTGGACCCGAGTGGAAGTGTCACTCACTGAAAAACTTTACTGGGGGAGAGAAGAGACTACTTCCTCATTTTCAGCAACTGTGCCAATGCCCAGGTGCTCTTTTCAGGTGCTACAGTATGCAGTTTGTCTGACTGAGAGAGACACGTCTGTGTCTGGCTTCCCTATCATCTCGGGCTGCTCTTTGCCTCAGTGTCAGCAGACTGAGCCTTCCTTCCTGTCAGTCTGCCGGAGCTGATGATGAATTATAAAAGGGCCTGCTCTCCCAGAGAATACAGATGTTTCCCCGCACACACACACGCACACACACACACCTCCCCTCTTCCATATGGGATGGCTCTACATTGTGCTTGCAATGCCGTCGATGGAAAATGAGGACTTATTATGCAAGCTCAATGAGAAAACAGGGGCTAATTAATTTGAATGGAAACACGTTTGGCTTCTTGAGCTTTTCATCTTAGAGAAGGCTTCACTGACTGCTGATCTCCATACGCATTTTTTTTTTAAAAATGAAACACAGAATGCTCTTAATGACTATGGGACAATTATAGAAGTCATAATAATCCAGTTGAAATCCTTTCAGAGGTGAATGCGCCTGGTAAAGTGGCTTGTTTTTGTGAACTGGAGCCCCGCAACAAAGAGTTGGCACTTGGCAGACGGCTTCGTTTTGAGCATTTGACTCGGTGGTCAGCGTATGGCAGGTGCTGAGCATACAAGCGGACAGACAAACCAAGCGGCCGCCCGCCTGATTGGTATGCCACCTCTTTCTGAAGTAAGAGCAAACAGAGGGTTGTTTTAATTGAGACACTGAGGAAGCGAGGCAATGCACTAATAAACAGGTAATTATGCAACTCCCAGCTCCGCCAAAGCAGATTGTGAATCCATTAAGGCCTCTTCGCAAAAACGCCTCTTCCTTTTTTTCTCTCCCTCCACTGATTTTTTTTTTCTCCTCCTCTAAAGTGGTGCGCAAAATCCCCATGCACGCAGTCCCGTTGTGTGGGAGTGAGGCTCTTGACGCAAAATTCATAACAATTAACCATCAATCAGACTTAACCTCTGGGGTCACGGTAAGTGCTCCTCGCCCTGCGAATCTGCCGGCCAGATTAACACAGTGACAAAATGTGCCTGTACATGTCGGCTAATCCATTTATTTATTCAGCTTTCTCCCAGACTGCCTGATTAATCGCTCCCACACCACCAATGGAAGGAAAGAGGGATGAGACAGAGAGAGAGAGAGAGAGAGAGAGAGAGAGAGAGAGAGTGCTGTTCTGCTCGCTCAGAGGTCCGTAAGTGTGTGTGTGTTGGTGTATATGTGTGTGTGTGTGTGTGTGTGTGTGTGTGTGTGTGTGTGTGTGTGTGTGTGTGCACTGAGCAGTACCAGATTCCCCGAACACACACTTGACTGAGCATCAAAGAGGAGTTTACAAGAGCGTATGTAAACAACGATTGGGATGTTCGCGGAGATATTCGAGAAACACCTGCACACATCCATCCACCCCCAAAACAAACAGACATCCTTAAATTCTTACCGCCCACTCATTCCAACCCAGAGTGCCTCGCCATTTTTTATTTCTTTTTAGAAAGTTTTATTCTTACCTTGAGTGGCGATGTAGTGATTTGGCCTGTGGTAGCCCTGAAACAGAAAAAAGTGGGAGAGGAGTCACTTCACTTTCTTCCTACTCGTACATGAGCAGCTGTTGTGAGGCCATCTCTCTCCGAATACACACTGTCTTTGATACTTAGAGTTGTCTTTGACCTTTGGGTGCAAACTCTGCTTATTTCTACATCACAAACTTACAAGCAATACACTTTTCATACATTACTTAACAGAAACTGTCCCAGTTACCAGCTGCTGCTGCTGTTTCAGACGCAGCAAATATTCACCCCAGCACTGCTCCACCTTAAGAGGATTCGTTTGAGAAATGTTGTTCTCATGAAAACACGACGCACAGTCGGTCTGCCAGCTGTTTGCCACTGTACACCCATTCAGCTCTTTGTCTCAACATCTGACTGAATGAGGCAAATGCGCGCCTCAACGCCAGTGATGAATGCTGCCAGATACAAGATGCGTAAACACTCTCCATCACACACTCAATATGCAGCACACCTCTGGAGTAAGCAGCCAAAGTGTTGATAATCCCCAAGATACAACTAACAGCACTGATCTTCACAATAGGCCCCTAGTCTCACGGATTACTCTAATCCCTTCAAGTTTTATTTGTCCAATTCCTTGTCTCCTCTCTGGAGATATGAGGCAGGAAACAAAACATTAGGACTTAAAGGCTCTTCCCCGGCCCTGCCTCCTCTTGATTGTCTTCCCCCCCTTCCACCCCCCCCTCCTCCACCCACCCCTGCTGCTCTGCTTATCTCACTCATATTCAATTTAACTTGGACTGTGATTAACGCTCCTCCAATGAAGGGAGAAAGACACAAAGGATATTTTCCTCACTCTCTCATCCACAGGGCTCTTTCAGCTCATTCAACTGTCCTCCATTTTTAATGACTTCTTTATCTCTGGACTGAGGAGGAGATTTGTTTGTGCTTTCATGTAAGTTCTGTCAAGTAAAGTGGAGGCCCAGTACGCTGTCGGATTAGAGGGGGAGAGACAGGAAGAAAGGAGGGCCCTGACAGTGACTGTCAGGTGAGTAGAGCTTACTATAAATGGACTCACAGCTTTTCAGACACATGTTACATTAGCTACATTAGAGTGTTTCTTCCCAATCAAAACAAAGAGATGAATGCAAGAAATGTCCATGTTGAAATTATTAATTGAACAGCCTTTTGTTTCCAGGGATGTGTAAATTACTAAAGGGGAATTAAATATGTGTTATGCTCTTTGTGTCTTACTGCATTGCTTATATTACAATGATCATTTACATTCATTCTTTCCAGTAACAATGGGGTGTGCAATGTCTAAAATATGCAGCATGAGATGTTTTTGCCTGGGGGCATGAATTTGTATTTTCAGGGTGAATATCATTAGATAGCCCACTTTTGCAAATCTGGGGTACCAGCGCTATCACCTCTGGTACAAAATACATCCATATATGACTTATTTACTTTGCCATATACAATTTAGATAAACATGAAGAGTAAATGCTGCTTCTGTTATGTTCACTAGCAAAGTATAACATCCCTATGTCATAGGGAAGAGCAAGGCAGGATAACTGAAAGGGCAAAGAGAGAATATGCCCCGAGGCTCCAGACCCTGAGGGGCCCCCAAAAGACCCAGATTTTTTGGGTGTGAGTAGTGTTTTGGTAATTTATTGCAATGGTTTGTGATTATGCACCAATAATGGACCATATGAGTAATTATGGTACTACTCTCTGGACTTCTCTATCACATGGACTACAGTGTGCTACAACAGTGTCTCATTTTAGATTTACATGTAGTTGGGTTGAAAGTGTGTGGTAAAACTTTTGGTTTACAATCAGTATAGTATATTCATATAAAATGAATGACAAAAAATATATTATTATTATTATTGTTATTATAAATAGTAGTAGTATTTGAATTTATTTTTATTTATTTTTTATTTTTATTTATTTATTATAACTTTTTATCTTTTATCTTTTGTTTTAGAATCAGTATAGTTATTATTTCCTCTTAAGAAAATGATGACAAAAATATTATTATTAATAATAATATTATTATTATAATTATTATTATAAGTAGTAATAGTGTTTGTATTCGTATTTATTTTTATCTATAATTTATTTATTAAACATTTTTATCTTATTCCCTTTCCAGTGTAATTGTTAAGGGTCCATCCCTGGGGCTCAAGGGTCCTTGTATGACCTTGCAGTAGTTAAGAGGTTAAGAGGTGCCAGGTTTCAGAAGCCAATTAAAGGGGTACACCACCTAAATTAAATATCCTAATATGTTATTTCCATGGCCTCGGAAACTTCACTCAACATTTGTGAACAAGGACTACTTGATGACATCACAAATTTGAGTTTTAACACTCTACTTTTTGGATCATGGGGAGAGTTGTTTATGTTTACTAATGATTTTGGACTGTCGTAGACCATAGGAATAACATGTATGAATTTTGACAATGGAAGTAGTTCCCCTTTAAACAGTGAGTACATTACATTACATTCATGTACAGTGTAGGCTTCGTAAAGAGGTGGTAGGGAAGGATGGCGGGCGTACAAAGACCAGGTAGTAATAACAGTGAGTAATAGACTGAATGTGGAAAAACTCTTACCTCTTATTAATGCACTTATTTTTCTTAAGACATCTCAAGCTATGGATGAATGTATTCACAATGTACTTCTTCTACTTTTCTTTCTACTTTTGTTTTAACTTTAACCTGTTCAGGCCTCAATTTAAACGACCTGAGTAAAAAAATAAATCCTCACAGCTCATGGCAACACTTGGGTGCAAGTAGAAAGTGATTTGTTTAAGGAGGCAGAAACCAAAAAAAGTTGTTTTTTTTAGGTAAAATTGTGTTGGGTAGGTAAATGATTTTCCTATTGATACCGGCTCACCCTTTTTCCCCTTTAAGGGTGGTGGCCTTGTGGGTAACCTGTGAGGGTGTGACATGTACTTTATTGTGTACATGGAGGGAAGCAGCTCTCTCGGTGTCATGGTGTGAGACGGCAGGCAGCAAAGAGCGATGATAGTCAGCAGAAATAAGTGTCTAGATGAGCTCAGGGCTACTACTAAACCTCATGAGAAGGCCTTGTTTGCTGTCTTGTGATAAAGACTGCAATAAAGCCATTGTTAGTTAAAGGCACCTGAACACCTCGCCATCCTTCCTTCTGCAGAGTGGTCCACACTGCCTGAAGCTAGTTACCAGCATGTACCCAACTACAGTTCAGAGCGGGTAAACTCACTGAGAGAGGTAACACTTTGTTGAGGAAATTGGAGTCTTGCTAATACACATTAGTTGTATATATGAATGCAATCATTAGCAGAGGAGGCTGGGGGCACCTGGTGACCTGATCTCTGTGCACATGATCAGCTCCGTAGTACATCACTGCTTTATTTTAATACACAGTGCTCAACATCTCTGCTCCCTGTGTGCACACAAACTCAACTCTGCAGACAAAAGACCATTACACTATGTTTCCTTGCCTCCTAAATGCTTATGAAAATACTCAATCAGCTGCAGAGAAAAGAAACATACCCCACTGGCTCTGCTTACTCGTACATGACTGGAAATAATCGGCAGTATAATAGAGTACAATAACAAACACTGTGGGAAATGTTCTACACATAAGAGTTTATTGGGCAGGACAGGCTTCTAGATGGGTTAAAAAGCTTTCTGAAGAGCAAAAACATCATTACCCATCTGCCTACATTTCTACTAAGTACTTTTTCAATGAAGCTGGCAGAGCAGTGGAAATCCTTTTCAATCAGAGCCCTCTTTAATATGCGTGTATTCTTATCTTATAATGGGGCCCTCTCTATTGTGAGAGTCTTCTCCGCAGCGCCCCTTTTTGCAGCATAATGGGCCATAAACTGAATAGTGGGAAAGGTAAATAATTTAAGCCCCCTGCATTTGCCGTGGCACACCTTGCATTATGAATTTATGTTTGAAGGCGTAACAAGAGATTACAAATTACCACATTAGGGGGGGCGGGGGAAGATGGGATGGGAGACGGAGTGAGAGTTCTCTCCTGAGCCGAGAAGCACTTAGAGAGTCAGGTACATCACCAGGCCATTACACATGGAGCGGAAGCACCTGCTCAGAAAAAAAGCCAATGAGCTGCTGTGATTGGACACATCCTGATACTAACACGGCCATCAACAGCAAATCAGGTCAGATCGGATCAGGTTCTATACTGTGTGCGCTAAGTGGGTTAGATCTGTTTCCAACGGCAGGCATGTCTCACGCCACTTTTTAATGACTTTTACTCACTCTAAAGGTATGCTTAGTCACCCAAGTGCATGTAAGTGCAGTGCTGCAAGTGCTCTCCTGTGGTAAGACGTATAAGAAAACCTCTGTAGATAACTGCCGTGTCTACTTTGATTCACTAGTCTGTGTGCAAGGGTTTTTCAGTGTCGAGCAGAAGAGAAGGTTAAAAACAGCTCTGCAATTTCTCAAAACTGGCCTCAAAAGAAAATGACATCAGTTGCTTGTTCGATTATTTAAAATGACGTGACAATGACGTGATTGTGCAAATAATGATTGCCCCCTCGCTGTTGTGTGACTTTGTTATTATGCCACAAAACATCTGAAGGCGCTGACACCAAAGGACAATGCTGGGCCATTGGTGAGAATCTGTGGCCCTAGTTTAGCACCAGTTGGCCTTTATCCGCAGCTTCTTGGCCGCTGAGCCCACTGCTGAGAGAAATCGCTCTGATTGGCTGTTCAGTTTATGTGAATCAGTGCACGGGAAGACAAACGCAAGTGAGCAAAGCAAGCAAACGACTTAAGTCAAAAGGGTACACATATGGCTTTACGGTTTGCATTTAATCTTATCTTACTATATAATGACGAAAACTCCGTGTGTCTGTTCCACGTTTTTCTCCTCACTGACTTGGTCAATCCATGTGAAATTTGGCACAGTGGTAGAGGGTCATGGGAGGATGCGAATGAAGCAATATTACATCAACTGGCCAAAGGGGGGCGCTACAGCAACCGATTGAAATTGCAATCTTTGAATGGGCATATCTCATGCCCCGTATGTCGTAGAGACATGAAACTTTGCACAGAGATGCCTCTCCTCATGAGGAACAAATTTGCCTCAACAACCCATAACTTCCGGTTACATAGATTTTCCACTTTTTTGAATTTTTTTTGAAAAACACATAAAATCGATCTCTTTCTAGGAAGGTCGACCGATCTGCATGAAACTCGGTGAACATAATCTAGGGACCAATATCTAAAGTTCCCTCTTGGCAAAAGTTGGAAAACTTACTAAAACTGAGCTTCTATAAGGCAATGAATATTGTGGAGGGCGTGGCTCATCACATAAAGGTGTATAACATCTCAAGGGTTTCAGCGATCACCACGCAACTTTGTAGGCATATGACCACACATAATCTGAGGGGACCCCTCCATTATTGACCCCATCAAACAAAACGGGGGCGCTAGAGAGCTAATTTCTTATCTAGGCCTAACCGCCATATTGATTTTTACTAAACTTGGTAGATATGTAGAACAGGAGGCCTCAAGGCGACTGGAGAGATTTAACTCTAACTGGCAACCGGGTGGCGCTATAACAACAGAAAAATGCTTAAAAATGGCTAAAATGCGACCGATCACTGTGGCTCCCCCTGTGGCCCAATGTTTGTTTTCTTTCTAATTTTTGGTATGACTAAGTCATGGTATGGTATGCTGCTGCAACAAGGGCTAGCCACACCTTTCCCATGTGAACTACCACTGCGCCCCACTTTTAAGTCAATACAACATATAGCTAAACACTTTAACTATCTGCCTTTCAACGTGCTACCTCAACTACTAATGTACAGTTTTAGCCCACTATTGGCAATGTTACTGTGCTTTCAATAAAGCAATTGTACTATCAGATTCACATAAACTCTGTCTGAATACTTTGCTCTTCTTAATGGGTTCAGTTGACTATTTAATCTGAAATTTCTTATGACCTGTATCCCAAACACACACCATATTACTGAGTAGCAGGTGGAAACTTATACAGTAGCCTCGGCCACCAGCGTGTGAATGTGTGTGTGAAAGGATGAATCTGACATGTAGTGTAAAAGTGCTATACAAATGCAGTCCATGTACCATTTACATATAAGGCTCATCTTCAGGGTGTCTACAGGTATCAGAGCCTTCACTTTTAATACTTTTAAAGACCATTTGAAGATGTTTTTAGTTAAATTTAAGACCGTTTTTTCAGAGAAATCATTATCATTATTAATATTTAAGAATTGCAGGTAAGTATAAACGTAAGTGGTATATACATATGTATGTATAGGGTCCATGCAGAGGTAGGACTTATGTAGTAACAGGGATATTAGTAAGAGTTAGGTTAATCTACATTTTACCAACAGGTAAGGGCAAGTATTAAGGAAAGTACTGGGTTCAGTGAAAGGTGTAATGATCAGCATATCAGAAACAGAAAGAGAAAGAGATCAGAAATGTGGACTTACACTCAGAACAACTTAACTTATTTGAAAAAAAGAACTTTAAAGAGGGATAAAAAAAATTGGATGAAATGTTTGCATCAATTAAGACCTTAAATTTAAGACTATTTAATGACTTAAGGTCTAACAGAACTAAATTTATGACGTCTTTTAGGAACAGCAGACACCTCGTTCTTGTTTTTCATTTCATCATCCCAACACATTAATAATTTTATGACGTAGGAATCTAGAATGAAGCAACTGAAGACCGAGAGACGAGCGAGGGTGGGGGGAAATTGTAAGCAAACGCTGCTGTGTTTCACGTATGTTTCGTAACAATGGTTCGTATATCTGCAGTCCTACGTATTCCAGTTTCCTTATTTCAGTGACGAATACATACTACTGCCACCTGCTGGTATGGGGAGCCATTTCCTCTCATGCAGGTGCTGAATGTACATTCTAGTTTGCCGTCGGCTGCAGTCGGTGTGTTCAAGTACAATTTTTTGGCTTAAACACAAGCGACATGAGGTGGTGCAACAGTCGCTGCTAGTTCTGTGATGCTGGTTTGGTGTATCTGGGGCTTTGGGTAGTACATCGATGTGGATGGTTGCCTCTACTTAACCAAACTTTGACTATATAGTGGGAGCAAATCTAGAAAATGTCTTGTGACAGCATTATTGCCTGTAATGGAAAACAAAGACAAATGACCTACTTGTCATTTAGGTATAAAAAATTACTGAATGTATGATTATCACTTTGTAAATAAGGAACAGAAGAGTTACAGCAGCCACACTTAGAATTCTGACGTATTTAATGCTCATTTCTGTATATCTGCTTCTATTTGTGATGTTCAAGGCACCACATTGTGCTCTCTCTTTGTGTAACTTGTATTCTTTTCTCCAGTTTTATCCATCGTTTTAACTTGGCTAACTAATCATCCATGAAACTCCTTTTTCTTCTCATTTTTGGTTTTCACAACGTGTTCGTGCTGTTGTTCAAAGCAAAGTCCAAAACTATAACCTCAGTTTCCCCTGTGTGCTGGTTTGCCTTTTTTCTCTCCCAGTGCTGTCAGCCTCTGATCTTCATTCCTCTTAATATATCCAATGAATGGAGTGATACAGCAGCCCTCTAAAGTTGAATATAAAGGCAATGTGTGTGTATGTGTGTGTGTGTGTGTGTGTGTGTGTGTGAGACTGTTTCTGTCTGTATGTGTCTGTGTGCATGTGATGGGCAGGCAGTAGGGGCTGCTTTGTCCCTCAGGCCCCCCTGCGACGGCGGGACCAGCGCCCTCTCTCTCCCCGAGAGGAAGCGCAGTGACCTTTGCGTTGGTGGCGCTGGCTGGTGTGTGTACTTACATCAACGTAATTTGCATTAATGTAATCGGAGCTCTGTTCCCCCTCCAGGGCCTGCAGCCTGACACGGGAGTGATCATCTGGAAGAGAGGCGGAGAGGAAGAAACCAGCGTTGAATTAATCATATTAACGAGGGCATCAGGAGAAGAAAAGTGTGAGTGGGACAGAGGGACAGACAGTACAACAGAAGAACAGAGAGTGGTGATGGAGGAGTGATCAGACTGGCATCATGCTGTGGCACAAATGAAATTAGAGTTGTAGAAATGCAACATGGCTGATTAATGGCTGTTGTCATGTGACTAAACCAAGATGACAAACACAATGGGCTTCATTCACTGACATTGTGCGTAGAAATGTTTGTAGTTGGTGCAGAAAAGGAATGGGTATGCAAAATTACCGTCGGATTCACCAGCCAAATTTGCTCTCACTACCGTGTGCATGTTGGTGAATCAGTCATTCTAAATTTTCGAGTGAAAGACCGCTATCATTCAGCATTTTGCCACGCCTCTATTTCTACATCCTCCTGAGACCCCGGCTTTTATTTCTACAAAATATTTGACGTCAGTTGGACCTGATGAGTATAAAAACTGCACGTTGTCCTCAAACAGGAAGTAGTTTTTTTTTTAAAGATGTACCCATATGGGGACGACAGGTTTACTTTTAATATTCATAAGTGTGTAATTAAGTATAAAACTATTCATGCAAAGAGACGATAATAAAGTCCCAACGTCCTCAAAAAGGTACTTCCTAATTAACAGTGTCTTTGTTTGATATTGTTGCTAAATTGGTCAAATTTGTTGCCATAGCAAACTACAAACTTTATTTATCATAAACAAACAAGTTTCAACCATAAAATGTGATCAGGTTTTGAACCTTGTCCACATTTGTGTGGGGATCGGCTGCAGACTGACTTAGCAGAGATGGCGGCCATCTTGTTTTTACACAAATTAGTGTATTGTGCTCTCACTGCCACTAGATGGCACAAAAAAGTGTTCACGAATGAGGACAACAGGTCTAAGCTAAACAGATTGACGTTTAAGGTGCAGCAAACCCAGAATGTGATGTCTTCATATGAGGACGCAGGGTCTCAGGAGGCTACATAAGGAAATACATTTATACATTTGCCTCGAGGTGTATCATGGAGACAGTGGAGAAGCTGTTTAACCACACACATTGGTGAATGTCTTAGCAGTTGGAAACAGCTGATAAGTCATTTGTCACTCTCTTCAAACATGTTATATGACTCTCTAAAGATACACTCTCTCCTGAAGGCGTGGGCTGCAGTATCTTATCTTCCTGCAAGGTTAGATATCTTAACACCTGCTTGGAGGTAAATCAGAATCCTTCATATACCCTTTATATATGCCAGTTTCATGGCGCTGAAGATGAGTGGGAGTAGCTGATCATTACAGGCCAAGTCAATAACAAACTGAAAACAAAATCTGTGATATTTAAATACGGACATCTCACATACTTTATTATAAGCTAAGACTGAGACACTCAGTTTTTATAGCTGAATATTTTAACTAATACTAACTTTAAACATGACTATAATTGATGAGGTGTTTTCATTGTCATAGTTATTTAATACTACAGTGGTTTCCAACTAGTGGATAGCAGTCCAATGTCAAGGTTGTTAAAAACACACTTTATTTTTGAAGTTCTGTGAATTTCCGGCACAAGCTTCTATTTTGAAGCGCCATTTCCTGTTGTAAAGTGAGTGAATTACAGACAGCTACTTAACAGAGACCGCAGACTAGCTGGATGACATGGCCAAATGCAAGTATGATGCTGAGTATAATAAACTTTGTGGCCCTTGAACTAATGACTAAGGAGAAATCTGGACCCCATGACTTAATACAAAACTGGAAAACACTGTTCTCTGAATAAATAAAACCAATGCACTCCTCCTCTGCCCTCTTTACACACTGCAGCCCAAAACTGCATGTCATTTTTGTTTAATTTAATGATCAGAGATGCAACGTGGGACATGTAAACATTATTTCAAATTGAGTTTTGGTTTAAAAAGACTTGTGGACGTGGGAAAGCAATTTGTCTTCTGTCTCCACTCACACCTGGCAGTTGGTGAACCCGAATCTGCCAGAAAGTTGGAGATGTGATTTTACGCTAAACTATCGTACTTGTTGTTAAACTTAACGGTGGGTCATTGCCAACATTAGACTGCCTGTATTAACATGTTTTAGTAGTTGTTTTTTCTGTGTGTACTGTGTGTTTTTTGCAGCAAGTTTCATGTCCAACCATTTTCATATAACTTTTTGAATGGCTCTTACAACAGAGGACACGGAGTTAACGGCACCTGTTACCTCCTTCCAGGCCTTCGATTTACCTGTCCCTGCCACATTACAATTAACAGAAGAAAATAAAATGTTTTTCTCAACCCCCATTTCACCTAAAATACCCTCAGTCTCAGCGTCAGAAAAGTTTTTCTTTCTCTCTGTTTGCTCAGTGGTCAGGATGCATCTATCCATAGTAATTACCACCTCCATATATGGTGGTCACTGGCTATACTTGGGCGAGGATGTATGCTCATTGCTGACATGAGGGAGTGCACTGCCAATTTACGATTGATTGGCATTCGTGGACATACACACGTGCCCACGATCAAATCCCAAGTAGGTTTTTAGTATGTGCAGATCTACGCACAGATTTACTAACATCTCGTGGATGAGACCCACTGTGTGTAGGGCGTCAAGTGGTGGAGGTGGCACCAAAACAGCTAATGATCGCTTATCATAATCATAACGATGAACTCTTTACATTTAAGATGACGCACAACTACAACAGGCACCATTAGACCATTACTGGCAATGATACTAATAATGGCACCAAGTAATAAATTGAATTTTACACACACACACACACACACACACACATACACACACAAATATATATACAGTACAGGCCAAAAGTTTGGACACACCTTCTCATTCAATGCGTTTTCTTTATTTTCATGACTATTTACATTGTAGATTCTCACTGAAGGCATCAAAACTATGAATGAACACATGTGGAGTTATGTACTTAACAAAAAAAGGTGAAATAACTGAAAACATGTTTTATATTCTAGTTTCTTCAAAATAGCCACCCCTTGCTCTGATTACTGCTTTGCACACTCTTGGCATTCTCTCCATGAGCTTCAAGAGGTAGTCACCTGAAATGGTTTCCACTTCACAGGTGTGCCTTATCAGGGTTAATTAGTGGAATTTCTTGCTTTATCAATGGGGTTGGGACCATCAGTTGTGTTGTGCAGAAGTCAGGTTAATACCCAGCCGACAGCCCTATTGGACAACTGTTAAAATTCATATTATGGCAAGAACCAATCAGCTAACTAAAGAAAAACAAGTGGCCATCATTACTTTAAGAAATGAAGGTCAGTCAGTCTGGAAAATTGCAAAAACTTTAAATGTGTCCCCAAGTGGAGTCGCAAAAACCATCAAGCGCTACAACGAAACTGGCACACATGAGGACCGACCCAGGAAAGGAAGACCAAGAGTCACCTCTGCTTCTGAGGATAAGTTCATCCGAGTCACCAGCCTCAGAAATCGCAAGTTAACAGCAGCTCAGATCAGAGACCAGATGAATGCCACACAGAGTTCTAGCAGCAGACCCATCTCTAGAACAACTGTTAAGAGGAGACTGCGCGAATCAGGCCTTCATGGTCAAATAGCTGCTAGGAAACCACTGCTAAGGAGAGGCAACAAGCAGAAGAGATTTGTTTGGGCCAAGAAACACAAGGAATGGACATTAGACCAGTGGAAATCTGTGCTTTGGTCTGATGAGTCCAAATTTGAGATCTTTGGTTCCAACCGCCGTGTCTTTGTGAGACGCAGAAAAGGTGAACGGATGGATCCTACATGCCTGGTTCCCACTGTGAAGCATGGAGGAGGGGGTGTGATGGTGTGGGGGTGTTTTGCTGGTGACACTGTTGGGGATTTATTCAAAATTGAAGGCACACTGAACCAGCATGGCTACCACAGCATCCTGCAGCGACATGCCATCCCATCCGGTTTGCGTTTAGTTGGACGATCATTTATTTTTCAACAGGACAATGACCCCAAACACACCTCCAGGCTGTGTAAGGGCTATTTGACCAAGAAGGAGAGTGATGGAGTGCTGCGGCAGATGACCTGGCCTCCACAGTCACCGGACCTGAACCCAATCGAGATGGTTTGGGGTGAGCTGGACCGCAGAGTGAAGGCAAAGGGGCCAACAAGTGCTAAACACCTCTGGGAACTCCTTCAAGACTGTTGGAAAACCATTTCAGGTGACTACCTCTTGAAGCGCATGGAGAGAATGCCAAGAGTGTGCAAAGCAGTAATCAGAGCAAAGGGTGGCTATTTTGAAGAAACTAGAATATAAAACATGTTTTCAGTTATTTCACCTTTTTTTGTTAAGTACATAACTCCACATGTGTTCATTCATAGTTTTGATGCCTTCAGTGAGAATCTACAATGTAAATAGTCATGAAAATAAAGAAAACGCATTGAATGAGAAGGTGTGTCCAAACTTTTGGCCTGTACTGTATATATATATATATATATATATATATATATATACACACACACACACACACACACACACACACATATATATATATATATATATATACATATATGTATATGTATGCAAATGTCTTGCTGTGCAGCTCTCTCTGTCTCTCTGTAGAATCAGGGACGAAGGTTTTATTACAACCACAAAGCAATTATGCTGAGGGCACTCCAATGGCCAGCGGTGGCCTTGGTTAAAAACCTTGATAATATGACATTAAGAGCAAAAACTTATGATTAAAGTCATATTTTCAGAACTCATTGACCTGAGCTGCATAAGACTTGTTTGACAGAAGACCTTATAAACCTTTCAGTTAATGGTTAATAAGGTCAGCAGTGAGAATGGTGTGAGCACAGAATGGAGACACTATGTAATACTTTAAATAAGGACATGCATTTATGATCAGATACATCTGTGAAATGAAAACAATGCAGCCTTGACTCTGGATTATGCTCATATTCATAAAAGTTGAATTTGTCGTAATTTGCGGTGCATTTTATTTTCAAGGTGTTGCCGTGACATCTGTGATGAAAGAGGGTTAAAATGAACTGTCCAATCAGCATCAATCAGCCACTTTGCATCACAGTTCAGCTCAAGTTTGAATAGGCAATATGAATTAATTGTGAAATCAAACTGAACATTTTTATAAACATTACCAAGGCTACATGTTATGTGCCATATGCCGCGCGGCTTATTTCTCATAACTGAAAAGACACTGCAGGAAGATGAATATAAAAGTAGATTGGAAAGGTCAAAGCTGCTCTTGTTGGCTGATAATAAAACTCTGTTTGAGCAGCTTATAGTTATCCAGAGTCACAAGCCTGGCCAATAAATCAGCCAGAAGAATGGGAACGGCACACACAAAAATTCATGAGCGCTCAGGAGGTGCTTTGTACACACATGCAATAATATTCCCATATCGGTTCTTCATGCGGTTCTCATCCTTCTTGGCAGAGTCCCATGGCGCAGACTGTCCTTCAAAAAAGCTCTGAAAAAGACAGAAAACAGAGAACAGAGAGGGGGGAGATGAAATATGGTGTCATGTGTGAGCACTCTAAATGATAACCAGGCTAAAGAACACAGTCTTCCTCTTTCAGCTCCACAAAAAAAGGAAGGGAACATTGGCAATAGAAAGGAAGACACGGGGAGAGATATATTCACATCATTATTAGACATGAAACACAGAGAGGGTGGTGGATCCTGGGGAGCTGTGTCAAACAGCAAGTGCCATTAGGGCAGAAGCGGCGGGTGTCACGCTCAAACCTCTCCCCCTGCGCCGCTCTGCCGGGCGGAGCCACCGCAGCGGCTGTCTGTCTGCCTCATCTGAAGGACTCAATCAGCTCGTCGCGGGGAAAAATAAAGCCAGCTCATCGTCTGCAGATCAAAACCGCTCTGCTCAGATTACCCTCATGAAATATTTATCATCTCTCGCTGGGGAGATTTCCATTCTGATGGCACACCAGGCACAATTAAGCCAAATTATGAAAATACATCTCCACTGCCAGTCCACCGCTGTTCAGCGGGGGCGGGCGGGGTTCGGCTCCGAGCAGACTAGCCCGGACAAGAACATGTTATTGTTCTGGCTTCTTGATAGTCTGGCTAATGCACATTTAAAAAACTCAGCTAATACATTAGAATGCAGAGCATCTGCAAGTAAAGATCCAGGAGCATTTATCGGACGTTAGACAGATTGTTTGGAGAGCTCCTTTAAGTGTGGTTAGCCAGTCTGGGAGCGCATCGTCTTCAATCATCTGTGGTCTAGGACTTGATGGTTTCATTCATCTCAGTGCTGTGGCAGGCAGCGAGCCGTTTGTCTAGCAAATAAAGGCGTTTTCAGACACCACACAAGGACATATTCCTGTATTAAGTCCCGAGGATTAGTGATTTCACTGAGAAACAGCTTTAATATGCTAAAAATATGTCCCATCCTTCCAGTGAAGATGGAAGCATGTCTCAGAGATGGATTATACAGGCCTCTTCTCCTGCGGCAGTATGTCTTGAGTAAGTGCACGGGCCAATGTCGCTCCCACTGTCACTCTGAAGGATACAAGTCTAATATCAAGTATCCGAAGACAAATCATCTTCAAGCCGAAAGGCGTTACCTGGCAACTTTATAATAGTTCTCTCTTAAACTGAGTGACCCTGCCTGTCTCCGATGCGATGGTCTCATTCCTCAGGCTGTTTAGAGCCTGAATCCAGAAAAATAAATTATGGCGATAAAGTAGTTAGTGTCCCAAGAGGTAGAGATTATATGAAGGCTTTCAATTTAAAGGCTATATACCCACTCTGGGAATAATTGGCTGCCTAACATTCATTAGACAGTGATGGAAAAACAACGGCTGGCTCCATCTGTAAAAATTGTTTTGTAGTAAAGGTCGGTGCTGTACTTTACTCCAGTGCATCTGCAGGTAGTTTTTTCACCATCCTCAAATTATTCACATTGGCCCACATCCAACTTGGTATGTTTTTAATTACAGGCTACCTGCTGTACTCCGGTCCCAGCACAGTTATGTTTTCCTGTCCGCAACCACTTAAAAGTAAAAGTGGAAAAGCGCAGTTTGTTCTCTACATACAATCACACATGGGAAAACCTACTGTACATACAGTAAAGCGACAACAGAGCACTTGACATACAATGCACACCATAGCAAAATAAAAAAAAATGAAATAAAATAAAGGATGGCAACATAAAGAAGCAGAATTGTTCAGTGAGTTGCTTCTGAATAAATCATTTACTGTGTGAGAAGAGGAGACTCATTCAGACTGACGAGTGTTCATTTGTGGTTGGAGCCTATAGAAAGTCGAGATTCTCACAGAAGGCTAGATGCAACACATCTCCCTTCACATGAAACAAGCTGAAAGCAGGTGAAATACAATGACAACATAACATTTACAGAGCACTTGAAACTTGTTTTCTGCTACTGGTTTCATTTACTCAAATTGTGCGTCAACGTGCAGAAGAATTTGGACATGCAAATACTTTGTTTCTATCAAACATGGCTTTATAAAGCTTTTGCAAAGTATACAATACGAGTCTGCAGAGTGTGACGTGTGGAGTCCAAATTGTAAATGTGGGATTTGGTGTTTGGCTATGAGAAAATGAAACAGACTTACATTTATTTTATTTATTATTATTTATTTTTAGTCTAGTCCAGTGTCAGAAATTGCTGGTATGAGTCAGCAAATTATTTAAATTTTACAATTAATTTATTTTTAAAAATATTCTGGCTCTTTTCGTTGTACCGGTATGGTCGTATGTATGCTTTTGAAAAGCTTTATAAAGAAACATCAGAATTAAGTTGTGGAGTATTTATGAATCTCACAGTTTCTGATTACAGGAAAGAAAAAAAAAATCACAGTGACATTATTAAGACTTTACATGACAAAAGCTTTTCAAAAATGTCACTATATCACACATTTCATCATCTGACTGCTTTGGTAACTTTGCATAGCTTCTGCTGGTAAATGCCCTTTTCAGACTAGATCATACATGTGAGATGATGTCATCCCACAGGGCCTTTTTAAAAAAAAAAAATAGCCAACAAGCACCGTCAATCTGTCAGGTTCGTGATATCATCTACAAGTTTAAAAGAAAACTCACAAATAACCAAAAGTATTAGCTTACCTCGTTTATCTGATCCAAAGTTAACGTACAGAATAACAAGAAGCATGGGTCAGAGAGAGATATAGTACAGTGTAAGTCAACAGGTTTAGAGGTGCACTGGGCTCCAATCTCATCATCAATAATAAACGGTTAAAAAGGGCATTGACCTTAAGACAGATTGATATAGAGAAGACAGCAGCGGAACACAACATACAAATGAATCGCTCTAGCCAAGTGAGAATGAGCTCCGTTACACAAGTTAAGCATCCCACAGGCCCTTTTTTCTTTTTGTTTGCAAGCAGGCTGTGGACAGGTAGATGACAACTGGGTAAGGGGGACAGGGGTCCGTTCGCTTGTTGTGGCGATGCTTCCTTTTGATTGACTGTTATGCGTCCATGCAATGCCGGCCGCGTGAACCCAAAACACCTTTATCCATAATGGATTAGGCCCGGAGGGCAGCTCAAAGCACTTCAGCCCCTCAATGATCTGATGCTGCAGGTAGCAACGGGAGGCTGCATTATTTAATTCCGCAGTCATGAGGGGGAAGTGGGGAGTTAATTACTGATAAATCTGGCCCACACATAGAAGAACTAAGCAGGGAAGGGAGATGAGGAGGGAGAGGAAGAGGGAAGCAAGGAAAGAACGCGGGAGGTGTAGATAAGTACAGGAAAAGAGATGAAGGGAGTATGTTCAGAGGGTGGAAAAAAAGATGTGACGTGAGTTAAAGAAGAGGAAGTGAGCATGGGGGGAGGTGATAAAGAAAAACACAAGATGTAAAAATTCAAAAAGTGGAAATACTATCAGCGAAGAGGGCCAATGTGATGTCAGGTGGAGAGAGCGGAGTGATAGAGATGAGATATTTCAAAAGGCAGATTTAGAAAGTATAGCTTGAAGCCAGTCTGTTACAACATGGCATCAGGGTGAGATGAGGCTGGCTGGTGTGGTGCTGAGGGACGGCGAGGAAGGCTGGAGTGCCGCCAAGCCCTGCCAGCCTCCCGCACTAATGAGAGGAAATGAGAGTGATGATCTTCTGGGGCAAAATCTTTTGTTTTGGTGTCAGTGAGAGGCACGGTGTCAGATTACCAATGCTGTTGTGTGACAACAGTCTTAAGAGAGCGGCAGGCTGCGGGAGCCTAATCGGACCTGATTCAGGTAAAGGAGGGGATGTGGCTAACACACAGGTAGCTGTTCCTCACTCTTTGTGTGTGTGTGTGTGTGTGTGTGTGTGTGTGTGTGTGTGTGTGTGCATTGTTTGGGGAGGGGGTTGCATTTCAAGGTGGTCTACAGCTGAGTCTCTGAGGGGAACTGGGACAGCAGCATTTGACACACACACACGCACGCGCAGTGCATAGTCGCTGCAAACAACAAGGAACAGATGAACAACAAAACGAATCACACCGTAAACACACTGAGACGGGGTACATTAACAATTTATCATAAAAGTGCATCTGGGGAGAAACAAAACAGTTCTGCTGTGTGGTGCAAAACAGTGAGAGAGACAGACAGAAGAAGAGGGAGACAGATACACGGGACTGTACACCACGACACAGATGAAGCCTCATATTAGACTGATAAACATCTCCACTTGAGAATCTCCGCGGAGATGTTACAAGCCCATCACCAGGCTTTATTTGTGTTTACAGCGGAGGGTGGGGAGGGAGGAAGACGGTTGGGTTGCGTCCTACCTCGTACTCCTCCTTGAAGCCGTAGCCCTCGGCGCACTTCATCTGAGTGATGTGCTGGAGGAGGTCTGCCACGCGGATCGCGGGGTGCAGCTGACCCGTCTGGTACGGCACATCAACCGGCTCCCGCTTCCTCAGGGAGTGAGTGTGCGACTGCACCAGGCTGCTGGTGTCGCTGCCCATGTTCTGGCTCTCGTCTGGGGGACATAAAAACAGGGACAGGCCAGAGCAGGTGAGGACCGAGAGGTAGGAGCTACAGAGCCGCATGAGTTATCAGTCTGTGGTTATCAGATACATACAGGTGACATAATGCTCGAAGCAGTAAATGGCAGGCGTGTTTTAAGAGTTAACTGTCATATTAAAGTGGAATTTGGTTGCCTAGGTGTTGTCCCTCTTCTCCCAGCACATATCTCAGTTACAACTGTTCCCATTAACAGATGGCACATTATCTCATTTACTGTTAAGCATTATGTCACCACCCTCCAGATTGACAAACAACTCTCAACTAGTAATCTGTTTGTTATGGATGGTCACAACAACACAACATCATTGAGTAATAGGATGAGTCATGTGGTGGGAAGGTTCAGGTCCATCTGTCTCAGTGTGTGGCTGGAAGATATTTAATATTACAGGCCCACTGTACTGTAGGACAGCCGAAAGCCATTAAAATACAAGGCCCTTAAAGTATAACACTTACACTATTAGCATTTAATATGGCTACTGTCAGAATAAAAGGAGTCAGCGGCCCTCGACTGCAAGAAACAGTATAGAGAGGTCATAAAAATCCACATGAAGATGCTGTAAAACAACAAGTTTACTTTTTGTTTTTTGTTTTGTTTTTTTTTTATAACTGGCAGTACAGTATGCTGGCTTGGGCTGCAGCTCATATTGAGAGTCAGAGTCCATTCCAGCTCTTTCATACTGTAATCCAGTCAGTGGCAGACATGAGGCACAGATGCTGTGGGGAGCCAGCGGACGATGGAGGGTGTCCAGAAACATGGAGGAGGAGGATGTGAGGGGGTGCGGTGGGCCACAGTGAGCATGTTGCAGCAGGCACCGTCAGAAGCATCACACAGACACAGCGTGGATTCAACCCCTGCCACCCGTTCTTTTCCCCGAAAAATGAAAAAAGAAAAAACCAAACCTAAAAAGAAAAGTAAATAAATAAATAAACAGGAGGGAAGCGGAGATGGGAGGAGAATGCATGGGGTGATGCTGCCATGGGGCGTTGTACGTACTTTGACCATGCTAGGCTAATGGTGGCTTGGTGGCACGGTACGGCAGAGGGTGGTGAGATGCTAACATGTCCACTGATCATGCAATAAATGTCGGAATGTCCATGTCAGAAGCAGCCTCTCACTTTCGGCTTGCTTTCTGAGTAAACACCACCTCCTTCCCCCAACCCAGGGCCCACTTGGGAAAACTTACCATTAATGGGCACTTTTTAGATAGCAGATACATAAGAGGTTACGTATGTAAAGAGAAAGAGAGGAGAAGAGAGAGGAGAGAGGGGATAAGCAACAATACAGCATGAGAACCTGTCACAGTAGAGTGTTTTAGAGCTACGCTATAGGGCAAGATCACATGCCTCCTCAGTCCAAACTGCCTATAGGTAGAAAGCCTAGTCAAGGGGGGATGTTGAGTGGATGGATGGGGCAATTTCAACAGTGCAAGACAAAAGTAAAAGAACAAAACAAGAAGTCATGAATCTCAAGGGAGAAAATAATGGTGAAATACTGGTCGTCTTTGCAGGGTGTCTACAGGAATTAGACACTTAAATTTAAAGCTTTTTATAAAACCTTTTTAAGTTTAAGACTAATGTTTGGACATATCATCTTTTTTATTATTCATGCATTGCCGATAAGTATAAAAGGAAAGTACGTGGTCCTGTGCAGAGGTAGGTTTAATGTAGGAAGATGGTTATTAGAGTGAGTTAGGTTAATGTGCATTTTGCCAGCAGGTAAGTGGTTTAGTGGTAGGTTTAAAGAACATCTGAAATGTGGACATTCATGCAAAAGAGCTTGACTCATTTTGATGAAAAGAAATTAAAATATGGATATATTGTATTAGATAAAATGTTCCAGTGTTCTTGTTTAATACTATTTAATGACTATTATTACTTTTATTATTGTTATTATTATCATTATTTCAATTACATTTTTATTTATTTATTTATTTTTTTAAATCATTAATTTTTTATTTTATTATTATTATTTTTTTATTATTACATTTTAAGACTATTTAAGGACCTGCAGACACCCTGCTTTGGAACTAGCTGTAATTGTTGCAAATCTGTGACTTACAAATTTTAATGATTTTTTTTTTGGAGTACTCTGACATTTCAGATTTCTTGCTGTAATTGCTATAATTATATTTGCATGTGCTAGTGGCGACACCTGTATTTATACCAATTTTTAAAAAGTTAAAATAGGAATGTGCGATTGAATTTAAAAACATTACCAATCCGCTATGATCTAATCAGTTTTGATCATTAACCTCAACTGATGAGACAATGCTGTGACTGAATGTGTCACAACTGAAAGCATGTAACCTTTTCTGGCTGCCGCAATTTCATGTTAATTGTTTCATGCTTCATTAAACATGGAACTAACATAAGCAGCTGTCACAACAGTGATGATGAAAGATGCTGCCTAAAGTTGCACTTTTGTAGGGGAGGAGAAAAAAAACAAAACAACGACATCAGCCCTAACTGTAGGTTGTGTACTCATAAACGCAGTTATGGTGCTTGTGGTGAAGCTGGAGTAGAGTTGCTTATTGCATCTTCCTTCTTGGCCTTGAGTATTAAATTATTGCAGTTGTAGTGCCCCACTTAGTAGCTACATTATGTGCTCTGCTGGTATAAAAAGCATCTGCTCGTTTAAGACGCTGCACTTTGGGCTGCTGTGCATATTCAACAAAGGCCAGTAATAATTAACAGGCGAACAAAATGCTTTTTTATAATTCTATTTTATCACTGAACAGGATGAATAAACACTGGCAAAACCAAAACAAAAACAAGTAGGTCACTAGCAGTTAGCCAAAGGCAGGGGGAGCGACATTAAAAAGAATAATAGAAAAGGTTGTTGTTTTGGAGGGAGGGAGGGGAGTTAAATGCGTAGTGAGGAGAGAGGGGAGGGAAGGGAGGGCAGCACTGCTAATGCAAGACTTTAGATGTTCAGACCGAACGCATCCCGTTTTTTGGATTATTTTTTCTTGTTGAGGGGGGCTAAGAGAGAGCGATTTTGTGTCTCCCTCTCACACTGTTTAATTTCTGTTTCTGTCTCAGTGCAGCTGCTATGGCTTCAGCACGCTGTAGCCGTGGCGCTGGGGCGAACTGCCCCCCCGTTGCCCCCCTTAGACACTCCCCCACATCCAGTCCACATGTCTGTCCATGCATATGAGAGGTCAAACACGTATGTGACATCACACGCACGACACGCAATGCGGATGGGATGGAGTGAAGCCAGCCTCAGCCCAGGAGAGCCCCTCGTTTGACGGGGAAGGGGAGAGGAAGAGGGGAGGAAGGAGGAGGAGGAGGGGAGGGAAAAGGAGGAGGAGGAGGGGGAGAAGCAGCAGGCAGGTATGAAGGTGAGGAAGCCATCTTTAGTCAAAGAGCCAACCAAACCAAAAATGGGAAAAAACAAAATCTGTGCTTTTTTTTTTTTGTTTGTCCTCACAGTTAAGTCTTCAAACAGCCATCTTATGAATGTAATTTTCTTCAGCGGAGAAATAAGAAGAAATAATCAACAGCAATGGGAAAAGAAAATGTGTCTCACCTAAGATAGCAGTTGGCACAAAGGGATCTGCTCATACCCCCATAACAAGTGCAGAAGTTGGAGGAGGAAAGAGAGTTGCAGTAAATAAAAGAAGCCAAGATAAATCCACAGAAAAACAACAATACCAAAAAAATAATGGGCAGTTTGTTGGTCTCTTGCCAAGCAGCATAACAAGAAACTTATCATATTTTCCAGAAAAGCTAATTACACAATAAGTTTAGTTGATTATCAGTCGAGCTGCCCTTTACTCCATCTAATCAATGAGCTGTGATCTGATTACATAAGACACACAATTATGCATATTATATGGAGAAATTGAAGTCATGATTGAACAGCTAAATTCCATCTTGGCAAAGTGATATAAAACTCTTTTCTGCTATAACCAGAGATGTAGCAGGGTGTAAACCCATCTAAAGTCAATTTATCCACCATCTCATTTGTGAAATCGTTTTCTAATTTTTAAAGCACTTACATTCACTCATACCACACTTTACTTTATTAGTATGTCATTTACATAAAAGGAGCCCCTACCAAGAACATAAAACTAATTAACACTTGTTTGGAAATGCTGTCTCTTATTAATTTATCCTGACACTTCTGCAGGTTTCCTGATGACTGAATTTCACACCTTCTGCTTTCGCTCAACATCACTGCTTCCATAGTAAACACTTGTCTGTTGACACACAGGATTAGCATGAGGAGATACAGTGTATGTTTACCTGGGTAGTAGGAGTTGGTGGGGATGGAAGAGCTGAGTGTGTTGGCTTTAGGCAGCGTGAAGGAAGAGGGTGATGATCCAGCTAGAGATGGAGAAAAAGAACACAACACCAGGCGATCAATAATAGTCTGGCATTGTTTGGTGGTGGAGATAGTATTCAAAAGTTTTACTTAAGGAAAAGCAGCAATGCCAAGATACATCACAAAGTTCCACTGACCCTCACTGTGCGGTACTGGCTGCAGAAATCTCAGAGACCTGAGCAAACTAAACTAATACGGTACCGTGTGCACAACTGGATACACAGTTAGAACATATATGCAACATATTTACAAGATGATTATATGTTTTGTATGTGCACTCTTTATATGCAAAGTAACTAGCAACTTTAGCTAACACGAATGCAGTGGAGCAAAAGAAGAAAAGTATCTACTTTGGAAGTGTAATGTAAATATAGAAGAAGAAGAAGAAGAAGGAGAAGGAGGAGAAGACAAAGGAGAAGACGAAGGAGAGGAAGACATACTATATTATATCCTATATACTATATATATCCCAGAGGGGAAACTACATTCTTTCACTCTGTTGTCTTACACACACACACACACACAGAGGCCCTAAATTCACACACATGCACAAACAGGACCTAAACATGCATTAAATTGAGAGATGTCAGAGCGAGGGGGCAGTCCAAGGACAGGTGCCCCGAGCAGTTGGGGGTTTGGTGATTTGCTCAAGGCACATTGGCAGTGCCCAGGAGGCAAATTGGCACCTCTCCAGCTACCAGTCCATGCTCCGCATTTGGTCTAGTTCCCAACCCAAGTCCCTACAGACTGAGCTACTGCGGCCCCTAAAGTAGTATAAAGTTGCACAGAATGTAAATGCTCAAGTACAGATGAAGTATATCAAGACTAAATACTTAAGTAAATGTACAAAGTAACCTGTCATTAATGATTGTAGCAGAGTAGAGTCACATTCGTCTTCTCTCTTAAAGGAATACTTCACCCCTAAAATGATCATTTGTATATCAATAACTTGGCCATCGTTACGTTTGTGAAAAAACTAAAACGTGGCTTTTCTTGCATGCTTATGGCAAACGAAGAATCCAAAAACTGAGAAAATTCTTGATGAAGTGAAGTCGTAGAGGTCCACGTTTAATAACAGCAAAACTATATCAAAAGGTCTTTACAAATGTTTACACAACTCCTGTAGTACAATCCAAATCTCATTTATCCAATTGTATTCAGTACTTTCCAAGCAGACAATGCTTAGTGAGGTAGGCTTTGAAGAACGCATAGATAAGTTTCACTTTCCGTTCTGTTTCCCGTCAGAAAGGGCTGTCTGATTTGGAAGTACTGCATATGACTGGATAAATGAGATTTGGATTATACTACAATAGTTGTGTAAGCATTTGTAAACCAAAATTTTTTTTATTGTTTTGCTGTTGTTTAATGCGGACCACTATGACTTCAATACATTAAGAATTTTCTCAGTTTTTTGATTCCTCGTTCACCGTAGAGGAATTAAAAAAAAAAAAAAAAAAAAATTCCTCACATATTCAATGTAACATGGGGTGAGTAATTGATATGCTGTAAAACTTCAATTAAAGCTTAGTCCCAATCAAACGCCCAGTCTATTTTACTACATTCTGACAAATAAAGGCCTGTCTCAATTAGAAGCCTGGTCTGACTGCCAAGCATAGAAGTTGTTTGGATGTATAAAACCAGGTTGCTGGCTACCCACTTGAGCTAACATTAGCTAGCTGTTTAGTCTGTGCATAAATGTTTTAACTTTGGTCAGCATGGAGATGCTATGTATTGTTAGCTCGGTTAGATTCTATATAATTCAATTATTACGTTCATTTTACTACAACCATAAGCACCAAAGAATAATGCACTCAGATTTATCGGCATGGAAAAACAAGAGAGACGGTAGAAGCGGTCATAAAGTTAAATTATATGTCCATTTCTCAATTACCCTGTAAGTTATTCATATTCCGTTAGTCCATAAGGGTCCTAAGATTGAAAGAATCAAAAGGGTTTTTCATAAAAAATTAATCCAAGTTGTGTCGGTATGCTGGGTGCCATAATCCGCAAGAACTGTAGCACAATCTCTCAAATGCACTAATATTCATACTGGTTTAAATAAACAATTTGATTGTATTTCCCCATGTTTACAGTTTTGTGTGAAAGGAATTAAAGGCCTGTCCTAAATATAGGCCCATTGAGTTCAGTGCTTTAAGCAAATAATAGGGCTATTAATTGAAGTTTTACTGTACAAATGATAATTTTGGCAGTGAAGTATTCCCTTTAACAGAATAAGGACTTCTCACGCAACATCACCAGAGCCTGCCATGCTAACAGGTTTTGAGTTGAGTGCAGTATGTTCAGGACTATAATCCGTCAGCCATGATGTTTGAGCCCAAATGACACTATTGACAGTCATGTAAGGTCACGGAGAGCGTGAGAGGGCTTAGGTACAGTATTGAAGGCATTACACTGATAGGCAGAGTAAAAAAGTAATGCATTTAAATCATTTGCACTGGCAGACAGAGGGCCAGATTTGAACATCCACACTAACAGACAGTTAATCAAGGTCAGAGCATCTTTGGGGCTCAACCCCTGCAGGGGTGTGGAGACAGAAGCTGCTGTGGAGTTTTAATCTGATGGTTTTGACTGGGATTATACCAGGTCAAGCCCTGGGTGCAGACTTAGCTGAGCTGTCCATCAACAAAGGTATTAACTTTAACCTGGGACGGAGAACATTAATAGGTTATCGCACCAGAGCGCATCTAGTATGTGTTGCGTGTTTCCCCCTTGGATTGAAGACAGAAGGCTGCTGAGTTTAGGACCTCGCAACAGACTTCTCAGAGTGTTCGTGTTTACCGGTAAGCTTTGAGGTCAGGTTTAGGATTTCAAGCCCTCTTGATTACTGATCACAGTACAAGACTCTCTAAAGTTATTAACAAGTGCAACTATTAACACAGCTATCGTATATCTATAGTGCTGGCATCAGCAGCATCCTAATAGTGAATTATTAATACTGCTGACTTAAGTTTACTTTTAGTTAATTTAACAAAGATTAATTAGAGAAACCAAAGAAATTTAAAAAGGGAATATGTAAAAAGGGTACAACAAACCCTTGAGGGCCTGTAAAGAGGAATGAATCTCCCGTTGACGAAAAAAAAATCAAACAAGATCAAAATCTTTCCCCAAATCATATGAAAGTCTTTTTCCATCAAATGAAAGTAAAATTCTGTTAAACTGTTTCTGAAGAAGCCGGTTCCCCATTGGCTACCACTGACATCGGTAACGACGGGTAGCTTTTCAAACGCTACAGATTTACTGTCAAATAATGTGCACTGGCTGAATAAAGTCTCAGTTTGAACAAGGCAAAAGTAGAAAAACAAAGAGACATTGAGACAGTTCTTCATTAAAAATCCATTTTCAACGTTAATTTATGACACTGGATGTGGTAAATGACATAACGGAGAAAGAAAATACCTTTATCATGGTAATAAGAGAAAGCCATATGGTCTCACACTGAGTTTTGATAGCCATTGTTCCACAAATTCAGTGATTCTTTTGTATGTGGAGTCAAAACAAATATGATTCCAGTCTTCACTTAAAAGCAATGACAGATATTTCACACTAAAAATGAGGATTTAATACCCAGATCGAGTTTTTTTCTCCTGAATGTCCCAGAGTTCACTTGGAAGACGACCAAGACTCACATTTCTTAAGGTTGTCCCAGTGTGAATATTTCCTGTGCAGCCAACTCTGATTTCTTTCTCACCTGACCAAACCAAATAAATTGCTTCCCCCATGCTCGGGGTGTGTGTGTGTGTGTGTGTGACTGCAAAAGGCAGGTAGGCTGATTCAAGGCCATCTTACCTCTGCCGTTGAGAGTGAGGGCGCACTCGCTGCGGCCGTTGAGAGTGAGCGCACACTCGCTGCGCCCGTTGAGAGTGAGCGCGCACTCGCTGCGCCCATTGAGTGTGAGCGCACACTCGCTGCGGGTGTTCAGCGTGTGGTTGTGTGTGTCCATGAAGGACAGCGCCTCGTCACAGTTGGTACCCTGCTCCGTGTAGCTCTTGTCCATGGAGTTGACCATCACTGTCATCTCCTGGCGGGTGCTGTTCAGTGTCTCCTTACGCTTCTTGGCCAATTTCCTTTACAGGAGGGGGGAGAAATAAAAACAAACAATCAGACAAAAGCAACAATAACTATGCGCTTGAATGGATCTGATATGATGCTGGTAAGCGATGACTCATAGATGTAATGAGATGGCTGAGCTAATGTGCCCTGGGTTGTGGTCACATTAGGTTTTATTAGGCTCCAGATGCTTTTTCAAGCAGTGCAATATAAATCCTTGAGAACGTGGAAAGGTGTGACACCCTAACCCAAATACATCAGGGGCCCTGATGATTTAAAATTAGCTATAGTATTTGGGGGGGGGGGGCTGGAAGGATTAGAGTTGTGAACGGTGAACTGAAACAGTCAACCTGCTTTTATTGACCTACTTTGCGTTGATGTGCTGGAGCCTACAAGCAATCTGTTCCTGATCAAACACCATTAAGGCCCTGTGTACGCAGTGAACACGGAGAGGAACACACACATACACATGCACTAATCCACATGTATGCACACGCGCATTACAGACTGATGCTCCTTATGTAAAAGCAGCTGCTGAGCTCACATGTCACCTGTCTTGGCTTCACTTTGCTGACTGATTCCAGATTTTACCCATCACCAATAAAGCTATCCACAATCTGGCCGATGTATATACATATTCAAGAACTCTTTATACCTCAGGTGAGACTTTAAAGGGTAACTTCAATAAAGTCTCTATTTTCCGTATGTTTTTGTGTATAAGTTGCTAATGGGAACAACAACTTTTAAAGGTGATCCAGTATTGAGTGAGAGAGCTGCAGTCGGCAGTCGTAAAAAGGCTGCAATGTACCACTTGGACTTATGTCCACTAAAAGTGCTTGTTGTTGCTACTGACGGGCTCAGATTGTTACTCAGTGTCTGACAACATAAAGCAAAGAATCCCAACACAGATAGAAATTTTGTTAAAGAGTTAGAGCCTCTTTGTTCAACCAAAAACAGCTCTTGAAATTGCCACCACCACACCCACCAGACTCCATTTAAATTAACAGTAATTTTAGCGTGTATATAGCGGATTTGTCTTCATGTCTACCTGGATGAATTAAAGGTTCATTTTAACCAAACCAGAGTTGGTGACTGTTCGAACAGAGGTGACTTTTGTGAGTTGCATTCTCTAGTGGTTTTAGAGGAGATTCCTACAGTGATAGACCTTTTTGTTGAAGAGCAAGACCCTTTTTGTTTAACCAGAAACAGCCCTGAAATTACTATTGCCAAAACTATTGCCAGACTCCATTTAAATAAACAGTAATTTTATCATCATGAAACACACTTCTTTCAACGTCAACAGAAACAAAATACAGCCCACAAAAGCTATCTTCATTAGTTTTCCCACAGTTCCAACAATCACCAACTCCTCTGGATTGAATAAACCCTTAATTCACCCAGTTAGATGTGACAATAAATATGCTGCATACAACAATTGAATTATTGTTAATTTAAATGGAGTCTGGTGGGGGTGGAGATGGCAGTTTCAGAGCTGTCTGTGGTTAGGATGTAGGAATCCTTTGCATCATATTGTCAGACACTTGAGCCTGTCAGTGGCAAAAACAAGCACTTTCAGTGGACGTAAATTGACGGTGCACACATCTCCCATAGCAGCCTGTTTTGTGGTTGCCAGCTGCAGCCCTCTCAGTCAATACTGGACCAATTTCAAAAATTGTTGCTCCCATTAGACACTTAAACACAAATAGGGTCCAGGTTGAAAAATAGGGCTTATGTTTGTCCCTGGTGAAAACACCCATCCAAGGGTCATGAGCTTCTGTTGTTGTGGCCCTAGACTCTGCAGCAGACACTGTGAACTGCTTCAGTCAATGTTTGAGAAATCATATACATCAAATATTTCAATTGACCATGTGTGTGTGTATGTCTCTTGTATGTTCCTAGTATCTACTGTTTAGTCCCCTCTCATTGATGTAAATGGGGGGCAGGGGCTAAGTATACAGTATAACTTGAAACAGGTCAACAGGACCACAAGCTGCAGCCTAAAAGCCGAAGCCAAAATGACCATTAAGTTGAATCAACAGTTTTAACTAATCGAAACATTCCTATAGGTAGGCTTTATTCTAGGATTGTTGTATCAACGCCATACCCTATGCTGTAGCCTGACGTGCAGAAATGTAACTCCCTAAAAATGTAACTACACATCGTGGCAGGGCAGACCTCCTGTCTTTTTTGTAAGCTAAAGCCATTTCCCTTGCTGGAAACAAACCTTTTATTTACTTTTATTTCACAGATAATAAACAACACATCATGGGGACAATAAAGCCTCCACAAAATATCATTTTTAGTCTTGTATGTGATTTATCCTGGCTTCATATGAACAGAGGAAATCTCTGCTAATTGCTAGGCTAATTTATACAGTGTAAAATGCCATAGGCTTTTGCTAATAACATTAGCATGATGTATTTTTTTGGAAAACATATTTAGTATGAGACAGCTGTTTTGTTGGTAAACCTGTGAGTTGTAATAGAGCAGAATTTTGTAATGTTACCTTTGTTAAATGTTGCTGTTGTCCCTGGTTTCATAAGTGTGGAGGAAAAGTCTGCTAGCCGCAAGGCTAATTTATACAATGTAAAATGCCATAGACAAACGCTAATAACATTAGCATGTTGTATTTGTGGGAAAATGTGTCCAGCAAAAGAGAAGTGTTTTGTCTGTGAATGCTGTGAGTTATAGTGAAGCTGATTTGTGTACTTGTGTTTGAAATTGTCTCTATTAATGAATGTGTGTTTTGGGTGCATTTGCAATCAACTAATTACAGCACTTCACAGAAACCCTGCCACCAAGTAGTGTTGTGGAGGTATAACTGAAGAGTGACACAGACACACCACGCACAAGTATGAATGTCCAGACCAGCTTTACAGAGAGCTGACACACATACGTATAAATCCTGCTTTAATTGTTGGCATGTGTAACAAATTGGCAACTAAGTGTCTATACTACGAAACAACTTTACTGATTTAGATCGCCCCTCTAACAGCAGAACCAAGCTGTGACATTTATTTTATTTTCATTTATGATACTATTATTGTTATTGACAGGTAACACTGTGATACACATAAGTCTATTTTCCTTTGAAACCTGCTCTATGTGCGACATTTCCACGTCAGTCTCGAAAAAGTTTTAATTATTTCCCCCGATTATATTATTTTGAAAAACGCCTCACTGTAAAAACTACTGCAGAGAGCACTAGCTACAACAATGGTTTGTTCAACTTCTGTATTCTTACTGAATATAATTCCAACACATGAGAACCCTCAAAGATTTGAAAAGTTTTTATGACTTTTGAGTTCAAAACAGTTTCCCTCAATTATACCAACCTCTGACCCAGCTCAAGTGTCCTAAGTAAGACTCTGTATCCCTGGAGGGCTGCCACTCTGAGGCTGACCCTGACCTCTGACCTCCCAGAGATAGGAGCCACTTGCATAAGAATATTTCCCCATGGCAATAAATAATGCATCACATTACCACTCTGAGGAGTTAACCCTACTACATTTCCACAGAAGTTTCACAACAGACAAAAGGCAAACAGCTTGAGCCGGAGCGTACTGTAAGCTATAGCCATATCCAATGCCTGCCGCTGCTCTGTAGCTGGAGGGGAGCGAGCAGTGTAAGAATTAACTATGGCAGCCCTCACACTGATCCTCGCACTTTGTTACTCTCTGTGTGACCCCTCTGCCTATTTGAATTGCAGTCTCTCTCACGGACAACTGCGGTCTAATGATGCACTCCTGCTGCTTTGTTTTCGCAAATCTCCTCTGTTTATTCAATTTTGTCGCTGTCTGGTGCCATATGGCAACAGGCCCCCGCTGCCTTCAAACAGTCATTTGCTCTGAAGGCCGCGACGTGAGGCTAATAGTGGATCCGTTCTTCAGAAAGCAAAGTGACAAAGTAGTGACATTTTCATCTGCCGGACTCACTTTTTGTCTTTAATCTGCAATTAGAGTTGGGAACAAAATGGCAATCTTGTCTTTTTTTTTTTTAACGTTATGGCTTCATATTGTAATGGGAAGGAGTGGGGAGGGGGAGCTGCGTGTACCCCAGGCAATATTAAGACTGATTCGGCACTGTGTGCACTCATGGAGAAGACTATTAAGAACCACCATAATCCAGGTTTTAATACTGTATCACTGTTCTTATTTCTGCGTCTGTTAGGACTTGGATTTCCGCTTTCTTGGCCTGTGTAACAGCTGAAGAACGAGCGTTGGAGATAAACGAGGCTGCACAGACACCAGTGCCAAAATGAGGAAAGCACCAGCAATACTGGGATGTTTGCAAGGCACCGTGGGTGTTAGATGAAGATTAATTGGCATGCTATTCTCTCCTCATTTGTAAGAGGGGAAAATGTAATGATAGATGACTATATTACAGAGTCTGATGTGCTGACAGAGATAGTATGAGGAAGTTTACAGTAGAGTGTTTGTGCATCTTGATGAATGTGACCATTTATCATATCCCCTGATAGTTAGCGTAAAGCTGCATGGGGAATGATCTCGACAACAAAAAAAAAATAAATTTATAGGACTGATTGCCTGCAGGCATGCCCGACAATAAAATCACAAATTTCTTTGAACAGCAGTGAATGTGAATATGAGGGAGAAGAGACAGACAGATGGCAGAGGTGTTTGTAGAAGTAAAGACTGAGCAAACACTCCAGGTGACTATATTAGGCAAGTCTCATTAGAGGGATTGTCTGCAGTTCTGTACATGACAGGCGTGGCGTATCTAGGATCTAAGTGAGCAGAGCTCCTAACTCCATGAGTTCAGCTACAACAAAAAGGAAGCCGCATGAATTGTATGTCTGTGTGTGTTTTGCCAGAATCTCTGTTCTGTGGGAGGTGATGCTGCTGCGACTTCTAAAACAAGAGCTTCAAAACCTCAAGCTCAGCATGGTGGGCCTCATTTCGGCGCTGGAGCAGCCTAAACCTTGTGACATTGGGACAAAGAGGGCTTCATTAGACGATCCACACACATCCGCAGCGCATGGGTGTGTGTGTGTGGGAGTGTGCGTGTTAGATGACTGACACGCAGCTGGGAGGGGCAACAGAAGCGGCTTTGATTCGCACAGTGGGGGCATTTCAGTAGTTGTTTGCGCTGTGTCTCATTTTAAACTTCTCTCTATCTTTGATACATGCTTCCATGAGGTTGTCTGTCCGTCCATCACAGGTCCATCTATCCATTCATCTGTCTATTCATTTACCTTGGTAGCAGAAACAGCTGAGACACAGATAGAAAATATTCCTGTGTGCAGACTGTATTCAGTGAAAACTCATCTCTCTACATATATCTGCAGATGTACGCACGGTCTTGTAACGGGACAAGATTTTTGTTCTTGTTTCTGACCAATCAAGTTTGAGTAGCAATCCATGTAGAGAGGCGGGACGCACTGGCTGAAATGCAATCTGGAAACAACCTGGCTATCTTCTAAAGATGATTTAGCTTTGTATGATGATTTATATTAGCTTTTTTTTAATTAAGAAATATTTATCTGTATTCATATGCAGGTATTTATTACAAGCACAGATGTATAAAGAGCACAGGATAAAGTGTTGGAGGCGCGGCCCTGTTCATTCCTATGAAAGTTGCTATATAACTGCTATATAAATTCATTGTTTTTAATGTAAACGTACAGCAGGTGCGCTCAAATGCCAAAGCAACGCCAGAGTATCACTCACATGTTCCCAAGTGTCCATTTTTCAGGGTGGGACGGCAGCAGTCACAACCCAGCAAGCATTTTTCGGTTTAAAAAAGGTCTAATAGCCGTCTACATGAAGACCTGATGTCTAGGCTAAATCACAGCTGAATTTGGGCTGTCAGTGAAAATTTGGTAGATGTCTAACCATAGCCAAAGTGTAGACGTCATCAATTATACGGCCATGTAGCCGTAATTACTGTTAATTACTGTTGACTCTCCATACGTGATTGAATATCATACCGCACACCATCTGCATTAGCTAAAATTATGTTTAATCAATTTCAAAATTAAATCGGCTAGGTTTGGGTTACATGTAGCTAGAGTAAAGCGGAGCTAAATATAGCCAATACGTTTAAATCACGACTATTGCTTGCTGGGAACCGTCAGATATCTTTCCCTTCTTCCATAAATATCAGTCTATGATAAATATGGAAAAGTTTATCATTATGGTGCAGGGCTGCCCAGAGCTTTACATCTGTCCCATGGACAATAGGCCCACACACGTAAAAACAGCGCCTGGAAGATGATCAGCTCTACACTCAGGATTTTAGCAACCTCGGACGCAAGATGCCTCTGCGCTCTTGAAAGCTGGCACAAAAAAGGCACAAAAGTAGTGCCCAGCACCTAACCTTATGTTTTCCAAGTGGTTAAATGCGCAGTATGTGTATGACCCCATAGAGACTTCCAATTCCAACTAACCAATTTAGCGCTCCACTAACCTTGATAGAAATAAAATGATTAAATTGTGCGCCTTATTTAGACTTCCCAAATTTTATCAGACTAAATACATCGAATCCGATAGTGAAACAGGTCATTTTGGGGGGGTTGTGTTACTCAAAAAAATGGATCCACTGACTTGTAGATATCTCTTTTGCAATGTAAGTCTATGGTAAAAAGTCTTTTTGGCCACATGGCATCAGGTGATGGATGTTCACCACTACAAAGATTTAGCTTCAGAGCCCAGCACAGTTCCTGGGAGCATGGTTAACAGAGATTAGACCAACTGGATCACCCAAAATAAACATCACTAGACCAATAGCCAATGGATATTAACAATGTTGAAGCACAACACTGTTTATCTGCTCACTTGATTGCCTCACCAGCATCTAATACATGTACACGTTTGAAGCTGTGAAGTATGAAATACATGAGGAGGCACAGTGTAGGAGGTTTAAATTCAAGTGATAGTCATTTCATTTTAAAAAATGTGGTATGTTGTTAAATATAAAGCCTAGACCAGTAATACTGTAAATAACATTAAGTGTTATTATGCTAAAACATGTTTGTTTCATTTAATATCTTTGTTGGTTGTTATACATTTAAAATGAGTATTTTGACAGTGTTAGAGGTACTGACATGAATCTCATTGTGACTTGGTTAATAAAAGTCTATTGAATTTGCTTTTTTATCACTGTGACCACTCTATTAAGGTTTGAATCAAGTAAGAAAATGTGCTCTATTTCAAAACTATGCTTGTAAAACCACATATTTGCACAGTATATATATTTGCATTTATGATTTTTTCAGCTATTGCAATGACACTGTCTGTATTATGCCAATATATGTTATATGTAGTTAAATAAGAAGCCGTTGAGAGCAACTATGTAAAGTGCCAAAGTGTGAACGACAGATGTTTTGTAAATGACACATCATTTTAAAATTTATGCGCTGAAACTTCATCATTCCATGCATGACATCCCTTCGCCTGGCTGGAGCTGCTCTTCCTCTTTCCCCTTCCTCATCAGCATTCAGAGCTCGTAGGTACAAAAATCTGCAAGGCTTGTACCAATTAATGTGATTCTTGCTGCATGTTCGGCTTGTAAGGTTTAATGAAGGTGTTTGCCCTGAGCACATTGTGTTATACATGGTACATTTAGTAGGCCTCCCATTTTGACACTGAGTGCAATGGAGATTATAATGGAAAGTAGGATTTATAAAGAATGAAGCTTTATATGCCTGTGTGTGTGTTTTCAGTAAAGGGAAGCTACTGACATATTAAAAGTAAATTACAAATACTCTGATTCAAAATTTTCTGTTTCTTTTCTTGATACAGCACACGCAAGAGTTTGGTCAATTACGGTACGGAAAGTGGCATACAGGTTTGTTTACTATCAGGGCCACTCAATAAAACTTAAGCACTCATCATATCATCGGGGATTTATGATATAAGTGACCACCTGCCAGATGGAAATGGAAGTGGGCTCTCCTGAATGAAATTGTTTTTTTATGAGCTGATATAATAAAACATCAGGCAGAAACATCAAGCGTAACACAAATATTTATAGACTAGATTCATGAGGAGATATTTTGTGGAAACATGTCCTCAAATGTTTATAATTTACTTTCATAATAATCAAATTTATCAGGGTTAAATAAACTGTCAAACAGGCCATCGTGGAATATAAATATCAGGACCTATTAAATATAACAGGTAACTTTTAGAAACATTAGGATCTCTCACTTAATGATTACAAAATAAACAAATATCATATTTAAAGAAGTGTTTTTTGGTTGATTGGGGTCAGTGGAAAAAATTGAAAACAAAAAAATGTTAGTAAACACTTGCCTGTTTTCACATCCTGCAGATTTAGTGAAACATTATTCTTCTTCTGGGGGGTATGTTTCTGGTAACTTGATCAATGTTATTCTAATATGTGTCTCTTCGGCTTTACGGAGCTTTATTTAGTGAGTTCATTGTTGCTCTTTACTGGTTCACTCTCACCGCTCTCAAAGTGGACAAATATTTTTTGGAAACATGCTGTAAAACCCTACTGTAAACTACCTTTTTAGATACAAACAGCAGGCCGACAAAATCAGCAACTAGCTGGTGAACACAGTGGAGCATTTAGCAGCGTAAAAGTCAGACTCTCAGGAGTTGGTAGAGACCAAAAACAGAGCTAAAAGAGAGTGAATATTGGCGTTAAAGTCACCAGGTTGCCAAAAATTGAGCATAGTGTTTTCAAGCTCAGCTCACATCCTGGCTACATCAGCTGATCTCAAACAACCCAATAAACTGATGGAGCAGCTGATCACATAATTCCTTTCTATGCCAGTTTCTATTTAAACTGCTCTGGCCTGCCTACTGTTGCTGCTTCCTCTGCAAGCTGCTTTGCAACCTGCCTCCACCTCAGCTCCCCCTTTTCATGTTGTGTGTGACTTATCAATGTCATTTCTGTTTGTTACTGATGCTGTTCTCCCTGCCTCAGGCTTTCCAAGTGGGCGCATGGAAGGGCAGGGAGATTTGCTCTTTCTGCCACATGGCTTTCCATGTAGGCACATTGAAGGGTGGAGAGGTGTGTCTCTCTGCTTTAAGCTTTCCATGTAGGCACTTAGGCCTTTTGCATAGGCCTAAGAAAGGCAGAGAGGCCCCAGAACAGAGCCATACTGCCAAACACAATACTAAATACTAAATACTAAAATACTAAAGTGGTCCTGACTGAAACACAACTACAAATAAATGATAATGTTGCTCTGTAACTGCTGGATGTCTGAATAAAAAAATATTTGCTATTTACAAGTTCAGTGTATCAACTAAAAAGGCAATGATATGCTCATTGTCAGGCTTCCTTCCAAATGTGGCACAAACGTTAACCTTATTTTCAGATAAATGGCAAAAGTAACTGCAAATTTATCTGCTTATAAATCCACCACTGTTATGCGAATAATGGCAGAAGCTGACCTGCAGAAGATAAAGGCACAACCAAGCAGCAGTCTGTGGGGCTGAAAACTGAGGCCAGTGCGGAAGTGCCAAAAACTGCAGTTCCTTGGATGGCCACTTGAGGCTGACAATTTCTATAGATCTCCATGTTAAAATGCTCAACTTTATAGCAGAAATAAATGTGTTTACATGCCATGCAGTGACAACAAGGAACGCTTGCACTGGTATGTTCAGTGCATAACTTGTGGCCAACAAAATCTATTTTTGTAAGTTTAAAGTTTTTATGCTGAAAACAGTTGCCTGCTGTTACTAGATATTATGCTGAGAGGGAACTAAAACATTGAAGTTGTAAATGGAAAACCAAAACAATGAACTGAAAGACTCTAAAGTCCTCGGTGCAAATGAGAAAAACTGCAGAGCAAATAAAACTGAAGTGCAAGTTGTGCAGCTTTTATGGAGCTGTTGCTTTAAAGGAAACCTCAGCATCTCATATGTTTTATTACCGGCTGATGGCCTGTAGTAAAAGGTCAACGTTTATTTGATACTACATGAATTCAGATACGTGTCTAGATTCAATTCATCTTACAAGATGAAGAACATATATTGGTTAACTATATATGAGACATCTACACAGTCAGATCACATACCTGAGCTTTGAGGCACACTAGTCACACCTGACAAATCAGTCACAAAGTGATACAGTAAGCGTGCTTGTATTTAACATTCCTGCCGCTTGATGGATGAATCTAACTCTCACGGGAATCCAGACCCAATCGCAACCCTTGCCCTATGCCATTGATCTCGTTCTTGTCCCCAGCAGCGGCAGCAGGCGCAGCGGCCGGTACGGCCACCTGATTAAAGAATGGTCATATATTTGATCACACATGTAACTGCATCCCTAATGAGCGCTCTGACTGATGTTGTGTTGCGAGCTAGCCCCCACAGCCACCTCTGGCAGTGTACCCAAAGTGCATATTTTGGTGACTGCAGGATGTTCTCATGCCTTTAAAGACTTTGATGAATACATGAGAGCATTAATGGGGTTCATCAATCATAGAGGTGTTGTAATCTCATGGCTGGCAACAAGGCTGTCATCAGAACTACAGATGAGCGCTTCAGAGAACGCTCCACAGGAGAGCATCTTAAGAAAGCAGTCTATAATTGATTTATTAATAGACTTAACTTTGGGTTTATGCAACATATTAGTTATATTTGTTTATGAACTGAGCTCAGACACCCCGAGAGTAATACCAGCAGGGGTAAAAGGGCTAAACACCTATCCTACAGAGCAACTCCGCGGTGAGGTGCAATATTTCCAGCTCCTGCCTTAACACCTCAAGGTGCAAATCGTCTTTCCAATTAGCTAACATGTTTCTGCATTCCTCTCACTCGCATTGCTCCCTGTGCCTACCAATGAGTGACACAAGAGACAGATATAAGGAGAGGATGGGGGGGGGGGGGCTGTAGTGTTGAATGGGCCATCTTTCCTCACTCCAGCATAATTTTGAATGTATCACCTGTTAAAGGCCTCATGGAGAAGTCTTTTTGTTTTATTTGGTGATGCAGGACTGGTCTTAAACATCCTGATGTGCTTAACTGAAAAAGTTAGTGCACCATGGATCCACACATGTACAATGAACAGCAACAGTAGAGGACTAGGTGAATAAAATTCAATCAAATCTTCACTGAATTTGTTGTCAAGTGAATTCCACCCTTTGAAATAATGTATTACACCTTCTAGCAATTCATAAATAAATTGTTTAAATAGGCATCTTGCATGTAAAAGTGTTGCAGTTTAGATTTCTGAAATCTGAGGTGCTCTGCTTATTTATTTCTTTATTTACACATTCTCGCAGTGTGTTTTATCATCTATTAGTATTTGCTGCTGTCTTGGCACATTCCCCAATGGGGATCATTACTCCTTCAGCTTATCTAACTGTATATTATGCTGTTATCTTGTCAGCTTTAAAGAGGAGTCACAACATTCGCAGTCCACTCTTTCCCTTCTTTTAAATCTTAACAGTAAAACCCACCAATTGATTTTGACAGAAGACTGCAGAAAAAGGTGGACATGGTGTTACTGACATCACACATACATTCATTTTTAAAGAAACACGATTTGACTTAACTGCCCAAACACATCCTGTTGAGTGTTCAGCACCATAATATCTATTTTGTCTAACCTAAAACCTGTCAATCAAAGCAAACAGGCCTCTGAACGAACCCTTTTTTTTTTAAACATACAAAGCTTCAAATGGGGTTTTTGAATAAAGCTTAAGATGCATGTCGTCATATTTGACGTCACCACCCCCTCAAAATACAAAAATTTAAATCCTCAATTTGTAAAGCAAAGAGTTATATCAGCTTAAATGTGTCTATTATTTATTGAATCAATGGTCTTTCATAACTAAATGTAATTTATGGTGTTATTTGATTACTACTAGACCACCATGTTAACACAGGAGCATGTCCCTTTGTGTGCAGCAAGTGGGAGAGCAAACAGTTTTTTGACCTCACTGCAGTAGAAATGTTCCCAAAACCCTAAATGCCAACAAATGTGGACTGAAGTAGAATATTATATAATTTGGTTATGTAAAAAAGATGTTGTCAATTTTGGAAATGATTACATCTATTTTTTTGTTTCAATAAATTTGGACTTTTGTACTTTACAACACTCTGGAGTGAAAATGTTTGGATCACATGCATTGGAAACGATCCTATGCAGTCACCAGTGGAATCTAATTCTACAAACAGTAGGCTATAGTACTAATAAAATCAATGTAGCCTAATGTCTATCTGCAATTGTGCAGATGGTCATCGCCATCCAATTGAGTAGACACGCAAAAAAAAAAAAATAAATAAAATAAAAAATAAAAATATATAAGTATCACCTTGCAGTTGTTTGTCTCCATGAACCACTAAAGTTGCAGTTACAGTTTACATCCATGTCTGTAAAGACTCATATGTAGCCATGACAGACGACAATGTTTCAAATACGGATGTCTCTGCAAAGTTTAGTTTTGTCAAGTAAATCTAAGTATTAGCTATGTCTACAGCCTGGCACCTTTTCTCTACATTTGCCGAACATCGAGAGCGGTGTCTTGTATCTTGTATCTCCTTAGCAAAGCTAGCTGTGGATTCAAAATCCAGAAAGGAAAAATTTTGGAGGAAAATAAAGACACGTTTGTTTACTTTTGCTGTAGGGTACCAAATACTTATAAATACTGCAGAGTAGCCACCCTATGAAAACATATTAATGATATTAGACCTATTAGTAATGTTAATAAGCTAAATCAAACATAATAAGGCTGTGTTACCTTTACTATAAGGCTCAAATATATTTTGTGGCTCTAGACAGATTTAACTAATTTTTTTGGACCGAAAATGGCTCCTAAAGGTTGCTGACCCCTGTTCTAAAACATGCATGCTTCACAGATACAACCCGGCAGCACAGGCGATCTATACAATCAGCACAGTTTTTAAGAGAGACACCCAAGATTAGTGTCACCAATTCAGTACCTGAACAAATGTCTCCCTTTCTGTTCCTGATTTATAGCAATGAGTAATGGCTAGAACAAGTGTTTTTGCAGAACATTATGATGTCACAGTGAAGCTGACCTTTGACCTTTTGGATATAAAATGTCATCACTGCATCATGTTATCAGACATGTATGTGAAATTCTGTCTTAAGTTCACATGTGAGGTCACAGTGACTTTGATCACAAAAAACTAATTAGTTCATTGTTGAGTCCAAGTGGACGTTTGTGCCAAATTTGAAGAAATTCCCTCAAGTGCGTTCCTGAGAGTGGGACAGATGAACAGCCTGAAAACCTTACTGCCTCTGGCCATGGCTGTCATCATTGGAAAGGCATTCAAAAAAATATATACCCTGCATAATAATAATGTGATTTTGAATTCCAATGTCAACATTATGAAGCGTCAAAGCTCCGAACTATTAAGTACAGCCCTGGCCCTGCTGTCCTTCAAATGGCAGAATACATTTAAAAATCACCACCAAACCACACAGAAGTAAGAAGTAAAAAAAAAATAATAAAAAAAATCCCTAAATTCTTGTGGAAAATAATATATTGATTTGTAATTGCAGACACTATCAACTCCTCTTCATGCCAAAGGCAACTATCAGAGAAAACGCTTTTTGCATGTAACACTTAACATAACAAAAACACACAACTGATATTGTGATTGTTTCACTGACAGCCTCATCTCTTCCTGCTCAGTTCAGTCAATGTGTGTCCTCAGCTTTGATGACACCACTCCTCCAAAGTCACCGGGGCTTTCCAGCCAAGACAGCTGTGATCTAATATGAGTGACACGCAGAGTATTCAGAGTAGTATTATCTCCAGGTGTATTCTGAGATGTTCTTTGATGTGAGGCAGCCTCCATTCTCTCCTCTGATCACAGCCATCTCAAGACAGATTAGTCGGCATCCATCACAAAGAGCATACAGAGGGAGCCTATGAGCTACAGCAGTGAAGGCAGAGCTGCAGAATAAGCTTCTTTACCATTCAGAGGTGCGATGTGGAATCATCTGTTCTATTAAGAACAAATAAAGCAGCGCTACGGCTATTGTTTTATGATTCGGGAGACATCTAAATAGAAAGGAGGTTATTCTGTGATCACATCAGCTTGCTCAGTCGTGATGCAAACATCTTGTCAGCTAAAGACACAACTCCACCATCACCATAGAATCAATGGGATGGACTTGCAATAACCCAAAATACATGCTTGAGGAAAAAAAGGGAGGAAAAAGCATGAGATGGTTTGATGAGAGGATGGAGTAGGGGTTTAAAAAAAAAAAAAAAAAAAGAAATTATCACATGCATATGGAGCCAAATCGTTAAGATCAACATGTTAGCTCATGCTTACATTTTCAGTAATACCTACAAATATGCTCAATCCAACATAGAGTAATTGGCTGCATTTTTGGTGTTTGCAGAGCGTATACACAAGTGTACAAAATGTGAAATAGTCAGACTAGCTCATTGAGGTTCTGGGCACAACTAAAGCACTGTGATAGGCACTTCAAAAAATCCAACTTTGACAAGTCAACAGAGATGAAATCATCGGAGGCAAATGAAAAATTCACACTCAGTAAAAATGCAGGATAGCTCCTGCATTGATTTCTTTTTCTCTCACATGATGAGTTTGGCAGCCGTACAATCATTAAGGCAGTTTAGTTTATCATTTGATAAACAAACTCCTTAAAGGTCTGGGAGAAATTATATTTGCAAAAACATTTCAGCGGCAGGTTTATGTCGTGGGGGGTGCAGCTGCGTCTGCGTGCTTTCGTCAGAAGTCGTGCCAATGTGACATACAGTGTGATGTGCTCGTCGCGTGGAGATGCACTGGAGTGGCGTCCTCCGTTCCTCCAGCAGAGATTACAGTTAGGCCTCTGTAATGGCTCTGAGCAGGAGGAGGATGACATGGCTTTTTGCATGCATGGGAAACATGTGTGGGTGAGAAAGCATGGCACTAACATTACACAAAGTGGTTACTTACAGGTAGTAAGTGTAGGAGTGATAGGTTCTTCTGCCGAGTGGGGTGGTGGTAGGATTTAAGCAGTGGAGGAGGGGAGGGATGGAATGAAAAGGAAAGAAAAAGTAAAAATATATTAATGTTTGAAAAAAGAGTAGAAATGAACAAAATCAGATATGGTGGCATACGTGGAGGTAAACTAGTGATCATGAGGGCAAAGGTGATCGCTTGGAGTCATGTCATGCTTTGCAAAGGGGGGAAGGGGGAGGGGGCTCAGTACAGTACTGTAGAAACTCTCTAATTATATAGATATTTATATGGTCGGTGGCTTCGACGGCAAAGCAGAGGCAACCGTGCTGTCACTAAAACCCCCCTTTGATGAACACATAATTTTATACACCTATAAAAATTACCATATCTGACCTCCAAGGTTGGAACGTAATGAGCGCTTTGAATGTCTAAACACAACTCAGATTCCCTGTTGGCAATAGTAAATTACACAAAATTCAACCAATGAAGTCATCTCCATCTCTGGTTTGATTAAGGCTAATTGAAAACAATTCCATTACTGAGTGCTGATTTTCACATCCACCCACTGATCGCTGTGCTACACAGACAAGGCCTGCTGTAGAAAATGAAAAATCTTATATTACTGTCAAAAATAAACATGGAACACGGTGATTATATTAGTACACAACTACGCGTCCCCACTCAGCTTCATCTACTGTACTGAACTTTACTCTTTAATTTAATATGAGATATCTAACATTAAAGGAACAGTATATCTGCAAATTATAAATATATATTTTCCCTCTCACCTGTAGTGCTATTTATCAATCTAGATAGTTTTGGTGTGAGTTGCAGTATGTTAAAGATATCAGCTGTAGAGATATCTGCCTTCCCTCCAATATAATGGAACTAGATGGCACTCGTTTTTTTTTCTCAAAAAGTCAACGGCAATGTCTCTTTCCAGAAATCATGAACCGGTTACCCAAGATAATCCACAGACTCCACCCCCAACCATATCACCATACAGAAGGAAGCGTGCATCTACTCATGGACAAGAGGCTCGTGCTCGTGACAGCATTAGATGTAAACATTAATGGCGGCCTCCTCCGCTGAGCTGTGACATTAGCTCGCTCAGTGGTGCTATGTGAGCTAGCAGTAGATACACATTTCCTTCTGCTTGGTGATACAGTTGGTGGGTGTACTTTGGTTTGTAGTAACTAGGGGTCTCATTTATAGAACGGTGCGTAGGGTTCATACTACAAATGTACGTATGGACAAAAGCCAAACATGGCGTGCAACAAAAAATATCAGACAATATCTACAATCAGGCTTCCACCACCTTGTCCCTAGCTTGGCTTTGTCTCCCGAGCCTTTTGCTCCACTGTGTCGCAGGTTCCCTCGAATTGTGGCTACGCCTGGATCATGGGTCGCGGTTACACTGCTATTGCTGCCTGATGCCGACTACTACTTCCATTATTATTGCCATACTTCTACTATTATCATACACATACTAATATTTACGTATAAGACATATGCTACCAAAATTTTGAGTTTTTCCTCATCCGCTGTGAGGGTCCAAGGACAGAGGGATGGCGTGTGCTGCAAAGCCCTCTGAGGCAAACTGATTTGTGATACTGGGCTTTATAAATAAAATTGAATTGAATTGAACCATCTGAATTGCCAGTTTACCAGTTCCAAAGTATGTGTAAGCATGGGTCAAAGTTTCTCCCATCAAGGCTATTTTTCTAGATCACAACTTTTCCGTGGGAAGTGGCGTATGCCTCTTGCAGGCCTCGTTTTGTGCATACACAACGTTTAGAAATGAGACCCCTGGTCATGTTATCTGGACAGAGACATTGTGAAGTTTATCAGTGGTATTTTTTGGTGCTTTCAACACACAACCTGCATGGCATCTAGTTCCATTATATTAGAAAGAAGGCAACTCTATGGGTGACACTCGGCACTGCACACCAAAACAATCTAGATGGATAAGCAGCACTACAGGTAAGAAGAGAAATATGTATTTTTGATTTTGGGGTGTACTGACCCTCTCAGGGAGAATGTACGATGAAGTACAGCTAAGATATTTTAAGTTTTACTGGGGAGTGTATTCTTTTTACAATCACGCTATTAAAGGAAATCAACTTGTGTCCGCCAAAGAAATCTCTGCAGGAACTGACATTGTGTTATTTCAAGCCTCGCTGTGGACAAAAGGGGGTTGATATTTGTTGAGCTTTAGCTCCCCTGATAGCTGGGATATGTACAGAAGACCTCTCTCCAGTATGGGGTCCGGGGCTAATGTAAACTTAGCCCTCAGCTATGTGGCCATCCTCTTTCCTTTTGAGCCTTTCATCATATTTTCTTTCTTATCTCCTCCCCGCCTCTTTCCATACCACAGGCCTCAAAAACATTTTTTTCCTATTCCCATTCCAATGTCACTGAAGCACTGTGCATTTGTTTGAGGGTGCCGTGGAAACGGATTAATTTTTCATGGCACACTGTATCTCATGGCTGTAAACAGCCTTAATGGGGCGTATCAACATAATCAAATTAATTATTTACAACAACGCTGACAATACCACCGTTTGAGGGAGAAATATACAAAATGATGAAACAGAAACTACTTATTTGTGAGCACTTCGGCAAGTAAGTTCAACCTCTTCCACAAATCTCAAGTAGTATTTCAACGAGTAAGAAAAAAAAGCTTACCTTTTCTTCATGAGGAGTACCACTCCTAAGAAGATGATGACGAAGAGGAGGATGCCGGCGATGACCCCGGCAATCTTCACGGTGTGGTCCGTTTGCTTCTCTGGCTCCACTGCATCAGGTTTGTGAGTGGCTGCTCCTGAAACACAACACAATGCATGGAGATCAAACAAAGAAAGAGCAATTAATCTGGCAGTGTGAAACAAAGCTAATGACCGTTTGCTATTGTTCTACATGAACCACAGCAGAGTGCAAATCCATACTTTTAGTATTTCCTTTCATTGATTTGACTGTGTGGAGGACTGAGGGTTGATTAATCAATACGCTGATATTCTGTGGCATTCTGCGGACCGTAAATATCAATATACATTTATTGGCTCAGAGTAATGTTTGTGCTGAAAGTAAGTGACTCCCTATTGTCCTGGAGACTCCACCTTTAGCTCCGTCCTTAGTGGACATCAGCACTCTGTGGATCAAGCTGCATGGGGAGAGATAAGTGCGCACCATCTTTACCCTTGGTTAATCATGTTTGGGGCAAATGGTTGCTGGGCTGTAAAAAATGTAGGATGCAGGGCGGGAAAGATAATACCCAAGAAGATAAAAAAGCCTGAAATAACCAAAACATTAAATATCAGCTCAGAGAGGAGATAGCCAACAACGAGAGACACAAAGAGAGGGGGGTGGGGGGGTGGGGGGGTGGGGGCATCTTGTTTTAACAGCATCTGCTCCCTGGGAAGTGATAAGAAGCACTCTGAGGAAAGCAACGCTCCTGGAATGACAACTGTCCACCTGAACAACACCATTACTCCTTGTCACCAGGGGTAAATTTAGAATGATAAATTGTTATGTCAGGCCAATCTGTTAGAGCGGGCTTCCTACTCTCCTCGGCGTTGCCATTTTCCCTCCCTATCAAAAAGTTAAATATCTATCCTGCGCTGCTTGTGACACATTGTTCTTGCTCCGGTGTGTTGTTATCAACAGCCAGGCATTTATTTAGATATAACTTTTTAAGGCGGAGCTGTGGAGGATTTCAAGACTGGTGACATATTAACAATCACGTCTGGATGGGTGGTGCAGATTTTGTCCCAATATAATGTTACAGGCTAATCTTACAGAAATGCTGTCAGTGACAAATCCCCATTTGAGCAGTGAGTGCTTTATGATCGCTGCTACAAGTCCATATTCCTCCATTCTAGCCTGAGAGAATCTGAGATTCACACACACAACTGGTAGGAACTGAGCAGAATTTTAATAGTTAGACGCAACACTTTTGAAAACTTGCCAGATCTTTACGATGAGCACCTCAGCATCCTTTTGTGTGTTTACAGTTGTCTCGAATTCAGCAAGCAACACCTACCAACACTTAATCTCCCCCCAAAATAATGAGAATTATTCATGAAAGGGGATTAACTCCTGTCAAAAATCTCCAACACTCACACATCTAATGACGATCGCACCTCAAACAGGTCTTTCATGTCCAGTAATGCTGAGAAGATGAAGGTAAGAGACAATGTCTGCAAGTCTTTGATTTAATCACACTGACTCTATGCAAATAGCAGGACAATAAACAAAACCACACACGTGCAATATGCCACTTGTTTGTTTTCCTGTTGAGTGAAATCATCAGCATTGCATCAGTACATTAAACCCGTAGTAGGTAAAAAGTTGCGGTCAGAGAATGAGCAGAGAGCTACAAGTCTGACCTGTTAGTTGGTTGTCACCGGCCGCTGGGGCGATGCGGATGTAGGGGGTTGTGAGCTGAGTCACGAGTATGGCGGCTGAGTAGAGTCAGTGGATCCAGGATTGCATGCAGTCGAGAGAGACAGAGAGAGAGAGACAGGCCACACTGAAGCTGAAAACAGCCACACCAACAGTTCCCATCATCATGCAACACCGCAGCAGAGAAGACACCCAGTACAGTATTAGAGAGCATTTCACAGTTTGTTTTGCAAAGTTAGCAACAGCAATCATTTCACACAAGTCCATATCTTTGCGAGCCAAACATTTAAATGTGTCCCTTCAGATGAGAAATTGCTTATATGATCCCTCTACGTCTAATACGCACTGTTTTACTTCAGCCCATTGAGCTATGTAGATGGAGATATCTGAAACGCCACATGGAATCCATAGTGGTGCTACAAAATATACAAGATTGTCGGGGCATGTGACAGGATCTCCCATGGCCCAGAGCGGAGTGTGACTAAGGCTCCCTCCGGCCTTATCAATTCTGCTCCCGGATCAATGGTACTTAGACTTCATCACCTTTAATGTGGGGAGCAGGACGTACGGGCAGCATAGCTAAGTACCTACAGACCTCAATGGGCACACAGGCTGCCTCCAACTCATGGAAAAACATATGTTCCTTGATCAATGTATTGATGTGAGGAGCATATCGCACATTTTTGTCTTTTTAAAACACAAAGGGAAACACATCAAAGCTAACTTAAAGAGGATCTGTTCTGCTCATTTTTAGGTTCATACTTGTTCTAGTTCACATCATAAAAAACACTATATCTTTCTCATACTGTCTGTGCTGGAAAACCTGTATTCACTCTGTCTGAGACGCTCTGTTTTAGCTCTTGTCCCTTAAGCCCTCCACCTAATAAGGCCTAGTCAACTCTGGTTGGTCAGCATGTTCAGGTCTTCCACGTGTTAGCCTCTCTGTACCATCATTAAGGCCAAAGAACAACTGAAACAGTGAATAGTGGCAATAAAAGCTTCTACACCCAATTAGACATGTTCCAGGGGGAATATGATCCAAAATAGGGGAGAAATTAACATCTGCACACAAGAGTACATGTTTCCCTGACATTAGCATGTAGCTACATGTAGCAGTGTACTTGCAGCGGAGGAATGACTGTGTAAAGCGACACTTCCTCATGTTATAAATTACCAATCAAAGCTTCTAAACAGAACAGGACATGATCGTGCAGGAATATGATCCAACATGTGAGAGATGTAACAACATCTGCAAACAAGAGTACATGTTTCCCTGAGGTTAGCATGTAGCTACATGTAGCAGTGTACTTTCAGTGGAGGAATGACTGTGAGAAGCACTTTCTTGTATTAAAAATGGCCAACAAAAGCTTCTAAACCATAACATCAGCAACCAAGATTGCATTTCCCTGACATTAGCATGTAGCTTCATGTAGCAGTGTAAGCTACGTAATGTAAACACTGACAGTAGCCTGCCTTGAGCACAAGACCATATTAGAGATGGAAACAGAGTACTCAGAATGGTCTGAAGTCTAATGTTTTTGCTCATAGGGATTGCTTTTACATACATTTACCTCATTATTTGAGACTCTGGCCACGTTTAATATGAGCCTCCACCATTGTAACATTATATTTATGACAGAATATAATAAAAAGCATAACAGATCCTCTTTAATGACAAGTGAATGTGTCAAGATGTGTCAGTTTGTATCAGCTTCATGTTAATTTTGTTAGCTGTGATGCAAAGTGATGCAAACATCCTCATTCACACAGTCTGATCCGTTCTTACCTTTGGTGGCTACTCGGACACAGTCGATTTTGGTCTCCTGTACAAAAAGATAAATTAAAGCGGGAAAAAGGGAGGAAGAAAATAAGAGAATCAGAGTTTAATATGACACGCATGCACAGACATGAAACACACACTTGCAGTGGCAACAACACCTATCTAAGAACCCACGGTTACAACAAAACAGCCTGGCCAGTTCCACGCTGTCCCCTATCATCTGTTGAGCTCAGTGACTGTGACACAAAACGCAGTTAGGCGAGAGGGCCTACAGCACAGATTAGTGGTGCTGAGCTGCTGATTTGTCAGCCAACAGCGATCTGTCGGCAGCCTGCGGCTCAAGGTGGTCAGCCACTGTGGAGAAACCAGAGCCCTGTGACAAGCGACACCAACCCAGCGTGCAGGGCTCCAAAATGACACGTCAGGGAGCCTTTCTGAATATGTAATGGAGTTTGAGCTCTGACAACAGCCTTCAACAACAGACACACACACACACAGACAAAGAAAAAACCCTGCTCTCGCTGCTGGCAGAGAAGTTTGTTGTCAACAATGGTCTGGTGAACAGGAAAAAGGACACAGACAGGAACGAGGAGGCAATGAGTAATACAACACAAAAGACATGAGAGCTGTGTCCCTGTGTTTGACCCAGCCAAGCTGTCCAATGAGCAATGAGCACACATGGGAGAGACAGCATTTAGAGGCCATACGAGGCATAATGAAGAGACGAAGGAAAAAAAAAAAAACATCAATGTTCATGTGATCCTGGGTGCATGTGTATTCACATTACTGCAGCTTTTAAGCTGTCAGATGGTTCTTTTGTTAAAGGCAACATAACAAGAAGTAATATTGGATTTTTTTTTTAATAGACGGCTAAAAAACTCTAGGTATGGATGGCGCTCACCTTCTCTGAGTGCTAATTTAGTTTAAGAAGCCCAAACAAATCACTCCAACATTATTAGACATTAATTAAAGCTGGCAGAACTATCCATTCAAAGTGATGGCTTAATGAAAGAGAGTGCATTTGGCCACTGCAACTCAAAACACTGAATAGTGTCAGAAATGTCCATCACAGAGACCGAGCTTTATACTGCATCAACCAGGGACGCTTTCATTTTGTTTGTGCAAGGAAGAGCCCTATCAGCCAATTCATACCACTCACCAATTCGACCTGGGAAGTTTCAGACCATCAGTGCTTTGCTCTCAAGAGCAAACTCGCTAATTGGATTCAGCCCTCATGCACATGTTATTTCTATTGCCTCCTTAAAGACGTGCTGGTGTTTCTCAAGGAGGCTGTTTATGGTGATTCTAATTCAGGACCACAATCGGTGGGGCCCTTGAAGTCGCCATTGAGCTGCCTGCCGCGGCTCCGCGGAGGGAGGGCCCTGCCAAGTGCCACTTGATGACAGAGGCTGTGACCTGCGCGATCGGTAACCCCGTTGTTGTTTCCTGCCTCCCACACTTAACTCGCTCTGGGACGACTGCCTCTCTTAAATGCCGTTGATTAAAGGCTTGTCTGGCATTTGGCGTAAAGCTCCATAGGAAAAGGCAGGAGACCAGGGCCACAGTAATGGAGGGAGAGCGCATGTCACCGCACAGAGCTCTGCATTCCGCGCTTGACCCCGCTGTAGCTTATTAAGAGTGTAGACAGTGCTGCTGGTGCACCCCACCAGAGTACTGACACATCTATCAGAGGCCAGATGCAATTGTGCTGCTGCGTGCATGTGTCTGCCTGTGTGAGCAGTTACTGTGTAGAGTCAGGGACTTCTAACTCAGCCACTTCAGTCCCTTTCAGTCTCCCAGTCAATCAATCTGTCAGTTAGCCTGTCATTCTCATTAAACCCACCATAATATTTAGCACTGTTTCATGTACATTTTAAAGGGGATATGCATGTGATTTAAAAAGAAAGGCCAGGTTTGTCTAGTGTTACAGTAAGTCCTTTATAAAAAACTAGAAATAAAAAAGTCTCCTCTCACAACCAATATTCAGTTTTATGTATTTTTTTCAGCGCTTAATTAAGTACACAAATTAGACGTTCCCTCCACTCTGCTAATCTAATTGTCTAGTTGCTGAGGTACTGTATATACTTATTAGCACAGCACTGTAAGACATGCTGTCAAACAATAAACTGTCAACCTGGCACGCAACACACAACATGTAATCTAGAGGAAGTGTTATTTTCTGCCTCTCTTTGTGTTTATATAACCAGTGGTGGAGGAATCACAGATCCTCGATTAAAGTAAAAGTTCTAACACCACAATGTAGAGAGTATGAGATTCTTATGCATTTAATGTGTTGCACGTATATCTTGATCTAAATAGGCTGTTCTCATTCACTGTTTGTACTTATATCTACAAAAAGGAATACACTATAATTCAAGTACAACCCACGTAATTGTGTATAACGAGACAGTGATCATGTGACCCACATGCTGCAGGCTGTCGTCTGACCAAAGAGACGGGGTTTGTGTCCCAAAAGTCAATGTTGAGTTATTTTAAGTTACGCACATACCTAACGTCACATCAGGTTATACCAGGTCATGACACCCAACCATGTTTCTTTTCCTAAACATAACCCACCTAGTAGGATTACTAATTTGTATGATGTTATGGTGCTAATTCTTAGGATATCAACAAGGATAATATTTATAATAATAATAATTTATAAGAATTTCATTGACAAAAACTATGACAAAATTTTTTCGTCAACAACCTTTTTGCCATGAAGAAAACCAGATGATGTCGAGCTAAAAATAGATCTTGATAATAAAAAATAAAACGAAGTCTATGTTTCATTTTTGTTGACAAGACGAGACGTGACAAAAATGTTAGTGATCAACTATCAGACATCAAAAGCCAAGAATAGCCGTGCTTGTTCTTATCTTCAAATGCGGCATGAGCGACAGGCTGGTAAACTCCAGTAAATAGTCTGCACCACGATGTTTCACTAGCCAGCAAAGACACTCACACCGGAGAACCGTCAGTTGTTGTGAACTGGCTCATGCATAGACATATATACATAGACGCTGCATTGACTGCCGCTCCCTATCAGAGCCGACGTCCTCGCCAGCCGCCATCCTGGATGGGTCTCGCTTCGCCTCCACAGTGCATTCACTTCTATTGAGGAAGGATCTGTATGCACAAGTAAAATAGAATAACTCACTGAATTTTTAACTGATTTTCACGCGGTTTGGTTTGTTACAAACGGCACACATGTAGTTATGATACAGGATGCTTTCGTACATTAAAAATACGGGATTTCATGCTTTAATACTTTGTGCAGATAGCAACAGCATGTTATTTAGGTCACAACACAGTTCTTTTATTCACCTCAACCCCAGAGTGGGATATATATATATATTTAGAAAGAATTCAGACTTTAATTAAGTTATTTTTTTGCTTCTCAACGGTGAGACAGTTTACAATGAACCTGGGCACAAATCCTAGCTGTGTCAGATTAGTTATGTGAAGTGTCAAACTTTCTGACACCATAAATATAGAGATGTTGAGTGTTACAAATGATGATCAGTAAGTGTGTGCTCATAAATCACGTCTTAAACCTGTCAAACACTGCTGGAGAAATGACAGTTTGTAAGTTTGCAGAAATTATTTATAGTTACAGAAAAAAATTTCTAATGAAATTTTGGTACAAGTAATTTTTGATACATAAATTAGCCTCACTAGACTAATTTAAAGATGAAAAAAAAAACATATAGAAAACATGATGATTAAAAGTTGAGTAAAATGTAAATTTTCGTCAACTAAAACTAAATAGCTGTCAAAATTAACACTGCTTAGGAAGGAAAGTATCTCAAAATGACTGGCCAGATTTTTCAAAATGTCTCATTTGGAAACCATGTAGATTTAGTTTTTTTTAGAACTTTAACTGACATTGCATGAATAGAATATAAACTGGATAAACACCCACCCCATTGGCTGTGCTGACAGCCTGGTAGTAGATGCTGTAGCTTTTCTGAGGCAGCAGAGGAGCGTTCCAGTAGCCGTTGTAGGTCTTGTTGTCCCCCACAGTGAAGGGCTGGGGTGAGTGAATGCCACCGGCGGGGAACTGCGCTGTGAAGTAGTACTGGGAGTTCAGGAGCGTGGCATTCTGGAAGTGAATGGGAACTGGGTAGCAGCGCAGGATTTCTGCTGTGCCTCGTGCTCTGCGTGGACGTTCCTCCTCCACCACCACCTGGTACGCACTGCAAACACAGGACACAAACAGAATTTACAGACTCCAACTGGCCAAACAGGCGCTTGCAGAACACTGCTGGCAATACAGTCATATTTTTTTTTATTTTGCCTGTTAGCCTTGAAAAGTGTAAAAAATGGCCTCTTTATGAATGGCACAGAAATGCATGTTGCAAAGCTCCAAATCTCAGGGTACACCAAGAAATAATCTTTATTTATATGTGAAACAGAAGACATTTTTGGAGAGATAATCCATGCCTCATCCAGTCATTTCAAATTTGCTCATTAAAAGTTTTAAATCTAAGTACTACAATAAAGTGCATGATCATTTAAATGCACTTATCTCAGAATATGTTACAAATATAAGACAAAGACTGTGTGTAGACATTAAGCTCCTTGGCAGAGTTATCTTTTCAACACATCTTTGTGACAAAAGTCAACAGAAGCTGAGATTAACTTTTATTGTCTGTAAATGCACAACATTTTGAGACCTTTCTGTGACTTCTTTTGATGTTTACAAGTTAGAAAACAAGCTGCTAGCTTAAAGCTACAATTGATTAGGTGCTATACATGAGGTCATGCAGTAACAGGAAGAGTAAGTGCGTTAAACTTTAACCAATAATATCACAAGACAAAAAGAAACTGTGTTTTTTCTAAGTTAAAAAAAGCATTTAAAAGTAGAGCAGAAGAAAAGTAGTTAATGAAAAGTATTGACATGAAATTGCAATACATTGCATGCCATAAAAAAACTTTTCTCAAAGGAGCTTTACAGACCCTTTTAGGGCCGACGTCATGATGACGTCAATTTATTAGCTGGAGGCAGAACATGATTCACCACCACAGGGCTATAGGCTACACAGGAGTCTTAAAATGTCTTGTTGTGTTATTGGGAGCCAAAATAGAAGGCTCAAAACTTACATTTTATCGCATATGATGAAAAAAAAAAAGAAGACAACTATGGTTAAATGTGATAAGATGAAAAGACTGGAAGGAGGTGATCATCAAAAATGCTCATATGTGCAGCGCACACATCATATCAGGTTAGGGAAAAGGTATTTACTGTTGTAGGGATGAATAACGTTATGTGTACTAAGGGTTATCATGTCCACCTCATCAGAAACTGGGGAGGTATTACGCGGAATACTGGATTTCTCCATAACGCTAACCTTTTAGCGCATTAGCTAATGTTAGCTTCAATAGCATAACAAAACAGAGGAAACCGTTTAAATGTCCGTATTTGTAAGGCAGGCATAGTACTAAACCACAAAGCTGGCCTTCCCACCCTCAGCAATCCTTCATACAAGTAACATTCGCGGTCCTGCAGAGTGAGTGATCTGACATGGTGCTTGAGTCTGACGCGCTACACTAAAACAAGAGCCCTGTTGGTTAAATGGTCAAGCGTTATATTTCTACATGAATTAACGAACAGTGAAGTTAATCAGACATTCACTCCGCTCGGCGCTCTGCTGCTCCATCTGGGCTAGACTGTTCTCTGTCACTCTGAGAGTGCGGTGCTCTGAATAACAGTACATTCAGACAGCACTTGGAATGTCCCAACGGTCCAGTTTGTACCAGAGTACGCTGCAGCACTGGGATCGAGTATTTCTTAATGCACCACTTGCATCATCTTCGTCCATTGTCTAAAACAAGCCAACAGAACTTGCTAGCTAGTGCTAGCTAATGTCCCTGGAGAACTGTTTGGCCTCCAGCTAAGCCCCGCCCACCAAAAACCTTGTACTGTTTACTAACAGTAAAAGAGTCCATATGATATTCAGAGAGTATGATACAGAAGTTGTCTGCACACAGCTCTCAACATGACAACATGAAGCCGGCAGCTGGCAACTAACATTGCTAACAGAGCGAACAGTGCTAAACGGCAAGACTGGGGGTTAACGTTATGCTTCTGCATGGCCACCGTTCTGTATCAGAGTAACAGGTGTATGAGTGCAGCGCATAATGGTGGCAATTTGCTTGTCAGTGGGATAGACAGGGTAGCACAACTTCATTCTCTGCTCAGGGTGCCATTACTCCACTATATCTTTACAAAGCAAATAGTTTTGTGTTTGCTAAAAAAGCTCTTCATCATATAGAGCTCCTTCAAATGACCAAATTATAACTGCATAATAAATTCATTTGTGTATCTGAGTGAACAGGATAGACTCAGAAATACAGTGCAGGATAAATAAGCAGTGAAAACAGGACAGGGCCTATTTGCATTTTCATTATTTAACAACTGAAAAGGTTAACCGCTCTTTCCATTTCCTCTCCATCTGAGCCTTGTGTTTAGCTAGATCAAAACTGCAGCCCTCTGTGCCTCTGACAGAGATGACATTGTCTCTGAGCCGGCCACTTAGCTTGAGGGGGAAACTGACTGTCTTATAGACTTTCATGTTAGTATGCATCTCGCATCCACCTGTTAAATCTATTGAGTCACTGAGTGACAAAGAGTCTGTTTACAGCTGCCACGGAGAATAACCAGTCATGATTGGGGACTAGTGTTCCATTTCCAAAAAGAGCCATGCAAACAACAAGTTGTTATTACAGGAGACGGAGCAAAGTTACACTACCCAATAAATGAATACAAGACAAAAATGTATGAATGAATGAATGAATACTATGATGTGCTTTGGAAAGCAGATTTCTGATTTTAGCACATTTCTTTTTCATAATTGGATGAAATTACAGAATGAATATTGAATGAATGATTTGCACAATGTTGAACTGATGTTTTCAAAGCTACCCTGTCTAGAGTTTTTGACCATTGGTAGCAATTTTTGAAGAGTAGGTGCTTGTTTTGTTTGTATCATGCACACACATAAGGACGCACATGCAAGCGCGATCGCACTCATGAGGAAGCATATGCATTTTGAAATTGTTTGTTAGACCTCAAGGATACACAAAAGCCCCGGAGACACCTGGTATTAACATGTGATCTGTATTTTGAAACATTATCTGGATAATGACATCCGATCCATGCATGCACACCTGGTATTAATATGCTTTCTCATCTTGATTCTGCCTGCATTGTGATCAGATCTCAATATGCAAATTCAATAAGCGGAGCTGGAGTCCAAGGTCAAGGGACATTCATTTTTAAATCCCTCTTTGCAAGGAAAAACTTAGCTTCTGCTACCACATGTAGCCAGGAACCCTCTTGCTGTGAGGTGAAAATGCTAACCACTGTAGCACCGTGTCACCAGACGGTTCCTGGTCCCTGGTTCGAACCTGGGTTGGTGGAGCCCTTCTGTGCGGAGTCCAGATGTTCTCCCTGTGTCAGCGTGGGTTTTCTCCAGGTACTCCGGCTTCCTCCCACAGTCCAAAGACATGCAGGTTAATTGGTGACTCTAAATTGTCCGTAGGTGTGAATGTGAGTGTGAATGGTTGTCTGCTTCTATGTGTCAGCCCTGTGACAGTCCGGCGTCCTGTCCAGGGTGTACCCTGCCTCTCACCCAATGTCAGCTGAGATGGACTCCAGCCTCCCCAACAGGATAAGGAGTTATGGCAAGTGAATGAATGAATGAATGAATGAATGAATGAATGAATATTACATGTAGCTTTTGCTGGGTTTGCTTAAGCCAGCAGGAAGAGGCAGAGTTGGGTGACCATTCAACTTGGTTGGCGGCTCTTTTCTTAAGAATATAGTTGCGCTGTACAGATTGTAATCACTTGGCTGAGATCTGATTTCTCCTTCTCCAGATACAGATCAACTGTCAGTGCCAGGTGTAAAGGGGTACAAATGTAAACAGAACTTTTGTTTGTTTACAGGAAAATTCCTGTAAACCTTTAAGTTATCTTGTGGCCCGACTCTCACCTTTACAAGCTAATATCAATAGTGTTTAAAGTACTCCAGCTTTCCTTGTGCAAAGAAACACCTTCCAGCTGTGTTGATCACAGTCAGATTTATTAGAATTGAATATGAACACATCAATAAAGCATGCACTTGTACATTTCTCTCATTTCATGAGTCAGCCTCCTTAAAATAGTTTGCCAATTTATGAGTCTATTTTGTGAGCAACCACTTGAGTCACACTGAAGAGTCTTTATTTATCAAATTATTCATTTCATTGCAGCATGTCAAATAAAGATGACAATGAGTAAGGCCTGGCAGGAAGTAGATCTTCAGTGACCCTGAACACTTTCCCCTTAGCCTACATTATTAGAACAAGTTGACCAAAAAAAAAACAAAACTGCACTGTAGTGACTGTACTCTTATGCTGTATGGTCGCAGAACAAACAGCCCTGGAGATGATCAATTGTTCCCCGCGGTTGGTACTGGATGATTAAGTGTCCCCTTCTGTGTACAGCATGTGCTCTTTAACCCTATAGTTTATCATAAGGTGCTTGCAGTGTCATTAGAAAATCCCCCTTTGCTCTTGGTGGGTGTGTCCCAATTCCTCAGAGCTCTCCTATTTAGTGCCGGGTTGGGAGGTGATGAAATATTTAATCCTGCTGAGAGTCTGCAGGAGAAATCAGCCTTTAATTACTGTCCCCTATTGAGAGCAGAGGTCAAAGGGCAGGTGCAGACGGTACATGGGAGCCTGTTAAGTAGCTGCAGAGCGGCAGAGAAATAAGTGATGAGGCTGTATGGAGGCCCAGCCGAAGCACTGTAGAGCTGATGTAAGCCATGACGGGACTATAGAGTATCTGCTGTCAATCATAGTGCAGCACCCGTCAGGTTTAAGGGATAAACAATAACTGTTTTTTTTTTTTTTTTGATATATCAAAAGAAAGATATCCTGTCTCTATACTTTTATTTAAGAAATCAGAAAAACTTCAAACTGATGGCCACAATAAGTGTTTTTGTCTTTGCTATGCAGTAGACTGCATGCACACTCACTCAGAGCTTGCCCATATTGGTATTTTATATTCCAAATCAATCTGCAGATAGTGAAATAAAAACAAAAGCTGGCTTCCCCCCGGGTGGCTTCTTATGATACGATGATGTGGCTGTGCCATGACTTAATGATAGACACAGTGTGAATGGTACTGCCTTTCCTCAGGCAAAATACCAAGTGCCATAGGCTATGAGGCTCCAAGGGTAAGAACTCTTGTAATGTGGAAATCTGAACCGCTGCCTCTCTTCCACAGAATATTCACTGCAACAAGAAACTAGAAACTGGCTCACAATAAATTTACAATTTAATAAAAATGTTTTGTTCATCTTTGTAAGTGATAGCGACAATAATACCCACTTTGCTGGCTTCACTTAAAGCATTTTGCGGTACTGTATAGCTATAAAATATTTCAAGACGCACCCTTCCTCTGCGTTTGAAAAATACACTATTTCCACCCCAACTGCTTCTAATATGTAAACGACTCACTGGAGTTTAATGTTGGCCATTTGAAAATGCAGTGATTCCTTTTTTTCTGTAATTACAGCTGTCATGTTAATGTGCCTTTGAGCAGCTGACACCTTGTCACGAACTCATGCTGAGTTCACAATTTACATTATGAGTCATTTTGACAGACCAGATCCATTTAGTCATATTTCTGATTTAGTATGACATGAATGAGCAACAAAAAACAACAAACAACAGATGAACAAGCACGGCTTGATAGCAAGAACAAAAAATCCTTTATAGCTGATGTTTTATTTGATGTGACGGCAAACAGAGAATTGCAAATGACTTACATTGATACTGATGATTATTATTCAGTGATGGAAGAAGTATTTAGATAATACCACATACCACAGTGTAAAAATACACCATTACAACTAAAACTCTGCATTCAGCATGTTAGTTAAAAATATACTATGCAGGATTTTTCTAAAAAGCAATGTATAGCACTCCCTCTTCATCATCAGTGTTTAGCAGTGTATTTTTCTGCAGAGATTCTGCCCTGTGCCTGTATTTTCTTATATTTTTATTATTTTTTTGTGTTTGGGGCATTTATGTTCATGTACCCCCCACAGCACTTGGCGAGGTGAGGATTTTAAAAGGTAGCAACCAGGTGCCAAACCACAAGCAGCACGCATCCTAGAGGCGACTTGAAAAGTTGTGCATGCAGTGCTGTAGAAATGCAAATATAGCACAGTGAAACAGCAAGTGGACAAAGCTGGGGTTGGCTTTCACTGGAGATGCTTTTTACAAAAGAGTAGCTGACAATTCCTGCATAGTATACCTTGAAGTGAAAGTACAGAAGCATTAGTGGCAAAAAGAACTTCATGAGTCTAAGAAAAAGTTCTCGTTATGCAGGAAAACTCCTGTCAGTGTTAGAGAATCAAATTATTATTATTTTTTGCAGAATTATGTAAACTGTGCTTTAATGCTGTAGTTGTAAAGGTGGAACTAATTCTTGTTTCTTAATACTGCTACTGAGTACAGGGCGACCAAACGCTAGTCGACCAGAAAGGTCATTAGTCGGCATTGGTTGCTGAGTCACTGTGTTTCCGAAAGCTGGCACAACAAAACGGCAACAGACTAGCACCCAAAGCCCGGTTGTTACACAGGCTAGTTAATAACATGTCGGGCAGGAAATCCAAAGTGTGGGATCATTTTGAGAAGGTGAAGGACGAACCCAAGGTGATATGTAAACTCATCTTCATTGGTCGACTACAAACATGACGTATACTATTCTTTCTCACACCTTCAACTCAAACCATTGTGTTGCCCTGCCCAAAATATATTATTTAATAATTACATTGATATCAGAAACATGAGGGCGACTAGTCGACTAATGGCCCTAAATGACAACTATTGGTCGACTAGGAAAATTCTTAGTCAGGGACAGCCCTACTACCAAGTACAAGTACCTTAAAAATTGTACTTAAGGGTATATATGCAGAATTTTTCTTAAAACAAAACAATGTATAGACTCATGCAGAAGTAATCCCTCTCAATCATCACATATGACCCACTCTCAGTGTGTGGCGGTGTATTTATCTGCAGAGACTCTGCCCTCTGCCTGGATTTTCTGATTTTTTTCTGTGCCAGGGGTGTTTATAGGCGTGTGCTGCCATGGCGCTCAGGTGAAGTTGAGGTTTTATAAACAAGGTAGCGACCAGGTGCCAGACCATAAGCAGTAGGAATCCAACAGTGACAGTGCTGAAAAACTCAACCATATGAGAGTAAATCTAGGGTTTGCTTTTACTTTGACTTTTTAAACTTTTTGCAGGAGAGCGTGTATAGAAACAGTAACCAACAATCCTGCATTGAATACCTTTAAGTACAGTATTTGAGTTAATGTACTTTCCAACAATGTTATGTTCCCATAAAAATGCCCAGTAAAACCTATTCTATTAGCAATGCTCTTTAGCCAATCCGCAATGTTGCTAGTGATAAGCAGCACTAGCTAAATGTTAGCTCTGTTCACAGCCACCTAAATCTTCACAAGCACACAGATCACAGATTAAAAGCAGAACCTCAGGACAGGAAAACTGCAGCTCACGTCACGTCTCTGTAAAAGCTGCGTAATTGTGCTTAATTCCAAAACTGCTGAAATCCTCAACTTCTCTCTCTGAGCAGAAGATGGAAAGACAAGGAGAGGAAGGAGGAACGAAGGCAGGAGCTGTACGAGCAGAATGGTATAAGCTGTTAAAAGTGGTCTGCCAGAGGGGCCAGCGGGGCCGACCTGTATTCCTGCAGTAGCGTTGCAACCTGAGCTGACACCAATTAGGCCTCCTCCAGCCTTGCTGCCCGATAGATTTCAGCTCTGCCGCCATGTGACGCCAACCAATTATGGCGGATTGACTCGGAATCGACTGGATTGTGACCTGAAACTCAGATTTATTTTTCATGTGGGCTGATAGGGGAGAACTCGGGGCTGTTTGAGCAGATGAGGGAAGGGGTATGGGGAGCATTTCAATCACTGTCTCTCCCTTGCTAATGCTAATCGGTTGGCTCTGTATGCCTACATGTCTGATTTAAGAGCGGTTGTAAGTAACACACTTCTCCTGACCCAGCATCCTTCCTCAGCGATTCTGTCTTCTTACTCTTTAAATTTCCCTGGTGTCCATAGAGCTATAAAGCAAACAAATTAGAAGGTGCCATAGATTACATTTGCCATTTAATCGTAAAAAGCATTGAGTTGTGTCACGTTTAGGCACAGCTATTAGCTCTTGCTATGCCGTGATCAAAGAAAGTTAGTGCTTATTTTAGGACTGTAGAGAATCACTTCACTGATTTCAGGCCATGGTTGAGCACAGATAATCTGATGCTACAGGGTGAAAACTACACTGGAACTCTGTTTCCTCAATATGCTACTTACAACTGCTGTATTTTAAAGCTCTTTCTGTTTATGTATATGTGTGTGTGTGTGTGTGTGTGTGTGTGTGTGTGTGTGTGTGTGTGAGCTTGCTCAAGGCAAAGGTTATGGCAGGAAAAGAGAGAAGGGCTGATTTAGTGGTGTGAATGATAAGGGAAGCATCTCAAATCATTTATTTCTGCAGAAGCATGTAAACATTTATTTTGATGCTACGGAGTGAGGAGGCGTATTCTAGCCCTGACGATGGGCCATTGCAAACATTAGTTTAACACGACATGACTGATAGACAGTTCACTAATCCTCTTAAAGGAACAGTGTCCCCTCTGGTAAAAATTGTTCCCGGCTACGCGTGTCGTCCCCAGAGATTAGAAGCCAAATCCAAGTTGGAAATGTTATACCGATTAGCAATTACACAAATATGAAAAATGTACTGCCTCCCTGAGCAGTGACAACGTCTGCCCAGATCTATCTAAAATATGATTTGACTTTCAGCATGACTGCAGGATGCTGAACTGAAATGGACGTTTGTCGTCTGTCATGTCTTGATTTTTTCATGAACCCGCGCTATCGTGTGATCTTGCAGTGTGTGTTCCCCCTTCCTGTATTACAGCAAAACATCTGCTGTTTCAAACTCAAATGTCTGGAGCTCTGTTACCTCCCAAACCCAATCAGTGTGCAAGATTGCGTTATCAAATCATGCTTCATGCTGCTCTGCTCTGTAGTGCTGCAGATCAGTGTTCTCCCCTGTCAAATCCCTATTTCATATGGGCTTTAAAACTGATTTCATAAAGTGTTCAATTTCAAAATGAGCTACCCACCACTCTAGAAAAGTGATGGCTGCTCTTGCAACATGAGCATTGGCACGAAATTAAATCTAACTATGGTGTGAAATTCAAGTCCTGGGTTGACAAAATGCTAACTCTTCAATAGACTGACTGCATCGGCTATGTTTCCAAGTTTCTGACTTCAGGGACTCTCTCCAGCACCTCGGGTCATGGAACAATTTGGAAAACATCTCTTTATATGTGCCTCAACTTAGAAATGTCACTTAGTCATGCATCTCAGCCCTTCAACCCAAAAGAGATTAGAGATGTTATTTTTTGATGACTAAATTTATCATTATTGGCCAGACTGCAGATCCCAACAGACCAACTCGCTCAACTCCTGCGGGTGGAAGCTACTTTATAGTCACCTTAAATTTTCAAAGGCATCGCGTGTCACTTGAGGTGGAGGTGGAAAACACCCTTCAAAAGCCTGCCGGTATCTCGTCTTAGGCCTGCATCGTAATCTCTCCTGTTCGCTGCCCTGCACCACCTCCTTTCTTTTGCAATTCATATTTTTGAGACATCAGGCGCACACATGAAGGCAGTATACTGGCCTTTATGTCCTGCGAGATTTAAGAGACGGGAGGAGGTGGGGAGAGAAATGTGTACCTGAAAACCCCCGAAGTTTAGACGCGGAGAGGCTCTGCTGTGATCAAAGGATGCCACAATTAGTTCTGAGTTGTACTTGTGCCATGTACTGAACTCCGCTGATGAATGGCGGTACATTCTTTTAATGGATTATCTTGAGAGACTCATTAAACATATATGATCCTTTAAACTAAATGTCTGTATCAAAACACATTATTTTCTCTTTACCTAATAATAAACAGGCACTGTCACTGAGTTTATCCCCATCCAAAAGGGATTAGATGACAATCCTCATATTTAGGATTACGCAGTGAAGCATTAATGCACAGTTATGTCTCAGCTCAAACAGACTGAAGTGGGTATCAAACTTAAGGTTACGTCTCCAAAGACAAATCTCTTTCATCTAGTCGCGAGGTGAGCGTGCCTTCCAACGGTAAACAAAAGAGCAGCCCAGCATGCTAATTAATAGAAACTCCGATTCACGACACTCTGTTAATTATAATTAGGGGTTTGTAATTAGCCCACTGAAAGAATGGCAGCCTGAGTAAGGCCTTCTGAATTGTACCTGCGAGAAGATTAAAAACCGATCGCTCTGTCTTTCTTGCTCAGGCCTCTCCGTTTGGCACCGGGGCATTAATCTGGGCAGCTGCACATACGGTAAACGTGAGCTGACAGGCCTGACTAAAGATCTCCAGGCTGTAATCTTTAAAGGACTCAGATGAGATGATAGTGTAAAATTGAGTTTTACAGGGAGCACAAGTGTTTATCACACCTCATATGAAGGAGTTAACCCACTCTCTTAGTGGCCTGATGACTGAAAGCACCACTGTTGAGCCATATTTGGGGGGCTTTCAGTTCAATATTAGTAGCAACCACACACTACTAACTCTTTCTATTGCCCGAAGGATGTAGGAGAGCTTATCATCCTTTGATATACATTAACGTGACAGACTCTATTTACCTTCAGCCACAAAGTTACTCTACAGTAGGGGTGTGATGATTCAGTGATCAATGATTCAATATCATTAATGCATATAATCATCTTTATAGTACAACTTTAGTGTGAAATTCTCATGGCACCTCTGTGTCACAGTTTCCCTCCAAGCACGCCTCCTTACTAAACATTCAAACAGTGTTAGCCGCTTGGTGCCAGGCAGACAGTGGCAAGCAGCCAAGAAAAAGACAATGAGGATATTAATATTTAATGATATCGTCTCATATTGATCGCACGATTGGGCCCTGAATTGAATCTAAATCATTGTGACAGACTTTGTGATATCAGCAAATATCTTGTCAGTGTCCAAAGAATTGATATAACATCATATTGTGATGACACTCGTGATTTACACCCCTACTGTGTAAGAGTGTCACAGACACAAATTCCCAATTTTGACCCAAGATTCCATCCGACACCCAAACCAACCAACAGGAGCCACTATGCAGATATGATCCCTCACTGGCTTCCCACTGTTGATTTTGTTTGATTGGGCAACCCAAGCCAGAAGCACCTTAGCTGGCAACTGCTAATCAAATGCTTTTTTCTTATTCTGTGCCAACCAAAAAATTGCAGCAATCAAAAACAATGATTTGTCATTTTGGGAAATATACTCTATTTTAACTAAAGCTAACTTATCAACTTTTATTTTTGTTTAACCTTTCGACAGAGCAAAGCTAGCTGAGTCCCAAGGCTTTCAACCCTGAGCTAAGCTAATTGACTCCTGGCCGTAGCTTCATATTTAACAGACTGATAGTGTGTGTTATTGATCTTCTCACCTGAGTCTCGTCAAGAAAGTATACTACCCTATAGTACCAAAATGTTCTTTTATTTCAAAATACTCCTTCATGTGTAAAGATTTACTGAATACGTACACAATCAAACTGTGTAATCATTTGAACATTATTAGGCAAAAACAGATACATTTAAAATATATAACAGTTTAAATTTAAAGTGACTTTAAGTACTTCTATCCCATACCTTATTCTTGATATAAAAACGTACTTAGACCTTTATGTCTTATACTACGTTGATACCACATATTACTAAATGTTAGTATTTTGACAATTAAATTTTACACGTACGCACCGTATGAACAAACATTTGAGGTGTAATAAATCTGGATGTTAGGAAAAAAGACTTAAGTGCTCGAGGATGAGACCTAAGGAAAGAAAGGGAGGACCAATTATGCTTTTCCTTTTTTTCTGTCATACATGTAATATTACAGTGATTAATGTTAATATTGAACATGGCCAAAGTTTCAAATAATGGGATGAATAAATGTAAAATTAGTTTCTGTAAGGAAAAAAAATCAGGCTTCAGAGTGCTCTGAATATTTTCTTCCCAATGGTTTTTTTCTTACTTACGCAACAAGACATCATATCGTGACAAGTTCTTTTTCTGGTCACCTTCTCCAGGCACGCCACTGCTGTTTTCATTACGTAGCCTACACTGCTACATGTAGCTACATGCTAACGTTGGGGAAACATGTAATTTTGGTTATCAATACTGTAAATTTCGAATCAATTTTGGATCATACTCCTGCTGAAACATGTCTGGAATCTTTTACTGGAGATTTTTCATGGTGCTGGAATGACAGTGCAGTGAAGCCGAGATGTGGAGGACCTGGAAATGATGACCAGTCAAAGCAAACTGGGTGTTTTCAGGAGGGGGGCTTAAAGAAACAGGCATTAAAATGGCCTGTCACACAGAGAGGGTGAATACATAATTTCCAGCACAGGGAGTATGAGAAAAAATAAGTGTTTTTTTTGAAGATTAAAGCATGTAAACATGTTCTAGCAGAAACCAAAAATACAAGTATGAACCTGAAAATGAGCATACCAGGTCCTCTTTAAATATGCTGCATTCATTAGTAGTTGAATAAACTCAACAACTAACACAGACTAACAAGAAGATGATCAAGAAAGCAGTGTTCCTGCCTATGGTGGCCTTAGGTAAACCACAATAATGACTTTAGCCCAACAGCTTGACATTTACCTTACACAGTCTTGCTGCACTGCTTCCCTAATAATGACAAACAAATGCAGCATCAAGCAGGCAGAGTTCCTTCGCTCCCCAGAAGCCCGTGGTGGTTCGGGGTGGGCAGCCTCATACATGAAAGGCATGTGGAGGAAAGAGATCCTGAAGCTAGCCTTGGCTGCACCGGGTTTTGTTCTCATCTTCAAAGGCTGTGCTTCTTTTTCACAGGATCAAAATCCACAAACAAATAAAGCTCGGAAAATGAGATGCGTACAGTAAGGTACTGAATTCCCTTACAACTCTCCTTCACGGTGGGGTATTGATAAACACGAGCTCTTTGATAATTTTCTGTTGCTGATGGTGGTTCCTGGTGTTTTAATATGCTGTTTTGTTGTTTTTACTCGGTGCTCATGGTGTGTTTGTGTGTGTGAGTTCTCATTGTGAGAGCCTACCTCACAGGTGCACCTCTGCTCTGGGCGGGTTTAAGCAGCACAGTGACTGTGCTGTCTGTTTGGTTCAGAGAGGTCTCCTGGTCATACGCCGGCATCGAAGGAGCTGAGGAGAAAACCAAACACAAGGAGTTACACACTACATTGCAAAGCAAAGTTCAGAACAGTTCAGTTCTGGTCAACATCCAGTCATCTTGTATAATGACTCATTCAGCTCGGCAGTAAATAGAAAAAAAAGAGCAAAGCAAATGTTCTCACTTTTACACAGAGCACTTACTGCCTTTTGCCTTTACAGCACCATAATTTAATCATTAAGTGCGGTAATAACAGAGGAGTGAAACATTCGCTGCTGTCACAAAAGTATTCACAGTATCTCGCTGGAAGAAAAGTCTTCAAAGTAGTGCACATGTATCACAATGAAATAAAATGTATAAAGTAAGAAAAATTGCCGACTAGCCTCGTGGTAATTATCTGAATCAATCCCAGTTTTCATTAAGTGAGACTGGCCATGGTTTATGGAAACTAAAAGCACAATTTGTCTTTGACCAATTAGGCAATTCTGCTAAATCTAATGTAACTGCAGGACCAAATAGCAGTGAATAATTAATTTAACAGAACACCTCGCTGCTTCAGTGATAAAGAATAAGCGGCATTTGAGCTTATATATTATATATGCAGTTCATTTAATGTGTTGGAAACCAGATGGATAATATTTACTTCTTGAGACAAGTGTTATCTAACTTTGGTTGAATTAACATTAAGTTTTTCATTCACACATTTGATCATAAAGAACTGCAGTAGCGGTAAATAATACACTACTTATACGACATCATCTGCACACAGACTGGCCATGCTTTGCTTTGACCCCGCTGACCTGAAATCTTGGTGGTGAACTGGGTGATGATAGGGGGGCCGTAGCCCTTGGCTGTGCTAGCGCGCAGGGTGAATGAGTATGTCGAGCCTGGGTAGAGGCCTGTGAACATGTGGGTGGTCTCGTTGCCCAACTTCACTACCTTCCCACTCTGGTTGGAGAGGTCCAGCTCAGGGTCAAAGGAGCTCACAGCCTTGTAGGAGATCTAGAAAGGAAGGAAATGAATATTCTGATAGTGGCCTCTGGTACTCCGCGCTCAGCTCTCCTCAGCTGAGCAGGATTTGTATTCATACAATGAAAAACATTTTATGTCGGAGGCATCCAAGTGGCTTGGCGAGCCTAAGCGTTTATTGTACTCACAGTCTTGAGATTTTTTTATCCCACTCATGCTGTGAGTTATCTTTCCTTTCTGCACAACTCAGTCATACCGAAAGCAACTAAGCACCATTAAAAAAGTTGCATGTTGTAGTACCTCTTCCTGTGTCTGCTGATAAATAACCAGCTGCATCAGTAGTACAACTAAATGCAGTCCAGTAGATATAAACAATCTTTCAGCAAAATAAATTATGATGTGACATATATGCAAGATTACATGTTAAATTCCCAAATTTGTGTCTGTTGCATTACATCCGACACACCTCCACAGTTCTTTGCCATTTTTAAGCCATGCCAGCAGATTGGCTTTAGAGATGGCAATGTTAATATGTGGGTTCAGTGGTCCACCACTTCGAAAGACAGACTGATTAAATATGTCAGCAACTATTGGTTAGATTGCCAGATTTAATCATGGTGGTCCCTTAACTTTCAATCACCAGGTAAAATTTCAGTCCGCACATTATTAATGTTTTATTAACTGAAATTACCTTCCTCCTGAGCTGATTTTTGTCATGTTTAAAACTATTTATCCAATATTAGCATGCTAACATGTTAAACTAAGATGGTGGACATGTTTAACACTACACCTGCTTAACATCAGCAAGTTAGCATTGTGATTGTGAGCATGTTAGCATACTGACATTAGCATCTTGCTTGAACTGTCACCATGCTTAAGTACAGCTAATAAAGCTTAAGACATGACAGCTCTCCAGAATTGAAGCCAAAACATCTTGATTGCCCCCTGGTGGCTGCCTGCAGTATCGGTCATTAACCCTGCCCCCCTCCATGTCGAGTGGGAGTTATACTTGAGTGTCAGCTCTTTGCAGATCCTACGTCGTAGCCTACGCACATGGCCCACGCCGTTGTGAGCATTTATACTTGTGTGGTGGTGTGTCTGTGTCACTCTGCAATTACTCCTCCAAAACACTAGTTGGTGGCGGAGGTTTCTGTGAAGTGCTGTAAAGTTTAGTTGATTCAAAACACACCCAAAACACATTAAACACACATTAAACATGGCTTAATAGAGACAATTTCAAACACAAGTACACTAATCAGCTTCATTATAACTCACAGCATTCACAGACAAAGCACTTGTTTTTTTGCTTTACACATTTTCCCCACAAACACAACATGCTAATGTTTTTAGCACAAGCCTATGACATTTTCCATTGCATACATTAGCCTAGCGGCTAGTGGACTTTTCCTCTACTCATATGAAACCAGGAACAACAGCAACATTTAACAAAGGTAATGGTACAGAATTTTGTTCCATTACAACTCACAAGGTTCACCAACAAAGCAAGTGTCTAAACACTTAGAGGTTTCCTCTGCTCATATGAAGCCAGAATAAATCACACACAAGACTAAAATGCTATTTTTGTGGAGGCTTTACTGTCTTCACAATTTATTGTTTCTTATCTGTGAAATTAAAGTAAATAAAAGCTTCGTTTCCACTGAGGGAAATGGTTTCAGCTTACAAAAATAGACAGGAGGTCTGTGTCGTGAAATTATATTTTTGGGGAAGTGCATGTCAGGCTATGGCGTAGGGTATGATGTAAGCTCTACGTCGATGCAGAGCCTACACTGTACAGTGCTGATTTGACACAGAAGTGTAAATACCGCTTTAGCTGATAGGACATGGCACTTATCAGCACTCATGAAATATGTTTTTCCCCAAAATGTTTTTGTCATATGAGGTAGTTCTCATCACACTGACATATGTTCAAGTCTTCATTTTTGTGATAAATTTGGTTATAACAAGTTATTTGATGCTATAAGAAGAAGGTTTAACATCACAATTAACAACTGTGTGTGCCACTGGTGTGCCTGCAATCAGTGGCGCTGCTCACGAAAGGTCATAAGCGGGATCTCGATATTGAGGCGATCACTACTGTGCAGACTCTGGCTCGAAATGGCATCTTCAGTGCAAGATGGCAGCAACTGAAATTTTGGCTTCATTTTTATACAGTGGGAGGAAGTGGAGATGTGTTATCAATGTAGGTTGTCCATCAATATAATCAATCATTAGTCTCACAGAGCCATTAGTATGCCTGTAGACTCCTAGTGTTGTTAATAACATAACACAATATAACTCTGTATTACAATAAAATGATACTTTCATATTACCACACAATGTTGAATTATGAGAAAAGATAAACATTGAAAACACTCTGTATGATGTAGTCCAAACAACACAAAAGTTTTAAATTGGTTTCCCTATCTCGTCTGTACTCCTCGCTGAAGCCAAATGCCACAGAGCAATCTTTAAAAAGTCTTGTGCTGAGAAAAGAAGCTTGGACGTTTGTGAGCTTCTGACTTTATGTCAACAAGGCTTTAAGCTAAAATTAGTGAGGTACTAAAGGTCTATGGAGAGGAGCTGTTTCCTAACAGCCGTTACAATCTACTGCAAAAGCAGAGCTACATATTTTTCAACCAAAGCTGATGCAAACATGTGGTTTCAAGGAGAGAGGAAATTTACTTAATGTATTCATTCTCCATTAATAAACACAGGGAGCTCTGAAGGGAAGCATTAAGGTGAGTGTTTTTGCTAATATCCATTTTGAATAACTGTAAAGTCCCACTTTAAGAAAATGCCTCTGCTCGTAAAGGAAAACCTCCATTATAATTCCAATTAAGGAACACAAAGGGAGTTAGGAGGGCTGCATAATTTGTGTCCATCAAGTTTTGAAATGCTTCGAGGCCTTCTCATTTAGTCTTTGTCTGCGAAATGAGTCTGTGATGCCAAATCCTATATCATAACATTTCAGGGAGAGGAATTTGAAATGACTTGTCAACACTGGGCACATGGACAGGTTTTTACAATTATTATGGAACTGACGGGAAAAATAATGGAGAATATTTGAGCAAATTAATTTGGACTTGTAACCATTACTTGATCTGATATATCAAGCTTTTCAAACTGCACCCCTTTACATTTTTTCTATCTGACGGGGGGGAAATGACAAATTTATGAAGCAATCATAAAATATGAATACCTGCACAATATCAGCACCTTTACTCGTACAATAATGAAGAAAGCTAACTGTTGATGAAAGATGATGTGTACTCTTTCTTGTTACCTAAACTCTGCTTACATTATTATTTTCAGAATAGCTTTAAGGGGAAGGGCTCGGTTTATTTTAATTGAGTCTTGTGGCTTTGCTGATAGTTCAGGGCTTTTTTTTGCTTAATAAAAAAGATTTTGCTCTGTAACAAAAACATATATCTCTGTAGGGATCCTTTTCATAATCTGCTTAAACACGTGTAACAGTCTGAGCCTGTCCAGGGCAAAAACAAGCACTTCTAGTAGACATGCATTGAGCTTGCATATTACCAGAGTTACCACAGACTGCCCTACAGTAAATATTAATAATCTAAATGTAAGAGATTAAAAAAAAACTGTAGGTTTTATTAGAGTATTGGCTTTTAAGGGAAACAGCATAACCTAATACTACAAAATACAATTTCTTTTTTCATTATAGTTTCCCTAAAAAAAAAGTAATTTGATGCACAGCTTTTACTTACCACAGCATCTGTTAATAAACAAAATGCTACTGTAAAATATGGTCGATGAACAAGGAGTAATTGCTAAATCTGCTGTATACCTTTAAAGAGAAGCTGGCCCACGTCTGTCTGAAAGGCTGCCAATAAAATGGCACTTGGAGAGCTTGGTCAAAAAGGAATAGAGCTGAAATTTCTTTGATATCAGATACCTTGTCAGATGTATTTCACTTTGAGTCCTTTGATAATGTCAAATCAAAGCAAGGTCCTAGCTTATACGCAACTTCTGGGGAATACCTGCAGAATACATTGTGGTTTATTTTCTTAAAGTCCCAGTAAAATGGAAATTAGAGCTTCTTCATCCTCTGTGACATATTTCCCAGTGAGTGGAAATTTTTAGCGGCGTACAGTTACAAGAGAGATTTAAATAAAATAGGTGGCATTTGATTGGACCTCTTAAAATAGAGTTTAGGGTAGTATGGAGCTACAGAGGACTGTTGGCTCCACACACACCTCCCTTTCAGATTGAACATGCCCCATCTGAGGCATATTTAATCTGAAAAGGCCCCACATGGGTCATTTGGCGGGTGTGTCAGAGACGTTTCCCAATCAGCAGTAAGGTGTATATAAACACCACCATGTTAAAAATGTGGTTGCGTAATGGTATGTGTTCAAAAAATCCGTCATATTAACACATCCCATTCATTGTCAATGTAAGTAGCTGTTTAATGTTTTCTGGTCGCAGTGCATTGGCCTTCGAGATATGAAGTATCACGTTGGCCAATCCTCAACTGCATGAAGTTAAGGTCGAGGCTACTTTATGCAAATCAGGGACGTCTAGCACAGTGTTAATTTCGTTTACGAAAACTATGACAAAATTTTTTTGTCAATGACCTTCTTTCTACCACGAAAACAAGATGATGACAAGCCAAAATAAATCTTGATAATAAAAACTAAGGCGAAATCTGTTTCATTTTAGTTGATGACACAAAATGTGACAAAAACGTTAGTGGTGGACTATCAGACATTGAAAGCCGAGAACAGCCATTCTTGTAATTTTCTTCAAATGCCTCGTGAGCAACAGGCTGGTAAACTCCAGTAAATTGAGGATGTTTGACTAGCCAGCAAAAACACTCACACCGGAGCAGCTTCAGTCATTGGTGCGAGTTGTGAGCTGTAACTCAGCAGTAAATATTGAGACATGTATGTGTGACTGTGGATGGAGGAGCTGTTGAATGGATTTGTAGAGTCTGGTAGTTACAGTGGTGGCTGTTGGCAGTTAGCTCCGCTTGTTAGACACTGAATGGCAGCGGAGCAAGCAACCACCGGCCGCTGGACTTCACAGCTGATCTCCGCATGACTGCACCCAAATCTGGACTACCTTTAGAGGGTTTATGGGTTGATGACTGTTTGACAGGCAGGTAGGAGGCTCAGTTATCTGTGAGTGTAGCTGTGCTGTGACTAAACAGTCTGAACTCAGATCAGTTTTCTCTGGCAGAGATAAAAATTTGGTTTCAATCATCAACTCTGTGAGACATGAGTTTAAACCTCCAGACTAACATGTTGCAGGTAAAAAAAAAAGAATTCAGGCTTTAGTTATTTTTCTGCTTCTTAACAGTGAGATGGATAAGTCAGAGTTTACAATGAACCTGGCTACAAACCATAGCTGTCTCAGATTAGTTATTTGTGGTGTTGAAGAGATGTCGAGCTTCTCAAATGATGATCAGTAAGAGTGTGCTCGTATATCACCACGTAAACCTGTCAAACACTGCTGGAGAAATTACAGTTTGTAAGTGTTCAGAATTTTATTTGTAGTTGTAGAGACAAATTGTCTAAATGAAATTCTTATACAACCTGTCAACCTGTCAACCTTTATTCTAATTTCTGACACATGAATTAGCCCAACTGGATTAGTTTAAAGATTAAAAAAAAAAACATAATGACTAAAAGATGTCATGAATTTTCGTCAATGAAAAGTAGACTAAAACTATGAAGGATAAAAATGACTAAAATGTGACTAAAACTAAAAAGCATTTTTGCCTGAAGACTTACTCTAACATAGCTGTCAAAATTAACGCTGCTCCAGCATCGCCTCTGGAAACCTGTTTTCAGAAACATGTTTCGCTGAGCTATTTTTAAAATATAAGAGAAAGGAAGAAAGAAACAAGCAGTCGTGTTGGTCTAATTTGAAATCTGGGACCAGAAAGCCCACAAGTGAAAACGTCCATGACACTGCCTAGTGGCACGCCTAATAAACGCCCAATTCTGGGAAGCGACACGACTGCTGGCATTCAAAAATGCCCCTGTAGACACATACCTTAACACAACAGGGTGTTCAATGTGTCCACCATTTCTGTTGAAATAAATATGTTACGACACTGGGGCTGAACACACCAGTGGCAATTGCTCTAAGACTGCAAGGGAAGCTCAGCCCCCTCAAAAAATAAGTGGTCAAATATGTACTGTTGTGTTTACATTTCATTGACTGAATATGTGCTAGAACGCATTCAACTTTTGTTCAGTATCAGCTACTTATCACAGGTCACTGACGCGACTTTCTTCTCATTCATTCCCGTAGCGTCACAGTGCATTAAGCAGTGGAAGCTCAGCGTCCAAAGACTTCAATGGGGAAGCATAGAGTAGGTTGTTCCACTGCAACGAAACTAGACAGTCATTGGATAAATGCTCGGTTTGTCCCGCCCATCGGACGCTCAGCATCTCTGGGGGTCTATGGGGCAGTGAGCTGGCCTCGGCTGGCCTGGATGCTGGGCTTCTGCATGATGATTGGATGATCTGTCTGAGGCTGAATCCCTTTTTGATTGACAGCAAAATGAGCGAATCAGCCTATCTTGAAATATAAACCACTATCGGAGCATTTTTCAAGTTTCATTCCCTTGTTCTGAGCTGATCTGGAGACTTTTCCAATCCTCTTAGTGACTTTTTCTTTGTTAAAAACAACTAGCGACAAATAGCATCTAGCATCTTTTTCTGGTGTTATTGGAGACTGTACTCGTGTTTGGAGACTCTGACTTCTGTTGCTCTGCAGTTACTGTCCCCAACGAGCAGCGGGTGCTGCTGTGAGCCCCTCCACCGTCCCAAAGCACTCACAGGCGGTCACACTAGCCTCGCGCAGCAGCCCCAGCTAGCGAGCTAGCAAGCTGCACATAATGGCAGACAATTTGAATATTGTCGACCGGATTTTGGCGAAGCCGTTTGATAGTCTTCCTTACGAGGAGAACAGTTAAACAGCAGGGCAGATCAACACCTCAGATTGATCTGGTGCAAAGGGTGGGGAAAAGTAACAGGTCTTTTCAGCTATCCTGGTATGACAAAGTAAGCTGGCTGACTGGAAGTGCTGTGACAAATAAAATGTACTGTTGGCCATGCCTCTTGATGAAACCATCTAAGCAGCCTAGCTCTGCTGGCCATTGAGAGGACACTGGTCAAGTCCCTGGAAAAGACGCCTAGGTACGACAGGGTCACAGATCATTTTCTTGAAAAGGAACGGAGGGTTGAATTTACGTATAAATAAACAGACACATTTTATGATGTAGGCAGAAAATGAGCTTCCTCTCCTTGAAAGACCAGCAGCCGCCACTGGAACACACTGCTGTTGTAAGCTTAGGAGGAGGATGAGGAAGGGATGAATGAACTAGAACAACACATCTCTCTCCATATTGCTCTGTTAGCTGCTACAACCCACAAATGATGAAGTGTGGTTTTATATGACCAGTGTGGCTAGCAAGTCGCCCAAAGTCTCATTTGATCGGATGAGCTCTTGTAAAAGCCCCTGAGTGCAGGATGAGTCACACTTGAAACACTTGAAACCATTTTTTACAGGAGGAGAAAAGACAAGGATTTTGATGAAAAAATAGTCATACTGATTTTTTGGCATTTATTCGTCATAAATGAACAATTAACACAGAGATGCAGGATTAAAACTGGGATATGTATTTTACATTTCACTGGATCCTCCAACCTGAGAGCAGACTGTAGTGGTGTGAAGGGGACACACCTGGAAGAAGCTGCTAGTTACCCAGGGTGCAATGAATACTAATACTCTTTCTTACTCTAAAATAAAACCTGTTATTCAAAACTATGTTGGGAAATTTATAACAATGCCTCACTGTGTATTAATACCAGCAAATACAAAGATTGTCAGAGACTTGCTGTTTATTGTACCTAAACACATTACCATACTGTTAAGGCTTTCTAGACACAGACAGAGAGAAGTAATTACTGCAGCATATGAATATAATAGCCTGGAGTGGGTATTTCATAAAGTGAAACACATTTGCCTCAACGTAAATATGAGTGAACCTGACAAAGCAGTGCTGCAAACTCCGCCATTTGCTCTGAATGCTTTTTCTTGTACCATGAAATTTTAAAAAGATAAACAACTGAAACATGTTGCTCTTAAAGTGATTAAGTATGCGGTAAATCTACCGTTTTTATGGACATTGTTTTCCTGCACTCTGCCGGCACCTCTAAGTGCCATACGGTTGTGCACAGGACACAACACTGCACTACACACACTTGAATAAACAGGGCCTTGTTATGAATCTGAGGACTTTAAGATTTTCCTGCTTAGATTGAAATGTCTCCGTGCCGCTACTGGAGTGTCTATCTCATATTTCATTCACCTCAGTCACCTGATGACACAGAAATGGATAGAGTAACCTATACAACGACCCTGACTGCATCGCTTTTACTATACAATCTGCTCTCTGCGTATGAGAAACAGCCCTGTCAATGATTGCTAACCTAGTCAAAATATCAAGCAAGAGCAAACAGCGACAAGAGGGGGAATCAACAGAGGAGAATCAATCTGTGGGAAAGGCTGGAGGATTACTTCCACCTTAAGCTGGTTAAGATCAATGTGTACATATATCCTCTGTGTGAGTGTGAGAGTGTGTGTGTGTGCGTGTGTGTGTGGAGACGGTGTTTTTATTATTCAAGACTCAATGTAGCTCCTGGACAGCGCTAGCAGGGGCTGTGTGGAGCCTTAAGTCAACATTTGCTTGGTGCTGAATCGTGTTATGTGTTCGAGGCGTGTTTTGGAGATTGTATTTTCTTTAGAGGTCGCCCATGTGTCAAAGGATGGAAGATGACAGCAGACTGCAGTTGATTCTCTCCTGGTAAAATGATGAATGCTGAAAAGAACTTGGGTAGTACTTCACAAAGGAGGTTGAATAAGATGAGTTTACTGTGAGGTTATGAGTCCATGTTTATTACTTATCTAGGTAAGTAATATTCTTTTGTCTTTGCCAACTGAGCTTGTGTGATTGTTTGTTTTCTGGTTCCAGTTGTCAGCTCACAGACTGCAAATGGAAATGGGGAGGTGGAGCTGTACACCACCAGAACAATGTGTGTGTTTCTGTAAGACTGGCGTACAAAATGAGGAACACATGTATACGGAAAAATCTGCTGACTGCTAGACTAATTTATACAATGTTAAATGCCATAGACTTGTGCTAATAACGTTAGCATGTTATCTTTGTTTGGAAAACGTGTTTAGTATAAGACAGTTGTTTTGTCGGTGAGCCTTGTGAGTTAAATTGGAGTGGAACTGTGTAACGTTACCTTTGTTAAATGCTGCTGTTGTCCCTGGTTTTATATGAGAAGAGGAAAAGTTCACTAGCCGCTAGGCTAATTTATACAATGTAAAATGCCATAGGCTTGTGCTTATAACATTAGCATGTTGTATTTATGGGGAAAATTTGTCCAGATAAAGACAAATGTTTATCTGTGAATGCTGCAAGTTATAGTGAAGCTGATTTGTGTACTTGTATTTGAAATTGTCGCTATTAAGCCATGTTTAATGTGTGTTTTGGGTGTGTTTTGAATCAGCTAAACTTTGTCCAGCTCAGCTCACATCCCAGCTACATGAGCAGATCTCAAACAGCCAGTCAACTGATGGAGCAGCTGATGCTGCTGCTTCCTCTGCAAGCCGCCTCCACCCCAGCTCCTCCTTTTTGATGCTGTGTCTGACTTATCAATGTAATTTCTGTTTGTCATTGATGCTGCTCTGTTCTGTTGCAAGGGAGGGTGTTTGCTGCTGCTCTCCCTGCCTTCGGCTTTCCATGTAGGTGCATGGAAGGGCAGGGAGGTATGTTTTCTCCGCCTTAGGCTTTCCGTGTAGGCGCATGGAAGGGACTTTCTGCGTAGGCCTAGGAAAGGCAGACAGGCCCCCGAACACAGCCCTAATACTGCAAATGGAAATGAAATAAAGTTTTCTTTGACTAAAGTGTTCCTGCCTGCAATGCATTTTTCGCTGGCTCTAGGGCTGTTGCTCAAACTACAGGTTGGACCTCTGCATTTTTGTACACCCGTGCCAACAGTCAAAAGAGTATAGAAGCAGACAGAGAGTGAGACTCTTCCCTCTGTCTCTCTCACCTAAGCATTTATTGGTCCACTGCGGCACAGTACATTCTGGTAGTTGTAGGCTTTCTACCTCTTGAGAAAAAGCAAATGCCACAGCCTTTTATCTCTGTTTTCTCTGGTCAAGTAGCACCAATTTCAAAAGTATTTGTGCCTTACTACCCCATAAACAGCCCAGTTTTATGAAAACACCATCTTTCCAGCAGTGAAATCCTTCTTTAAGCTTCAGTTTAAAATAACCTGAGAAGGTCCAGTTTAATTTGAAGTACAGGTTTCCATGATAGTTTTACCTTATCTAAACCAGTTTTGGGCAACACTTTTCAAACATAACTGTCTGCACTTCATGAAATACTGAACTTGTTTTGTGGACAAAGTTCTAACTCAAGAAACCAAAGTGATTCATGTGATAAAAAAAATCAATCTGAACATTTCTCTGACAGCTCTGCACACTACTGCCCATCACAGTTGCGTGAAAAAGGACTCAAAGAAATTCAAAGATATGTGCATGATCCACAGAGAGGTGGGGAAAAAAAATATTAGAAGTTGGTTTAATACTCCAAAGAGCGTTCAGTAACACTAACATATTGCTAACCCAAGTGCTTGCATACCTCGAACTGAGTGATGATCCCGTAGGTCTGCGCTGGTTCTCTCCACTTGAGGATGATCTTCTCCTCATAGGCACTGCCCTGGATGGACTCCAGAGGGACAGCTCCTGGCACTGTGGGAAATTATTACACACACATTATTTCAAACTTGTAGCAGAGTGGTATTTTTCAAGGTAGAAAAAAGCTGTTTAAAAAGCACACACCGTAGAATTTCCATGGATACACATTCATTGATTTGTTTTTTTTCATCTTCCATGCATGTGTGTTGAGTTAAAATGTCAATAAAAATTGGAAAGCAGTTCCTAGTTTGCAGATTTAATCTTTTCTATTATGATTTACCCAGCCCATCACCTCGTGCCAATGTGCATAAACAATCAATCAAAGAGCTCTTCAAGGACCTACAGTACAAAAACGGCCATGAGCCAAAGTCAAACACATCTTAATGGGTATTTGTGAGATTATTTGAAGTCATTGTCACTCAAAACACAATCCCTGACATACTTAACAGGAAAACTGAACACTTTTCGCACGGATAAAAATGTGTTGCAAACAAAGATGAGCTGGTATCCCCATGGGAATAGTGGGAATCTTAATCTTTCTGCAATGTTTACACGTACTGAAATACTGCCAAAGAGATCTGGTCCTTTAACCCCTCATGTGGATTGCTTTCATTCTGTAAGCGAAACATAATGATGTGGAGATGTCTTTTTTTCTCCCCAAGATTTATCTTCAAGAATGCAACTACAGCTACACCCTGCCTGTACACTTGTTCCCATGGGAGTCTAAACACACAGATCCACAGACACACAGAAGTCTGATAGTGAGAAACAGTTGCCACTTTCAAGTTTTCAACCACAGATATCTGAGCCAGACATGACAAGGCTCTCTTTTCGTCAGCTGAGCCTGTTTGTTATCTGGCGGCCGGGGTTCCTTGAGACTTCTATAGAGTTCATTTCCTGTGTCTGCTGAGGCAACACAGAAGATCTTTCATCTTTGAAGGAGGTGAAACAACCACACAACACTGAAGCTTGCTTGTCTGACTCATGTGCTCTCCTGAAAAATATTTGGAGAATCCCAAACTTGTTTTCAGTGGATGCTGTTTATGATCAGGTGAGAATTACCTGTCCATCCTAAAGATCATAGTGTCACAACGTTAACATTAAAGATGACTTTTTTTCTGCTGTTGGAGAGTGGACATGCTTCCTTTTTAAACTTCCAGGTAAAATAAGGTAAAATGACACTGTTGGATATGACTTGCAAGTGTTAAAAAGTGAAAAGTTTTTTGTGTAGCTGTATATTGGTTGCTCATTTGGTTTTGATGGCTTTGAACTAGCATGACTGATGGGATTTATCGGTAATGCTCTATTGAATTTAAGATCACATGTTATTTTAAGCCCCTATTTAGCATCTTTAAGCATTGATACACTCAATAAATGGTTTATAACATTATATAACATTATTATTCTAATCAACATGACCTTTAGCACCACATTTCAAGTGCTACCCATTTAGAGGTGATGAAATTTCAGTGTTTGTGTTGTAGATGTCTTGCCTTTATTTCCTGACAGACAGCTAGCCCTGTTAACATGCAGAAACATAAAGCTCATCGCCCACCCTCTAGTCTCCACTAGTTAGCCTTGGCAGGTGAAAGCTAGCTGGCGGTGCAGCTCATTCACAACTACTGCTGGTATTGTCGTCCCACTGGGATGGGGTTGTTGCTGAAACATGGTGACCACCATCCGGTCTCCCTCCAGGTTGCTTTTGTGAGTGAGTGGCTTCATTTTGAGCCGTAAACGCTGATTAGCATTGTTAACTGTTAGCACCACAAGCTGTGCGGATACAGCCAATGGTGCTAACAGAGCTAACAACGATGCTAAAGCGGGTTTGCAGTCCAAAACGAAGCAGCTTACTTAACAAGGCAACCTGGGATGGAGACCAGAGGGTGGCCACCATGTTTCCACAACAACGCCATCCTGCCGGTTAACCGATTGACCGGAAAACCATTGACGCCCCTCAGTCAACATAATAACATATATAAATGAAACCTTCCAGTTTGTCATAAAGCATTTATTAATGTTAATACACAAATAGAAATGTTTTAAAAACCCAAGGAGACATGTTATTTTCTATGTTATATTATATTAACTAACAGATGATTCACAAGAGGTCTTATGGTTGTTCACAAATATTTTTATAAACACGAAAATATGCTTATGTCTGCTGGGGTGGGCTGGGTGAGTTTAATAACATTTTATCAAATTTTTCCATCCAAAATTATATATTGTAAATATTGCAGTTTTAACTTGTTTGAAAGTTGAGTAAAGTGGTTGTGTTCCTCTTAATATCTAATCCAGGATCAGTTGAGCAAACTCTTGTGTCACACTGTTCAGGAAGTAACCCTGCATCCCACTCACCATCCTCATCAGTCTGAACCTCCAGCTCCGTGCTCTCCTTGACCCCCTCTGGGTTGCGTAGCACCAGTTTGACACTGAGGTTGGTGAAGGGCGTCAAGTTGTGGATGGTGTGCTGAGGGTCGCGGCTCTGGGTGTCGTAACACACCTCCTCGCGGGTCTCGTCCTTGCCGGCCACCCTGGACCGGTACTGGACAGTCAGGTTGTAGCTGTAGCAGCGGGTCACGTTGTAGCCCAGGGGCTCCCAGCGCACTGTCACCTGTTTGGATTGGATGTCCACCACTTCGAGCCTTTGTGGGCCGTGCATGGGCTCTGGCGGGGTGGACAGACAGAGACGAGAGTGTGAGCATACATCAAGATAATCAATTAGGCCACATGAAATGGCAGGGAGCGCAAGATAGTTTCAATAAAATCAAGGAAATTACTGAGGTCTATGCCAGGGCACAGAGAAGGCGGTGTTCCTTTGGGTCAAAGAAAATCTACTCCCAGATTTTTTCATAACACTTGAGACTCGGTCAATACTTTTTTCATATTGAAATACTATTTCTTCTGTTTGGAATTCATATTCCCAGAAAATATTTGAAAAATTTCAAAGCCACAGCCTGATACTGAGCATTGCCACATCCCATCACCGTTGCTAACTCGGTCTCACAGCAGCTGCACACACCAAGACACCACAGGTCTGTTGGTGGAAACCCTCAGCAGGAGGTGTATCATCCCTTCAGAGCGTGCCGTTCCTCTGCTCCTTCTACCTTGTCCTCTGCCTTTTCCTCTCTCTCTTCCATCTCGCCCAGTGGCGGTCAGCTATTAGCACCACACTGATACAGAGTCAGCCAGCCTGCCAATCCAGGCAGGACACAACCCCCACTGCCATCCTATCACCTCTAATCACATACACTCTGTGTCTCCTTGCCTTTTCTCTTCTACTTTCTCTATTTTCCCCTCTCCCTTTCCATCCTTCCATCTCCTCTTCCTCCATCTCTTTTCTCTCCATTCCCCTTCTCTATTTCCTCTCTTATTCTGTGGCTCCCCCATTTCTATTTCCCGCTCTCCCTCATCTCCTCTCTCTGCTCTCCCTGTCTATTTTCCCCTCCTGCTCTCTCGCTCTCTCGCGCTCTCCTACCTACGGGAGGAAAGCAGCCCAAGCACAAGGTAATGGGATCAATTTCCATTCCAGGTTAAATTCGCAGTCCATTTCTCTGGAACTTAACACTTTACCACCTATTAGGAAGAGCCAGGGCTCAATTTCCCCGTTCCCCAGGAGACACAGTCCAGCAATTCAGAGGCAGCCACGGCAGCCATGTTTAACATTCTGGAGGTGCATGGGGGGAGACTGGACTGGAGCTCCAGCATGCTGTTCATTTCCACAGGCTGTACAAAGGACGTGACAAACAAGCCAGAATCTAAATGAACAACACAGTTGGCATCCTTTGAATGTGATAAACACATTTAAATGTCCGGCTGATCAAGTTTCACTGAGGATCTTTCAAAAATATACTGAAATGACTAACAGTAAGTTTTTTGAGACTACGAGACAGAGATGAATGTTTTTTAGGAAATCAGGTTATGACATGTAACATGACAGAAGCTTGTACAAATGAGAGAGGATAATGGCAGGAGAAAAACACCCAGACAAAATGCAGATGCTTTCTTGCTGAATCAAAGACGGAACACATTGAGGTTTCACAAGGAGAAACAAAGGATGTGATCTCTCCTGTGCTTTCATAGAGCAGATGAAATAGGATTAGAAGGGCCAGAAAGAGGCAGAGGGAGAGCTGTTGAAGACAGATGGGGAATGGGATATTAATGTGTAGCATATAGTACATGTAGCATACACAAAGGGCTACAAATGAAAAAAGTATGCCAGGGAAATGGTTTAAAAAAAACATCTTTCCAAAAGTCAGAAAAGGGCAATTAAGCCCCTTTTCGACTGAGCGGTACAATACAGTTCAGTTTGATATGTTTTTTTGTCCGTTTCCACTGTGAAAAGTTGTGGATGGTACCAATGGAACCGTTCCTTATCATCCCTATTTTTGGTCCCCCCTCTGTTGGGGTACCTAGCACACAGATCTGGTACTAAAAGGTGGAGCTGTGAACACTGCAGTCCATTGATTGTTCAATAGAGGATGGTCACCCTGCTCAGGACTGAGTTGTGGCTGGTTTTGAGGCTCATGCATCTACTGTTCATAAGTGGCAAGTTTTACATATATTGGTAAACTGTAACTATAAAATTAAATGATGTTTTGCTGTCTGTTGCAGCAGCTGGAGTCAGAGACAAAATAACATAATTCACCAGGTTGACTGCAAGCAACTTTTAAGGAGGAACCCTAACTTGTAATGTTACTCGATGCATGACTTGACGACGCAAATCCATCAACACACCTTAAATTTTACAGCAACAACTTTGACAACTTTTACTTTAGTTTTGATTGTCGCTCTTGTATGATATACACTTTTAGTAACGAATGGATCTTCAAGTGTTTATATATATTAATTTCGACGGGGTTATGTGAACTGCAGATATCCTAATCCTCACCCAGAAGAAAGAAAGTGTTGTGGAGCGTTGTTCCTGTGGGCTCCAGCAACACTAAACCCCTGAGCTTGCCTGAGAAGGATTAAATGCACAAACCCGCTATTTTTAAATATCCCACGGAGAGAGACTCTCACTGCAGCCTGTTTTATTTTGTTCTGAAAATGTTGGCCCGCAGCCTCGTTCTGTGGGCGATAAAGAAGGTGCAGATTTCTCTCTGTGTCACCGGTAATAAGTAAATACAGTGAGTGCTGGACGGAGCAGTAAGAGACAACAACCCCGCCCACATTTAAGAGTATTGTCTGCAGTGGAAACACTAGGGTCTAGTAGGTACCATGTCTGAAGGGTTACTTATGGTTACACAGGTACCCTTCCGAAAGTGTTTGGTGGAACCTGGGCTTTAGTTTTGCTTTGAGAAGGATTCGTCACTATAGGTTTACACAGAATGCAACACTAAAACCACTAAAATCCTCGATGGAACATGTAACAATCAGCTCTTTAAACAATTTAAACTAGATTTACTGCCTCCACCAACGAGTCAATCTGCAGTTCACATTCACTCTGGTCCACACTCATATAATATATGTAGTAAAGTCTTTGAAGGATTTTAATAAATGTTATTAGGTGTGCTTTTTGGCGAAATGGAAGTTATCACCATATTGACGTGTATGATTCCAGTAAATAATTTCCAGTGAGTACTAAGGGACAATGGGTCTCATTCATGAAACGTGAGCAGAACGAATGTGTGTGTCAACTGTTCAAACAAAATCTACACCTGCTTCTGACTGCTTGTAGTGCTCGTGTAAATAAGATATTGCACATAATTGTTGCTTGTCATACACAGATGCCTATGAAACATTTAAGTTAAACATTACAAGACATTAGAAACATAGCACATTTAGTGAAATCAGTAGATATTTAGCAGATTTAGGCTTTAGATTAGGGTTCTACTGAGTTATTTAAATCAACTTAATACAAAACTGGAAAACACTGTTCTCTGAATAAATAAAATAACGAACCAGCATGCTCCCCCTCTGCCCTCTTTACGCACTGCAGCCCCAACCTGCATGTCATTTAAAAAAAAAAAAAAGTAATTATCAAAGACACGTAAACATTATTTCAAGTTTCTAGTTTTGATCTAATAAGACTTGTGGACTTGGAAAAGCAATTCGGCATCTGTCTCTGCTCACACCTGGCAGTTGCTGATCCTGAATCTGCCAGAGAGTTGGAGATGATGTGGTTTTACACCAGACTATCTTACTTGGTGTTAAACTTAACAGTGGGTCATTGCCAATATTAGACTGCCTGTATTAAGATGTTTTAATAGTGGTTTAATTTCACAACAGTGATAAACAATGCTGAGGCTCAGGGCAAACTGACAGAGAGGTCTCTCCAATGATGCAAGCAACACGCTCGTCTGCAGCAGAGAGCTGTGACTAGCAAGAGCCTCCTCCTGTTGTGCGTTTTTTTTTTTTTTTTGCGTGTGTGCTTGTGCGTTTTTTGCATCAGGTTACCATTTACCTCCTTCCAGGCCTTTGATTTACCTATCTCTGTCACATTACAACTAACAGAAGAAAATTAAATGTTTTTCTCAACCCCACTTCACCTAAAATAACTTCAGTCTTCAGTCACTTGTTTGTTCAGTGTTCGCAGGTTGTCAGGATGCATCTATCCATAGTAATTAACACCTCCATTATCACCTCCATATAAGGTAGTCACTGGCTATTCATGGGTGGGATGTATGCTAATAGCTGACAAGGAGGCGCGCGCTGTCAATTTACGATTGGCATTCATGAATCTAGAGTACGCTTTTAGTACCAAGGCTTTTTATGTGCAATTCTACTCACAGATTTACTAACAGTTCATGAATGAGACCCACTGTTTACATGGGAGTACAGAGGACTGGTGCAACAATCACCTAATGCTCAATATCAGCGAAACCAATGAGCTTGTGAGAGGCAGGATACAACACAAACCTGTAGCCATAACAGTAGACAATGCTTTTAATATTGATGTTGCTGCAAAGTTGCTACGAATTCTAAAATGCGGATGCTTCACACACATCTTCAACCCAGGAGCAGAGCAGATTTGATCAATCACCCCAGTTTCAGGATTAGTGTCACCAATTCATCATCCGGCCAAATGTCTCCCGCTCTGTTCCTGAGTTATGATGCTGAATAATGGCCAGAAAAGTGTTTTTGCAGAGCATTATCTAATATGGGTGGGTTTGATACAGTGATTGGCTGAGGAGCTTTACTAGTTACATGGCATATGGTACATTTCGCTGCTGTGATTGGTTGTAACTGCGTCCAGACTGCTCAGACCAGGCTCATGAAACTGATCAAATATCAGTCAAGATTCAAGCATTTATGTATGCAGCTCCTTATTGTGGGATTTTCTGCAGAAGGACTTAAAGTTGCACTCATTGGTTGCTCTCGGCGGTTTCAAAGCACCATCGCAAGATTTTTGTACACAATCTTCTATATGCCAGTGTCACCGTGTGTCTTAGCTGGTCTTTGTTATCATGTGTAGTTGCCATTTTTGTTTTTTTATGGTTAATTTTTAGAATATATTGACATACTTTTGGGCTTATTTTGTGTTATATATTGCTTGTTTTAGAGCTTTACATTTTCATGCTGTATTTTTGCTCTATGTTGTCTGTTTGTAACTTATGTTGGTGCCAGGACACTCTTGGAAAAGAGATTTTTAATTAAACTAATGAGATTCTGTTCATGTATTGCCTATTTCCCACTTCAAATGTTTTCAGAGTCACACTTTAGTGTACTGTTTAGCTGTAATTTGAGAATGTTTGTGAGTAGGTCACCATTTTTTTCCTGCTTGAAAAGGGACCAAGCACCGTCCCTTCTTGAATGTGTTGCTCAGTGCTTCCTCACACATTTCGTTGTTCTGATTGGTTGGAAGTCTAAACATTTGTGTCCAGAGACATTTTGTTCTGCAGCCTTTACGACAAAGAAATGTACAGACGGACATATCGCCGGATGAACAAATCGAAAACATAATGCCTCCGGCCATGGCTGCCACTCAGCATGGAGGCATAACAATAGCTAAAGAAACTGTGTTCATATTTTTACTAGCTGATAAGTGTTGTGCATTTAAGCTTGCACTGAAGTGCTGCTTATTCTTTGAGAAACCTTTCTGCGATCATGTGTAGGAGTACTCCTTTGAATGCATCATCTTTGATAAAGATTCTCATCACAGAACTGACCTCCAGCGATTGTTAAAATTTAAATTAAATGTCAATCTTTGGTGCAGAATGGTATGTTAGACATTTACATTCAAAGGCATCAGCTGAAGTATCAAATATTCCAAGTGCTTTCATACAATAATTGAACCAACTCCACTCTAGCATCAAACCAGTATGTGGGGATAAATGTTATAATTCACACAGTGATGTGCCATTTTAAACAAATGTAATCACACTAAAAAAAAAAGAGATTCTAACACTGAACCAGTGAAAGAAAACAGGCCTCTTCAAATAGGTTGCAATGTTGGGAAAGCCATCCAGAAAATAGAAGTTTAAACCCCTTTATTTGCGGAACTATCTGTTGGCCGCACTCAGTAGGCAACGGTTACACTAAAAGCACAGAGAATTGCAGGGTGGCCAGGCACAGAAATCAAATTAAACCAGATGCTCTCAAAGTGACAAATGCACCAAAGTGTGAATCTCAAGCAGACGTGCACGAGCGGCTGGGAGGAAGTCTCATTTCGGAAGCGTTCAAGGAGAATGTCACACTTCCGTCTTTGTGGAACATCACAGATAATGTCCACTACACCCTAATTCCTGCCAGTGGAGAGATGCCAAGAAGAATGGGAAGCACTTGTGAAAAAATACTGTTGAGAGAAATGGCCCATATAAGGAAGAAGAAAAAGGAAATAAGAGGAAGCAATTATTTATTTATAAATAATTATAATATATATATATATATATATATATATATATATATTTGTTTTTGGCCCGTGGTGAGAGCATTAGATTTTTTGCTCATGTGCCAACAGAAATAGTGGAGGTACATAAAGGAATATTGGCCACTTAGTAAACAGCTCTTATGACTATTCTACAGCCTCTCCCTGGAGTTTTGTTGAGAAAAGGCTAATTGTTTGTTACCCCATTGGCTCCCTGTAGTGCAAATGCCAGCTGTCTGAGGGAGGCAGTAAAGTGTGAGGATCTGTGGCGGACACCCAATCAGAATGTGTGCCCCGTGACTCAGAATGACATCATCTGTTTTCATGAACAACAAGGTGCCTCATCCATTTCGGAGCCTGGTCATGGTTGACTTTGAAGAAAGAGGAAAGAGAGAAAGAAAAACACCCTGTACCCTCCTCCTCCACTTAATCTCAAATGAACGGGTCGCGCTGAATGGCTGATATCCTTTATAAATCCCTCCGTGTATGGATGGAGGCTATGCAGCCATTTTCAAATAGGCCCACAGGCCCATGAATGACAGCTGATGAGATGAGCCTATTACCCCAGTCTACTGTGACCGCTAGTTTAGTTTTATTGACCGAGCAGTAAGAGGCTCAGTATCAAAAGCGCAAGCACAAATCACAACAAGGAATAACAGGGCTATCTCTTGAAATCCATACCATTTTTTTTTTTTTTTTTTTTTACACAAGCTATCACACACTGAGGGCGACATTGGGGTGAAAGTACTGAAAATATGACTCTAATATCTCTCCAGTATGGCAGATATTTCTAGTGGAATAGAGTTATAATAATGGCTATGAAAGCATCCCTTGGAGCAGGAAATTACTGAGGTCTATCTTATGCCAGGGCACACAGAATGAGCTCCAGCGAGAGCCAGATTGGTATTCCAAGCGGTGGACAAATTATCACCTGCCCCACACTCGGCCATGTAATTGAATAATTTGAATTTGACATTTACATAGCACTATTAGTGATTTTTTTGTCATTACAGCGTGACATTTAAATAATGTTTTTAGAAATTATCAGCACATTATTGCCTGTTGTTAATTCGAATGGGCTCTGCGTACACGCTACTGCAGCTCAAATAATAACATGATTTCCCAAAAATATGAAACAAAAACAACAAATAACCGCATGTTGCAGCCGTCTGTCCTAGAGGGGGCTTCAAATGGTGCACTTAGCCCCTGGGTAGAGCGAGACATTAGTCCTGGATGAAAGGAAGCAAATTGGGCATGTCCGGAGAACAGCCACTTTACTGCGAGACAAGTGTGTGTGTGTCTGTGTGTGTAATATGGGGACAATGTGTGCTTTCTAGCGTGTTTACGGTTGTATGTGAGTAAAGCCAGCGTTCATACGCGTGCACAACGGCGCAGATCTGGTTCCTCAGCATCTTACTGGCTATATGTACAGAAGAATGATTTACTTATCAGATCTTCCTCAGGCTCCGCGGCGTACGAGTCATTCAGAAAGCCAGGATCTTTATCAGATCCACATCGATTAAGAGCAGAAAAGCCTGGTGCTGGCATACACTTCCATCTCCCTGCTCAGCAAACAGAACCAGGGAGGAGGAGGGTGGAAAGAAAGGACTACTTCTCCAATGATTAGAAACCACCGTCAAGTCAATGCGGCTCCTGAGCCTGGGTGCTATCTCATCAGGATGAAAAGGCGCTCAGGTTGAGGAGGAGGAGGTGGAGGAGGAGGGGGCTTTGCTGTTCGGAGATGAAAAAAGAGAAATGCCTCGACTCTCGCAGGATGGCGTGTAGACTGTCGGCTTCCTTGCTGGAGAACGTCAGCCGGGGCTTGTCACACGCAGATGCCTTCATCGTAGACAGTACCAAAACAACATGACAACGGCGAAGATTAAATTCTGGTCGGAGGGCTGTTTTCATGTAAAGTGTTCCATTCTAGGTAGTGAGGCCTGGCATTGCTGTCACTTATCTCTCCATTGCTGTGTGTTATTCACTCTGTTCTGTTTGAGCTGGGCGGGCTGGGAGGCGAGCACATTTGTTTGCCTCTTTCTATTACATCTCAGTGATAGCACTGAGGCCATTGAGGTAATGACATGGGTTTTACACTTAGGAAATCATTTTCATATCCCGCAGAAGCGAGCCATAATGATAGCTTTTGATAACCGACAATCAAAGCTCCATCACCCTCCTAGAGTGCTCCTCTATGCAATCCTCTGGAGGAAGAGAAAGAGAGGAGGGAGGGGGTTAAGAGGGAGAGATGGAGAGATGAAGGGAGTCAATGTGTGGGTGGGGGGCTTGGAGAAAGAAAGCTAAGATGGGGGGGGCAGAAGTGCCAAGGCTTTTGCTCATCAAATGCAACAAGTCAAACCGGGCCTTGGGGTTGACGCGTGTACACATGTTATAATTGATAGCACTTTAAAAGGCACTGTACGTGGACCTCTTGTGTTCTAACATCACCCTCTACACCCATTACAAAGTCAGAGACAAATGCCCACGTGCTCAGGACACACACACACAGACACTCTGCCCATACACCTTGGAGGCGTGGATAATCACAAGGATTTATTGAATGGTGGTGGTCGCTCCTCACTCTATCAAGTCCTTCTTTATAGGCCTCATGATAAATGAGACTGCCATGATGGGTGAGGATGAGGGGCGGAGGGGAACTACAACGTGCTGGATCGAATTGAAACTGCAGAATGAGCCCCGGCGCTGGGCCGGGCTGGGCTGCCACCTTGTCTGATGAACCCCCCGAAGCTGTAGAGGTGGAGATGAATGGGTGAACGCCTTCCTTCTCACAGCGCTGAATAGAAAGGCAGAGCAAAAAACATGAGAGGGAAAGTAAGATAGACCTCACCAGCACACGAGGGTGATGCCTGACGAAACTCGAGACTGTCATGTCAAACCAAGTCAGTGCTTGTCTTTGTTCATGATCGACCACCTTACTGTGTGCTGCCCTAAAAAAGCAAACAAGCTCAACTGTGTGAATAGAGGGAATACGCTTTGAACCCACAGGTCATTATTACTTCACTCCATCTCTTATAGCCCAGTTTTTTAATGCATAAGATGATTTTCAGATAAATCTGGGCTAAGGAAAGTAATGTTACATTAGCTACTAGTGTAATGACTCATCAATCTGGATTGATGCCTCCATTAAATGACCAAATATCATAAATAATAAGTGAAAACATCGATTCATATTATCATCTTTAAGAAACGCCTTTGTAGTGAAATTCCCATGGCACATCTGTGTCATTGCCAAACAGTGCAGGCAGACAATGGCAGGCAGCCAAGAAAAAGATGATGAGGATATATTATTTACTTGGGAATAAATCGGCAGTGTGGAAATATTTTGGATTTTGGAGAACAGACAAAACACATGCCATATGTAAACGGCATGTGGCCAGTCAGCCAATCAAATGGCAGCAGCTCAATGTATTTAGGCATGTAGACATGGTTAAGATGACCTGCTGGAGTTCAAACCGAGCATCAGAATGAGGAAGAAAGAGGATTTAAGTGACTTTTAATGTGGCATGGTTGTTGGTGCCAGACGGGCTGGTATGAGTATTTCAGAAACTACTGGGATCTTCATGCACAGCCATCTCTAGGATTTACAGAGGATGGTCTGAGAAAGAGAAAATATCCAGTGAGCAGCAGTTCTCTGGGTGAAAATGTCTTGTTGATGCCAGAGGTCAGAGGAGAATGGTCAGACTGGTTCAAGGTGATAGAAAGGCAACAGTAACTCAAATAACCACTGGTTACAACCAAGGTCTGCAGAAGACCATCTCTGAATGAACAACACATCCAACCTTGAAGCAGATGGGCTACAGCAGCAGAAGACCACACCAGGTGCCACTCCTGTCAGCTAACAACAGGAAACTGAGGCTACAGTTCACACACGCTCACCAAAACTGGACAATAGAAGACTGGAAAAACATTGCCTGGTTTGATGAGTCTGGATTTCTACTGCCACATTCAGATGGTAGGGTCAGAATTTGGTGTCAACAACATGAAAGCATGGATCCATCCTGCCTTGTATCAACGGTTCAGGATGGTGGTGGTGGTGTAATGGTGTGGGGGATATTTTCTTGGCACACTTTGGGCCCCTTAGTACCAACTGAGCATGGTTTAAACACCACAGCCTACCTGAGTATTGTTGCTGACCATGTCCATCCCTTTATGACCACAGTGTACCCATCTTCTGATGGCTACTTCCAGCAGGATAACACACCATGTCACAAAGCTCAAACCATCTCAAACTGGTTTCTTGAACATGACAATGAGTTCACTGTACTTCAATGGCCTCCATAGTCACCAGATCTCAATCCAATAGAGCACCTTTGGGATGTGGTGGAACGGTAGATTCACATCATGGATGTGCAGCCGACAAATCTCATGTCAATATGGACCAAAATCTCTGAGGAATCTATGCCACAAAGAATTAAGACAGTTCTGAAGGCAAAAGGGGGGTCCAACCCGGTACTAGCAAGGCCGGTGAGTGTCATGAAACTAGTGATAAATGTACAGATAACAATCAACTAGATTATGTTTGATAGTGAAGAAAATTTTAAATTGGATGACTGGGAGACAAAGATCTTAAGATTGAAGGAGTGCCTGTTTTGCTTGATTTCTACAGGGGTTCAAATATGTTTATCCTCGATGAACATCAGAGTTTTGCAGATTCCATTAGGATATGTTCAATGCATGTGTGTTTTCTGATTTATGACACTGGGAGGGATGAGAAGGATGCATTTTTTTTATGTAGAATGCACCATTATTGTGTTAGGGGCATTTAAACGCACAAAAAGTAGTAGATACTTTGACACCCACACCATTAATGCATCTGCTAATGTGCCTGATAAACCATATATACAGTATATTTCCATGGAATCAGTAATTTCATGAATTAATAATGGTTACTTAGTCCCATCATGTTTGCAACATACTGGGCAGTTCAGTAGTTTAAAGTTCACTGTATCTAAAAGGGGTTTCACAGTTTATTAATCATGAAGGCATATAGTAGGGGGTGGGGTTGAAGTAAGAACTGTGCTGCAGCTTACACCAGTGAAGCTGATATCGTCACTGCTTAAAACTCCTCTACAAGAGACAAACCTCTTTCCGCTTTGCTTCAAATACCAAGTCATAAAAAGTTGCACTTGTCAATTGCAGTATTAGAAAATCTGATTTTAAAAAACGGAAATGGAATATATAACTCAATAAATAAGAGGGTATAAAATGTCAGCGGGCAGTCTTTTCTATCACTGACCATTTAGAGGGATTAAAAGAACAAACCTAGCAAGTCTGCCTCAGGGGCAAAAGGTGAGTCCACCAACCGGATGAAAACAAATGGACAGCCAGTTGATGGGGAGAGCAGAGGCAGCGGAGGTGGAACTGGTTAAATCAATCTTTCATTTCGTTTCCACCAATATGCTGTGCGGTGATTGGGGTCAGAGTGACAGGCAGGAATGACCCCCCCCACCCCCCCACCCTCCTCCCCTCCCATCTGTCTTAACGCATACACATGCCCACACACACACCCACCTCTGCTGTCAGACCGGACTTTGTCTTTTGTGTTCAGGTTCCTGGGGAAAACGCCTGTGGTTAGGGTTTACGCACAGGAAGAACACAAGCTCTCATTTACCGACGGGGACGCAATCTCTACTGGAGCAGCGGGAGGTTACCAAGGTGATTCTTCAACTTCAACACTCCCCAGATGGCCCGTGCGGCATTGTCATTTGTCGCCAAAAACCTGCATGTGTCGCACTCAACTCAGGGTGTTACCCGGAGTGTAAATCAATGTGAAGCGCTTGACTTTGTGAAATGGCTGCTGCGTTTTCTGAGCCACCTACTTAGGAGATGTATGGGATCTAAGATCTAGCTATCTAGGCGGGGGAATACAGGATATAAATCGCAGCCTTCCTGACATTCCTGTCCTTTAGTTGAAGAGCAGACGCAGAAATGTTCTTGAGTTAGAGTTATACAACCAGACTGAATGAGTGCTTCCTGGACGCCGAGCAAGGGGAATGGGACATCTATAATTCAGCAAAAGGATGGAGAAAATCTGTGACAAAAATTACAGCAGATAGACCATGAATAATTAAACACGGGGAATAGAAACATTTAAAGACCTTGAGAAGCATTTCAGTTCAAATTTAAAAACAGCAGAAAAAAAGGATCTTGCCAAGCCTGACTAAACTACAGCTATTTATCATTCTCCCGAGGCTCAAGAGTTGAGGATACAAACAACCTCGATGATAATTGTTTGTGAGGAGCTGGAGAGGCAGCTCTGGAGTAAGAAGAGAATAAGTTTACTTGGATGTCACCAGAGTATCGTTTGAGCACATCTGTTCTCACAGTCTCGATTCCTTCGTGTTTGGGGAATAGATAGATGGAGTGATGGAGATGAGGGAAATAATAATAATGAAACGGCTATAAATGGAGAGTCTCCCTCACTCTGTCTCTCTCCTTTCCTCCTTTCCAACAGCAGTTGTTTGAAGACGTGTCCTTGAGAAGAACGCAATTTGCCTTTTGCATAGCCAATATCATAGAACACAATTCACCATTCTACCTCCAACTGCCTGTGATAAAAAGACTTTTATTGTGGTCCTCCTATAACCTTCCTGCACACCACAAACTCAATCTCCCCTGTTTTCTCTGACTGACAAAAGAACACAAATTCAATGGGCCTCAAACCAAGGCTTTTCATTCGCCTCGCCTCAGACAATATATAAACCCTATAGGTCACATGACTGCCAGCTATTGTGGCCGACAAACCAGACCAATGTTATCTGAGATGGTGAGGTGAAGTGGCTTTCTATTCATGCCTTGAGGCAATAATAGCATTAATTAGACACATCAAACCGAGCAAACAATTTCCTTCTAGACAGACAGCTCTGCTCAATCTCAGCCGTAAAGGGGGAAAAAAGGAACCATCATAAAGGGTTAAACCTCACCGAGGCAATCTGCCCTGTAGACATGCATGACGTTATAGAGGGGAAGAAATAGCAGTTATAGCTGACAGATCATCATTCTACCTTTGTTAATAAAATGTTAAAGCTGGGTTAGACAAGAATTGCCAAGGCAAAATATACTGACACGGTTAAAGGGGAACACCACCTAAAGTAAGAATATCAGTACATTATTTCCATGGCCCAGGATGGTTTAATCAATATTTGTGAACATGAGCTACTCTCTCCCAAAGCCAGAAACCAGAGAAGTTAGTGATGTCATAGGGTATAAAGTCTGGCCTTTATGTCCAAAATAGCTTTATTCTTTTGTGGTGTTCTCAGTTGTGACACAGAAAAATGTACCCATATACTCAGAACATTCCCCTGGGTGCTCTCAGTGTCATCACTGACATCTTTACCAATTCACTGTCTATGGAGCAGCTCCAGACTTTACACTTGATGACATCACAAATTTAAGTTTTAGCACTCTAGTTTTCGATTGGACCACAGAGGTGAGGCCAGCAATGTAAACACAAAAGTCAATGAGTGAGTGAGTAAGCCAGTGAGTGAGTGAGTGATGAAGTTACACAATTGGCCAGGGTGACTGATGACTGCTGACAGAGCCGTGGACACTGACAGTCCTGTATTACTGTATTTATTATTTTCACACACTCTTGTCACTCATCACATGTTGCAATGAGTGAAATTTTTTTCGAATCATTTTCTGTAAACACTGTAACGTTAGCATTAAGCCATGATAAAATTAACAAGCTAGCTAGCTAACTAGCCATCCATCCGAGGGCTAAATGGTTGTTTTAGGTGAGATTTATACTTGTGGCCTATGCTGTTGTGAGCATTTATACTTGTGCAGTGGTGTGTGTTTGTTACACTCTGCACACTAGTGCAAACACAAGTCTGCAGTGGGGTTTTTGTGAAGTGCTGTAAAGTTTATTTGATTCAAAACACACCCAAAACACACTGTAATTAAACATGGCTTAATAGAGACTATTCTTCACTTACTTTACTATAACTCACAGCATTCACAGACAAAACACTTGTCTTTATCTGGACACATTTTCCCCACAAATACAACATAATAACGTTTTTAGCACAAGCCTATGGCATTTTACACTGTAAATTTGCCTTGCGGCTAGCGGCCTTTTTCTCTACTCATATGAAGCCAGAACAACAGTAACATTTAACAAAGGTAATGTTACAGAATTCAGCTCCATTGCAACTCATTAGGTTCACCGAGAAAACAACTGTCTTATACTAAACACGTTTTCCAAACAAATCTACCATGCTAATGTTATTAGCACAAGCCTATGGCATTTTACACTGTATAATTTAGCCTAGCGACGAGCGGAGATCTCCTCTGCTCATATGAAGCCAGGATAAATCCCGAAGTATAAATCCCTGAAGGATAAATCACATATAAGACTTAAAATGCTATTTTGCAGAGGTTACATTTCTAGCTATGGTGTAGGGTACAGCATAGGCTTTACATTGATGCAGAGCCTACGCCGTATGTATGGCGCTGATTTGATGCAGAAGTATAAATTCCACATTAGACGGAGGGGAGAACGGATTACCTCATCCCTTTGTTAATGGAACAACCATGTCTGTATGATACAAGCCTTAAATTTATTTAAAGATATTTTTTGGCCATTTTGCCTTTAATGGACAGGATAGGTAAGTGTGAAGGGGGGAGAGACAGAGAGGGGGGATGACATGCAGCAAAGGGCCACAGGCTGGATTCGAGCCCGGGCCGCTGCGGCAACAGCCTTGTGCATGGGGCGCCTGCTCTACCACTAAGCCACCGACGCCCCTAATCAAGCCTTAAATTTATTTAAATGTTACTATTACATGTTACAATGTCAGAATGGGTGCCGCCACTGATATGGGGAGAAAGTGGAAACGACACACTGTTTGAAACTGAAGTAAATATTACGTGTTAAAAGGTCAGAACGGGTGCCTCCACAATGACAATAGTCTCCTTTTGGTAATGGATGCCAATATAGGATGTTTTACAAACTATCGTTATCGCGTGACTTGGCTCTGATAGTGGCAAATGGTTGCACAGCTTCCACCAGTAACGTGGGGATGTACATACCGAGGAAGGGTTGTGTTATATGATCAGTGGGTACAGCTCCACAGTAGGCAGCTCTCTTCTGCTGTGTGACTGTGTCTAAGTGTTCTGTTCTTCATTTTAACATGTATTTACATCAATTCTTGGGCTGGACCACATGGGGTCTCGCCCTGAAAGCAAAAGCCAAGGCAAACATGACTGGTGACTGCTGGCCACTTCCTGTTTCAAATTAAAAGCCCTCCAGAATTTCATACATGATCTGTATACTAGGCTTTGAGCTAGTCTTGTTTGATTTGGGAGAGAGTTGTTCAAGTTTTCTAACATTTTTGGACTGTCTTTGTCCATAGGAATAATACATAATGATTTTGAAAATGGGTGTAGCTCTCCTTCAAGTTCGACTTGAAATAATGAATGCTGAAGGCGCTAACCTGGTTAGAAGGCTAACAATGCATCTCACAGCTCAAAATCTAGACCCCCTTTTAGCAAACAGTACGTATTGTCAACCTGCATCTCTGTCCTTGGATGTGACAGCTATGCAGCATCTTTTGTCCTCTGCTTCTTTTATTCTTTAAGTATACAGTTTCTGTAAATATACAAAACAAAAATTCCTCCAAAAGAAAAGGTCTCACACTTTACTTTCACAATTTGTGGACATTGGGAAGTCATGCTGTTCCAAATTCAACACAGGTGAAGTAAATTTGCCAGTTTTTTCACTAGAGCTGGACACAATTCCTGAGGGTAAATAAGAATATTCGCAAAGACTCTATACAAGCGGTACCAAGCCCCAACTGTCCTTACATTAAGCCAAGTCATTAAATCTCCTTGTCTATCAAAGCTAACCTTTTCCTGACAAATTAAGAACACGTTGGGAAAAAGGCCTTTTATACTGTAGATTGCACTTTTCAAAGCCTTTTTTTTTTGACAGCTGAACAATGGCCGAAAAAAGGAATGACATTAACTTACCATTATTCATTACTTGTAAGGTTTAAAAGTGGAGATGGAGAAAGAACAGGTTGATTTTTCAGTACTGTAATCACCAGACGATTAACTGTACAGCTTATATCATTCTGATCATGCCCAATATGCTTTTACAAAAGGGCAACAATACAGATCTACACAGAAACACCAATTTAGTTCATGTATTTCATTCTATGTTGAATAACTTCCTCTTGGTATACTGCACCAAGATTGTTTAATCAGTTCAGTGTCATACTTGCATTTGACCATGTCATGAGCTAGTATGCTCTCCATTCAGAATGAGCCCATGACCCACTTTTGGACCACGATCCACCAGTTAGGAACCACTGGTTTAAAGGGTCATTCTAGCCATGGTAAAAACTATACCTTTTTCAAGTCTTAGCTGACAGTTGATCCATCTGAACTGTATGTCTACATGAAGAAAGTTTATTTTAGTAACAGATGTGGTGGCGAAAAGGCCTAGAAATACTTGACCCTTAAGGTCAACTTAGAAGCAAAACATGTTTATTAAAACTGAGCAACCCTGAATGGTCTCACTCTGGGGAGAAGTCTTAGAGCAGTGTGTCCTGGCAAACATTGTGATGGAGAAACTTTGTGATGGGGAAATAGATGTTGGCAGAAAAAAAGTGTGGTAGTACACCAAGTAAGATGAAGATAAGTGCAAGTTCTGGAAACAGCAGGAAATCACACCCACACACACATACACACACGGAAAGTTAGGTATAATGTTTATGTGAGGAGGAGTATAAGAATGTTGGGTGAACTGCTCTACAAGGCTGTCTCATTGTTGCGGTATGTGAAGTTGTAAGCTGTGTCTTCAATAAAATTCCCACGAAAGGCTGTGAATCGACCCCAAGTCATATGAGTTGCTTTTCAACACAGATTAGAAAAAAATTATGAAAAACATGGCCACATTTTAAGATAATGAGATAAATGTATGTAAAAATAATCCTGTGACCAACAACCTCAGCTTTCAGACTGTTGTGAATACTCTGTTACCAACTGTTTTTCCACTTTCTAGACAAGCTGACGTCAGCTTGTGTTGGATTTCTTCATATGGTCATCTGTTTCTGGCAGGCTACATCTACATTATGTAGCCTGCATTGCTACATGTAGCTACATACTAACATCAGGGAAACAGGCAATCTTGGTTGCAATGTTCATTTTTTTCCCTGATTTTGTATCATATTCATGCTGACACATGTCCAGTTGCTTTTTTGGTGGGGGGGGGGCCTTAAAGAGAGGTGCTAAAATGAAGCATCTCAGACAGATAGGGGATACAGGTGTTCCAGACAACATGAGGAAAATGAAGTGATTTTGATCCTTAAAGAATGTAAAGAAAATGAGCCTAATCTCTCCAATACAGGAGCAGGTATAACAAAGTAAGATGTTAGCGATGGTGACAAGTGGTGTGTAAAAAAAGACTGTGAAGAGTTTTTGGAGAGACAGTCATGTTAGAAGTATTTTACTTAAACTGGAAGGTGTCTGCCTCGGCATTTTTATTAAAGCCTCTGATGTACATACAAGAGTTTAGTTTTTTTCAGTCAAGAGGCACCAAATTGTATTTTTATTCCTTAGCATGTTTGGAAAGCTTTATTACAATATTGCTTCACTGAGCATGGCTGCTGAAATGTTTGTCCTTGTACAGGTTTCACTGGCATGCAAAGTATTGTATTGCACATGCAGCGAGAGCTTTCTGAATGCACGTACTAACAAGCACATATTTGACTAAAATGACCTTTCATGAAGTTGTGTTTAATAAATTCCTTGCTTGGTACAGGCACTTCATGAACAGTCTGACAATTGATATTGTTGAGAGGAAAAATAACATGTTTTTGAATAAATGTAAAACTTTTATGAGAAGGGAGATGCTGGGGGAAAAAAAGCTGGAAAATTGGCTTAACATTCAATGTGGCAACTATCGCACTTGTCCTTCAAGTTGTTATGTTCCAGCACCAATGTCACTGTAACAAATGATTGTGCTTGGCAAATAAAGTGATTCTACCATTACTACCATTTTCATGTTGCCAGACACTGCTGTCATTCTTCTGCCTTTGCATTAAAACAGACCTGGCCCTTCACAAATTAACCAGGAGGCTAAATGCAAATAACCAACCTTGGTATGGGTGAACATAATTGCGCAGCTCCTCCCTGCTCTCCACTGTTGTAAACGAGTGTTTAAGGGAGGGCTGATCCCTGATTAACGCTCATTCCCCCGTGTTTAATAGCACTCAGTGCAACAGAATGGCAAAGTAAAAAACAAACAGATGAGACTACTCCCACGTGGTACTGGAGCGCAGATGGAGACAACTTATAGATGGAGATGTGGACTTGGCAGAAGCTGGAGTCTGAGCAGGTGTTTGGACCCAGCATGGACATCGTGTACTGACATTTTTAAAGCGCCCGAGAGCCAGCGAGACAGCAAAGGCCATAGGGTGGAGATGAGGCACACAGGACAGACTGTTCTTTCACCATGGAAACTAGTATGAAATTATCTCTGTGTGCCTGTGTACCCCTAACTCAAACAACTGAGAGCTGATTGATTTAGACGCTGTCAAAAGTAGCATAACTAACAGTCTTCAGCAGAAGTAGGATTACATAAACAAATATTAGAATAGCTGTTTTATTCGAGTAACAAAATGTTTCAAATGCTTCTAAAAGTAGCGTGAATCCATGTTCAAAATGTGTCTGTGACCGTTATTACCCAAAGCAGATTACGATGTGAAGATGCTGGATGATACTTTTCCACACTGACAGAAAGTACAACTCCGACTGCAGAGGAATAGTTGTTTAAGGCTCGCTTATCTGCCGTCCTAGTGTGGGCTGGAAATGGTTTCTCAGTGTGAGATGGTTTCTCAATAGTGTTGCTGAAATGCAGGGCACCCTGCTGTGATCCTAGGGCACCACCTGATAAAACAGTGTCTTCCTTCAAGTAGCACTTACCAAGCGTGGAGAACTCTGAAGTGGTAAACAACTTCACACAGACACAAATTTCACATGGCAGAGGAGTACGGTTACCAAATGCTTTTCTCTTTTAGCTTTTTAGCTTGGCGAGTAATTTTGGCCAGTAGGAAAATGGGGGTGGTGGAGGGGGGGGGGGATAACAAATGTTAACAAGCTGTGAAATTCAACATCGACGGACGAAAGACATGAGGATATGCAAAAGCAAAATGTTGTTTGAATCATTCTGCAAACCCTTGAAACCCACAAATAACCCCCTCAAGCAATCACAGAGCCTTGGATACGGACATTCTTTTGATGTTCACTAGAAAAGTAATGGAAGTGCTTCACTGGAAAAAAAAACCTTTCAAAGCTGCCCCTGTCTACCTCCTGCTTCTGAATTGAATTGGTGGCGTCCTTGCATTATACATTCCCTATTTTACAGAAGATTGAATTAAAACATCCTTTGTCATCAGAAACATTGCTCAGTTTGCGAAGTGACCAAGGCATGGCTATGAATAATTATGTGAGAGACTGTGCTCTAAAGTGGCCACAGATTTTCATTAGCGCCTCCAGACAGCAGTGCAGGGAGAGGGGGAGTGAGTCTGCGGGCCTGCCTGTATCAACAGTGATGTATCACACAGCCCTGTGAGTCTTAACCGTTCAATTAGGAGCTCTGCTGAGGCCCAGCCTGTCAGTAGGAAAGACCAGCAGAGTGCCGGACAAGATCAAGAGCTGCTTCCTCAAACACACTTCAGGAGCCGGGGCCATCAATCTCCCCGACTGTGACCGGCAGGGTGGCCAAGGGGGCAGGACCCCCACAGAAGCTGTGCCTGGCTCAGAAGGCTGCACAGGTAGGGTCATTCATCCCTATCAGCCAGACTAAAAATGAATAAGCCCATGACCTTCACAGTGGGGAGAGGGGGTTACACCCTGGGCAGGGAGGGGAGAAAAATCTCATTTTCATCAGCATTTCTCTGGACACCAAACAGCATTAGCCGGGGGAAAATGCTGAGGCTAGGTTTGTTTTGTTCCCCGAGTTGGCATCCTGGTACAGCATGGGAATTTAGCTGGTTAATGTTGTGAGAAGGGCAATTTGTACAATATCATCAGGCATTCTCAAAGTGTTTATGTACATGTTGGAGTCTGAATGCCCACAGTAAAGCGGCAATGTAACGACCCAAATTTAAGGTGCCACTCTGCCTCACACATGATATCAATCTGCGTCGCTGATGAATTAAGAAGCTCGCAGGGACTTTGGAACGAGAATTAACCCAAATAAACAAGTAGTTATCGAGTTAACCATGTGGTAGGGCAGTTTTCAGCTCTATGTCTGGAGCCAGCCATAAATCATATCAATTATTGTGACACACAGCTGTTCCCAACAGCAACCAAAGTTAAAAGAGTTTATTTAAAGTTGTTGATATTCCACTGGTTCATAGGTGTTATCTGTTTTCCTGTAATGCTATAAAAGTATGCACAGCTCTAATTGTTCCAGGTGTTTAGGTAGGATACATTACTTAGAAATGAGACAATTTATGTCCATATGCCAAAAATGTTAATGAAGATCTATAGGTGGAAACAATGAAAACACAGAGGGCTTCGTCTACGATACAAAAATAATTACCTATGTAAAATGGCAGTGATATATGTTGGGCAATTGTGAGCTGCAGTTATTTGCTTCAAATGCAGTGAGGCTTTAGAGGAAACACAATGGAGCTTTACCAACAATGGAGCCCTGATGGCTATTTATTGTATGCAGGGGGTGATTTGTAAAAATAGGAATCTTTTTGAAATGCTTTGTTTGTAAAAGTAAATTAGGGATGCTACACATTCAAATACAACAAGCCTGAGGCAATAATAATAAAAACTGCTGAATGAATGGATTGCTTGAACTGCTCTGACCACCCTTTCCCACAGAACTGTTACAGTTTCCAGTTTCTCTCTATTTTGTTCACTGTTATTCTCTGTTGTATCCGTGAGTCATTGTGTTGGGACCGTGCAAAGTGCTGACAGCGAAAGTGAACCCTGTTTTACTCAGTTTCACGATCGCAAATTATTTTTGCAACAGATATCAAAAGCTCCATACACTGCTCTTCCCTGGGCATCACCTTTGATGTGTAATTGACAGGTCATTATCAAGCTAGAGTTGAGAGAGGGCTGCTGGCCCACTCCAGTGTTGTGTTGCAAGGCCTGTTACAGGAAGAATACGACTGGATTGTTGACAATAAAACTTCAGAGGAACTTTTTCCAAGTGAGAAAGAAAAAAAGACACAATGCCTGTTTCAGACAAGAAAACAAAATTTGGTATCAGATCGCGTTTCATCAAATGAATTGTGAATTGGCAGAGATACTACATTTGTTGCCTGTGACCTATATCTGTTAGCGGTGGTATTCAGTTCGTCTAGCTCAAACATACAGTAGGATGTCTTTGTTATTAGGGATGCGACGATTTCATTACAGAACACAATGAAAAACACTCACAATAAGTTGATTGTGGTAAATTTCCATTATCAGGATAATGGTGAAAATCATGTCAGGCTGCTGGGCAACCAGCAGTAAAAGACACTCTGCAAAAATAGGTTGCATATGCACAAACCTAAAATAATCTTCATCAAGCATCAGCACATTTCATATGAAAGAAATAATGCTATCTGAAGTAGCTGAAAAGCCTGGCCTTGTAAGATTTGCTTCCACTTAAAAGAATGTTCACTAAATACAATGCAATTGAAATATCAGATTCTTAATAACATGCAAGGTAACGTCATTCAAGTATGTTTAAGTGCCATCTAAAGCCCAGTTCAGACTAAAGATTTGCAACAAGACGAGTTGAAGCATGCAATTCCCTGCAATGCGCTGTTCTGCAACATTCTAAAATTCTGCTAGTTCACACCAATGCAACTAGATGAGATAGTGTATCATCTCTATGCAACAACTCTCTGTGCTTCCATTCTGATTCACAGCTTTTCATGCCTATTTTGTGGCTGAATACAATTTGTAGCTTCTTAACATATGAATGAGGATAGTGATAGTGACATACTGGCTACAGCTGCATTTGTCGTGGCGATGGGACGGCGCAAAAACATGAACAAAACCAAGCAGATGGACTGTATTCATAATAAATACGCCACAATAATATAAATACCCACCGCCAATTAATCAGTAGCAGTGACCCATCATCAGACACCGGCACATGTGATGACAGAAACGGAGGGCTCGGCGGGAACAGAGCACCTGCCGCAGCAAGCAAACACGCCATTTGCGGTCATTCTGGCTTGACCAGCGTCTGCTGGCCTTACGTTCTAAAACCAGCCGCATACGATTTGACTAGCTGAGTTGCAGGTGACACCTTTAGCTGGCTTGTCTTGAGCTCTGATGGTCAGTTCATACCACTCAACTTTTCTCTGCGACATTCTAAAATGGTTTCGTCTCATCATGAGTCTTTGGTCTGAACTGGGCTTAAGAGTTTAAAGTATATTTTGATGATTAATGGGACGGTATCATGAATGACAATTGTTTTACCAAGGACAGTCCTGACACAAAGTTTTCATATCATCCCTTCCCCAACTGTTACTGTCATGCTGTATGCCATTATAGCACATGCACATAGCAAGCATAGCCACATGGGTCTGGTATGCTTTGAAATAGTTTGAATTACATACTTCTTAATTTATTTTGTATCTTATAAAAACGTCCTCTACAATCCTGGCATGTGCCTCTGCTAAAAAAAGCCAGCATAAACCAGGCACAACCTCTAGTTGATAGCTTATCTTTTAATATGCAATTGCAATTGCTCCTTGCAGCACATTTCTCATTTGAAAATAAATGTCTGAATCTCACTGGGCTTTCTACCTAGTCCTACTTCACATTAAAGCTTGAGGGAAATCTGTAGACTTTAGATAGTTTAGATTATGTTACACATCTATATCTACAACAGGATGTATGAGTTGTTTTTAAGCCTGTTTATGCAACACTGCGAAACAACATGATGCATAATTTCCCTAAAATCCCAGTGGTGCTGCGTAAGTAATGGTATTGTTGGCCTCACCTGCACATCTGGTCCTGGCCCTCAGAGGGGGTCCGGGGGCTCCGGTGCCTCCCTCCAGAGGTCTGGTCAGCAAAACGCTGATCTCGTACTCTGTGTCTGGATCCAGGTGGCCGATCTTGTGTGTGGTCTTGTCTACGGGCTGCAGGTCATACATAGTGCCAGACACAGTGCGATATTCCACCTCCCTGTCAATGATTGGACCGTCCCCATTGATGGAGTTGGCGTTCAGCTGGATCCAAAGGTAAGTGGCACCAACGGCAGTCAGCTGGGGAGGAGCAATTGGCACTGGGGGCTCTGTGAGAACAAAAAGGTTTTGTCTGATGTTAGATGAACATATTGTAATAGTGAAATAGTGGAAAGTCTTGACAATAGGGCAAACAATTATGTTTTTTTAAATTTGTGTAAGAAGTGCTGACGTTCCCACAACAAAATGGTGCATAAATGCATGTACCGAGCAAACAAGATGCTCAAAATCAATTTCTTCAGTCAAAATCCTTGTGAAGCACATGAATACACATCTTCATGTTTCCAAATAATCAAGGTATTTAAGAAGAGCCACATAACAATCAATAGTTCCAGCTCAGTGGGGAATGTCATCATCAGTAGTAAAGTGACTAAAGTCGGCCAAACCTTGGCGAATGCTGCTCCCATTGAACAATGTATTGATTTCAATCAGAGGACCTCTATGGAAAAGCCTCTGTTAATTGACAGCTACTGTAGTTGTCATCTCTGTCGTCTGATTCAGAAGCTGGTTTAATGTCTCAACTCATGACGTCTGTGGACATTTGCTAAAAACCTACTGAGTGGAAAGCCTACAACACAACTCCACAGCGTGTTACCTATGCTGACTTACTTTTACAACATAATTCAGTCTCCAACAAATTAATGTGACTGTCATGTAAAGGTATTGTAATAACTTTGTCAGTGAATGTCTTACAAATATGAACGTTCTGTCTGACATGTTCAAGTAAAGTGTAATGCAGTCTGCACTGCTAAAACAAAAGAGCTGCATATACATGGAAGTTGTATGAAATGCATTTGGGTGTGTATGCTCTACACTTGTTGCTTGTTTTGGGTGTGCAAGTTTCACTTCCTCTTATAAACAACAAAGTCGTTCTATGTGCAGACATCTCTTTATCTGATCTGAAGCGCAGCTAAACGTTCCTTTAAATTTTATAGATATAGGTATAGATATAGATTCCTGACACTACCCCACTGATCAACAGGTGGCAATAACCTGCCAAGATTTTCTGCAAAGCACAAGCAGAGAGAGGAATACAGCAAGCTGGGAAATATGGATGTAAACAATGCTGGATTTAAAATACTTAATTTTGCTAATGTTCTATAAAGACAGAAATGCACGACATGTTTGTTAGACCTCAAGGATACACAAATTGAGCATAGCGTTAGTTCAGGCAGGACACGATGTCAAGCTCAGCTCATATCCCAGCTACATCAGCTGATCTCAAACAGCCAATCAACTGATGGAGCAGCTGATTGATGGAAGGAGTCAGCTGATAGATCATATGACTCCTCTCCATGCAACCAAATGGCGAATTTAAACTGCTCTGGTCTGCCCACTGTTGCTGCTTCCTCTGCAAGCTGCTCTGCAACTCGCCTCCACCCCAGTTCCACCTTTTCATGCTGTGTCTGACTTATCAATGTCGTTTCTGTTTGTCATTAATACCGGCTCCGTTCTGTTCCCGAGAGGTCTTTGCTTCTGCTCTCCCTGCCTCAGGCTTTCCATGTAGGTGCATGGAAGGGCAGGGAGGTTTACGCTCTCTGCCTGAGACTTTCCTCATTTGCGCGTGGAAGGGCAGAGAGGTGCGCTCTCTCCACCTTAGGCTTTCTGCATTGGCCTAGGAAAAGCAGAGAGGCCCCAGAACAGATCCATAATACCAATTTAACACTGCAAATGGAAATAAAGTTTTCTTTGACTAAAGTGTTCCTAACTGAAATGCATTTTGGTAAGTTACACTGAAATAAAACAACTTTCTTTCACTTCTTTTTGTTTATAAGAAACCTCCACAGGAACCCTTTACAGAGACCTATGCAACATTTACTTTTACTTAACCTATTCGACTTTTCTAGGATGCCTAGATATATGATAACTGTCATCTGACTCCAACCAAAAGACTTATTTGATGGGATGTCTATAAGCCAATCAAGTGTTCTACATCATCTAAAGTGGACTCGGTCGAGCCATGCCCCCCTTTTTAACAAGCATGGCCATCTGTGAGGCTTAGAGGAACTATTTATCATATTGTTAAAGCACATAATTTATGTTTGAACCATTTTAAAAGCAAATATGAGATGTTAAACAGGTAAAAAAAAAAAAATCCATGTGAAAAATTTATAGCTTCTTCTCAAGTTTTGTGGATCTGAATGTCTGGGAAATGAATGGGTAAATACTGTTTACTGTGTTTCCAGAATTACACAGTGATTGGCTTTTGTATTAGTGATGTACCCAATTTATCTTGCCTGGTGTATGTTTGAATCTTAGATTTTGGGAGAATGTGCAGACATCACGTCCTTAAAGTGATGTAAAAAAAGCTCTCTACTGACAAATTTTGCACAGATACAAGTCAGTATAGTCAAGGTCAGACATTTTAGGGGACGTAAACAAAAGAGAAACCCATTTTTTAGTGGTAAAAGTATCAATATCAAACATTACAAGTAAAAGTTCTGGATTAAAAATGTTACCCAAGGGAAAGTATGTATCATTAGCATTATCAGCAAAATGTACTGTACTTCAAACCATCAGAGTAAAAGTACTAAATGCAGAAATACACCCCATCTGAGTGGTATTACTGAAGCATTGACAGGTAAGCAGCAAATGTATGACGTCGCTCATAATAATATAATAAATATAATAACTATTATATATACTGTTGGGTAGTTTAATCTATACCAATGCATCATATTTTATCAGATAATCATATCTGGAACACAGATTTGTAATGTAGTAACTACAGATGTCACACAAATGTAGTGGACTAAAAAGAGCAACGTTGGTAGTGGAGTAGAACAAAGAACAGTACTTTGAGTAAATGTACTTACATTTCAGTATCACTATTTAAAAGCAGGGCAAGAGATTTAATTACTGTGTCACAGACAGACAAATAATTGCACTTCACTGCCCAAATGTCTGGGTTTTTCAAAGTTGGAGACCTTCACAAAATGATTAAAGGCACACAATTACAACAAGGTATGTTATTTTCAAATGACAGGACACTGCAGTCTTTGGTTAATAAAGAGGAGGAAAAATTCCACAGACTGTATTGTGCAAGTATTTCATGAAGGTGAGGACGTTTTTCATCAAAACTGAATATTGAAAACGGACACATTTCTGGGGCCCTTTGAACCTCCGATGTGTCAGAAATGTAAGCTCAAGTACTTTCATACAAATTTATCTCTTTCAGACCAATGTGGTGTTCAATGACAACATTGAAGATGACCTTTTCTCTGTTATGTCACCAATATTTGTCTAATCTTGCTTAAACCTTGTGCAATTTCTGGTTTAATGAGACTTCTGGAAATGTCAGACAAGTTATTTCGGCTGTAGGTATTTTCAGGATTGCATTATTATATAACCAGGTAAGAGGACGCTGCATTAACATGTGAGGGGAGGTGTTATTAAAGAAACTTCTAACACCTAGAAGGGCAGTTCTAGACTTTATTATTCACTTTTTAAAGTCACATTAGACAAAAATGCTGGTCTTATTTAAAGAATTGGACACGTTAACCATCTCACCAGCATTTCTTTAAAGTCTCCAGGTGCAACCAAAACCCTGCCATCGTAAACAAAGAGCTATGACCCACAGTCGAGGCACTGCCTAGGAATCTACCCTTGTCACGTACTACAATAGCTACACGTCCCAAAGGCCACGGAGAGTAGCTCTAATGAGCACACACATGTAACAGAGTAATGCCATTAGACGTCTAACTGCTTTTCATGGTGTTGTCATGGAGAGGGAGAAGTCTCCAGGCACATTAGGGCTGAGGTGTCCTACAGAGAATTGGAGGCTCTTTCTAAGCAGATGGTTACCCTACGGTGACCTCAGTCGCAGGTCCCTAAACTCCCACTAATCTAAGCTCCCAGTGTTGCTGTCAAACATCACCTAAAGCGAACCAGCTAATCCAGCGTGTCTTCTCCTGGACTTGCACGCAGAGCACCAGTCTGGGTGTTGGAGCCAGACAAAAGAAAGGGGCGATCCAAAATCTGGCTTCAACCATTGGCTTGTTTTGATGGTCTTTTGTGGCCTATTGTTATGTCTTAAAAGGGATTTAACCGAGTTAAGAGGCAATATGCTCAGATTGATTTAAACAACAGAAAGCAGCACAGGCTCACTCTGTAATACCACCCCTCAAGGTATGATGGCATATTAAAATACTGGTGTAGTAATGGTGTTTGGCATTTGTCATATTTCAAAACATCAAAAGAAACTAAAATGTATGAAATGGCTTTGCCAAAGTTGGTTTCAGAGAAGAGAGACCTCAGGTTTTGCTGTAGTTTTTCAGCTTTTATTTTTTTCTCTTGAGAAAAGCAGATGGCATGTATGATTTGGAGACCAGATGTAATTTATTTTATTGCATAATAAGTATCTTCAGTCATTCAAGAACCGAATTAAAAGTGAGAACTTTGAAAAAGAACTCACTAAAAGTACAACTGAGTAATTTCACTGCCATAAAAAACACAGTCCTGCCTCAAAGGCAGCGAGTGTCATGTAGGTTGATTTTATTGACACATTTGCCAACACACTCATTCTCTGATAACACCCTGTGATGCAAAATATGACAAAGTTTCTGGCTGCTGACTCAGACATGACTGATTCACAGGGTGAGAAACTTTGCAGATTAATACAAAATCAACTAATATCCACTTAAGTTATGAAACTACATCTCATGATTATCTGGTTTTATCTGTATTAATCTTGTAGGATTACCTGTGACACAGTCAGATACCGTGGGATACACATGTCCAAGCCTTTTAATAATATAATCAATCCTCCTGTTCTACAGAGAAATGCCTTTTATGCACTGTAATGCACAGATGCAGCTGCTGCCAGTCAGCCCTATTTTTGCTGTTATCACATGAAACCATTTATGTAACAATACGACTAAGCAGCATGATGTATTATAGCAATAAGCATTTCATTTAACTTTGGAAACTTACTGCTTCACAAAAGCAGCAGCAGCTTACAGTGATGAAATAATTCCTGTAGGTGCAGTAATCCTCTGTTCAACAGCCATAGCAAACGCACTGAAAATAACGGATTACCGGTGTGAAATACACTCAAGTGCTGGAACACTTTAGGATATTAACAACTCTGTTCCCACTGTTTAAGCCTCACGAGGCAGCTTCGCAGCAGCGGGGGCCCTGGAAAGGGCTCCAACTGAGCTTCATGCTGGCTGGAGATGGGTGACAAGCGCGCAGATGACAGTGGCGGCCATACGCGAGGGTCAGTGAGCAGCTGTTGTCATGATGTTGACCAGACAGGCAAACGGCCCGGCGACAGCTGCGCCCTCCTCTTCCGCAGCACCTGCCTGCCCGCCAGAACGCAATAACACAAATGCACACTCATGCACAGGCGATGAAAAATGGTCACACCGGCATGCACATGGACCCAGTGCAGAGTGGCAGAGACATACTCGCAGGACCCAACATACTGGGGCTGACACTTATAGTACAGTTTTAATAGAGGTGTCTATTCCTTTATACTTACTATAACAGGTCTTAAAACTGTGAAAAAAGCTCATCAAAATTTCCCAGAATCCAAGGTGGTGACTGTGAAACAGTTTAATACATTAGGGACTATACTTGCGTTTGGCAATATCATCAGTCGGCTAGTTTGCTGTCTCTGTCAAGTAGCTGTTTATTAGTCACTCAATCCACAATAGAAAATGGCACTATAAAATAAAAGCTATGAGCCAGAAATTCACTGTACCTAAAAATAAAGTGCGTTTTTTAAAACTTGACACATTTGCGAGTCATTGGGGTCCTTTCAGAATGGACCCAAGACCCACGTTTGGACCGCAACCCACCATTTTGGGCTTAGAAATTTATGATGAAAGCATTCACATACTCAATTATGTCAATTTTTGGGTTGATACCATTTGTTACATTGTTTTGGTGCAAAATTCAAGCATGCTTTACAACTTGAGAATTAATAAAAATGGTCAAAACCCCTCTAAAACACCACATTACGCCTCCAGCGCCTTGAGGAACAACACAGAAAATACATGTTGTGATGTGGTATCAAAAACTTTTGAAATTTGAAGCTTTTGTGTAGAAATTGCAGTTTTTCTGCGACTGAATGGCGAGCAAATTTGTTCTGGAAACTGCTGTGAAACCCCCTTATGGTCAATAAACCTATGAGAGCAAAACATCCTCTGAATCCCCAAAGTCTCTAATTTGTGGCTGTAAAGTCCCATGAGGTTGTGATTGCCCTAAAGGTCAGTTTAGGTTATTTTTTACAGTATGGTCAAGTTTTAAAAAATGGTTTCACTACAGGGAAATGGCCGCATGACTAACATCATCACACATTCACAATTGAGCTCACTAAATCCAAAATCCTTTTGAGTCATACCTAATTTATGCAAGAATGTTTCGGGATGCCAGTATGCAGAAATATACAAATACAAGAGGCAAGAATAAAACATTGACACTACATGCAAATACTGCATGGTTTTGCCCAAAAGTGCATTAGATTAGCATAAAGTGGGCATGTCTGTAAAGGGGAGACTCGTGGGTACTTGTAGAACCCATTTTCATCCAGATATCTTCAGGTGAGAGGTCAAGGGACCCCCATGAAATAACCATTTTGTTCTTGCTTAGCCTAACTTTGGAGTGTTATTTAGCCCCCTTGCTGAGAAGCTGGCATGACATGTTAGTACCACTGGATTTCTTAGGTCTTGTAGTAATCTCAGCCTGCTACAGCTTCTTAAAGACAGGAATCGCCTGGGATCGCCGGCAGCCAGGCGGGTCTCAGGGGGTTAAATCAACACTCCAAAACCCAAATATATTTAATTTACAATAATATGACACAGAGGAAAACAGCAAATCCTCACACTTAACAGGCTGGAACCAGTGAATCTTTGCTTAATGTTATGCAAATTAATCGAATAATCGTTTCACCACTACAACACATTCATAAGTAGCACATACTCATGCAATTGCAGACACACACGTCTGGCCACCCATTTGCTATTCACCACACAGAGAGCAATAATAAGAGCTGCCACTCTGCTCTGTTGTTAGATTAGTTAGACCTGACTCTTTATAAATCCTTCTTTCATTTGCCCGTTACATCCACTGAGCCTCTCTTGCTGAGATGCAAGAGGTCCTCATTACGTTGTGCGCTCTCCTAATTGGGCTGCTGTGAGTGAAGAATTGATCTGCTCCTGATAGGAGACGAGGTGGCCACAGGAAAATGACGAGCTTGACTGGTCGGCCTTCGATTTTTGGTGGCTATACTCATTAGCGCTGACACGGCCGCGCCTCGGCAGCCTTGACTCGGTAGCGTGGCCCAGAATACTGTGCTGGAGCTCAGCGGACGCTTTGCGGGCTCCAGGTGATTCTAACCAGGCCAAGAAAGGAGCCAGCACTTGGACAGGGAGTAATTATCCCCCTTTCAGAACCACTGGCTGCACTACAGGAGAGCCCATCACGAGGGGGGCACGGGGAAAGGGGGCTGCGCTGGCCCAATCCGTATGGCGCTCTGGAAATACATGCAGGGCGCTTCCACATAGGCACATAAATCTGACTGAATACTGGCATGAAAGGCAGAAGTGATTATCTGGGATAATCAAGCATTCACTCTCCTCATGTTGAAGAAAAAGGCAGTGTATAGTAATGAGGGGAGGGGGGGAGAGAGGGAGCCGGTGTGTGACTGTAGCAGGCTCATAATCCACACAACCGCTCCACGGTCACTCCTCCAAAAAACGAGTCACGGAAGCGGTGAATACACATTTAAGGAGGATTTACGACTCAGACACATTGCTAGGAGGGTTAAGCACTTGTTTTATGACTGGTACGATAAGAGGAGATATCAGCCTTTTTTATGTGTGACACTTATAACCGTGAAAACGCCTCTTTTCTCCCTGCGACGGCTTGGCTTACGTCGGAGTCATCGAGGTGTGAAATCTCTGCAGAATTTAAAGCAGGATGCGTTAGAAGATTCGATAAATGCCTAAATCTAGAAAATTATTTTAAATATTTATGACAAAGGCACTTTACACTTAACTGGTTTGTCTTGTGTAAAAATACATCTAGTAACACATTGAAAGCAGTGATCAGCAAAAATATTGCCGTCTAGCGAGTATGTGTAAGTGCGAGGATGTGCGAGTGATTGTGTTGCTGAATTTATGCACGACGGTGGTTTTGAGTGCCTCCAGTGTGTCAGTAAATTTTCTTTGAGTACACCACTGAAACCCACTGATACACTCGGGCAGAGAGACTTTATCTCCCTCTTCACTCTGCTGTGTCTGGGCCTGGCCATTCTCGCATGATTGACAGACCTCGATCTGGACAGCCAGGATTAAACCTATCAATCACATAAAGCTTGGAGACAAAAAAAAAAAAGAAAGAAAGAAAGAAAGAAAAAAAAATCGGGGCAGTAAATTCAATTGAGAGCACAGGGAGAAAATTGAGGTGAAGAAATATAGAAGGCCATTACCGGGCTATAGGGCTGTAGGAAAGTGAGGCCTTGCAGGATTTAGTTTCAGACGACTCCATAAATTCATATCAAATGACTGCAGGAGTGAAATATCAGTGAGGTTACTGTAAACCCTTTGTGATCTTTTAGGTGGAATTGTGCTCAGTCAAGGACAGCCTTTTCAGGGGAAGTATTAAAGTCCTCTGGATAACAAATCAACATAAAAAGCTAGTATTTTTAGCATCGCCTTAAAGGACATTTTCATCTACGAACATGCAGCATTTCCTGTTTATCTCCTGTTGACTTTGCTGAATGCATAGAGGTCATGTGGATGGAAAAACACTCCTGCTGTCTGTGCTTCGTGAGTTCAGATAGGCGGTGTTTGTGTTTCTCTTTGCTCTGGGACCAATACTCACGTTTTATGGTTAGTTCTCCATAATTGGACACTCCAACCCCTTTGTCTGAGTGGACGATGCAGCGGTAGCGGCCCGAGTCGCCCTTGGTTGTGTTCTCTACATCAAAAGTGCCTATGAAGCGCCGGTTGTTCCAAGGTTTAGTGGCTTTCATCGGGGCCTCCCGTCCACCGATGCCCTGTTTGGAACCGAGACAAAGACACACAAGTGAGCCTACAAAATGGAAAGGTTTAATAAGCAAAGTGGCCTGACCTTGTGTGTTTCAGAAACTCTGGTTGAGTGTACTCGTTGTCTGTTCTCGCGCGCGGTTGTTTGTGTCCTATCATTCCCATCGGTGGCTGATAGTAGGAATACATTTATCACACAGGAATGCGCGCACACACACACACGCGCACGCACACAAACACGCAGTGGGCTCTCCCCAGCTGTCACCCCTCACAGCAGGCAGATGGGGGACATTTGTTCATTAGAAATATTTCTTCATTACTGTCATCGGGGGACTTCACTTAATGTTTGTTTTCCAGCTCCTGTGCTAATGAGGACGTGTTTGTTAAAATGATGGAGTACCTGGCAGAGGACCTTTACCCGGCGTCATGCTCCCACTGATCACATGTGTGACAGTGTGCTTAGCAGCAGAGCCGGCAGGGTTATGTCTGCCAGATGCACTACCTTCGCTGCTCAGAACAAGGTCAATTCAAGACTGCTGTGCAGCTCAGTTGTGCCGGATATAGTACACAGTATCCACAGAGCCAACATCTATATAGGTTAAGACCATACTGCGGTGATCTGAAACAACTGTGATCCCCTGCCTCCCAGACACAGAGGCCTCTGGTGAGCAGGTGGGATCTCAAACACAAGGGCACAATAATACTATGTGTGGATGTCTTCGCCAGGAAATCTCAAATGATTTAAACAATAAACTACAAAAGCTACCTGTATTTCCTGAAGCCAACTTTTAAAAGTTAATGTAGTGCTGGCATTAGCTTTAGGTTGTTAAATTAATGACTAGGTGCCATGATATACATTAACATGATTTAACCCTCCATGGCTCCTCTTCTTCATTTCCATCTTGTCAGTTGTTTTCTCCTTTAGAGTAGCGGTTAAACTGCTCACCAGAACTATGTTTGAGGTCTGCTGTTGTGCAGTTTAAATGGACATCTGGTCACCAATCAGGAAAATTGCTGTGGTGTAACTGTTTACATCTGGCCCTATGTAATTACGGTTTAACATGTTTAAAATAACCAAGTACTCCTGCCTCATCTTCTTTCTTTTCTTTCTTGCTACCCTCTCCCTTTCACCCGGCCCCAAAGAAGTGCACCGGGCTTTGAGGACAATTTTCGTAGTCGCCAAACAGTGTATGACATCTGTCATGAGTTGCCCTGTAGCATAAAAAGACTTACATGGTGAAAGTGGATACATTTTTTTGAGCGTCACAACCCCCCCAAAAATGACTCGCTTCACTTTCAGTATACTTGGAAAATCTAGAGGGGCTGCACGATTGAATCATTTTACCCCCATTCAAGTTAGCGGAGCGCCAAATCCGAAGTCTCTAGTGTGGAAGCAGTGCTGATCATCTGGGTAATTTTATACATGGCAGCTGAATTTTTTGGATTCATGCACCACCGAGCAACTCTCATAGGAATGAACAGGGCCTCACCGACAACACTGTATCCAGTTCTCTTTATGCATCCATGTCTTTTACCCAGCAGTTTGGATCCAAACAATGTAACTTAATGAATTAAGTGTTTGCTGTTGTTGATTAGTTATCAGTTTATATTTTGCGTACTATGAATTTTTCTTTATTCTCATTTTTACAACACTGTTGCCAACAGTCAAATCCAAATCACAAAATGGCTGACAGCTGTTACCATCATGCCTGATTTTGCTTGTATAAAATGTTGATTTGGTAACCATTCCAGTTATGCAATATATTGTTATGCCCTTAAACCACATGTTGATGTTACATACTTAGCATGACTTATTGGAGAATCTGCTACATTGAATGTCAATGCTAAATTTCTAATTTTATTTATGTATTTATTTTTATTTTAATTCAGTTTATTTGCACATACATGTATAGAAAACACAGGAAAAAGAAATTAAAACATTGTGCAGGAGAGGTTAGAGGCCAAAAATCACAAGGATACCTCCCCTATTAAATAAAAACAATCATACATAAAAAGAAGAGGATAAAAACGTTTTCCCCATTTGAATGAATACTTCACCTCCTAATGATTATTCGTACATCAGATCCTCACCTCCTGTTACATTGAATTCAGGAAGGAAGTTTTGTTTTGTTTTCCTTGCATGCCTCAATGGTGAAGGAAGAATACAAAAAAAATCCTTGCCAGGCACTTGTTCAGTCAACATTTAAGTGATAACGCATGTGTTTGGGAAGTACTGAGTAAAAGACTGGATAAATGAGACTTGGATTACACTGCACAAGTTATCTGAGAGTTTGTCCATGGATGTTTTGATATAGTTTAGCTGTTGTTAAACGTGGACGCCTATGATTTCAGTTGTTCAAGAATTTTCTCTGTTTCTGATTTTTCGCTCACCGTGATAGCATACAAGAAAAACAAAGTTTTCTTCCCTGATTCAGTCTAACACGGGGTGAGTAATTGCTGTACAAATGATCATTTGGGCAGTGACATATTCCTTTAAAGACGGCATAAGCCTGCAGTCTTCTTAGATAATGGCAACACTGCTGATCAGAAGATTACATATTCAGACAGCACGAGTACGGTCTGTTCAGTAAGACACATTTATTTCCAGAGGGCCCACTTCTAATACTGATTCCACCCTCTGATCTAGTCTTTGATCTAGAGTGGAAGTAAAAGGATAAAAATGGATCTCACCTGAAGCCAGAGGCGGAAATTGTCCCTTTTGCGTCCATTGACGGTGCAGTGAAAAGATGCAGTCTGTCCGGCGTTGACCTCCACTCCTTTTATAGTCAAGAAGTGAGGGGTGTTCACTATGGGAAAAAAGCATATATCTATCAGACAGCTGCAGAAAAGTCATATAAGATTACAACTTCACGAAAATGGGTTTGTACTTAATGAGATTTAATCACCAGAGCTGTGTGCTGGAGTAGCGTTTAAGATCTATGCTCCTATGTCCACAGATTTCACTGTTACTGACTTTGTAACTCTTGTGCCAAGATTTGTATGCACAGTTGGAGAGCTGAGAGAGGTGGGCTTGAATGGATAGTGCTCTTTATTACACTGTCTTATACCCCCTCAGTGCCGGAGGCCAGCATCACTTTGTGAGGAACATTCCACCTAAATCCTTAAAATGAGACACCAGAGGCCGATCCTGCACCGACCCAAAACCCAATTTCTGCTGTCTTTAAACTGCATCCTTTCATTGATTGAGGGGATTTTTCCAAAAGCATCATTCTCCTCTCTAACCCTGCTCATTATCAGTATGCGCACCGACTGGGATAGTCCACAGAAAGTAACTTATGTAGAACATTTTTGATTAGTACCGCTATTCTGCATAGAAAAATAGGGCAATTCAGTGGAGCGACCTTGATTCGAAACATAACCAAATCTCTAAAGACTTGGCAAAAGCTAATTCTATCACTTTCATCATCAAGACTTTCACTTCTACTTAATATTTTACAACCTCGTCTTTGAACTACACCTCCTTTATAACTTTGTCCTGTCAATCCATCCAGTGCCAAAAAAGACAAATCTATTTTTCTCTTCGCTAATGTCTTCTTTAATGATGCAAGGAGAAGCAGACCACCCAGTGGCATAATCACACCTTTGTGCTAGATATTCCACATGGTCGTATAAATAGAAAATGAATTGGCTGCGCTCCGCTGAGGAGTCACTCTGATCACTTTGCTTATCACTCAAAGAAACCCAATTGCCACTGAGCGAGTTTATTGATCCGCTCACACTTTTGCACATTTGAACATTGATCATGTCGCAAGGCCTCATTGATTTACTCAGATACATTTATATGCAACACCTATCGCTATATAAATCCATCTTATTGACATAACATTTGTAGGAATTCAGCTGCTTTCAAATGGTTACCAGGTCATTAGCACCTAACAATCACAGCCTGATACTTCAGCTATGAGGGGTAAAGCATAAATCAATTGATGAAAACCTGTGTGGTATTGATTTAGACTTAAGAGTGTGAAAACCTCTTTGTATAAACTCAAGGAGTGCCATATGGAGTAACATGGCTCTCAGAGCTTAAAAGCACAGACATGAGGAATCATGAAGAGCCCTCATTTTGGTTCTCCCACAGCAGCAGCCTATCCCAAAAGTTGAAGTAGGGAAAAAAATCTAAATATGTGAGTGATTACATGTTCATTAGCTCCGCAGCGCACTCTGAAGTAAGTGCTTATATTCAGCAAGGGTAGCAGAACTCTGAACATCTGAGAGATGAGATGCTGTACTGAATATCCTTGAGGGAGGAGAAAAATAGTGGAATCAAAACAGGAGCTGCAGCGATGGCGGTATTTGTTTTTCGTCCCCCATTTTTTGCACTATTTCTCCCATCTCTCAAAGGACAGATTTAACACAGCCACTCCAACATTACATCCTGAGCGCACTTCAGCATGTCAACTATATGCTCATAAATCTTCAGGGAGCTAGGAGGAGGGAGGTTTACACTTTGGATTGACTGTAGCGTACACTTTGAAGGCCTTTTGTTTGACTGGGAGGCCTTGAACAGAACAGCGATACAGGTATTTGGGAGGGTGTCACGGAAAGGACAATGAATGTTTGATGATATTCTTTTATGGTGAAGGGGAAAAAGGACTTACTGCACTGGTGGCCCTGGACCACGACGTCTTTGATGGCCAGCAAGCCACGCTGCCCTGAGGTTACGGCTTCAAACACAATCTGAGGAGGAGAGAGGAGACTCATAACACCAATGATAAATGGGCACATGTCTTCAAATGGCACTTGAGTGAGGCTGCCCGTGTGTACAGAGAAGTTCAGCTCCTGCTAATGCGATCTGCCCGTAGCTGGGCCGCAGCTGGTCACACAGCTGCGGGCCACTGACATTATTTCCACAATATGTCACAGTTGATAGGTGTTATGACATGCAAGTGTTAAATTAAGTTTGAGCCTTGAGACGATTAGCACAGCCTGTGACAAACACACAGTGTATGGAGGGGGGCATCACTGAGATACCTGTTTAATCATTTGATTTGAGTTGCCCACGTGCTGAGATTTTTTCCCCTCACCCCAAAATAATGTAGGTGAATGAGAGTACACTGAATAATAAGGTTAAAAACATTCCTATTTATACAGTTGTCTCTAGGTTTGCATTTAAAGTGCTTTCAATCTTCTTCTAAAGTCAAATTACCCTATTAAAACTTAGGAAATGTCATAGCTGGTACAAAATATCTAAACCTGTTGATGGGAAACATTTGAAGTAGGGCTGAACAATGTACTACATTAGCCATCTTAAATTTTGGATATCTAAAAGCTACATTACAGTAAAGTGATATTCTGAATTTACCAGACTGTTCTAGCTGATCTATCATTTGCCTTTACAGGAGCAGCTTCAGCCAAGTAAGCGATGTAATGTTAATACAAATAATGGTGGGTGTGGAAGCGTCTCACTTCTGGAGCAATGGTGAAACTAAATTTTGTCTTTTGATATTGGAGGAAACTGTGTATCTTTAAGCCAAGATCCCCTTTCCTACACAGTGGTAGTGACAGTGACAGGCTGTGGAGGATAGCATTAAAACAGCTCCTTTCAGGAGTAATGTTAGCTCAGTGTGTGTGTGTGTGTGTGTGTGTGTGTGTGTGTGTGTGTGTGTGTGTGGTTGAGACATAAAGTGAGGAAGAGCAGGAGAGACGGTGGTCCGCACTCGCAGCAGGAAACTGTTGCCAATCGGACTGGAGAAGTTATCAAGTTGTAGTAAATGTACAGTAAAGTGTTAAACATTTCCTGCCGTCTCATCACCCAGTGCTGGTTTGTTTTTATACTCATCACATCTCCTGTGCTAATGGGCTGCAGTAATCAGTTACTGAGTTACGAGTATTTTTCATGGTTACGGGGAATTTGAACTACCTGACTTCTCTGTGCTCATGTAAATAGTATATCCTGGATATGACCATAACCGGGATACACGTCATTAACGCATTATTCATGTCCATGTCACATAAATATTTTGTGCAAGCACCATTAGCCAGCCCTTTAATATTGTCGCAATATCAATATCAAGGTATTCTTTCAAAAACTTTACGTTATTTACAGGGATGTCCCGATCCAGCTTTTTCACTTCTGATCCGATACCGATATTACAGCCTTGAGTATTGGCCAATACTGATACTGATCCGATCCAAGCGCGTAGTCATGTCATGTCAGTCATGTTAGAAAAAATTTGATCAAGCGATATTACTCTAACAAGAACAACTACTTAATCGGGTTAGTTAGAATGATCCACAACAGTTGGTATGAGAAACTGACCTGTTTATTGTTAACAGGGTTAAATAAACAAACTTTAAACTTGAACATTAACATTAAATAAAAAATATAGCTGGTTTGCTTTGGCTGCTTTGGCCCCTTAATAAATAGAAAATAAATCAACACAAGAAATCTTTAAGCTGTCTAACATTGAAATTAAAATAGCAGCAAGACTCCACACACTTGTGCTTTGCCCCCCTAATAAATAAAATATAGATTAACACCACAAGACAATGTTGACATTTAATTAACAATGCAGTCTTTCCTTTTCAGTTATTTTTGTAGTGTCAGTGCCAGCCTGGTGCTGCTGTTTCCTGTGTGTCTGCATGCTGCCCTGGTGGATTGATAGTAAGTGCTGGAGCGGATCACTGGAATGGACTCTATGAAAAACTGGATCGGAGTTCTTGGATCGGCATTTTTCCATGCAGTCTGATCCGATGCTGATGCACATTTTTTGCTAGTATCAGCGGCCGATACCGATCCAAATATCGGATCAGGACATCCCTAGTTATTTAAGTCTTTTTTCCAAATCAACCAGCCAAAATCTGCAGTGCTGTCAAATCAAATATATAAACAGAGAGGTACTGTAGCAAACCTCTGACATACTGTACAGTAACTTCCAAATATAATAGTTTTAGGAGGCCAAATGCTAAACCTAACTGAAAATGTAAGTGGGACTTTATTTAATTCATACTTACAAAGATTAGAGAAATATGAGTGTTTAATAGTTAGCAATATTTATGCAATATATTATGGTTAAAAAAAACAGATTAAGGTGACCTCTCCAGTCTTAGTTGGCCATTTAATTTTAAGTTTTTGGCATAACGTTCCGTAATTTGAGGTATACGGTGTATTTTTGTGAAATGTAAATTCAAACAAATGGATTCTTCGAACATGTGTTTCCGAACAGGTGCATAGGAAAAGGATGAGCAGAACGCAACTTGTAGAAAAAACTCCAGCACACTGTCTAACTTGCAAAAATAATGATTTTATCACTGCAAAGTTTCGGTGACTAGACCTTCATCAGGCAAAAACTGATGATGCCTGATAAAGGTACAGTCACTGAAACGTTGCAGCATTTTTTGTGGGAGTTTTTTCTACAAGTTGTGGAATGTAATTTAAAATCTTTCATGTTTGCATTATCATTCAGCAGCATTTTGATCAAGTGTCAGGTGACTTGTATGTTAGCAAGCTTAAGACTTAGCAATGAAACTGTTTCACCTGACAGTTACTGGGTGTAAATATCTAAAAACAACTACTGTAATCTATGCGTAAGAATGCGTTTGTTTGGTGCAACCTGATGGATCTTCACTTAGCAAATACTTTGGTTGTAACAAGGTAAAGTTTAACCTTACTGGTGCAAGTGGCTGCTGGTTACTTTGGATATTTCACAGCCCTTACTGTCAAATCTTTTTATTATTGATAGAATTGTTGGCACTGGTTTCTATTGAAGACATAAGCTCTGTAAAAACTGTTGAGTGTGGCAGAAATCTTGGAAGCCAACATTTAAAAACCTGAAAATATGAGACCAAAATATCAGCACGAATAGATGCCATTAGAAGTGTGAACACATGTGAACATACAATGTTCATACAACAACATATAACATACAATGTTGCCATTAACAGTTGCGCTGTGTCTACTGTTACTTCATTGACATGTATGTTGCTATCTCTGACTACAAAAAATCTGAAATCAGCTACAACTGTGCTGTGCAGGACTAACATGACCCTATTTTAAGGGCCAAGTTCTCCTACTAAACAAATGGCCTTAAGCCCCAACAGAGGGCGTGTCCCAGCAGAATGTCAGAGTTATGCACTCCCTGGTCTGCTCTGTGATAAAAAGGGAAACAGAATGCCAGTCCCTTCCCAAACCCAGGGTGTGGTACAGAGACGCATTACACCACACACTCTCCGACTGCACATGTTTTGCATGCCATTACACCCTAAATATAAGCCTATATCTTCCACTGGATGATATATATTAATGGATATGTTTAGTATATGGTCGCACACAGAAACTTGTGTCCTGCCAGTCGTAGCTAGGCTGCACACACATACATCTCTGAGATTCCTTTTGTAGCCTGGGAATGTGGAGGCGGAGATAGTTACCATTGTCATCTGGGAGGCAGGATGCCTTCAGATAAGGCTGTCTAATTATAAATTTCTTTTTTTGTCTCATGAAATATGAAAGTGAATGTCTTGGGTGCCAATTATGGCCTCATTACAGGCTAATTTAAAGGAAATTAAAAGGCCAACCACTCCATATATCGCCACCAGACAAATGAACTAGCCCCCACTCTCTAATTGAAATCCTTTGTTTGTGCAACAGACATCAGTCAGCCTGCCTAATAGCTGTGATATAATTGATTCCAACATCAATGATAGTGCAGTGCATAATTGGGCCTGACCCACAGACTGAAAATATTCACATGGGACAAAAGCTGTTGATGTCACAGGAAAGTTCACCATTCTCATTTGTCAGAGAGAGACACGGTGAACCCAACATTCAATGTCTACATCACCGCACTGGCTATCCCTGAGGGACTTGGCTAAGTACTACATTACAGCAGGATTGATTAGCTCTGCCATAGGCTCTACTGTATTGAAATCAAGATAGATGAGGACATTTGGGTTTTTCTCTCTCATTGGTGCACTGCCGCGTATACATAGATAAATGATGGGTGTTCATCTTATGCGCAAAGTACATATCTTGAGTAATGTGCACAGTATTGGTCGCATTTCAACAAATTACGCTTATTAAAAATTATAATTTTTGCACAGTGTTCAGCAGTTTTGGGAATGCACGACAATCTCAATTAAAAGTTTTAGGGATGACCTGACAGAAGAGTAATTATCAAAGGCTGAAAGGCTCATGATGACTAAAAGCCTTACCGGTAATTAAAAAATAATTTCCAAGTATCAGGTGGCTTCCCTTTGACGATTGCGTAGGTTACTATGCAATTAAAGATACCTATAATTAGTGCCATGTTGTTAATTAGTGACAATTTCAGGCATCGGCCTCTCTCTTCTTGACTGAGAGTGGCGCTAAGATCATTAGCATCCTTGCATTTACCCATGTTGTCAGTTTGGGTCTGGAACAATTACAAACCGAGACAGACCTTCCGCTGGGCTTTGAAAGGCAACAGATGCTGGGAATTCCCCTGAACACACTGCAAAGCATAACACGTCATTTTGAGCCGAGACGCTCACCCCACGTGCAGAGATCTGCCCAAACACACCGCGAACAGCATGTCAACATGTTCAAGCATCACTGAACTTCACTTTGAGTTCAAAAGTAACACAGTTTAAAGGTTGGGTTTGTTGCCTTGAAGAGGCAGATAAAGTCAAAGTGTCTGAACTTTGCAAATAAAACCTGAGTTTTATTCCTTAATTTCAGTGCAGAGTCAGTGACGGTCAGTGCTTAGACTTGTGGTCTGCATTTTGTTTTGGCATTCCATTTTGTGTCTGCATGTAAGTTGAATCCAAACTCTTGAGCCAAACTAAAAAAAACATCTGACCAGACTGGCTTTGCATCATTATGTCACACGCCGGTCGCCCTCCTGTTTCCTTCCCCCTCTTCTTTCTGTCTTTCATCCACATGTCTCTCATTAAGGCTCCTATCCAGCATTCGGCAGTGAGAAGCTCAGCGGTGTCCCTTGTTAACTAAGATATCAGGGTGGCTATGATGAGCAAGCAGGAGGACTCCCCTCAGCTCTGCTGTGGACAAGCTCTGCCAGGCCATAATGAAATAATTCACCAAGAGACCGGTCTCCCATTGGGAGGTTAAGGGGTCTCTCTGCATCAATTAACATTTGGTGGACTCGTGGAACAAGCCCCGGCGAAGACTAATAGCCAGGCAAGTGTGAAATCACCTTGCCCCGGCCAGCAGTCATGTGCATTGGTAAGTGAAAATGAGTTTTCAGAATTGGAAAAAGAGGACTGGCTCAGATGGAGGGGAGAGAGAACAGATTACCATGGATACCGAGGTAGTCCCAGAAATCAATAATCTTAGGTCTTTTGAATGGGCCATTGTGCGATTGTTTGGACCTTAAATAACACATTTGTCTTGCTCCACCCAGCGAACAGGCTTTAATGACTCTGGCTTAACTATAAAGGCTGCTTACAATACACAACCTAGTTTTGTGATGAGACATTATGCAAAAGAGAGCTGGATTCAGACCAACATTTCCTCACCTGGTAGAAGTTGGGCCAGTAGGTGCTGATAGCCAATTCTACCTGTCCCCAGGAGCGAGTGGCTGGACCTGACACGTTCCAAACAGGCATCCCCATGGGACTGTTGTTTTCTTTGATGTAGACGTTTAGGTGACCAGGGTGGCTGTTGTCTCTGCCTCCTATATAGTAGTGAAAGGTAACGCAGTGGGTGTCATTCTCCCTCAGCTGCGGCGTCAGCAGTAAGGCCTTTTGTCCTGCAAAGCGTCCAGATGTGTTCACCATCATGAAGGCTGAACCTGCAACATGGACAAGAGGATATATCATGAGCTGAGCAGCTTATATCCAACCAGCAGTTCAAAGTGTCAGGTAAATTGATGTCCTATAACATCAGTCCTACAACTGCAAAAAAAAGTCATTGGAAATACTGTTTCAAAGGGATTTAAATGTTGGTAATATTTGTAATTAATCACAACCAGGAAGTGTTTCTTGCCATGGTAGATGCATGGCTCTTTGAAAGACAGTGTTGGTCGGTCAGTTTGGTTGTCCATTCTACTGCTTTGGTCCAGACTGAAATATCTAAACTACTGGATGGATTGGCATGAAGCTTTGCACAGACATTCATGGCTTGTAGATAATGTATCCTAATGACTTTAGTCACTCTTTAACTTTTCAACTAGGGCCATCACCAGGTCAATACTTCGGTTTATGAACAACTATGTGAAAACTAGGGCTGCCCCTTCATAGTCGACCAAACCTTGACTAGAAAGGTCATTAGTCTGCAAGACTTCATTGCAAGTCGCAGGAGGAAAAAAAAAAAAGTAAAACTCTATTAGGAGCTGCACCTTGTCAAAATAAATCAAAACCTATTTGTCTGGACCATGTGGGGATTTAATTTTAAAGGACAGACACAGGAAGAGGCCACGCTCAGCGGGCAGACAGGAGTCATGTCAATTCCGTAAATATTCAGTCTGACAGATACGGAAAAGTTGATCATGTTAGCGCAGGGCTACCCAGAGCTTTACATCTGTCCCACAGACTACAGGCCTACACACTTATAAACAGCACCTGGAGGAAGATCAGCTCTGCAGTCAGGATTTCAGGTAAATAGGCTATACGATGTTTGTTAAGGTAGCTTAGCAATCTCAGACACAATCTGTCACCACGCTCTTGAAAGTTGGCACAAAAAGGCCTCCTTGCGTTTTCCAGGCAGTTAAAGACGCAGCATGTGTACGGCCCCTAATTTCCAGGGCTGGTACCTGCGGTTATTCCACAGGCTAGTTAATAACATGTCGGGCAGGAAATCCAAAGTGTGGGATCATTTTGAGAAGGTGAAGGACGAACCCAAGGTGATATGTAAACTCATCCTCATTGGTCGACTACAAACATGACGTATCATTTTTAACATGTCAGTAGCTACATGCCCATTAGCCACTTAGCACAATCATTACTGCTTTGCCGACAGCGTCATTAACAGGCGGCTCGCTCAGTGTGTGTCGTGCACTTGTAGATAAAATATAGGCCTATATTCATGAAGGTTCATTAGTACGGTTTTGTATTTCTCTGTAATGTAGCACAGTGTTAACAATGTTACTGATACTATTCTTTCTCACACCTTCAACTCAAACCATTGTGTTGCCCCGCCCACAATATATCATTTAATAATTAAATTAGTATCATAAACATGAGTGTGAATAGTCAACTACTGGCTCTAAATGATGACTATTGGTCGACTATGAAAATTCTTAGTCGGGAGCAGCCCTATGAAAAATGAATGATATTTCCCTCCAACCTCAGCGGTACTTGTACTGTGATTAATTAGCTAATGTTAGCATGCTAATTCGCCAAACTAAAGTGGGACAAATGAAGTAATACCTCTTTTAGTCAACATCCTAGGCATGCTATACCAACACTGAAAACAAAAGGTCAGTATACCCTTAATTAAGGTCTTGTAAAACAGTATTACTATAGTCCTGTGCATATTAAAACTTCTAATTTTCCTCAAAAAGTAGAGACGTTGTTGAGCCTTAGCAAACCCAGACCTAAACCTGCACAAATCAGCATGTTCCCATTGTTATTGCAACCATGTTAGCATGCTGACGTTAGCATTTACCTCAAAGCTCTGCTGTGCCTCTAGCATAGTTATATAGAGTCTTAGTCTTGTTATTTAACATGCACTTGAAAGGCAACACATGGTGGTGTATAACAAGCATCAAAACACTTGCACAAAATATTTCAATGTCTTCTGAGTCGATATGTCAGGATACACCACCCTCCTATTTTTCTGTGTATTCTTTGGGTTTTCAATGCCACATCACATCGAGTTTGACACTTGCATGACATTGTATTTAACAAACCAAAAGAGAAAAGAGCCCGGAATCACAACATTTTTCTCAACTGTGTGATTATGTTTTGAGACTTAACCATGAACTCTGCTGAGTTTCAAATCCTCAGCAGTGAGGCTGGGATAAATAACAAATTCATGTAATGTGTCATTAAAGAAACATGCCAAAGACTAATGTGATACTCTCCTGCTTTATCCCTGGCAACATAATTTGGATCTGTTGGTGTTTAGAGGCAGGTGGTTATTAACTTAACAGAGAGATCTCCGAGACACAAATCAGAATATTACTACCAACGAGGTCCTGAGGTAGCTAAATGAAAGGCCTAATCTTATAAGACTATGCAGAAAGCAGGTAAATGACTGTGCTGAGACTGTTTCTATTAGCGCTGAGAATTCAAGCATGTGACCCTAATGAGAACGTGCTCTTATCTTTGGATTGATGCAAAGTCTATGATCATTATCATTCATCAAAATACAAAGACAAAAAAAAGAGAAAGAAAAATGACTAATCATAAAAATGCTAAGTGTTTGAGAGGAGTGTTTTTCCCCCTCAATGATACAGAGAAGGGAAATGATGAGAAATCAATAAGTAAAAATCTGCCAAAAAAAATGCCAACCAAGCCCCATTTAGATTTTATTGCTCTGGTTCAATATTAAAGGTTAATCTAATTCTCTCCCCTCTTGCCAATAAAACACAAGTGAGAATTATTATATTGGCAAACTTTCAAGAAGATGCAGAACACATTCTATTTGTCATCATCCTATTTAGCTTGGCTTGGTAATGAGATGGCACAAATCGTAACAGCATTTGAGACACGGCCAAAAAGACTCAGTTCATGTTGAAATACATTTTCTTTTTGGAAGTGTGGTAATGATTGGAAGGCACATTCTGCTTAGAGGTGAGACAAACAACCTGTTAGCAAAAAAGCTCTCGTGCTCTCCTGCATGTGAAGCAGAGCTGAACCCGCGGCGGATGTGAATCTTTGTCATTAAATTTAACATCTGGCGATTCGCTCAGATATGGTGTTAAAAAGGGTGAATAACGTCGACTAAATCAGCAGGCTTGTGTCAGCCAAACAGCCTCTCACAAAACCCTATTTGTTCCATCAATGACTCGAGCTTGCCCACTTGTCTTCTTGTGCTGCACTTGTAACGCTCACCAATTCCAGATGTCTCCAGCTTCAGATAACGAGTGGGGGTTCTGTCATGTTTACACAATGAAACAGGAGGAGAGGGAGCAGAGGAGGAGGAGGAGGAGGAGGAGGAGGAGCAGTGAGTTGTGATGACACAGAGTCAGCCTCCCTGGCTTTGTCTGTCAGGTGGTACCAAGTTGTTGTTAAAAAGGATCTTAACGTGTTTGGATCACATTACATGAGGGGATGAATTTTAATATGAACTATTAATAACTCCACACAAAAGGGAAACCATGAACACAAACCAGAGGAACTGTATTATACTGCTGGTGAATCTATGCTCGGTAAGAGTGCGTGGTTCACATTGGATTGTGGATCTCTGAATCACATGGGCCAAAGTGGAATACAAAATATGTGGGCCAGACATTACATTGTATATCAAAAATAAACTGAGGCTTCCAATTCACTCTAATCAGTTCTCTCAGATTTTTTTTTAGAAATTTGAGAAACAATATTTCCATAATATATTTTAGTATTTCTGGTCTGCAAAACAATAAATTAGGGCTGTCAAAATAACACACTCATTTCGATTAATTAATCACAGGTAAATTAACGCTGAATCATCGTGTTCCATGGTGACCTTTGACCCGGTGCATCATTGAAGGCCACAGTGGCTTTGTAACATAATGGAGGCAGACGAGACAACACTGCTTGGCCCCGTGAATGAACATTTACATTTAAAAAAAATCCCCAGATGGAGCTGTTGATGGGAGCTCCGTCCTCTAAAATTTCTGCAGTGAGGAATTTTCATACCATCAGAGTTCTTCAAGCCTGAAATATCACCACAAAGCATTATACAGTGATCCCGGAGGTCCAAGCTAGCACAGCCTCTGATGCTAGCACTAGTAGCCAAACTCATCAAGCCACACTTGACCAGGCGTTCAGGCACAAACTGAGTAAGTCTACCTGTGACCGACTAACTCCCTTGCAAAATGGACTGCAATAGACCGCAGACCAGTTTCAGTGGGAGAGGACAGGGGGACAAATGTGTCCAAAATCTAGCAGCTTTACTACGACACATCTGTGAAAATTCAATTTAAGATTACTTTCTTTTTTTTTTTACATACTTTCATAGCAAAAACTGATGTATGCGATTATTTAGATTAATTAATCACTTAGCATGTGATTAACTTGATTATTTTTTTCTTGACAGACCTACAATAAATACATAGTTGAGCGTGAAAGTGTATTGCTGACCTTGTAAATGAACAAATGTAGGTCAAGATCACCTAGTCGCCTTTTCCTGTTGCTTTCAACTACATCTCATGGTTTGTATTTAAAAACCACCTTCTACATACAGTTCAGCAGGTACAATTTTTTTTTAATTTTTCAATTTTAATTTTTAATTTTATATACTTTATTAATCCCTGAGGGGAAATTCAATTTTTCACTCTGTTGTCAGTTACACACAGGTCCAAACACGCACATGCACAAACTGGACCTATACATGCACTAAGTGGAGAGATGTCAGAGTGGGCTGCCCATGACAGGCGCTCTGAGCGGTTGGGGGGTTCGGTGCCTTGCTCAGGGGCACCTCGGCAGTGCCCAGGAGGTGAACTGGCACCTCTCCAGCTACCAGTCCACGCTCCATATTTTGGTCCGGACAGGGACTTGAACAGGCGACCCTCCGGTTCCCAACCCAAGTCCCTATGGACTGAGCTGCTGCCGCCCCTATACATACTACATTTGTTGGTAGTATGCAGCATGAAATTCTTTTTTGCAGTATGTTTGACCAGGCTTAGCTGGTGTCCAGTTTTGGAAAGCGGAAGTAACAATAGCACAGCTAATAGCAAATCACCACTACTGTATATCGGCAGTTTGCCTGCAGATAAGGGCCTCTGTGTCCTGCTCTGTCTTTATCAACATAAAATATGCCCTCACATTAGATTAAAGTTATGTATGTCATGTTGTTTTCTTATTGACAGCTCGCTGAGGTTATCATTGCTGTCTGCATTGCTGTGATAGCAAATGTTAGCTCAGCAGGCTTATATTAAATGTAATGGCTTTGTTATGGGTAGTAAGGCAATGGTAGTTATGTTCATTACAGATTCATTACAGCTGTAGCTTAGTCACAAAAATTAACACTGAATGTGTTATTAAAATGTGAGTTGTTGTGACTGTTGCATTGCTTTGTATTGTGGGGCACAGTAAACTGTCCAACACACAATGGAGATTTTTTCAGAATTAGAACAACATCAAGTTATTTTTGGCATACTTTAGATTTTTCTTTTGTTTGCATATTGAATACTGCATGCTATATTTTGGGCAAATCAGTACTGCTAGTGTAGTAGAGAAGTTTAAATTAAAGAACTAAGACTTTTGATGCATACAAGACTTTTTTTCTCTCAAATTTTGGTTGCAAATTTGTTAAAACCATGTTATTGTGCACTTCTCCTTTTCCAACATAATCCATCCACCTGACAGGTGTGACATATTAGATTGCTGATTAAACAGCATGATTACACACAGGTGTGCCTTGGGATGGTTACAATAAAAGGCAACTCTAAAATGTGCAGTTTGATCACAACACAATGCCACACAAAGTTTTGAGGGAATGTGCTGTTGGCATGCTGACTGCAGGACTGTTCACCAGGGCTGTTGCCTGTGATTTAATGTTCCATACAGTGTCATTGAGACCAGTCTGCCGAACAGCTAATGCAACAACTGGTTTTCACAACTGAAGAATTTCCTCACAAACTGTCAGAAACCATCTCGGGGAAGCTCATCTGCATGCTCGTCACCCTCATCCGGGTCTTGACCTGACAGCAGTTCAAAGTTGTAACCGACTTAAGCGGCTAACTGCTCGCCTTCGATGATGTCTGGCGCTTTGGAGGAATGTTCTAATCAAAGATGAATCACTGTTTACACTGTGCAGATGACAGGCGGTGCGTGTGGCGTCGTGTGGGCAAGCGTTGTGAACATAGTGGCCCATGGTGAGGTTATGGTGTGGGCTGAGATAAGCTACGGACAACAAACACAGGTGAATTTTATCGATGGCACTTTGAATGCACCGAGATGCGGTGACGAGATCCTGAGAGCCCTTGTCATGGCATTCATCTGTCGCCATGACCTCATGTTGCAGAGGCTGAAAACATCCCATTTCTAGCCTGATGCTCTGCACAACAGTGCGTTCCAATTCCTGCCAATTTCGCAACCTCACACAGCCATTGATAAGGAGTGGGCCAGCTTTCCACAGGCCACAATCAACAACCTGATTAACTCTCTGTGAACTAGCTGTGTCGCACTGCACGAGGCAGATGGTGGTCACACAAGAAATTGACTGATTCTTTGGGGCGTCTGTGACCAAAATGCATTTCTGTAGCTTCAGTAATGCCGGATCCCAATAAATGTCTTTTTTTCCCCAAGTTAATCTGCACATTTTAGAGCTGCCTTTTATTGTAACCATCCCAAGGCACACCTGTGTAGAAATCATGCTGTGCAATCAGCATCTTGATGTGGCACACATGTCAGGTAGATGAATTATCTTGGAAAAAGAGACCTGCTCACTAAACGTGATTTTAACAAATTCGCAACTAAAGAGAATAAGTCTTTTGTGTGCACAGAGAAAGCTGTAGATTTTAAAAACTCAAGAAGAATGGGAGCGAAAACAAAAGTGTTGGGTTTATATATTTATTCAGTGTATTTACAGCATGATTGTGGCTTTCCTGTGTTATAGATTGTCCCGCACAGCAGGACTCTGTTGTGATTTACTATTGTGAACAGCCCACTGTTGTTCTCCCAGAGCTTTTTAATGTATTATTCACATTCAGTTTGTCTCCGATTCAAGTCTTGAGGCTAATTAATTCTGAGGCTAAGCAGGAAGTTGTGTAAGGTACATGTAGAAGGGCAGGAGATGAGTCGACTTTGAGACACTTGTTTGTCCAACCAGGTGCCTCTATATGAGGGCTGTGAGGTCTCTTTAATAACATTCAGCCATCTGCTCAGGTGCCCAGAACATTTTTGTTTTTTCCCTTTGAGGCATCAGCAACCCTTGGTGTGATGCGAACCAGCACTAATAATCAGTTGATGAATTGTTCAGTTGTAGCTCATGTTACAAAGACAAAGATGCTGGCACCACTGCTTTCCTCTATGATTAAAACAGGCTGTTTACTTTTCATTTCAAAACAGCCATGTTGTGACAGTGTTGCACAGGAGATTTATGCGCAGCAGTGCTCTTTGTTAGTAATTAGAGATGAAAATATCAGATCCCTCAAGCGGCATTTGTACATTTTTTACTACTTCGTTAATGAAATATTAATAAAACAATAGGTACCCTTTGTAAGTAGTCACTTTTCATTTAATAAAACTCAATGCAGTGGCTGTTAATATTAAAGAGCAATTATTTGATAGAAAAATATGCAAATATTAGAGCAATTCTTCCTCCCTATCAGGCAGGTTGCAGAACTGTAGCAATGACACTGTGAAATTGCTGTCACCAAATTTGAAGCCTACAAATCGTCTTGCTTTGGGTCAGTGGACCTGAACACAACAAGGAGGAAAAGTCTTTGCTTTCCTCATTATTGACCACCATAAAACATAAGAATACAGTATTTTAAATGGCAGCGTGCCGCCTCACCGTGCTGCCACTGTCACTGTCTCACAGAAGTGAAGAAGATGACAGGGGAACACTGATTGTCATTCAGTTTCTATGCTCTTAGAGCCTAATGACCACATACTCTGCAGGACCTGCTGCACCATGACAAGCTAATTAGCCAGCGAGACTAAGAGCAAATTATAATGACACTGTGTTAGTGCTGTGCTAATGTGCTAGTGATGCACACGGGTGTTTTCTCTCCCTCTCCTCTTCTTTCTCTATCTCTTGTGCCTTAACAATGGCGTGTTCAAGACCAATTAAAAATAGAGAGCTCTCAGCACACTCAAGGCCTGTCTCTGCAACTCTGTAAAGGCCAGGGCTCGGCTATTGTCTAAGGTATTCAGAGGAACAGATTTATTATTATTCCAATGTAGGCCACCTTCACCTCCAGTTACAATGATGGCTGAACATGGAGAACATGGAGACTGGTATGAAAAATGAATTAGTAAAAGATGAAATGTCCCTGCCGCGGATGCTACATACATTCATGTTGCTGTTCTTCAGAAACGAAGGGCACGCTGCTCAAATAGAAAAGCATAACTTCATTATACTGCAGTATTTTAGACATTATCAACAAGGACGCTGTGCCTGAATGAGGGCCGTTGCACAAAAACATTAACCCCGCATTGATTATCAGACAATTCATTGTTAGAGGCCATAGATGAGACGGTGTGACAAAAATTGATAACATCTCAGTTTGGCTCCAAAAAGCTCTTGGTCCGATTCCATTGCATTTCTGTCATTAGTCAAGTTTTTTGATTTAAGAACAACTGTCGGCTCTAAGCAATGAGTACTACTGCATACTGAAAAGGTTGTATAATGAATATGCGCAGGTGTGTTCCTCCATGACTGCCTGCTCACCTCGTAGACTTTACATTGTGATGATGTCACAGACTTTTAAATAGCTTCTCTCGGCTCGATGAAAGTTTTACAAATATAAAACCTTCATGGATCAAGAATTCATAAACGAGAGTCATAATTGACCTTGTCTGCAGTTCAAGGTGTCCTGTCAACAGTTTTACAGACGTCTCTTTTATAATGGTGGTCTATGGGGAAAATGCCTTTTGGACTGCACAGGATTTTTTTCTGTAATACCGCAAGTGGCCTCTGGAAAAACTAGGAAGCAAGGCTAAGTGGCGTTCCAGGGGAGCCTGAGAATAATATGCCGAATTTTGGACCAAACTGTTGACTGTCAAATTGCGTTTCAGGTAACTAAGGCACTAGGTTTTGATATGAAAGAAAAATGAGTGTATAAAAGACAGTATCTTTGGTTCTGCTGCATCAGTTTTATTTTTAAACAGTGCAGTCTGTCAATGTTATTGTGTAAAACTTGAATTAAAAGCCCCGTCCCTATTATGATTGTTAGAAGTGGAAGAACTGAAAGAAGACAGAAAATTAGTATTTCCTGAATTCTTTTTATCTGGTGTTGCTCTTAAATTGTGTAATGAGATAAATATCTTGCTGATGATTTATCTGATGACAAAGATATCCACAGACAGTTTCGCAAGATGTATGCGCAAGCTAATATGCTTGCTGGCAAATTTAGCATGTGTTCAGTTGATGTGACGATAGCTCTTTTTAGAGCATTTTGCACTCCGCTGTATACTGCCCACTTGTGACAATCCTATAGGAAGAGCAGTATGCAAAGACTCAATGTGGCCTATAACGATGGCAGGAGACTACTTCCACGATAGTGAAGTGCCAGCCGAATGTTTGCAAATGTTGATGTGCCTACCCGCCCTGCTTTAATATGTAATCTTATATATGGATATGTGTGCAGGCTCTCTGTCTCAGAAAATGGTATCATAACGTTATGGACTGTTCTCTGTGTCCTTAATAAAGTCATTATCAATTTTATTAATAAACACATAGTCCTTTTTACTAGCCTGGCGTGGCTACACATTTTGACAAATAAAGGCCCGTCTCAATTAGAAGCCTGGTCTGGTTGCCAAGCAGTTCATTTGGATGCATAAAACCAGATTGTTGACTACCCACTTGAGCTAATGTTAGTTAGCGATTTAGATTGCACATACAAATAGAAATGTTTAATATGGAGATGCTGCACATCATTAGCTCAGTTCATTTCATTTCATTGAAACCATGAGCACCAGAGAAGACCCTAATTCGCTTAAATTTACCAGCATGACAAAAAAACGTGGTGACTCTCTACCTCTGAAGCTGTCATAAAGTCAGAATATGTGTCCATTCCTCAGTTACCCGGTAAGTTACTCATATTCCTTTATTCCATAAGGGTCCACCAATCAAAAGAATCGAAGGTCTTTTTTATAAAAAATAGCCCAAGTTATTATTATTGTTTTAACAGGATAAAGTCGTGTTGTGTCACTATGCTAGGTGCCACTATCCTAGGATGCCATGAAACAAGTGTCATAACATAACACATAATTGATATGTTATTCAAAGCCTAATTTTTATACAAGTAATATTCATATTGGTTCAAATAAACAATTTGGTCGTATTTCCTGGTCTTTGCTTAGCACTAGTTCTGTGTGAAAGGGATTAAAGGCCTGTCCCAAATACAAACCTGTAGAGTTCATTGATTTAAGCAAAAAATAGCCCAGGCTACTAAAAGTTTTACGGTATATTCACTAATAGGCTGCTGAAAAACACCCTAAATTCATGTGGTATCAAACTAATAACAAACAAAAGTTTTCTACTGGGAAAAAATACTTTTCCAGCAAGTGTAAACCCACAAATATCCAGACTGAGCTGGACATTTAGCAACCCCAAAACAACAGCCTCAGTGGTTTAACAGTATAATGAGCCACAGAGATATACTCCAGGTGAAGGCCTCCGTCAGGTTTATCCTTTCACCTGTCAGCTCACTCACACTGGCAGAGCAGTCGGGAGATGGTCACAGTTTGTGTCAGTCCTGGTGACACACCGGTAATCATTTAAGAGCTAAATAATTTGGCATTTTTTTAAGCACCTAATTGTTCAGGGGTGCAACTTTCAGGCAGCCTCACAACCCTGGTATCTATCAAAGCAGTAAGTCTTGTGCATTAAAGCCAAGTCTTTTGAACTTTACTGCTCTGACATCATCCTGAGAAAACAGGCACAAAATAATGATCATGATCCGCTGACACGCTGACAGACCAACAAAGCGATAAAATCCTGCTTTCGTTTCAAAATCGCAGTTTTTCAAGATTACAACAATGTGACAAAACCAGATCCTAATTCCCTCATTTCTTGCAGTAGAGTCTCATTTCTTTAGACTCCTTTTTTTGTACTCATCGTAGAAAGCAGGAGGAGGTTTGTGGAGACGCAGACAGAGTACAGTGACCTCAGGCCAACCTCACACGAATCCTATTAACCATTTTCGGTTGCATTCATTCTTCCTTGTTTGACTGTAGGAATGAAAAACATTGAAGACGCTATGCCAAGAAGACTGACCACCATCCAATGTGTACATTTTTAGAGACACATGAGTACACATATAATATAAAAGCAGCCTGATGAATGCACTTCATAGCAGTGATACATGTAGAGGGCTGGATACACAGTTTTCAATGAGGCAAGGTTAAGTGGCTGCATTTATGAATTTTATTTTCTCCCTTGGTTCGTCTCCTTAAAAAGGCAGGGAAGTCTTCTTAATGGGAATACAGTCTTATATAATTTAGTTCACACAAATAGGGTTCTGTCTAATCCTAATCATCAAAGTCTATAGGCTGAAGGTATTTAGATTAATTATCAGTTGAGTGATGGTCTGAGCAGAGGATATAATTTGCAATAATGACTAGCGCTCATTATTTCTCCTCCATTCAGGTCCTGAACTCTGTGAAAATCATTATGTGGGGGAAATCAGAATGAAGGGGCGCTCTTTAAACCCAAACCCTCCAGGTCTCATTTGCTAATAAAATTCACAGAGGTCACCACCGCAGAAAAGCACGGCTGCCGCTTCGGAAATGTCAATGAAGACAGGGCTATTCTCACTGTCTGCCACCAATCAAAAATGCTCTCGCTGTGAGGGTTAGGCTGTTAATGTGAACAGCCGTGGCCTCCACTCAATTTTCCAAGAACTTTCCCTGTGTCCTTTGAAACATGAAAGAGGCCTGATAAAGTAACAGTGAATAAGTTTGGGCTTTCCATACGAAGGAGCTGCCAGGTTTCTTTGACGGTGTCAAACAGATTCACCCAAAACCATCCATCATGCAGAACACGTTTCAGCCCTGTCATTTTAGTCAGGTGGAACAACTGACCCTTATTATGTTCCATGACAGCATCTTTTGTTGCTGCGTGTCAATCAACAGCAATTCTTAATGGCTTAATATGTCATCTTAATATGCAGTACGCACTATTGGTGCTTCACTGCAATAAATGGGTCATATAATGGCCCATTTGCCTGATACAAACCCATTATACAATAGAGAGTGTTCATGTGAGTCACCTAGCTGCATCATTAGCCTTAACTGTACATACCATGCACACTAATGGGAAAAGATACAGTATGCAAATATGTCCTCCATCATGACAGTACAGTGTGCTGTCATAATCCTGTTTATAGTAATGGACGCAATCCTGTTTGTTCAGACCGCTTAAACCGGCAAACACGCTAAATTGAAAATCGCAGTCTGTCATCCTCTGGAATTAATTCAGGAATTGATCAGACGTCATAATTTGCTGTTCTGTTTCGTCCCCTAATCATATAATGGGGCTTCTCCTTAACCTCACAACCTTGCCAACGCCGTGCAAGGTGTGATTTTCACACAAAGTTGTGAATGGCTCAAAAGCAATTAGCTTATTTCCCCTCCCTCCTCAACAGCAAATCCCATCTTTTGCTGATGTGATTTAAATTCTGATTAAATTTCTGACGTCCTTCAGTCAGTGGGTGTTCTCTCCTCTCATATTTTAAGTGGCTAGGCTTCTCCTCCTTTCATTTAAACAGCACATACAGCTCCGTAAACAGCACTTGGTTGACCAGGTAAGGCGGAGGGGCTTTGTCAATTCATTACATCCTGATTGAAATGGTCAAAAAGGTGAATGGTTTGACTTTTAAAATGATCCGTCTTATCCATATGCAGCAGCCGCACTCTAAAGAAAGGCACCCTTCTGGGTTCAAGAGTGAGCTGCATTTGCATGAACGCATTATGAACCTGACAAGAAAGCACCAGAAAGAGAGAAGATCACCGTTACCCTGTGAAGAACCTCATTGTGCCAGTCCTTCACTATTGTCTAGGTGTCATTATCGACCAAGGGCGTGCTATCAAAACAAAGACCCTGTGCAACAGTGAAACAAAAACATTCAATTTCTCTCCCGCAACATATTTAAAGCAGACATTAAAAATACAACAATAAGTCATTTAGCCGGAGCTGCTTTTGCTATTGTGCCGAGCATAATACAAAAACCCTAATTAATCTCAGTTAGAGGACCTTCTTTCTCCTCCTCCCCTTGCCATTATTCCCCACAACGAGTCCCAGGGGAGAGTCAGGGAGCAGCAACCTACTGCTGGCAACATCCATGACACCATCAGAGGAGGAGGCAGCCTCTGCACCAGCTGGGGCTCACTAAAAACAGCTTCCTTCTTAATGGCATCTGGACACCCTGTGCAGCACCACACTGCAAACTTCCTCACCAAATCAGCCTCTTCCATTCTTCTCAGAGACTACTGCGCCATGTTGGGGAACTTATAGCAACAGAGAGCAGGGTGGGAACTTAGACATCAGTATTTTTGATACGTCTTTGATTTAAGCGTGGTAATTTTCTATCCAAATACTACGCAATCCAAGCCAACATCTGGCCCTGACAGAAGTGCGTCCAGCTCCATCCTCCAAGGCTAAATAAGTGTCATCTTGGCTCAAATGGTTTTAATATCATTGTCCAGGACAGATGAGGCTCGTTGGTAACAGCAGGACTGACAGCGACAGCTCTGTCGGGGGTTTCTCCAGTTGGCTAGGGAGAGGGAACAGACTGGGGAGTGCCCAAGCAGACATGCAGAGCCTCAGAGCTGGGCTGAGCCACCCTAAAGGAGCCAAAGCATGCAATCAGGGCTGTGCGGAGGGATAAACAAGACTACTCTCCATCCAGACGTAGCAATTAGGTAGGGAGCGGATTGTCATAAACAACCAAGAGTTTCAGGCACTGCTCGTCCCTTCTTCATGTGACCAGAGGGCTTGTTTTCCTCGTTGCATTTCATTTCGCTATACCGTTTTGGTACTCTTTTATTTACATGTTGGGATGGAATGGGGCCAGTTTGGCCTTAAGTTGCAGTATTAGCTGTGCAGGATGAAGGAGAGTCCTCAGTGGGCTCACATCAAATTCTGCACAAGGCCTTTCACGAGTGTGCTCTTCACAAGTACCACAATGACACACCACCTTAATTCAGGATTTTTCTTATTGATCTCACAATCCTTTGATAGATGCTTTTGCAGGTAATAGATGTGTGCAGCTCTCAAATCTGAGAGAGGGAGTTAACTTGTTAAATTGGCATTTTCTCGGGTCTAATCCAATTTTTCATATCGGCACCTGAGTGACAGATACAAGTTTAAACCTGACCTGACGTCAATGCCGGATGATTCTGCAAAACCCATGATTACAAATAAGGACATCTTATTTTACATCCAGTGCCAGTATTTTTAAACTCTCCCTTTTCTACAGTATCACTGTACGTTGCCATGACTACAGTCTTTCCAAACCAAACTATGGTTGGGGTGTGGTTAGGGTTAGACAACAACAACAACAACACTTGTTATGGTTAGGAAAGGACTGTGGTTATGGTTAATAAAAAGCAGAGCGGTCTGTGACAGAACCCTCACTCTGTCAATGTCATGCTCCACCACCCTGATCTCTTCTCCCCTTTCCACCTTACTACATTGAAGGTGAACTAATTTCTATAAACTGTGCACTGTGCATATGCATTATCTGTAGGCAATGTGCGGTTACTTTGGTATGGGAAGTGTTCTGGTTTCCATTTGCAGTCCATTTGTGGTCCGATTGGTATTGACAAATCATGTTAGAATCAAGCAGCAACCTCCGGGGCTGAAAAATGAAGCCAATGTGGTGCCAAAAAATTGTGGTTCCTCAAACGAGTCAATCTCCATAGACACTCACATTAAAATACCTACGTTTACAACAGAAATAAACATTTCTCCAGCCTGGTACAAAAATGGTTTTGGTCTCTATAGCTTACATACCACACTTTTACATTTTATTAAAGCTTAAAGTTACCCACATTTTTTATTTATTTATTTAACCTAAATTTAACCAGGAAGTCCCATTGAGATTGAAAATCTTTCTTAGAAGAGAGACCTGGCCAAGGTAGTCGCCAATCAAACACATTTTAAATGCAACAAATAAAACTTACAATACAAAAATCTGCAATAAAACAACATAGTGGCCTCTCAAGAAAATCAAGCACATCCCTATCACCACATTATTTATGATGCCCTTAAATTCATTAATGGGTACATTAAAAAGCAACCACCTGGAGGAGCGTAGCTGGTGACTACCAGAGCTGACACACAGATGGGAGCAGAGGTGGGCCGGAAGTTTGCCAATATTGCTTTATAGATAAGAATATACCAGTGCTGTTGTCTGCAACTGGTCAGTGATGTCCAAACCACCAAATTATAAAGAATGCAGTGATGAGTAAGGGACATTGCATTTGTAATAAAACGTAGAGATGCATAGTACACTGAAACAAGGCTACGTAAAATGGAGGAGGTTGCATGCATGATTAAAGCCAGGGCCACATTGAGAGACTAGCCATCTGCGGATGGTGTCTTTGCTCCTCCACAGCTCCACCCTTTCGTCTTAACTTGGAGCTTCTGGCTCCAAAAGAAGAAAAAAACAAAATGGCAATGGCTGTAATGCCAAACTCGAGGCTTCAAAATGGGTCTCTACCAACCAGTGAGTGACATCATGATAGCTACATCTATTATTTCATACAGTCAATGGTTTGAACGGCAGGTTAACAGTCCGTGTGGATAGGCAAATGCATTGGCCTAAATGCAATTTTGAAACCCATCTTTCATCCAATGATGATTTTATTTTTTTAACTTATCTACATTTATATGCAGATATCTGCTTATAGACATTAGCCAAAATGACCAGCGCACAGAAAAGGAAATCTTGGCTCAGATATCCACTGGCTACACCAGATCAGCCCAAAATATTGGCCGTCACCCTCAGAGGCTTTACCGTCGCAAGGCTGATAGTTGATGGGTTGCGAGATGGAAGGAGAACTGCTTCCTCTATTGCCATTAAATATTGGCATTTTGAAAGATTCTGCACCTTTTGATTTACATCCAATGCCAAGGGATACTGGAGTTTACATGAAAGCTAGATGTTTAAACTTCTGGAAGGATTTGATTTGCTCTGAAAACTTAGCCAGGTTTTAATCATCATTTAATTAATAAATCCATATTGACATTGAGAATACCCCTATTTAGAAAGGTACTGTCCCTGACCAATTTCAAAAGTGTTTGACGTAGCAATGCCGTCTGTTTGGAACAATCTGTCCTGTGAGTATGATAAGGTCGTTTTGTGAGGATTCATAAGTACAGGTTGAGAGTGAGACAGCAATCAGAGGTGAGATAGCTTTTTCACCAGTGTGGCTTTCACCTACAGTAAATGCATTTCAACCTATCAACACCCTCTCCAGTAGCCCTAAAACAATTTCATCCGTCAAGTACACTACATTTCACATCCCTTTCAATGCGGTCAAAGAGGAGAGATTACAATTTTGCACGGCAGGTTGAGTGCTCACACTGAGAAATGGAGAAAGAGCTGCAACCTGTTAATTAGACACAATTCAAGATGCACAGGTAGAAAACAAGACCATCTGAAGAGTACTCAGACTAGGAAGCACAATCAGGGACACCTCTTAACCAGACATGGGATTTTAATCAGATATGTTAAATTTAGACCGTGCGCGAGGTGTTAATTTGTAGGTCAAGGCTTTTCCAGATTTCGCTGTAACCTTTGCCCAGCCTCCATGTGTCCCGACATTAATCAATTGCGATAGAAAAAGCACACACTTCCCCCTCCATGGAAAGTAATTTCTCTGGGGCGGTTCAACACACATCATTCTGATGTACACACAAACAGGTCTGGGCACTGGCTGCTTAAAATTAGTGAGGGCCTGCTAATTAATTCCCCCTCTGTCACTGGGGGGGCCCGGTGCAATCTATCTGTGATGCAGCCTTTGTGAGATTAGGCGTCAGATAGGGGAGGAAAACAATATCCATTAGTTTGCAACGCTACCTTTGTTATAACACACAAAAAAACGTCTTTCCATTAGTCTAATTCCTTAGGTGCCTTCTGCTCGGTGGTGGTGATATCTCTGCATTTCAAATCAAATGAAAAGCGATCAATGGAACATTAAAGAGACAAATTGTGTGCGACAGACACAAAATGCAGGGAAAGCATTTTAATGAATTTCAATATGTGGCTGACAAAAAGACTTCTTTAATTAAAATGGATCTGAGCATTTTGATATCAAATGTCGCTTTTGTCTGAGTTCTGTGCGGTAGAGACTCAGGTGGAAAGAAGTTGCATGAACATCACATATTGATAATTGGGGCGGAGCCAGACGTTGTAAACATACAGGGTTCTGTCCAAACCCAGGGGGGTCCAGGTGCATGCCCCCCATCTGGGAGATTTTAGATCATGAAAATGTATGACAATAAAAAGCCTAAAAATCTGTACATCATCTGGGAAAAACATAAAATGAGCCTGCATCGTATTTTGTATTCAATTGTTCTCCAACTGTCTTCATCATTCTGAAACCATAACATAACAAATGTTGAGATGATTCATTTTCCCTCCTGCCACCTAAAAAGAGGCAAAAATTGTCTCATGTTGCTATTTATACATAACATAGTTTGGGTAGGAATTTGGCATAAACAGCATTACTAATCCTCAAACCTATTTTTGTTATGCTGTGCTGGAGTAGAGTTCACAGAACAAATGTTTAGCTGACAAATCTGTTACATTTGAATCCGTGCCATAATAATCTGGGCTGCTCAAATTGCAAATCAAGGATCCCCAACAATGCCAAGTAAAGGCTGACATATACTGTGCATAGACTCTACATGGAGCCTATGTAAGTGGCCTACACCATGGTGAGCATTTATAGCCTACTTGTGTGATGCTGCATTTGGAGTTACGCTTCTAAAACGCAAGTTGTCGGTGGGGTTTCTATGTTACTGTGTTAAGTTTCTATTAAGTGCTCAAACACACATAAATGGCTCAATACTGACAATAGTAAGGACAAGTACAAAATTTGGCTCCACTGTAACTCACAAGGTTCACAGACAAAACAGTTCTCTTTTGATAGACATGTTTTTGGTACAAATACAACATGCTAACATTATTAGCATGAGCCTATGACATTTTACATTGCATAAATTAGCCTAGCAGGTAGTGGAGTTTTCCTCCACTCATATGAAGCCAGGAACAACAGCAACATTTAATATATTTTGTCCTGTTTACATGTTCTGGTTGATGTTTTGTGCATCCGTGAAGTTATCAATTTAAAACTCTTTTCTGTAAAATGAAATAAGCGCTGACACTACAACATGAAATATGTAATGTCATCTTTGGCTCAATAAAAATAAAATAAAAATTAAGCAAGGTAATGTTACCAAATTCACCTCCATTATAACTCCCAAGGTTCAATGACTACATTATAGTCTCAAAATAAAAAAATTTCCTCCACATATACAACATGCTAACATTATTACCATAAGCCTATAACATTTTACATTACATACATATTTACATTACATAAATTCAGAGCACTGTCTGAGTGTACCGTTCGGTTATCCAAAGTGCTGCACTCTCGAAATAGCAGAGCTCTGGGCACTCGTGACCAGCAGAGCGCTGAGCCAAGTGACTTAACCGTTTGTTAATTCATATAGAAATATAACATTCCATTTCTTCGACTAACAGGGCTCGCATTTTAGTGTAGAGCATCAGACTGAATATACGAACGCACCATGTCAGGTCACTCACTCTCCGGGACCGCAAATTTTACTTAAAAAAGTAAGCTAACAATAATAAAGTAAGCTCGGTACCCTCTCACTCAGGGGATGGACGACTTGACAGGATTGCTGAAGGTGGCATGGTCAGCTTTGTGGTTGATTAACATGCCAATTTTACAAAGGAGGATGACATTTAAATGGTTTCCTCCAGTTTGTTTTGCTATCGAAGCTAATGTTAGCTAATTTAATTTTAATTTAATTTAATTTTAATTTAATGTACTTTATTAATCCCCAAGGGGGAAATTCAATCTTTTCACTCTGTTGTCATATACATATACACACAGGCCTGAAATACACACACATGCACAAACAGGACCTTTTTACATGCATTAAATGGAGAGATGTCAGAGTGAGGGGGCTGCCCATGGACAGGCGCCACGAGCAGTTGGGGGGGTTTGGTGCCTTGCTCAAAGGCACCTTGGCAGTGCCCAGGAGGTGAACTGGCACCTCTCCAGCTACCAGTCCACGCTCCATATTTTGGTCCAGGCGGGGACTTAAACCAAAAAACCCTCCAGTTCCCAAGCTAACCCCGCCCCATTTCACAAAAAAGGTAGCATTACAGAGAAATCCAATATTCCTCTTAATAATTTTGATTAGGTGCACATAATAATAACGTTATTCATCCCTACAACAGTGAATATTTTTTCCCTGACCTGATATGACATGAGAGCATTTTTGATGATCGCCTCCATCCAGTTCTTGCGTCTTATCACATTTAACCATAGTTAAATGTGACGCTGCTATGTGATAAAATTCAAGTTTTGTGTCATGACTCCTTCTATTCTGGCTCCCAATAACACAACAAGACCCCATTTTAAGACTACGTAGCCTACAGCCCTGTGGTGACGAGTCATGTTTTGCCTCCAGCTAATTAAATGACATCAGTGTAACAGCGGCCCTAAAAGGTGCTATACTCTGTTTGAATATTAGGCCAACAAAAGATGTACTCAAATACATTAGATTCCTTTAAGGAATAGCATAGTACAATAAACAACATGGGTATATGCATATATTAATATCTGAATGAAAAAGCTGAAGGTATTCTAAAAAGATTCAGAGCTTTTAAAAAAAACACATCCCTCTTTTGATAATACAAATGAAGAAACTAGTGTTGGAACTCCAGAGAAGAATGTAGCAGTACTGTCTTTAAAGTATATGCTTGCAAGATCGAATAGTATCCATATAAGCTGTAATCAATATTTATTAGTCTCCAGCACTAAGCTGTTTACGTGCAGCCTTACAGTATATTCCAATTATAGTCAGACTTATAGCCTAATCAGAAAAATGTCTCATGTAAACACCTAAATCATCAGACTGAACCGGCCATGGGGAAATAAATTTCATTCTGTGGAAAAAAACTTACAGATAAAGATTTGTCATGTAAATGCTCTGTCAAATTAGTTGAGTGTTTGGAATATCTATAATCGTCAGGCGCATAGCTCGCCCACTTGAGCCTTTCATTATACGTGTGTTCAAGGATACTCTTATTCACTGCAGATGTCAAAGTGGATGTCATGTCATATGGAGGAGCAGCATATTCTGATGGTCTCTCTAAATGGAGCCACTGTGTTGTATGATGGGATCAAGAGTTTTAAATCTTATATGTTTTTATTCAAGAGTTCTTCCTAATTAGAAAATAAAATTCCTTTATGTAAAGTGATCTTTGTTTAGTGCAGAATACAGCTTCTCACACAAACAGACAGGGTCAAATGTGCAGACTGTTGCAGTGATGTATTCTCTGTACGGGGATGGAATCATCATTTCTCCTCCTCATGAGCCGGTGTCACCGTCCTTACCTGAGGGCATCCACGGATCTGATGAAGACTTCTCTCTGGTATTGGCCTGCTCCCAGTCAAGGTCGTCGTCTCTGCCTTGGCTGTACCCACATGCTGCCAGCGGCTTCTCAAAGTTACAATCGCCTGCGACAAAAGGAAGAAATTTATATGGTTATATAGTTTTTCCATTAACTTGCTGTTCAAATGAATGAATATATAAATTAAATTCCCCTCTTTTTTTTTACCCAGCGGTATTCATAATGCAATATGCCAGACAATGAGATGCATTTAAGTGAGACAGAGTGAAGGATTACTGTAGTAGGCGAGGCACAACATACATTACCATCATTAGCAACACGGCAGTCCAATTTCACAATGACAAGTATGAAGTGTCCAAACTCCATCATCGTTAGGCATTATGTTCCAAAACTGCACCACCATCAGGGATAAATTGATTTATTTTCCTTGCCGGCCACAGAACTTTGCTGTTCATGCGCCCTTACTCCACAGAGCCACTCTAATCCTTTTTACAAGCTGCTTGCAAAATGACAGCAAGCAACCATTAGGGCCAGGCTTCAACCAGGCTTGGCGTGTGATCGATTAATACAAATACTCCTTTATTCCTCGCACCTTAAAGGCCACACAGAGAATGTGAGAGTTGAGCTTTTTTCCCCCCCAAAGTGCTTTTCAATCCACTCATAAATCTACAAAAAAAGGCATGTCAGAACAATATGTGGCTGGAAAGGAGTTCATACTGAGTATAAAAAAATCAAGAAAGAAACATAAAGGTGTTTTTTACACAGTGGGAGGTTGTTTTCAGAGCGGGCAGACGACTTAGAGAGGAATTGGACAAAATGATATTATGCTGCGTCAGATACATGATTACATCGGTTCTTTGTTGATAACAGAGGTACTGTAGACCTATATTATCCTGCCTCTTGTCAGAATCCAAATGTTGAATCTGAAAATGTTTGCTTGCACATTGCTAATAAGTTTCTAAACACAAATGACATACAAATTTTATTGCCTCTGGGAATGTCCTTTGAGCCAGAATCCATGCCAGGCCAAAACCAATATCTCATCTCTTACAAGCTCCCTCTGACATTCTGCCGCATAAAGGCTACGAGCTGGGTTTTTTGTTTTCCCATTTATCTCTCTGGTGACATTTACAGTACACGTGCAAATGAGTGGCCAAACGAGGAGAACACGGGGATAATTAATATCCAGCCTCATAGGGCAGCTGCTAATGATATATTTGCTGCTTTGTCTGTTTTTTTGAGGGGGCGGACGTGGAAAAAGGGAGTGATTGCCAAAGTGCCACAGGTAAAAGGGTTAGGGATTGTTGTTGAGCTTGTCCAGTGATTCATTGCCTCCTACAGATAACACATCACCAGGGCACGTTGTTAGGATGAGAGATTGTAGGCTACCTGTGTGTTAGGTAGGCTCCCTGTTAAGTGGGAGACATCAGAGAAAAGCTAACAAGTGACAGTGAACAAAGCTGAAAAACAAACCAAGGAGAGACGGATATGATTCTCAAGAGTTAGCTCAAAGGCTAGATGTGCTGGTAAGTAGGTTAGGTAGGTTGCTAACATTGGTCAAACACCCCAGACAGCACCACACGTCACATTGACATCGGCATGACAGAGGGATATCACCTCTACATCATGTTCTATTTCAGAATGTAGCATATTAGGAGGCAGTTCATCATCAGTGCAACTTAAACAGCTGTAGATTCCCGATGTTGCCAATACATTGGCAATGCATAGCCTCTAAGGAGGGTGACTGCTCATGTATTTCCACGTTTACTGCTTAATCTAGCTTTAACTGCATCTTCATACCTCATCAGTGAAAGTGTTTGTTGAAGTTGCCCTAAGATAGCTAGTAATCCGATAAACATAAAAGTTAATTGGTCTTTGTTTCAGGAGAAAAAACGCAGGTGGAAGTCAACGATGACTGTATGGCTTACTGGGATCATAGACTGTATAAAATAATGGACGTAGCTACCATGACTTCACCTATCGGTTTGTGAACTGCAGTTTTGAATTCTCAAGCTCGACATTTAGACGTTTGCCGTCTTGGTTTTGGGGAGCCAGAAGTGACCATATTCAGACAAGAGGGTGGAGCTGTGGAGGAGTGTGAGTTTGATCTGACTGAGAACTCGAGGACAATAGTAGACAGCCTATCACTCAAAGCTGCCACACCCTTATGATGCGTAACTTTAAACCTTAATAAAACGTGAACAGGAAAGTTATAGTGCATCCCTGGTACAGATGTCATGAAGCGGAAAATAAGCTATAGAGAACTGTTTTTTTGTTACCAGGCCGTAAACATGTTTATTACTGCTGTGAAGCATCCATTTTAACATTGTGGTATAGAGTGTGCCAGGGCTGACATCAACACCTGGAAGTTCAGCATCGTATGTATTTATTTACACAGTTTAAGATTCCAGGGACAGCGCACATTAATAATTAATTGCTATTTAATTGGTACTTTCACTTCACAAAATGTCTGTCTCCATATACTATATTTGTTTTTTGTGTGTGAGCTATTATGTAATAGCTCATTGCATTCGTTAACAGCTGTTAACTGCTTTTGTTTAATTGGGTGTGAGCAGCATCGTACTCGGCCTGTACAGCGTACTATGTTAATTGTTGATTAAATGTGAAGCAGCAGTAACAGGTTGCTAAAAACTTTTTTCTCAAAACTATCCCAGAATCTGGGTTAGGAAATCTGAATAAGAAACCTTCATGAATTTCTCCATCAACATGCCCTTAAGCAAGGCTCTTAACCCCCAGTGGTTCAACTGGAACTGTTCTGCGGCCAACACTGAGAACCTCGTGGAAGTCCTCCACCTCCCTGGAGTGACTGTGTGAAACTAGGAGAGTAAGAGTATGAAGGCGGTGCTAAAAAAAAAAAAGAGCATTTAGGCTACTTTATGCTTTCTGTCTAAATAAATAAAAATGTTTGTGTTGCCAAGATGTAACTTGGAGAACGTTAACATGAGTCTTTGGCTGCAGCGTCACAGGGACTGGCTTCGTTCCATCAATATTTTGACTCAATAGTTCCAAGATCCCTTGCCCTGTGCCGCCCACCTTCCTTCTCACAGCATGCCGGAGCTCAAACAAACTCAAAGAGGTGGCTTTTATTGGTGTTTGATATTCAAATCGATGGCATTGGCGAGGAGCAAAATGTATTCCAAGTCAGTGGGTGATGGGAGTGAAGGGAGAATTTCGAACACTGAGGGCAAAAAAAAAAAAGCCTTCAAAAAGAATATGCACTAAGAGGAGCCCAGTCCTTGTTTAATTATTTTTTTAACTGTCAACTCGGCAATTAATAATAAATCAGGACAATGAGAGGGTTGAGGTGTCAGTTTGAAACTTGAAATCCCCTTCAAAGACATCATTACCGCATCTGTTCTATTAATAATTCTCTTGTTGCTCAGTTAATTTGATCTCAAAAGACCTTGAGAAAAAGAAATGACTGCATACATTTTCAGATATAGTAACCAAATATGCTGCTTATATCCCCAATGTTATTCCAATGCTGCAGCTGCTCACTTTTTTCGCAGTATATAATGGCAGAAGTTGATAGAGTGACAATTAAAAGACTTAAACTAAGCAGAGTAATCACAAATCCAATCCTATATCCGAATGTAGTGACTACAACCCAATATACATAGTATAGTCTCTTGGTAACTGTGTTTTCCTATTGATTCTCTATAGATGTGGTATTAGAAAACAGTGCCTGAAACAAACCCATGCAGCTTTTTCCATTGACAACACTTGAAGAACCCTTCACATCCATTGCTTTAGCTGAACTATTTTGACCATTAGACCAGGGTTACAGGATGTGAACAAGCAATAAATCAATTGGCACTGCTTTGATTGTGGCTCTTGGTAAGTACTGTGAAGTTCTTCAATAACGCCTGCAACTTGTTATCGACCTGTTGTAGAACTGTTCTGTCCCGAGGTCAACGTAAGGCATCTTGTTCTACACAGATTGCATGGCATCATAAGCTTTCTCAAATGTGTGACTCCACCACCGAGAGCGCCATAAATCCACGACGAAGTGTATCACCGATCACATGTTGCATGCCATCAATACAAACTGCTGCCTCCGAGTCGAGAGATTGTACACATGCATGCAGATGAACGCATCAATCAATAGCATCATAATAGTCCTTCTCTCCGTAGGAGGTTTATATCGCTGCCAGTGTGTGGCACAACCCCCATATAATCAGGCTCGACAGCTGCTGAAATAGATATCCCAACGAGAGGCTGCCAACTCTCTGAAGGAGATTTAACTTTCAATAAAAGCTTCTATGAGGTGTGGGTAGTCTGGGGCTACAGATGAATGTGCTCCACCCTGTCAACATTCCCCTTTCAAGAGAAGCAGGCAGCTTGAAGCTAAAAAGGTGGCCCTAGATATGTCATGAAACAATTTATTCCTGAGCGAGAACACACAATAGTCTTTATATTCTCACGCAGAGTGCATTTCAAAGAAATCTATCCATCTTTTCCTGGACTGAGCCAGAGGCCAGAATCAATACCTCAACCCCTCAATGCTGGAGCCAATTTCTCCTAAAGATTTTCAAGTCAGACTTAAAAGGCCTTTTGTTATTGCACCTGTAACAAAAGTAAACTTTAAGCATTAAAAGCTGTGTGCATGCGTGTGTGTAAGTGTGTGTGTTTGTGTGTCAAAGTTTGGTACTGTAGTGGAGTGCTATTCACACAGTCCTCTCTCTGAATGCCAGTGAATGAGTGTAGGAAGGATGGTGAGGGTGGAAATGGAATATTGAAAAAGCAGAGTGGTAAGGTATTAAATGGAAAATAAGGCTTTTTTGAACATGCTCAGAGTGGAGCTCCTTGGTGAGGTTGTAAATGGCATTGTTCTGTTATGCTTTGCAGCATTTTTGTTCATTAACATGATTACAGTTGTGAAGTTCTTTTGCTTTTGTAGGTTCTTGCTCTCCAAATGTTGGTGTCTTTATTGATTAAAGAAAAGTATGAGTTTAAGCATTGAATTCAGGGATACTCAGTGCAAACAACAGTTTGCCTAGACTTTATGAGAAACTGTCTTAAACTTCTTTTAAAAGTAACAGTTTGACATGTTAGGAAATATTTTCCTGCCAAGAGTTAAATGAGAAACTCAGTACCACTCTCATATCAAGCTAGTTAGCTTAGCTTAGCAAAAACAATGTCCAGCTCCTTCTAATGTTATGTCATTTCTTGTTTATTTAATTCATAAAAATAAAACTGAAGTGCAAAACTGACAAGTTGTGGTTAATGTACCTGACTATTTCTTGGCCAGATGCAGTTACTTCCTGGAGTCTTGTTGTCATGGTGAGGTTGCAGACTTCAAGAAGTCACTCATATAGCTCTCACAAGACAAGCGGATAAGCATATTACCCAAATGTTGGTTATTTTTCGGGAATATTATGAAGTATTTACATGGAATCGGGGAGACAGTAGACAACAGACAATACCTTCTGGATGGTACGACGAAAACAAGCGAACAGTCTGACGGAATGACAGGATGGTAACACTACCCATGCATGAGTATAGTTGTGATGATAATGCTGTGTTGTTCACAAAGATTGTAATAAAATACATTAAATTAAAATATTCCATGTTTTTTATTTTATGTAGTTTTTCTAGCGATGTCTAGATTGCCTGTGTTTCCGTCTTGTGTGAAGGAGCTATGTAACATCTGCTTGTAAATTTTGTCACAGAGGACTACAAAAACTCACCTTATCAAATGTCCTGTTCTCATCCACAAAAACGATATCTGGTAGGGCTGGGCGATATAGACAAAACTTCATATCTCAGTATTTACAGGCTGACTGGTGATACACAATCTATATCTCCATATTTTCTATGAAATGGGCTACATGTTTTCAGTTGCAAGTCAAAGCCACATTTGAGATGTCACAAACAATTTTATAAAAAACAGACTGTGATTAAAATAAAACGCAAAGACAGGAATTTTTTCCTGTTTGAAAATATGCAGCTGCACAACATGTAAATACATGTACATTAAAGGGCCAGTGTGTAAAATGAGTTGAAAAGCGTTGAAAACAGTGACATCAGTGGTCAAATTCTAGATTGCAGGGCTCACTCACTCACCCCTCCCGTCGGGTAAATGACAGTGGCCTCGTAGGGACAAAAAGCCTTGCGCAGACACAGAGTTTTTCAGGAGTAGGTCTATCTCGCGACGAGGTAAATGTTTATTTAGTAATCTAAGCCATGTTACGATATTGTAATGAATCCCTCATCAGCAGGAGACCAGAGGAGCGTTTGGGAAAAAGGCCCGTTTATTTGAGCACTCCAAAAACTCCGGTAACACTCCAGGGGGTAAAAGACTCCGTCCCAAACTCTGACTCTTCTAGCGTAACACACACACACACCATACACACATACTCGTTTACAATACCTAGCGGGTACCCCCTCCCCTCTCTGCTCCACCCATCTCCAGCCCGCACACTGGCTGACAGCGTAGCCGGTAAACAGAGCTCAGCTGTTTATTTAGCCTAGCAATATCTCCGGACTATAGTAGCTGCGATGGACGACTTTGAACGCGATTTTGAAGAGCTTCTTGTAGCGGACACAGACCCAGAGCCATACCTGTTTGAGCCGGAGCATACAGAGGAGGACCTTGGATGCTGAGCGGGCGAGAAGAGAGGCTGAATCCTTCGCTCCCATTTAGCTGCACAGAAGGGGATTCGGTGCTACTGCTACCATCGCTGGGGAGATATATCATCAGGAGGAAAAGCACCGCAGAAAGTGCATCACAAGGAGTGAAGTTGCGTCTTCTTTTCCTCGCAGACGACGGTTCGGGTTCATTCTCTCCTGTTGCGTGGTAAGTGTGGTCCATTCGCAAACTTTATAACTAAAACAACTTTTCACTACTCTCTATCGACGAACTACTAACACTCTGCTGTTTCCTCCTCCTTCTTCCTTCCTTCCGCTGTCTTCGTTGGTGTATTTATACACGCGAAACGCGTTCTCTGGCTGGCTGGATTGTCCGCTCGGGCTGCCTTACATACATGGCGGTGCAAGATAGCGACCTCTCTAAAGCAAGTCCCTTGCTATATATATATATATATATATATAAAAGCATAATTATAAGGCTACGAAAACCAAACGAATTTTATTTTATGGCGATTATACACTTATATAAACATATTAATGGGTAGAAGATTCAGATTCAGATTCAGATTTGACAATAAACCATGCCAAATATTACACAGTGGCCCTTTAATGTTTTTGCACATAGCACTGGAGCTACAGAGGTTTAAAGGTTTGCAACACAGGACTAAAAACTATAACATGAGTATAAAGGTATCAAGTAGGCCTAAATCCACTGTAGTTTGGAGCAATTAAAAAAAATGTGGGGGGAGTTTAACAGTCATTTTTCATCTGTTGGCCTTTCATATGAATCTGGAAAATGACTGAAATATTTTTATTTATTTAGACTATTAATCTTATTTTTGCACAGAGCATCAACAGAGAGGCCAAGGGAGGGAAGGCGCGAGAGACACTTTGTCCGTGTTACATACGTATTGTATATGAAACGTCGGTGTTGCCCCGCATTTTTTAAAACAGATCTGTCTCTATGTCACAAAACACAACACAACTACAAAGGAGAAACGTGACGCACTACGATCCACCTCACACACAAACTAGCAGCGCAGCACTGGATTGCATGTGTGCTGCGGTAATATCATTAATCTCACAGACTGATTTAGCATAACACGTGCAACATATAGACGGATGTCACACTGTAAAAGACAAATTAAATTGATTAATTAAATAAAACGACAGATTAAACAGAGGAGCAGATCTGTGTCTCTCTGAGTGTTGCTGGAGAATTTCTGAGTGAGTGAGTGGGGCAGAGCTGTGCGGAGAGAAGAGACGAACACTGGTATGCGTTATGTAACGTAACTTGACCCTACATCGATAGAAATGGTGTTGTCTAAATTTATATCTTCCATGAAACTATATTGATATATTGTACATAGTCGTTATATCGCCCAACCCTAATATCTGGTTTGTCATCCACCTTCACCCTGATTCCATGTTAACGCTGCATTACTTTTGTTCGACAGGACATAATGCAAGAAAGAAGACTAAAGCTTCGGGGTGGAACATGAACTCAAGACTTCACACGTACAGAGCAGGGTTGGCACCTAACCCCGGGCACCTGTGTGATAATTACTAGCTACTACATAATTATTGGTCATTTTCTACCCAGTAATTTTGAGAGAGCTGCATACAGTGTGCGATATTACAAAGCAAGCAAACGAACAAAAGTAGCGTTAGTGTTGTGTGTGCTTGTATGGCATCGGATAGAATATCCTCCCCGTGAGGAAACTGAGCCCTTTTCCAGCATCGCCACTGCTTCAGTCCCAGTGGCAGATATCATTGCTGCAAGACCTCCTTAGCCCCTCTGCCAATTCTGCAATTACCAGCTTTCCAACCTGCTCTGTCTGGCTAGGAAATCGCAGGTCTGCTCTTTGCCCCAATCTGCCTCAATGTCTGCACTTGTTTTAACAAACATCTTGTCTGCTGGCGTCCCTGCAGACTGAAACCACAAGGCAATCTTGGGTAATTTAAAACCAATGTCAACTATCTCCCTCCACCACCGCCAGTTTAGAGCTTCAGAATCCTGCAGCTAAGCCCCTTAGGGACTGATAGGTCTTTTCACTCTGGCCCTATTTCACTTATCTATTGGCAGCTCCTGCCAAGTCCTATCTCTGCACTGAATTGCATGTATATATACTATCTGTTTGGGGACTTTGAACTGAGGGAAGGGATTTAGACAATCAATCTCAATATCATTATCAATCACGTCTCGCTGTTCACCACATTGATTCGAAGGGAAATAAAGAAGTTGGGAGTGGAGATTTCCACTGATAATCTGCCTGGCTGAGCCATGCACTTGTCAGCAATGTTTTGCAAAACAAAACCAACAAATTACATCTTGTGTGACGGAACAAAATCAGGCCAAAAAGCGAACATTGCATTTGTGAATTAAAACATTGGAATACATTTGATGATGTATGAAGCTATAAAGATTTGAAAAATATTGTGCATAGATTCATTATTTCTTAAAACCCATTCGGCACTATGTAGCTAAAAAAACACCTCGTTATAAAAAGCTCTTTGCCTTCCAGGGCATCTTTTTCCTTTTTTTTTGTCTTGTCAACCAAATATCAACTTGATGAATGTGCTTTACATCAGGAGTACAACATAGTTCCTGATCAAATCCACCCTTGTGCATGGTTAGATGTACATCGAAGATGACAGGCAGCCTTCTCCTTAGATATGCTAAATTTTGACAGATGATTTTCAAGCTATGTGTGCCAGCGCAGGGCTTGACGTTCTCTTCCACTGCGCCTGTCAAGAACTTCCAGTAAATGACTTCAAATCCATCTCCATTCTGTATAACCTGCCAGGCACCAATTAAGATAAATATGGAAGCTAACTCGGAGACATGGAGGATCCTTATTGTCATTCCTCTCTGAGCAATAAAAATGAGGACTTCAGGTCTGTCTGCATAGAAGTATCCTGTGGTGATTACACCAAACATTACGTTATTTTTCTCTCTGCGCAGGGGTCCATTTGAATCACAGATTGCTTTCGGATATGTTAAGGTCAGACAATATAGTTAAGAGGCTCGTTCACACTAAAAACTAAGAGAGCTTTCAATTGCTGAAGATCAGATTTAATCCGTTTCTGCAGACTAAGGAAAACCACCTGCTGTGCTGGGTGTTTAGTTTGAGGAGAGGTGGCTTAGGCGCATTCTGACTCTGACTTGACAGCAACAAGGCTGGTTAACAATGGCTTCTCCTCCTATTGTTCCCAGCACCCTCATTCTTGTCTCTATCCACAGAGAGAGCTACAGTCTGTCTCTGTGCCTCTGCCCTCCAGAGAGTGAGAGGGAGAAAATAAGGCTGTTTCCTATTCAGCTTAATGCCTGTTGATACACTGAATGGCAGAGTGAAATAGGCTTGTTTGGCTTCCCATTTCCCTGTGTTCAACATGCCCCCAGAAATGATATGGTGACTGAGCATAACAGGCGCTCTATTAAAATCACTGTTTATTTGTTGCACAAGTTAAAACTGCACCGAGGAGAAGATATATTTTGATCAGCGAGGTGAGGAGAAGCTGAGTTTTGTATGTCAAATATACTAAATAAAAATCGAAGACACATCCTGCTGTGTCCGAATGCTGGTGTTGATGCACATCCTGTGCTGCAAAATCAACTCATGATGATGGTTTTAAGTGGAATTAACCCTCTGCATTAATTCGCAACACAGCTGTAGCTCAATACTATAAGACTGGAAATTAAAATTTCCTCCAGCGTGATTCCGCATTTGATCCAGGTGTGACGGGTCACTGGCCTGAGCTTCAATCGATGAAAGACAGTATAAGAGAGGAGAAAACTCTGTGGCTTCCAGTGGAAAATAGATCCACACCTGGACAGAGAGCCCTCAGGAAGAGAAAAAGGAATAGGAGCCCAGCCTGTGCTCAAAGCTAAAACCCCCCTGGCTCACTCCAATAGAAAACAACATCCCCATCCCACAGTGGATGACCCTTCAGACTGAACCCCTTCAATCCTCCAAAAACCTGCTAAGTCAGCAAACCTTTGAATTCTGCCTGACTGAAACAAAGAAGGGATGAAATGCTAATGTCAGTATCAGTAGCTTTCCCCCCTGTTCTCCCAGAGTTTCCCAGAGTCTAATTTGTCAAACATGCAAGTAACAATGCCAGAAATTAGCCCAAAGGGAGGTTTCCTCCAGAGGAGAGAATGATTATGTTTGATCATGGAATAAACAAGAACATTAACATGCTTTGTTGGTTTTCCAGAACTGGAACAAATGCTTGTTTTTATGTGCGGAGGAGGAAATAATTCAAGGTTGAATGTCAAAGAATTAGGAAATCACTAAAGCTAATTAGAAATTGTAGAAGAACAGAAGAAAGGTTGAATCAATCCCTCTTGAGAAGGAGTGGAAATCTAGGCCACAAGGCAAAGCTTGCGCATTGAGGCAGAATTATCAGCCTGATTAAATATCGTTACTTTGCTTTTGTGTCATGGCATATCGTCAATCACCTATGCGGTGAGTTTAATCCCCCCGTTGCCACACACACAGTCGTGTCAAGCTTGGAAGATCTGACCGACACGTGGGCAGACGGTGCACAGGTGGAAGGTGGATTCCAGCCCAGGTGAAAGGTTACCACATGGATCTGAGCGTTGCTTTGACAGGTGTGGCTGAAGAGATTTCAATCCCAGAGGGAGCTTTTTCAAAGTACCATCTTAGGGTCTTCACCTGCACACTTCAAACACATTCAAACCCTTCATTTCTCTACTGAAGCCCAATAAATCAGCTACCTGAAAGAAAAACCCCGTGGCCGGGCTTAATCCTCCTGGGTCAGGGGGGGCCGACGTGGAAGGCATGAGGCCTGTGAGCCCCCCTTTTTTGAATTTACTGCATGTGCCACACTCTTGTTGTGCCTGGCAACAGGAGAGTCTGCAGACTGGTCAGTGAGAATCTCAAAACAAGTGGGAGGAATCTCTTCTTCATGTGTGTCACTACAGCCCCAGTTCTTACAGCCGTGGCACTTGACGACAATGTAGATCATTATAGCAATAAGTATCACCATTAACATTTACCATGACATGTCTCTCCTTTATGTAACAGCTAACAATATCACCCACATGATTTTGTATCTGTAGCCTAAAGCCATTTTTGCAACTGGCATCACAGTCAAAATCCACCGTGTCAAAATGCTGCCCAGAATGACAGCTGATTGGCCATCAGTCTGTTTCGAATTAGGGATGCTCTAATTCAACTGTTAATATGGGTGAGAAAAGAAAGTTACAGGTAAATCAGGTTGCCTTCTTGAAGAATATTTTACCATGATTAATTAAGTAATCTATGGTTCACTTCTGGCAGCACAGTGGTTAGCTCTGTTGCATCGCAACAAGAGGGCTCCGGCTTCAGTTGGGACTGAGTGGAGTTTGAATGTTCTCCTTGTGTCAGTGTGGGTTTTCTCTGGGTATTCCAACTTCCTGTTTGTCATGTTTGATGTATCTTAAGCACACTGAGTTTTCGCTTGTTGTATGAAATGTGCTATCTAAATAAAATTGACTTGACTGTCCTGCCACCAAACTATGTATGAGAGAACATTTGAGTTGCTAAAAATGTTGATGTAATACCACCCTCATATCTGCCCATTCAATAGGACACTATGGCTAGCAGCCACTTAGCTTAACGTGTTTATCAATGAGCTTTAGAGGTAAAGGCCTACCTCGACTACTGGCGGGCAGATTTCATTACCTTCGTACTAGTCTTACATATTCAGACCTATCTCGCACTGTGCCCACACTGGAGCTGGCTGATCTGCACTAAGGGAAAAATTACAAACAAACCAATCACAATTGTTTGCCGTGGCGCTAATTGGGAGGGAGCTTGTTTTGGTGAAGAAGCAAGCACTGGCATTAGAATTACTAAATCCTCACAGAAAATGCCACCTTGGGCCTATAGGGCTCAAAGTGTCATGGCCTCCTCTAGCCTTTACCTGCAAAATGTCTCACAGTGACCACAAAGAGACACAAATAGACCAAAGAGAGATGCAAGGAAACTATAAAATGACACAAAATTAACTAAAAAATGGGCAAAACAACCAAATAAGATACAAAAGAATGACCAAAACAGACACAAAGTTATTTCAAAGAGACAAAAAAATGACTCAAAAAAGAGGCAAAACAATATACCAGAGGCAAAACCACCACAAAATCTGCAAGTCTTGCTCCTATGTAGACGAGGTGGTGGGCCTTTTGCATATCTATGTCCAGGGGCTCACTGCCCCTGGACCACCCATGCACTTTTGCGCGTAGGTTGCTCGCTCGAGGTCTTGGTTTCATACACAGCGTCAATTTCTAATCTGACGTAGCACCTGGGATTTGGAAGATGTTAACATGAAGGAAGCATGTTACCATCTGAGATCAGTGGTTTATACCCACAGCCCACATCCTGTAAGCCAGACTACCTTTGGACAGAATCAGGCTGGCTAGTTCCCTGTCTTTACACTAATCTAATCTAACTGACTGCTGTCTCCAAAACTGTATGAAGTATAACTCTCTATTAAACTCTCAGCAAGAAAGCCAGTAAGCTTATTTCCCAAAATGTCAAACTGTTGCTTTAATTAGGTCAAAATCTGCACCGATACAGATCTGGCATTTTGGATCATAGTATTCCCATTTCTAAACTATGGCGGAGATGCAGAAATAAGTTAGTGATTACAAGTAATGACCCGCACTGTTTTGTCCATAAACCACAGTTGCTTTCACCCAACATATCATCTGCATGTTTTAAGTTAACAGAATCTGGAGATGAAGTAACAATTGTATTTTGCTGCTAGTTCATGCCGATTTCCCAACCTATTAATGTCTATTTTAAAAATTTATACTGAGAACAAATAAATAATTCACAAAAGAATTTCAAAACAGTTTCAAGGAATGCATATTGCCTTTCAAACAGCGTCAGATTTTAGAGAATGAGAATATCCGGTCTTTACGACTCAATGCGGCTAACCCACTTTCAAAATGATAATGCATGTACAGGTCACCTCTATGCAGTGAGTGACAGAGTAACGTGAGACCAATTAGACTTTTCAGCCGGTCTGTTATCAATTCAGACAGTGAAGTGGTATGAATAAGTCAAAGAAACAAAGGAATTCCCCGAGTCTCATTAATATTATTAATTTTTAAATCCAATTATTGTATGACGGCTCGTGACCTATTTTCTGATTTAAGTGTCCTATCAAAACCCAACACATCACAGAGAGTAGAGAAACCTTTAAGGTTTTAGATAGTTGTCGAGCTCCCGCAGGGTGCTCCTTTGGGAGACTTTGGTGCTCCAATCTCGGCCGCCTTCTGTCGTGTCCCCTGCAGTAGAGTGTTACGATCTAGCTAGTGTACCATCCAGGTGAATGATCGCAGGCATTAGTACGGAGCACACAAACTTCTGAGGCACAGCACCTCTCTGATCCCTCGTTACACTGCAGGTTTTTTCATTAACAGTGTGACAAATGTGTCCGTATAAAGTCATAGTGCAAGCACATTCTAGCTGGACAGAAGGAATTTACAGCGAAGCCAGTGTGAACAGAAGCCGGGTCCAGTGAGTTGAGCAAATGTGCAGATTGAAGCAAAGTAATATGAAAAAATCTAAAAAAAACAAAAACACAATGGCAATTAAATTAAAAAAAAAAATCATCTTCAATAAGGATTTTTTTTTTATCTGCTTTACTGTTTTGACTATTGGAGCTGACATTTAATCAATTAATCTAGCAACAGAAAAGTATAACTATTTTTAAATTATTACTGTTATTTACTGTTTTGATACTTAATTCATCATTTATGTTCATTTCCAAGAAAATATGTCAAACATTTTTTGGCTCCAGGCTCTCAAATGTGAGCATTTCCTGTTTTCTCTAATTACCTCTGCCAAGGAGGGTGGGTTTGCTTGTTTGTCTCTTTGTCAGCTGGATTACAGAAAACCTACTGGCCCAATTTTGATGAAACTTGGAGGAATGGTGTAACACGAGCCAAGGAAGAACGCATTAAATTTTGGAGCAGATCCGAATCACAGGGTGGTAACTCAAATTATTTTCAACTTTCGTTAACATTGTGACATAAAGCGTTTGGCTTCAGAGGCCTGCACTCTCTCAGTGCCCTTCTGGTTTACGTCATGTCTTTGGGTCCTTGGTTGTTGGTCGGACAAAACAACACATTGAAAGACATCACCATGGGCTTCAGAACATAACTTTCAGACCAAACATATTTATTATTTTGTGATTAGATAAAGATTATAAAGAAAGATTTCAGGAGACACCCAGTGGCTTAGTTGATAGAGCAGGCGTCCTATATACAAAGGCAATGTCTTGGTTCTGCAGGTTTGATTTTAGCCTGCAGCCCCTCGCTGCATGCCACCCCCTGCCCCTCCCCCGCCAGACCCAGACCATCCTACCTTATGAAGGCATATAGCCAAAAAAAATAATGTGTTAGTTGCAGCCCTATATAGTTAAGCACCAAACACTTAGGCTATGTTCGGACTGCAGGCAAATCAGATCCCAAAACAGATCTTAAAGACAGACCGCTCACACTGTTATTTGCAAATAATCAGACTGAATTTGTGGGTTCAGATATTACCAACCTATCTGCATGGTAACGATGTAGGTGTCAGTAACTATGTAGCAACACTGGTGATGCAGCTTTCTAACACGGGAGCATTTCGCTCTCCAAACTATTAATTTCGGCATCTGTCCACTGACTTCTGTTCCTCTCGTTGTCCTCTTTAGCGCTCTGCTGGTAGCAGCATGGATCTGCTCAGCACTCCTGTCACTTTGAATTCAACATTGTTATGTGTTGTGTTCAAAGACACTTTGAAATCTGATATGAGCTGCCACAGCGTCCATACTTACGCGCACCTGTAGAAATATGATTGGAATTGCACTTCAAACCACCTTCAAATGTGGTCTGGATCTGATCTGACTAACACTAACACTTGCTGTCAAGACTTCCTAAAATCAATCTGGATATGCCCAAAGGATTGTCAAAGGATTTGGCCTGGCAGTCTGAACAAGGCCTAAAACCTTTTACTAACGTCGATCTTCACCTTCACTAACGAGGAATTAAACCACCATGTCTACTCATGACCACTAACACTGGTAACAGAGTTAGTAGAAATGAATACCTTAAAAAAATCAGTTTAGTCTGATTCGCTAAGAGAATACTGGACTGAAAAGGGATGTTTTAAAATTTTGTTTTAAAAATGTCAAGTCTGATGCCTTGAGTACTTTAATCACTACAACCCTGCTGGCCTGTAGAAACACATCATTGAAGAACTGAAAAGTCTGAAGAGGAACAAACTGTACATACTCCAAAATAGTCTAATGTCATGCATTCAAGTGCTAATTCACAGAGCAATTTGAAAATCAATAACAGAAGTTTAAACTCTTCTAAACTCAAGCAACAAAGAGACTTAAAAATAGACATAATGTGCGCTTTCTTCATCTGGGCATGGTCAGTGCACATGCTGCTGCATTTTGAATGATCTGCCATTTGTCTAAAGCTTTCTCTGGTAGATCAGAAAAAAAACTTTAGTCTCTAAGAGATAAAAGCAGTATCTGCCTTGTAAGTGTAACTCAATAGACACATTTCTGTGACATTTACATTCTCTCAATTTAATGTGGTAGGATGAACAGAGTTCCTTGTCAATGCGTCATACAGTAAACACTCTCTGGCTCTGTGAATAAATACACTGTAGGACTCAGTATCCATAATTACATACTGCTGTGTATGCTGCATATAGTAAAGTAGCCAACTTTAATACATCTCTGCAGTCAAAGCAACGGCAGCCCTAAATTAAAGTAGCAAAATAAAAGATGTGTTACTCATCAGTCATTTAATATTGTCTGAGCTTGAAATGACACTTGTGTAATTAAGTAAAGCACTGATTTTCCGAAGTAGCAGGTGGATCTCTCAACAAACTTGACATATGCTAAAACTGTTGGACTAAAAAGTTGTTGTCATAAACTTTGATATGCTGCCCTGAAGGCAAGTCGTTCATAAAAACACTGACATCTGTCAACGTGTCACTCTGATCCCTCAGGTCTTTCTAAAAAGTGTCATCATGCGAATGACCACAAAGGTCACGATACTCACAATACTCCTAGATTACAGGAAAACATCTCATCCAGTCAAACATCACTTTGAGCCGTCTGCTCTGTCTGACCACCCCAAAGGCCTCTTGGCCTATATTGGTTTGGCTGGAAGAGCTAAATCAATCATAAAACAAGGAGAGCTGCCAAAGACTTCTTTCACACCCCAACATTGCGGCGCTCACTGCCATGTTTAGGCTACTCTGACATGGTCTCAGAAATGTCAGACATCAACAGAGACAGCCTGCAAATGCTGCAGGGCTCCAGACTGTCATGAATATGACCATGAGAGGATCCAAAAAGAAACGGCAGAGGATGTTAAAAGATAAAAGTCGATGAAATATTTAATGACACTTGGACCAAAGAAACTATTAAAACATGTTTTAATGACTCATTTATGGCAAAAGCTATAACAACCAGAAAAGTTTCATTTTATGTGAAATTAGCTTCTTTTTTTTATCTGAAGGGTTCCAACGTCAGGTTCAGTCAAGTTTACATCAAATGCTGCTAATCCAGAGTAGTGAAAGAAATTATCCCTTTGATGGAATTTCACAGATCAACAAATTGAACTAAACCACAAAACACACAAAAGTACCTCCAGGCAATGTGAGATTAGCGAGAGGAGCGAGAGAAGGAGAGAGGCAGAGGGGGAGAGATGGGGGACAGGGTTGCGGGGGGTTGCTCGATCTCAACAAAGGCTGCAAGCTTCAGGGCTGCTGAGGAATCGACCGCAACCACAGGGCATCATCCTCGGAGATAATACCAAGGAGCACAAAGGGGCCTTAACTAAAGCACATTGCTTTTCTCACTTACAGTTGAATGTAAATATACTAAACAGATACCAGACAGATAGATAGAAATTTAGATAGACTGATCATAGAGACAGGAAAAAAATAAAGGAAAAACCTTAATAAATGAATGGAAAACCTACATGAACACAGTTTTTTCCATTCATAGCCCCCAGTGGTTTGTGAGTTTTAAAACTGATTTGAATCACATGCTTTCGCCTTCACACCAGATCTCAACCCAAATAAACACCTATGGGAAATTTTGGACGAACACATTCGACTGCACTCTCCACCACCATCATTATAGTACCAAATATGTAAAGCTACCTGTCTGATATGCCACAAAAACTATTATTTGACAATCTTTGAAAAAAACAAACAGAAGTGATTTCGGCTGTGACCTCCATTCAAATTTCAGCCGCTGATGTAAAAACTGTGGCTGCCAAAGGATGAGGAAATTTTTTGGACTTTTGGATTTTTGGACCAACCAATGGACTAACAGAGCAAGCTATAGACCTTTTTACTGTTAGTAAACAGTATGACATTTCTTGCTGGACGGGGCTTAGCTGGAAGCAAAACAATTCTCCACAGACATCAGCTAGCACTAGTTAGTAAGTTCTGTTGGCTTGTTTTACACAATGGAGGACAATGATAAGAGTGGTGCATTCAGTAATATTCATTTCGAGCACTGTCTGAATGAACTGTTTCGTTATTCAGAGCACCACACTCTCGGAGTGGCAAAGCGAACTCTGGGCACTTTGTCTGGGAAGACAGAGCAGCAGAGCGCCGGGCGAAGTAAATGTGTGATTCATGTAGAAATAGAACACTCAATTTCTCTGACCAGCAGTGCTCTCGTTTTAGTGTAGAGCATCAGTCTGAATTTACAAACGCACCATGTCAGGTCACTCACTCTCCGGGACAGCGGATGTTACTTAAATATGAAGCATTGACCAACGGTTGATTACTATGCCAATCATATGAAGGAGGACGACATTTAAAGGATTTCTTCCATTTTGTTTTGCTATCAAAGCTAATGTTAGCTAATGCGCTGAAAAGCTAGTGTTGCGCAGAAATCCAATATCCCTCTTAATACCGCCCCAATTTCTGATGAGGTGGACATGATAACCCTTAATACACGTAACGTCATTCATCCCTACAACAGGAAATACTTTTTCCCTAACCTGATATGAAGTTTGCGCTGCACATGCGACCATTTTTGATGACTGCCTCCGTCAAGTCTTTTCGTCTTATTGCATTTAACCATTGTTGTCTTTGTTTTTGTTGGCAGGTTGTGTCGTCGGCCCTTAACGGTCTATTTGTCACCCAGCTCTATTTTATAAAGGCCCCCTTTTTTGAATTTCATAAATTGTGGAAGTTGTCCACCTCAGTTTGCCTTTTTTGTCAAAGAGAGCAGTAGAAAATGTACACAAGGTACAGATGGTGCTGCCGTGTACCTCTCCTAGGTATAGAACATAAATGGTAATTATCAGATAAGTAGAGAAAGAGTGATAAGACAGACTCACATTCATTATTTCTGTATACATAGCTGTGAGGACATGTTATTTTAACTGTTATTTTGACTTCTCAGATGGGAACTGGAAGAACACCAGGAAGTTGTTTCCCACTCGTGACAACAGAGATGCAGCTTGTTTAGTTAACCTTGTGTAGACCTCCTCCATATGGCAAGATAAATTTAAGAGAGTACATGGTGTGATAACACAAAATATGGTCAGCTAAAGTCACAGTGGATATACCTCCGGCATCCAGATGTTTAAGTAAAAAACCAACAAGGAATTGTACACTATGACCATCTGTAGTGCTGACCTGACACTACAGGGGGAGAAAAAAAACTGCTGGCTTTGAAAGTGTCTGAATTTGCATCCCCAGCAATTAAAACTGCACTTATTCCAAATACAAACATGGATTCTGTGAAGCACAAACATCGGAAACTTTTAACTAACACTCTGTGCACTTGGGATAAACCATATGCATACACAAACAAACAATGCACAAAACACAAACTTATCCAACAGATTGAGAATTGGCAGACTTCCCACAGCCTCTACATGACAAATCTGAATATGATGACAAACCGGCGTCTGGGAAGCGTTTGCTCCTTAAAAAGGAAAATGTGAACATTCAGCTGTATTTCCAAAAAAGATACTCGCATAAATGTATTATCCATCTTGTGCATAAAATTAACAAGCTGTGCCTCATTTTGACATTCACAAGCTTTCATTTTCTAATGATTAAGGTGAGAAGTTGCAAAGTAAGCGTTAAATTTAGTACTGGATCATTTCTGCGGCTTGTGCCTCCGGCTTCGGCTCTTAATGAATTAGATGTGTGAAACTTTTCAAGAGGCATCTTCCATTTCACACACATTTCATTAACCTGTAGTTCATTCATTATTGCTGTGGGTGTGGAGGAAAGTAGCAGCCCCAGATATAATTGTGTTATTGGGGTTGTAGGGCTGTGCCTAATTACTGGCTGAGAACACAACATAGGCACTTAGACATCAGTCTGATGGAACAAACCACAATGGCTTGTGACAAGAGCTGTCCTCCCTGGAGTTTCAGGAGAAGACATGATAGCACAGTAATTCATGACTCATAACAGAATCATATCATCTCCATAGCATGGAAGATGACACAGGGACACGGAAATAAGTTGACAAGTTTACTACAGCTCGACTGAAAGACCAGATCTGACAGCAACCAGCTAAAGCAGCAGGGAGCGTTTTACAAAAAGTCAATATTTAGAATTTTTTAAATCACCACGTTTAAGAAATCCACAGCGATTTGTCGTGGTGACGTGGCTGCTGCAACATAGTGGTTATGCTAACACGCATGAATTAACCTGGCTGTGAGCCACAGAGCCGTTAAGGTCTTATTTGAGTTAAGCCATTTATACAAGCCTTTGATACCTTGAATCTGGGTCTTCTTGTTGCCAGAATATTAACGTAAAACTGTGGTGTCCTGTCCACTGATACAACAGCTTATCAGCAATGAAGGTGGAGTCAAGCCAGTTGTATTCAGATAACCGGAAATCTTATGTTGGTCTCAAACAGTTTGCAATATGTACGGCATATGTCACTCTCTATCCTTATGCCTTTGATTAAAATAAAGAAACGGGATAGAATGGGGGGGAAGTGTAAAGTACTCTACATAATAACTATGGGGTACCACAATTTACACTGAAGCAAAGAGAAGATGCCAAGAAACTACCAGGTGACACCAAAAGCTGGTAGGCTACAATGGCGCCTGTACGGACTGTGCATATATTTTTTAGTGGTTTATCATCCTATCTTGAAAATAAAATTGTGACAAAAGCAGCAGATCATGTCTTTGGGTTCTTTTTTTACTGATGAATGTGCCTGAGACACATTTTTTGGCTGTGTCCACTCACTATGACGCAAATACATTTGGATGCTGATGATTGGTGCACATGACAGGGGCCAGAGGTTAGCGTATGATTAACATTTCTGGCGCTCAGTTGTGATGCTAGCAATATTGTGTTACTTATCTTGTGTGTTAGCAAGCAAAAGTAGTTTGAAATGAAGAAACGAAAACAACTGAGCTTTCTTCAGGCTTTTGAAATAGGAAAGCGACTAAGAATATGCAGATAGCAGCAGTACGAGCAGAGTCTGCTAACCTTACATTAACGTTACAACAACGCTGCTTGAAGACATATCTGAGGAATACAATGACTGAAGAACGACTGAGTGGACTTGCACTGATAAACATCCATCGTGATGGAATTGATGCGGAGGCCGCTCTGCAGGAGTTTGATGCAACAGGGAGATGCAGACTGAACTTCAAACAGGTAGGAATACTACTTAATTTTCTCATCTGGCCTTTTTATTATTTATTGTAACAGCTGGGTTTGGGCTTCGTGTAACATACTGTTGCTGTATATTTTTTATACCTAACTGTTAATGTTGCTGTATGATGCTGCAAAATGAGGAAATCTGTTGTCTGCTAAATGCCTGTACGTTTCTCTGGGCTATATTCAGTGTATTATGTACAGTGTATTATTATTATTATCATAATGGTAAAGTATGTTGTTGTATGCCAACTACTAAAATAGTACACTATGAAAATTAGTATAGCACATTCTCTAATTAGTATTAGTATGGATTTGGGACACAGCTAATATGCTAATGTATGGCAGATATAATGTTTACCATGTTCACTATCATAAATTAGTGTCTCACATTTCATACAGGTCATACTATATCTTGATACTGTCATACTGTAAATATCTACAGGGTATATCTTCTGATCATTGTTTATTTCATATTCTATACTTATTCTATATATCACTGTTGAGTCTGTACATTACTCTGCTTTTTGCCCCTCTGGTTGGATGTCAAACTGCATTTCATTTTCTCAGTACCTGTACTCTGTGCAGTGACTGAATCTGATCTAGTGTAACATGCAAATATTTGCTGTAAGCACTAAACACAGTACAGCTGAAGTTGATGGGGATGCTATTAGTTTTGTAGGTATTCTGTCATAAAGGCCTTGGACAAACTAATTTTAGACCTGATGGTCATGATACATAAAAAGTTAAGGGATTGCAGAGTTATTGCAATTCATCCTGTGGGGATCATGAATTTCTGTACATATTTTCAAGGCAATCCATCTAAAAGCCATTGAGATATTTCACCTAGGACCACAAATATTGGCCTTGGGACAGTAGAAAAAAGCCCCAGTGGATGACTACACTCAGTTGGATTCATCCATCAGGGACCATGAATGTCTGTTCACAATTTTATGGCAATCTAGCCAACCACTGTTCAGATATTTCCCTCCAGACCAAAGTTGTGGGCCACCAACCAACACACTGCCATTTATCGAGCCACGCTGTTAGCTTGGCTAATAGTAATAAAAGGGTCTGACTGCCAACTACCTTGTCCATTAAACTGCCTCTAACAAAGGGGGGAAAGACCATAATATAATTTGCAACCACTTTTCTCTTATTTCTTAAAATTAGAGATTAACCACCTTATTCTAACAAGTTTTCTGAGTATTCTAAGTTTTTAAGCTTCTGTCAATAATGTTGAGCCAAAACCAAATATCTCTGGGTTCGTTGCATGTAAATGTAGTCTCTGCACACTGACACACCTGTCACATAGACTGCACAACCCTAAATACAGCGCAAAGGGGGAATGCAAGGCACTCAAAGGCCAGCCACTGTCAATCAATATCGCCATCCACATTTATAATCCATGTTCAAAAACTTGAAGTTCACTAGAGGTACCAAGCAAAAGAAAAATTGGTAGGGTATGCTACATAGTGAATGTGAGAGAAAATCCCACTTCTTCCAACTGCATTTTGTCTCAACTGTGCTTAGTAGTCTTTAAATTAGTCTCAGTTCTTTTCAGCCCGTTCCTGTATAAACCAAAGTAAATGGTCTGACATGAACAGCGCTTATCCCACAAGTCAGAGGAAGCTGAGACATTGTCTGTCACCTGGCCTCCTTTATCTTCTGGCCAACACAATGTCTGACTCATTGCAGCACTGAAAACTCCACATTTGGAGCTCGTGAAAAGCGCTTTGGACGAGACATCCACAGCAGCATATTTCTTCACAATCAAAGCTTTACAAAGGAAGAAAAGGAGAGCGCAGACGCTTGAGAGTTATCCTCATGAATATCTGGCAGGGTTTTTTTTTTTCTTTATCCTCCTGTCGACAGCTTGTCTGATTCTTATAAAACCTATCCTTCACTCATGTGTTTGTCTTTCACTGAATTGGCTGGAGATATATCTTCTCCATTCATTGACCTTGAGAAACAAACTAAGAGTTTTCAACTGTTTGCAAATTTAAAGAGTGAGGCATTCAACTTCAGGCAAATCTGTATATAATTCTATTTTAACATGAAGGACAGATAAATGGAAAAATCTGGAATAACAAAACTAAGATGTACAAACTGTCTACCTTTCCCTGAAAAGCCCTCTGCAAAGCTCCCCAGCCCCAAAGATTCTGGTGTCGAGAAGCCGGGCTAGACTAGTTTATTTTCTCCCTGCCATTTTTATCTCTCTGTTCACATGCTGTTCACTGTCCATTTATCCGTGGTGAGGGCTTCTCCTTGGCAGGAACGATCACTTTCAACAACAGTCCCCGCGAATCAGAGCGACGTGTCACATCGTTCCAGTGACAACTAACGACTACCAATGTATCTGGGCAGGCTGCCAGCGCGCTGGGCTAGGAACAGCCTGGGGGGTGGAGGAGATGGTGGAGGTGGGGGCTGCACGCTCCAAGGAGACAGAGGTTTAGCTCACATGTGGCAGCATTAAAACCTCACATCACATCCCTTCAGTCAACAAAGTTCCTTACATATCATGTGCCGAGAGATTAAATCATCCTGCTTTGAGAGGCTGACTCTGATACTGTATGTCTGGAGGCCGGCTGAGACAGGAGTCACAGAGTCCAATAACCCGGTTGAGAGAGGGGGGGGGCAGCGGAGACATGGGGGTCATCTGATTCATCCAACAGTCAAGCCCTCTTTTCCTTTCCTCCCTCCTGCTCATTTGTATTCCCAAGGTCAGAAGGGTCGCCAAAACTTTACTTTGCATATATTTTTTTGGCAGTAAGACTGAGAGAAAAACACACTATCCCCATAAATAAACACTAATTGGTGGCTAATTTTCTTAGTTCTTGCCTGGTTGATTCATTGCCTCTGGGCTGATATGAATTATTCATCCAAGTGGCAAAACAGCTTTATGTAGAAACCTACAAGGCACCGCATTCATTATGCTATCATGCCGAGTAATTCCAGGCACTGACGGCTGGTATTAGAATAATATGCATATTGGGTATTCTTTTTTTTACCCGGGGCATTGGCAGGCAGTAATAGCGCTTCCGTTGGCAGGGACTGAGAGGGATGCAACACCCCTCATGGCTGACAAAACCCCCTTGTTTTGACAGAGGATTGAGCGAGCAGGGGAACGAGTGTTTCGGCTCTGCCCTCGTGGAGAGAGGATTAAGCTGTGTGGTCGTGCTGCCGGGTGGCGCTGGGAGTCGGGAGGCTATGTTATCATGTCAATCCTCCCTCCCGTGGTACCGCAGATCCGCGCTGCCCCCGTGACTCCAAAAGAAGCACCTGGTCTGGCCACAGGGAGCTCATCAGGCTCACTGTTCTCCCCGAGGAGCTCCGCACCTTCCGCAGTATCCATAAGTCTGGCTCACTGCAGAAGAAGGACAACTCAAAGGCATATATACTGTGAGGCTACAGGTTCTGTTTGTGCTTGGGAATAAGCTTTCCTTCCCCGCTATCGCATCTAGATCCCCGTGTTTTTTCTGTACACAAGTTTACGGCGACAGCAGCAGAGCGGGGGCGATGAGTCGGACGAGAGACGGTAAAACAGAAATGTCAGTTCAGAGCAGGGTGAGACTGTTAAATGGCAGCAGGCGCCTGGCTGAGGTATCCGTCTTCCCAAGTGTTCCCTGTCTCCACAGATTTGTCTCTGCGCCGGAGATACCTTGCCTCCGGAGGCCCACGCCATGTCCTAAGGCAACATTAGCGTGAGGAGAACACGCACGGAACACGGGTGGGCTACAGCTGGTTTTCTCTGCCATGCTGATAACACAGTCAGGACGAGAAGCTTCACAGTAATTTACTAATTGATTCGCTGGTTGAAACAGGTCTAAAAGTGAAGCTTGAAACTGGACGAATGTAGGTTGAAAGGTTAAAGTTCAATGCTTGTTTCTCCACATGCAGCTGGGGCCTTTTCACACTGAAATATAGTGTTTATGAATGTGTTTGAAACAATATGAATCAATTAGCTTTAGCTGAAACAACCAATTCAATGTTCTTGGGCCATATTCAGCCCAGTGGCGATAAACATGTTGGCATTGTACATTTCCACAAACAATGAAAACGTTACATTTTCATATTTCAGATGTATTATTTCAACATTTCTAAGGTGATAAAAGTAGTATGTGAGCTGACTTTGTCATCAGGACGGGGAGGGGATAGTAGATGCCAAGCTACAGACAGCTGCAGATGACTTTGAGTCCAACAAACAACAAAAACGGTTGTTTTTTAGCGTGGAACTGCTGTGTATCCAGAGGATTTTTAGCTAACAAATGTGAATGTGTGACCCACTGCTCTTACGCCTGCAACTTTTCAACCTTCAAATGTGGTTAGTTTTTAGGGACTTGTTACTGTTCCTCTAGTAGGGATAGTGCCACGAAAAGTTTTTTTTTTTTTTTTTACCAAGATATTGCTGCATTTCTTGCCAGGATATTGGCACAAATAGTAGCTGTTTTTTACTTTTCCAGCTGGGATTGTGACCCAAAACCATGTATTTTAAGCCAAAACATTCTTTTCCTTACCATAACCAAGTACTTTTTGTGCCTAAACCTAACAACACAATAACCAGTGTTGTTCAAGCATAAAGTTTCAATGCATCTGCCTCATTCTAACATGCAAATGTAACCATGGTTTGCAGAAACAAAGCCAACCTTTTTTCTAGCAATTGGGTTGCTATATTTCGCCTAAAGCCACATGCATGCTCATAGTGATATTCTTAGTGTGTCACATTTTAAACGTACTGTTGGTACCTCTGCACTTATAATGCAGTAACTTAACCTTTCTGTCCAGTGACAGATTCTTAAAACCACAAATCAATTCCACCATCTTTTTAACCAAGGTTGTTTTTAGATGTTAAAAGAACTCCGACTGACAGAACAGCAGTCTACAAATCCGTTATTACTGTTCAGTTCCCTCGCTGAGTGAAAGCAGTATGCCGTGAGTTTAAAAATATAGGATTATAGCTGCCTGTTTGCCATGCCTGGTGTCATTTCAGAGATCTCCAGTCAATTTGTCACTGTATTGTTGCCACCGAAATTCACTTGTTCGTTCCAGACCTCAACAACAAAATACGATCTGACTAATAGAGCATGCCCGGTTTGGAGGAATTATCTGTATTTCAAGTGTTTTCCTCATTATACCGAGTATCAGAGTGTGCGCTGCCAGATATTAGGGGGCATTAACATCATGCCTGCCCACTGAGGTGGAATTCAGCCTGTCTCTGGACCCAAAGTGGGTGCTATTTTCCATGACATTCATTTCAAGAAATAAGACAACATAGGGCTTGGTCAGGTGATTGGCTCTGCACAAATGTGCTGCAAGACTCTTATCTAATTTTTTTTATTTATTTTTTTTTAAAGCTGTAAATACATCTTGTGATTCAGAAACCACTTTCATCCAAGGACGGAGCTCTTAAGTATTTCTGATTCAAGAACACAAATGAGGAAGGACAAGACTTCATAGCTACCAACTTTTTCCTGGAAAATCATGCCCTCAAGACAGCTGCTGTTGACTTCCTCCTATGAGAGCAATAGTGTAGATATATTAAATATGTTAAGCAAATCTCTACATATTCCCAAGTATATTGAAAAGATGTTTAAAAACTTATTAACGAGCAAAGGATAATATCCCTCCTGGAATTAGGGATTGACAGAATTGGAGCAACTCGGGCGAAACATTAATTAAGAGCAGGGTTTGAATGTTCCACTACTGCAGCCAGCGGATTGTCTGGCATCCGGTCCAACATCATTGCAAGATGCCTTGACGCCAGGCCTAATGCACACATCTGAAATGTCAATGCATATCTCAGTGATGATTACATAGCGCGCACATTTTAAGAAACATCAGTAGTGCGAGACCAAACTATTCAGACAACTCAATCTTGACTCTCGGAGGGCAAATCTTACAAGCCATGACAGAAAGTCACACGCTGGTAGAGTACAACAGTAATGAAAAATTGTGATGGAATCTAGATAAGAGTGATATCATAAATCCAGAGGCAGAAACCAAAGGTGAATTTTCAGAGTAAATGTCAGCTCCTCCCACAGGAGGATAAGCCTCTGTGCCTCGCCACTGTCACTGCTCCATAGTGTGTGCGCTAGTGTATTAGTATGAGATAAGGTGCGCACATCCGAGGGCGTCCTGTTTAATTTCTGGAAATGGTACCCTTTTACAAGTGTGCAAGATGAACTTCCACCTCACCGGGCTACTTATGACGATTAGAATAAAATTTCAAAAATTGTCTTCTTCCACAATTCCAGATAATAGTCCAATGAGCACACAAAACAATGTGAACCCTTCCACTGACCCTCTTTGTCGCAGGGAAATTGCCTCTAATGACACGCTGTAGCACAGACGCATTAAAAAGATTTCTCTTACAGCTTTGCCAATTGACACATCTTCAGAAAAATTCTCTGCATGCAATAAATATGGCACCCACTGTACCAGGGTGTAGCAAAAATCCATTTTTTGCCCAAAGCAATAATCTTGCATCACTCACTCTAAATCATAACGTAGTACCTTGATGTAATATGACAACTAAACATGATTTTGAATAGAATTTGGAGAATGAAATAACCTCATTTTTATGGGATGGATGTTGAAGGGAGTGTGTTCAAGACATATGCGCTGCTGGGGTTGCAGCAGCACACTAGGGTATATGAAATTAGGAGCCATCAAAGTAAAACACGTAATTATCTTGGAGAAAATGAATGTGCATGAATGCATTAACAAAAATTAATAAGACTAATCCTAATCTATCTTTTCTTGAGTCGAGTGCTCCTGGAAAAGCTGGACAATCTTTGGGGATTTCTTCAATTAAAAGCGTGACACTAAAGCTCAGACCTGGTTATTATAAATCTAACCCCACCTTCGTTTCATCTTCCAGCCAAAAATCACAGATTTCTTCTGTTGTCACTGCCGAGGAAGGCACTAATTACAACTCATACATAATCTTTTATGGAAATGTTTTCGCCTTCTTTGATCTCCCCATGTAGTGGAGGACAGCCGGATCACACACGCGGGCTAGATCTGTCACAGAAGGAGAGAAGTGAAGTAGAAGGAAATCTGATTTGTTGTGGTGTTTGTCAGCCCATGAGCACAGAGGATGTTTGATCAGGTCATTACATGTACGGGTCTAAAACAACATGGTCAAAGCACCCAGCTCTTTCATCACAATCTTATGGGACAAGCGAGCTTAGCCTCAGATGTGAACCAGTGAAGATAGAGGATAGACAGGGATTTGAACACCTTTTAGTCCCTGGATTAATCTGTCTTAAGCTGCAAAGCAATCGCTTCTTTACACAGTTCTTTAACTTAATGAAATGCTGGCTACATATTAGAGTGAGTCATTTTTCATAATAAACTTTTAAATGGCTCTTATAATTCTAAATTTCAATGACAGATAATGATTGGTGCTGGAAATAAATGGGGCGAGCAGGGGCCATCAGTATCAGTATGAGACCAGCTGAGCAACACAACTCATACTGTACCTCATTTGCAATTGCTCAAACATAACATCGGAGTAGCCCCCTGTGGTCCTTTCGGAGGCATAAACACGGCTGGGGGCATGACAGATAGAGGCCGGCTGTACGTTACCCCTCCTACCAACAGGGAAAGGTCAGCTCTGACACCCCGGAAGGAGCCCTCAAGCTCTGGTGGACACAAGGAAGTCAGAGTGGCTTTCTGTGAGGCAGGAGGGTCAGACAACCAGCCCAGGGCAAGGTAGGAAGAACTGCCGACAACTGTGGGCACTGTCATCCAGTCCAAGCTCAAAGGGTTGGTTAACCCAAATTACAAAAGACTCATATTAACTGTCTCACCCCTGGTGGTGTCTAAGTGTGCAGGTATCTGGGTTTTTAAGATATCTCTGATGTGTGTGAAATGCAGTGTTCATGTTACACTTGATAATCGGCAGAGCACCAATTCAACAGACTCGGATAATTTCCTTGGTAGTATTTTTTTTTTTAAATCCATCCCTCTCGACTGAATGGAAGTGGAAGCAAAATGTCAGAAATAAATATAGAAAAATCCCAGCAAATAAAACTAGAGACCATCCAGCTGAGATACCGTGAACTGAAACTTACAAATGGCCCCTTTCCTTTTCCCTACCCCCATTTTTAAACTGTACAGTTTCATGACTGATGCTTGACAACATCTGTCATCAGACAGACAGACATAAACACCTGGCAAGGGAAGCTGTAGGCTACTCAAAACGGCTTCAGCGGTAGAGTTGTGCCGATACCGATACCAGTATCAGAAGTGCCTCCAAAAATGCGGTATCAGGTATCGGCGAGTACAGCCTATGACCAATTCGATACAACGTAATGCCTCACGTCATTACGCATATGCACGCTACAGGCAACCGAAACGGAGCAGAGTTTAAAAAGCATTCTACTGTAGCCTTTAAAATGTCTTTTTTACCAAATTGTGTGGCTGCACTTTAACCTGTGTCAACACTGGATAATAATAATAATAATAATAATAACAATAATAATAATAATAACAAAAAAGTTTTATGGCATTCATTCTACTTTTATATATTTATTTCTTTATATTTTACATAGAGTTTTAGGAGTTGAGACATACAACAATTCATATCCCATCCATTTTTGAAACACACACAGATTCTCATACGTCTATCTTTGTGAGGACCCTCGTTGACAAAACGCATTCCCTAGCCCCTTATCCTAACCTTGACCATCACAACTAAACGCCTGACCCTAACTCTAATTCTAACCTGATCCCTAAAACTAAGTCTTAACCCTCAACCAGGCCTTTTGAAAAACTAAGGACCTCACTTTGCAAAAATGTCCTCGCTCTGTTGCTAAAATACTTCCTCCTCACTGTGTAGCATGTACAAGTACACACACACACACACACACACACACAAACAAACTTGCCGAGTGAAAACAACGCCAGCTGTTGGGACACTGTCGCGGCTGGCAACCAACATTTTTTGTATTGCTGTACTAGACATAAGAAAATATATTTGGTTTTTCGATGTTATTTGGGTGAACAGAGTCCACATGCTAAAGTGGCTAGTGTTGTCACAAGTGGCAAAGTTAATGCTAATGGTAAATGTTAAAACATATTGTCACAACAGCACAGGTTCACAAGGATCATAAAGTCAGTGAACTGGTTATACAGCCATATCTATTTAAAGTTTGCTCACATTAACTAGCATTAGCCACCATACGCTATTGGCTATACCAGGACCAATAAGGCTGAAGCGGTAAAACCCCTGAATCTATTTAACTGAGTAAGGATGCATAGGGATTATGAATTTTTAATTCTTTAAGCAGTCCGACTTAAAAAGATTGGCTTTTGTTAAAAGCACAACTCACTTGGTTATGTTACTTAAACACATGTTGATCCATGATAAAAACCAAGAACCAAGAATAAAAGGAGCCAAGGTTCATCCAAGCCAAAACCAGCTCTTTGAAAGCAAGAGCAAAAGAGAAAGACTTGCCAAGGTATAATGAAAAGGGAAGATTGAAAAGGAAAACTCTGCTGAGTGGAAAATGTGGTTACAGGGGGCTATCTTTGGTCGACCAGCAGGGAGTTTTGCATTTGCAGGATTTTGATAAGAAGAGTGTAGGTGTTCCCTCCTTTTGTGTGTTCTACAAATGAACATGACGGGCTTAATTTAATGGTGTGAGGGCCGGACCCGCTGTCCTCTCCTTTCGTCCTGCCAGTCTGGTTACTGCCTCTCTCATTTCCTCAAGCTACGGTGTCACCAATTAGCCAAGGCCCAGGTTTCATTAAGGCATTGCCGCTGCTGCCTGCCGCCTTATGTCACATCCCTGATAATAAGCCTGAGATGGGTCCGCTACCTGACACACGGGGGTAGGAGGAAACCACAGCACACAAACGGTACACAGACAAAAAATGACAACACCAGCTATGTGCGACAACACATCCAAGTTGCACACATGTGGACTGTCAGAGACACACACACACACACACACACACACTATAAACACAGTCTATGTGTTTATGTGCACAAACGCCTACACACATGCCTGCTTGGACGCAGATGATCTGTCAACGCTTGAGTGTCTTTTGTTCAGATAATTATAGAAATGAAGGCTGAATGATGAAACGTAGAGTGACTGGAAGAAGGGGGGAAAGAATGGAAGAAAATTTAGCCTGTTGATCTCAAACCAAAGTCATGGCAGCTATGCCATTGTCATACATAAAACAATGGCATAAAAATATGACTAAGAAACTCAGTAGAAAAATGTATTTGATCCTGAAGCTGACTGACAGCAGTGTGGGCACTATGTTTAAGGCAGAGTATCATTTGAACATTTTCTACACTTGTGCCAAATGATACCAGAGTTCTGGTACAAATGCACACAAACAGTTGTGCAAGATCTTTACCAAATTGTTCTGATTGGCTGAATGTCCATGGATCAAACAGCAGTTAAGTAAACAAAGACAACTGGGCAAACTCCCCTGATGAGGACCCTGTGATGTGATCAAATGCTACCCCAAAGCTACAAAATGGACATTTCAGAGAGAGTGTTTTACTCATCTGGCAAAATGTTGATTTCAATCAGCAAGTATATAATTAAAGAATAAGTAACAGGATATAAAAAGACACCAGCTCGGCACGTGACTGTTTTCACAGCTCGCTGCCATAAACATATTTCTGCCAGTATCAAAAAGGTATTGCAATCCGAAGCCCAGCCCTAATTATGTTCACACTTTTCTCCGTATTTCAGAGTCCAGTCACACAGCAGCCTACTGTACACTGAGCTGTTTCCTCTGTACATTTCTGTCATCCCAGCACAGCATTCCAGCCACGGCACTGATATCCTGACAGTTTGGAGAAAGCACAGCTGGGGTGATGCCAGGGTGAGGTTCTCCCCGGGGAAAGTAACCTGGTGGGTTGAAGGGGAGAGATTTTCAGACACACAGGTGCTGTTGAATATTAGTCTCACGGCGAGAAGTCTGGGCTCATGTGAGTGAATAATTCATCCTCTGAACCCAGCTCGTGTGCCTCTCTGCCTCACCAGGCCACTGCAATCCTGATTCGGCGCTGTTTGATGCTGCTGCAACTTCCCGCTGCCTAACTATGGCTGTGTGTGGAGCAACACTGGCCTGTCCAAGGGATGCACAGGTGTCATATCAAAAATTCACTGATATAAACATGTAATTCTGCTCACATTCATGTGTTCAGTAAAGTTTTTCCCTACAGTTGGCTCAAAAGAAATGACATGCAGCTACATTCTGTCCACTGCTGTGAGTCTCCCTTTGAGGAAAGTACTACAAGGCTAATTTAAATGAAAAATACCCTAAGTGTTTGTTCCACTGTAGACATAAAAATATTTAATGAAAAGATATAATTTAAGTCCTGAGGCTGACATGGACATGAGTAGGATGAATATAAGATCTGGCACTAAAATGATTTAATTTGGCTTCAACAAATGTGATGCAGAATAAGAGTGCAGTACATCCTCAGAAAACAGCGCCTGCTGTCAGAGGGAACACAAGCAATTTGTTAAATTACTTGTAATATACACCTAAGTGACAAAATAAATGGGAAATGTGAGACGTATTGATTTTTTAATTGCTGTTAAAAGGTCAACTTGTTTTAATGTGCAGAGAATTAAAAAATCTGAGACAAAACTTTCGACACCTCGCACTCAATGGCCTTGGTGGTGAGCGAATACAGCCATAACTCCTGAATTTAGATATTACCTAGGCAGGACAGCTGCCTAGCACCAGACCGCTATAGACCACTGTTCAAGATCAACAAACAACAAAACTGTTGTTTTTTAATGAGTCACTGCAGTGTTTCCGTTTGCTTTCAGGCTCCAATTGTGGATGTTGCATAGTGACCCGTCAGCGGGGATAGTGTCATGAAAAGCCAAGGCATCACTCATTCCTGCCAGGACTGTGCCCCTCAAACAGGGTATTTTTAGTCAAAACATGATCTTTTCCTAAAGTTAACTGAGTGTTTTTTGTCCAAAACCTAACCACATGAACCACAGTGTTGCAAAGGTGTAAAGTTTTAACATATCTGCTAGATAGTAACACATATTGTATCCATGGTTTGCAGAAACATTCACTGCCAACACTTTTTCTGGCAACTGGGTTGCTACTGTTAAAATCAGACATTCAAAGTTACATGACAACCACATAATGGTTACTTTTTGTGTGGTTTGGAAAGTGACCATTAAAAGAATGACAGTGGTTCTGCTGATTACCTGTGGCAAGTAAAGGAGCAAAATGTATTTTATTACTGCAGATGTCATGCTTATACTACAATAAGTTAGGTTACAGTTACAGAGTTATAATAAGCAACAGAATATAAAGTTGACAAAGAAATACAGTATTTAAGTTTAGGGGTGAAAGCCACCTGTTTGTCTTGCTTTGTTTCTATTTCATTTGACGCTGCTAACTGGCAGCTAGCAGGTTTTCCTTCCTGAATGCAAAGCAATGCCTACTACATCCAACCATTTTAATGGTTTCAATGACAAATTGAAAGTAGACATACATTAGCCAACACCATGACAAGCAATAAAAAATGGAGTAGGCTATATGATGAATCATCTGAAACACATAAGTAACTTCATGCCCATTAGCCCCTGAGCACAATCATTACTGCTTTGCCGACAGCGTCATTAACAGGCGGCTCGCTCAGTGTGTGACGTGCACTTGTAGATAAAATATAGGCCTATATTAATGAAGGCTCATTAGCACGGTTCTGTATTTCTCTGTAGCACAGTGTTAACATTACTCGTACTATTCTTTCTCACACCTTGAACTCAAACCATTGTGTTGCCCTGCCATAAACATGTAATTTAATGATTAAAGTAATATCGTAAACATGTGGGTGACTAGTCGACTAATGGCCCGAAATGATGGCTATTGGTCGACGAGGAAAACTCTTAGTTGAGGGCAACCGTAATGATTCGCTGGTAACACTTTAACTTGCAGCTAGCAGGTTTTCCTTCCTGAATGCATAGCAATGACTACCTAATTCCACCTATTTACACACGAAATAACAAATTAAAAGTAGAAATATGAGCCAACACCATGACAAGCCACAAAAAATAAAGTACATGATTATTAGGTTTAGTACCTGTTAGTCTTGCTTTTTTGGTTTCTTTGATGTAACCTAAATTAACATGCTAACCAACAGCTAGCTGGTTTTCCTTGCTCAATGCACAGAAATGACTACTAATTCCAACCATTTACAAAAGAAATGACAACTTAAAAGTAGAAATGCAATCACCGACACCATGACAAGCCACAAAACAGAGAACACACTGAAATATTTAGGTTTAGTACCTGTTTGTCTTGCTTTCTTTGTAATCCTTTTGATGTAACCTATGTTAACATGCTAACTAGCTGTTAGCAAATGTTCCTTCCTGAATGCATAACAACGCTGACCATTTAGCCTCAGAATATGTAGGAAGAAAATGGTCACTTAAAAAGTAATGCTAGAGATAATGTTACAGTCACCAACACCATGATAAGCATTAGAAAACAAAGTAGGCTACATGATGAAATATTTAGGTTTAGTACCAGTTTGTCTTGCTTTCTTTGTCTTTCTCTTGATGTAGCCTATGTTAACATGCTGACTGGCAGCTAGCAAGTTTTTCTTCCTCACTGCATAGCACTGACGACTAATTCCAACCATTTATACAAGAAATTACACATTAAAAGAAGAAATAAACTAGTCAACACTATGAAAAGCAACAAAAATGAAGTACATCATGAAACATTTAGGAAGTACCTGTTTGTCTTGTTTCTTCTGATGTAGCCTATGTTAACATGCTAACTGGCAGCTAGCAGGTTGTAATTTCTCAATTCAGTGAGTTCTACCGCCAACCATTTACACAGGAAATGACAACTTAAAAGTAGAAATACACTAGCCAACACCATGACAAGCATTAGAAAATACAGTACACGATGAATGATTTAGGTTTTACTACCTGTTTGTCTTGCTTTCTTTGTGCTTCTTTTGATGTAGCCTATGTTAACATGCTAACTGGCAGCTAGCAAGTTTTCCTTCCTCAATGCATAACAACTCTGAGCATTAACCATAGCCTACAGAATCTGTAGGAAGAAAATGGTGAATTAAAATGAATGCTAGAAGTTCAGCTGCGAATGCCATGACAAGCAATAGAAAAATGAGTACACAAAGACATATCAAATTCTACATTCTCTCTTTTTGTTTTCCTTTATATTAGTTAACATCACGCTAACTAACAGCTAGTAAAGATTACCAATTCGAACCATTTAGCCTACACAATCTGTAGGAAGTACAAGAGTACAGCAGCCAACACAATGACAAGCAAAATAAAATAAAATAAAATAAAATAAAATAAAATAAAATAAAATAGACAGCCATTTAGATAAACAAACCAATGTGGTGGCAAATGAGGACAACTGAAAAAAATATATGCTTTTTTTGTGGAAATCCAGTTACTGAGGTTTTTTTGGGGGTTTTTTTCTTCTTGTCCCTGCCTCTTTTTATAAATGTCTCTAATGCCTGTCTTCAGCTGGGATCCCATTATGAATAATGCCCCATTTAGAGATCAGGGAATGGCAATAGGGAAATTCTCAGTTAGCCTTGGGACTCGCTGAAAGACTTAGTAGGACAGGGAAAAGACATGTTTGCATTTTAGTCAAACCATCGCTTCAGCAGCGGGTAATGATATTCCCAGTGCAGAAAAAATATTCACATTGTGTTCAGAGCATTTTCGTTGTAGTTCTTGAGGCAATAGTGTGCAAAAAGATAAATGGACAAACTGCTTTAAAAGAAAAGAAATCGAACAAAGTAAGATTTTATTCTGAGAAATATTTAAAAAACAAGTTAATTCTGTTGTAACTCATTTAAGTAGAGTGCAATTTGATACAGTATGCGACACTGAGGCAGTCAGACTGATGATAACGTTGCTGAAAAACCAACTGATGCTAGAGGCTTTCCACATTAATTACTCCTTCTGCCCTGATACCAATAAGTCTCTAAGACATCACATCCAACTGAATTCATCCTCCCAGCCGGGCAGCATACTATCATTACAATCAACTTGTCAGATTTTCACCCGTTTGTTTATTCGGATGTGCATTATTCTAAAAACATGTGTTTTCAACTTTGTTTCCGTTCGCAATGCCGAGCTGCACCCACACTTCTAATGACTCCTGTGCCCTGTAATTTCTTTAGCGTGACAAACTCTGATTACAGGGTGGGAGTCAAGCTTCAAGCCAAGCATCATCTTTTCCAGTTATTGTTTTGTGTTTGCTCTGTCTTTAACATGGGGCCTGCAGCTGTGCGTCGCAATAGTTGTTTCGATTAAGCAGTGTTTAACACCAAAGTGATTTAGCACAACAGATCGCTGCAGTACAGCCCATGGCTACTGATTTTCAATGCATTGTTTGCTCAGGCATGCTGGCAAATTGAACAAGGAGCGTGGTAAAAACTCAGTCGGTGTTGGTGGAGCTGACGGATCGTCTTTGATAGTGGACGGTCCAGCAGGAAGCCAAGTTGTCCCCAGAAGATTTAATGCACTTGTCTCATGACAGATTTCAGCGAGTTAACACACTGTCAGAGGGAAAAGCACAAGTGAGAATCTGCTGAAGTTGTGATGAGAGGTCTGCAACGTGGTTAAAAACTGAAAGGAAAACACCACTGTATCATCAGATAATTCGACTCCCTCAAGTTACTTCCGTTTCGGAGCATTAAGGGGTCATTATCACCCTCATTTTCCAAACGTTTAGCAAGAGACAACAGTACATCTCTTCTGCAACGCTGTCCCCACCGTCTTATTCTCTCCCACAACTTCTGGAGGCACGGAAACCCCCCTCTAGCTGTGACAACTCTGGAGTGACCACCCTGCGCGGTGCGGAGCGTACAGTAATGCCATTAAACCTCCCCCTGGGGAATCAGTCACGCGGGAGTTTGAGCTTAGGGCCAATACAAAAGCGGACCGTTTGAAAAGGAGCCAAGCCCAGCCTGAGGAGGTCAGAGGCCTGTTTACAGAACAACAGTCTCTTATCGGCTGCATGCTTCCCCGAGGAGTCTCCACCGCAAACAGATAACAGCCTCCAAATAGGCGCCAGAGTGTGACCGATAGGAGTATAATCAGGTACATTCTGCTTTGGGAGGAAGAAGTGGAGGACAAGGGTGGATAATAGCACACTTGACTGTTAGTGGGGAGATCATATGCTAGAGGGATACCGCTGCGTTGAAAACATACAGTAGGTAAATAAAAACTTTGAAAAACATGTCCCTCTGAGAAGGCCATGAAAATGTATTTTTCCCCCGTCCTAATAACCATTATTCAACAGGACCGCTGAGGCCTAATTCATCCTCGGGGATCGCTTCATTATTGAACAGTTAAATGGTCAATAGGTTCATCCAAGGCAGCTTTTAGCGCAAGGGCAAACAGACAGTGTAAAAGCCAATGCAAATAACTGGCACTCAAACAAGGCCTAATGCATTAATGACTGCATGACGTGCGCTAATGTGACGGCAACAGATTCAGACTGACAGTAATGGAGAATTTTGCCCCTGGTTATACTCATAAGGCCCGAATGGGGAGAGGAGGAGGAGGAGGAGGGGGAGGAGGGGGAGGAAGGGGGGGGATGTACACCTGCCTACTGCCTGAGCCTTGACAGAAGCCTAATAAATAACAGGAGACAAGGTGAAACAGCAGTAGCAGCCCCCCCACACACATCCCCCCCCCCCCTTCCCTCCTCTCACTGAAACCACCTACACTACCACCAGTTGTGTGAGCAGCAGCAGCAGCCTACGCGGACAGCTTTTTGGCATGAAACAGAGTCTCCTCCAAGTTAGCGAGTGCACTTGTCCCGTGAAGGAGGCAACTTGAGTTATTCATGAAATTACAGAAGAAAGTTTGCACCTTCTCAGCCGCATGACTCCGGCGTCAAGAGCAGCTGCGGCGGGAGTTTTTATTTGACAGACTTGAAATTAAAGCTTCGGGTCAGGGCTATATGCTCACCTGAAGCAAATATCAAACGGTGCTCTATCTGAATCAATTTCAGTCCACATAATAACCCATGGGTTATAGGCAACAATGCTGCATAGAAACCAGCTGACTGAACAGCAGGTTTTGAAGATAAGTGAGGAATGTGCCAGGGTCGAGGTCAATTCAATCTGAGCGTAAAACCATCGGTGCAACTGCCAGTCATTGGTCACTGATACAGATTTAATTCTAAAGATAGCAGGAGTGAACTTTTTTCGCATAAAAAAGATCTTTTTTTTTAAATTTTGAATAAAGTGAGCCGACATCCACCGCAGTACGCAGGTATGAGACCTAACAATCAATTGAGCAGACACACTGTAATGTCCTGATTTAAACTGCTTCCCCTACTCCTCCCTCGTTCCCCTCCTCCTTCTCGTCACCATTAATAACAATTGAGACCCTTGGAGCATTAATTAGTGAAATTTCGCAGCGTGCCTGGACTCTCCCAGCCACCTACAATGAATGCAGACTTCGGTAAACATGATCCGCTGCATAGTAAGTTGTTGTTTTTGCCGAGGGTTTTTTTTTTTTGTTTTGTTTTTAGACATGGTGATGAGATCACAGAATTGTTGGAGCATGCCTTACACACACAAACACTTCCTCTCCCTTACAAACGCTCCCCTCTCCGTCTCTCACTCTCTCTTCATTAGGCAGCCCCTGCGCTGGCCTGTGTGCGATTCATTAGCTTTTATCCTCTTCATTTGAAGAAGGAGCTGTGTATAATTAGAGCATCTCTGTTTGTCCAGCATCCTTCACACAGTCACATCTCAAGGCCAATTATCATTCCGTTGCTGAGCTCCCTGATAACATAGCTGCCATCAGCCGCCTCGAGAACCGACTTCAAACTATTACTGCCTCTCAAGAATGTAAATAAAATCACTTGCAAATCAACAGCTAATGATTGAATGTGGAGTGGCACTCCAGGGATATGAAGATGATGAACCATATTGGTGGGCTTTGCGTTCGAAGATTTGACTCACTTTCTTTTTCGCTCAAAAGTGCTGGTGACAGGCCGCCACTTAACCAATTTCCATACTTACAGTGGAGCCTGCGAGTACTTGGACAGTCGCATGTTTGTTGATGTGTTGACTCTACTCTAACCTCAGAGTCATTGTTTTATTTCAAAGTGCTTTCAGCTTTAATTTAAGCTTTAAAACTAAAATTGAGCTCTAATTTCACATTCATTTCTGGAATCACAGCGATTTTAGACAAAGTACCCCAATCTCAGCACAGTGCAGCAGGACAGTGATCTTAAACACACAGTGAAAGCTCCCAGAGAGCTTTTTATGGTCAGCAGTGGAATGCTCTTGACCGGCCAGGTCAGTCATCTGACTCCAAATTATCATGTGTTTCACTCGCTAAAGAGCGGAGTGTCAGCTGCTGCCTGGGGGTCACTGCTTATAGAGAATTCGACACCAAAATATTAAATATGACGACATGAGACATGAGTTATGTTAAAGTCCTACTGAAACCACCTCCAGTCATCTCTTTCTGCTGTCTTAAATAATGTAAATATGTTTTTTAAATGTATTATTATTAGTTCTGTGTCATTAGAAATAGGGCTGGCATGATATCAGAGTTTCACTATAATGATATTGTTGCAATATCTACAGGAAAAGCTGAAAAACAAATGCTACTGTTTGTGTGTTTTGTCTCTTTTTGTCAAATGAATTACACTCAGAGAGGTGGAGGGAGAGTCTGTAACCACAACTGTGCAAGAGAATACAAAAAAAGCACACATAATGGACAGTGAAAAGGCAACCTGATAGCAATGGGGGAGGGGAGACAAAATGAAAACAGAAAGACAGAGAAAAGATTTAAGAGGTACTGGATTATTTACACAATATTATCACGTGTGTATGATTGACATGATATCAATATTTCATTTTTAAATACCACTGGTATGTCACTCTTTTTGTGTCAGCTGCTGGAGGACTTTGTGGTGTCTGTGTCACTGACAGCAAAGTAAACAAACCTGCGCTGTAATGGGCACACAGTGTGTTGTTAGTGGTTTTGAAAGAGTAAAGGACCACACCGGCGTCTAACCGGATCAAAGCGATACTTGCAGGTAAACTAACATGCTTTTTAATGTGCTGCAGCTAAGCAGCTAATTAACTGTCTCGCCAATTGTTTTCCATGCCCTGAAATTGAGGCCTACATATTAAGAGTCACACTTTGTGCACTGCTCATCTGATCAAGATTTAAACTCCAAATTAACGCTGACCTCTTAGCAGTTTTAAATCCCATGTGCTTGAGTACAGAGACAACAAAAGCCAACTAATAAAACCACTTTTATCAAGTTTAAGTTTGTTTTTCAGAAGTTAAATGTTCTTTACGAAGTGACAAACAGTCACAATGTAAGGAAAATGAGAACAGGACATTACCTGTTTCTCAGGAAATCTGATAATGATGAAATACATGTCATTAATGTGTCCCCTGTTTTAGAGCGGTGTGACCCACACACCTAACAAACTGGCTAATGTCCCATCTACAGTGTCACAAACTGTCAATAATAAAAGTCAGAAGCAGACCGTTTCTTTCCTGTTTCAATCTCCGCACTGCTTATGTTACCTGCTGCTGCCTAAATTAATGGAAAAGTCCACCCTTGGTTACTCTCACGCTGCTACGCATCATCAATCTGCGATGTTAAAGGTGTCTCGGGAGTTATTTTGTGATGAAGCGTTGTTTACTTTTTTTTTTTTCTTTTTAGGTGTGTCGACTTTTCCTCAACCTCCCTTATCTGCGACTTCAGTTTCTGATTCCCTACATTTCCAAGAATGCCTCATGGCAACTTCCAGAGAACAGATGTTGACTTTCCCCATTGAAACAAAGCTGAATAATGCGTCAAGCTGTGTGCCCTTCGCTCAGAAGGCAACATGTTTTGTTATTCTGATATTTAAAAGAGTGTAATGAGGGCAGGAACATTTTAGATATCTTCCTCTTACATGATGGATTTCTCCAGAAAAAAAAAAAATCCTTGATCGTTGATTTTGAAGGACACCAAGTTTCTGACATTTGCTGCTGATGTGTCAGATAGATTTCTTTATGTGTTATTTTGGTCTGGAAGTATCTTGATGTGATATCATGTTGCATAAAAGAAATATTTAACATCAGAAATGGACCAGTACAACATACTGTACATCACTGATCGCTGTTTTGCTGTAGTGTTAAAAGGTGTAATTTTCCTTTATGTGTTGCAATGTTGTTTGTTAATGCCATAGGTGTAGATTTTGGGGGAAATAGATAGAGTTTTATTTAATTTCATTATTTTTTGGTTAACATTTTAATGACACTATGAAGTCCAAGTACAAACATCACACAAACGCAACACAATACTGTACAAAAATACAACATACAGACAGTTCGCCAAAGATTTAAAAGAGTTTCTGCCTTCTACTTAAAGAGTTCAGAATCCTTTTCCTAGTACTGGCTTCTCCTTAACATTCATAACAGTTCTCAAACTAAATTTATATGCCTCTTGTTCATGTATTCTTCGATGGGTGTCCATCGTCCATCTAAAATATCTCTATACCTGCGCGCTCCATCGTTATTAGTTCTATGAAATCCTTCAGCCAGTTATTTACACAAAAACTATTTCGTTTCTGTACTTTGCAATTCATAAGAATGATTACAGAAAGGAATGCAAGTGTTAACAGATGTTGTATTAGTCCAGATGTTACACCATCCACTTTAAGTCCCAACAACCACACTTCTGGGCATACAGTCCAGTCAATCTAACTCAAAAATTGGTCCAACCGTCATAGTTTATATTAATCCTAATACTCTCCTGTATCATATATTCATGGTATACCTTCATGGATTTAGTGGAACATCCTTTTTTTCAAGGTAAAAAGCAAAGTTTCTGCATTTACAGTTACATGGTCTGGGTACATGTTGTTAACATTTGAGGGTCTATGCACACCTATTTAACATATTCCGGGTCTTTTCTGAGGTGTTTGGGGTCAGTCTTTACAATAAAGCATTTTTAAGAAGATATTTTGATGTATTGTGTTGGTATTTGAAGTACATCTACCCAACAACCATTTTTGTTTTTGCCAAATTTTCCACTTACAGCTTGTGCCACACTTTTTCTATGGGTGTATCTGCATCTAAAATTATTCTGTATATATTTAGTATCTACATAACGTCATCATTCGTTGTAAGTTTGAGAGTTATGTAGGGGATTGTAGTGCAGGGGAGGTGAAGAGTGGGGTTGACGTGGAGATACAGAGTGTGTGTGAGCTGAGTGGTTCCTTTAGCAACTATCCCACTCTATTTTATTCTATTCAACTATTCTATCAGCATCTTCACTCTTATTGTCAAGAACTTATTTTTTTCATTCACTTCAATAATTTATTTAAATGTAAATAAATTGCAAAAGTAATATGGAAAGCTGTACTTCATGATGATGTCTTAGAAAAAGACATCCTGTATGTCTTAGATGGGACAGGACACACATACAGTGCAACAGTGGAAACTTCTATTTGTTATGGCCAAAAACGCTGTGGGAAATTGGTGGTGATTATGTTTGGGCCAAATTCTAGTTTGGTATCATAACAAACTCTTTATCTCTAGATGATATATCAACATAATAACCCTTCCCAAGTGGCAGCTTGGTCACAGATATCAACCTTAAATGGCGCCACAGTTAAACCAAAGTATGAAAAAGCTAAGGCTCATTTCAGGTTTGGTCTCATTTAAGGTCTCAGCCTGAGTGCTGATGTGGTTATATGTCAAAGAACATGACAGAAAAAACTAATGTTTAGACATACATTATATGAAAATATCATGTTCAGAAGCAGACATATGCACTTCTTTGTGTGATGCTGTGACATAATGGCCCCAAATTTCGAACCCCGAATTGACCTTGATCCACTACATATATCATGGTATACATTCAGTATGTTATTATGATGTCCCAAGAGATCACAAAAAACCTTGAATGATTACTATTGCATATAGATTGGCTGGACTAATAGTGGTAGAGCCACATTTAGCATCGAATATAACATATTTTGGACTCCTTCCCAAAATGTCGTTATTTCTGGGCAGTGCCATAGCGTATGTATTAAGGATCCTCTCTTTCCACAGCCATGGCAGCATAGGTCTGATGTATTATGATTCATTTTATCCCGCTTGTGTGGAGTTATATATATATATATATATATATATACACACACATACATTTGGTTCACAAGTTTATATCTAACAGGTTTTGATAATGATAATAATAACATTATATTCCATTTATAGGCACCTTTCAAAGCACTCAAGGACACCTTACAAGGCAGTTAAAAACAAACGCGCAGCAGTGTATCCATAGATCATAAAAGATACAAAAGTTAATAAAAATGATTAGACAAAAATTGTAATTATAAATATTAGGTATAAAATCAAGTGCAAGTCTCAATATGTGTGTCACCATGAAATCAGACTGAGTATGCCAGCTTGAAAAGGTGTGTTTTCAGATGGAATTTGAAAGTGGAAAGGGAGTCAATATTGCAAATGTATTGAGGGAGAGAGTTCCACAGGCGGGGGGGCAGAACGGCTGAAGGCTCTAGAACCCATGGTAGTCAAGGGGGCGGATGGTGATGTAAGTTGGATTGCCGAAGAGGATACGGCAGAGTGTGTAGATATGAAGGAGTTCAGACAGGTAGGAAGGGGCTTGATTGTGAAGGGTCTTAAAGGTGAGAAGCAGAATCTTGAAATTGATGCGACATTTAACAGGAAGACACTGAAACTGCCGATCTATGGAGGGGGTTCTGGTAATGACAAGTAGTTTGTATGTCGTATTATACTGTCCCATTGTTCCAGTGGCAAGTGTTTACCCAGATCGCATCACTACAGGACAGTAAAACAAGTATGTAAAGTTTGGACAAGGTGCCTCTATTTGTTACAGCCTCTCATAATTTATTATCTATATCTGAGGCCAGTTTGGAACCTTGAGACATGAGTGTCTACAATATGGATTTCAACTGTAAATATTGCCGAAAACTCATTTCGTTAACATTAAAATTAGCATTCATTTCACTGAGTGTATTACCCCTCCCCCTTTTAAACCATGAAAGTAGCAGAGGACCTTCACACTATAAATAAGTGCAGAAAAAGCACAAATTGGTGCATAGAAATACACTGAATGCGGGAAATTAAGTGTCTGATGCTCAGAATTCTCTGGCGCAGGACCTCCAAACCTCCTGTTGTGTCCTGCACAATGACGAGACCTACGCCCCTGGTTATTATTAGGTGCAAAACTAAGATGCACAGATACAGACAGGCCACACACTATATAAAATATGCTACTGAAGTCCTGCACAAAGACATTAGAAATCAGACGGCAGTGATTTCATTTTCCACACACGAAAGAATGTTAGACATCTCGACTTGTGAAAAATGGATAATACTCCCGTCAGTCTCGTCACTTCAAACGAATGGTCTGAGTCTATACAGCCGCACTTAATATTTGCAAGTTCTTAAAGTTTAGTTTTTTAAAGTGACACCCTCCCCCCACCTCGTCTACCAGCTATGATCAGTCTTAAGACAGCCCTGCTGACAAACTCAGCGGACCTTTTTCTAGGAACTCACACATGTAGCCGCAGTGTTTGAACAGCTTCAGTAAATCCATGTGTTTCCACTGCCTTCATTATCATCATAATAAAAGTGTCTGAAAAGCAAAGTTACAGAAGAATGTAGACACCTCACTTTCTGCTTTGTACTATCATCAATCACCATGGAGTTTTTTTTTTTTTTTCCTCTCCTCCAACACTGGTTAAAGCCATCGAGAAAAAAAAAAAAAAAAAAATCACATGCATATTTAATTTCATTCTCCACTGGCTCACACAAAGGAAACTGCCACCCTTCAGGACACCTTTCGGAAAAGTCTCTATTAAATCTGAGTCAGCTGGGAGAGGAGGGGGAAAAAAAAAGAAACATTTCATGACTGAAAAACTATCTAAATTATTGCCAGACTTCAAACGAAGTGCTGTTTATCTATCCAAGCAGCCAATGTGTTGTTTTACTCCTTAGTCACAGCTTGGATGGCAATCAGGATCGGTCAACCAGGACGCTATCAGCAGCAGTCACTCCGCAATGACAAACTACAGCTCTCCTCACTCACAAGCACGGGCATTATTCTCAACACATGGCTCACCCCTATCAGAAAACAAGGCAGGTTTTATGGCTGCTGGAAAAGGTGGTAAACATAACAAAGCGCACAGCTCCCTGGAATTTAATGTGCTCGGTCAAAAGACAGAGTATAGATATCAAAGGCCAGAGCTTCTAGAAAAAAGCTGTCCTCATAATGTGGAAAAAAGAAGCACTAGCCATACACAACAAGTGATTTATAGTGTTGTTGTTGATTTTTTTTTTTTCTGGTTTCTCTCTGAACCTAGAGCATCCAGTGGGCATTGTGAATGCAACAGGGAGGGGAGAGGATAAAAAACAGCAGTTCATGTCTACCACGCCACTGAGAGCAGATCTGCAGGTGCATAAACAAGTCCACAAAGGAAGGGAGATGAAACTGATACAGTGTGATCCTGATTATGGAGTTGGTTTTTTATAAATTAAAAGACCTCCAAAGGACTGTTTCTGTGTGATCGAATTGAGGCTGCACAGCCACAAGGCGCTGATACTGTGCACTGAAGTAGACCGGCGCTCTGGTTACCTCAGTGATCTAATTATCACATGAGGCTGTTATCACATACCCCCCGTAACAAATGTCTCGAGCTGCATGCACGGGCTTCACATTTAGCCTCTACCTCTCCATCCGTGTGTGGTTAATCCGTCACCTAGCCAGAGAGAGCAACACACATCCAATTGATTTCCTTCCTGGTTTACATATTTACACACACACTCATGCAATTAGGAGCACATTTATCGATGGTTTCGGCACCACTGGGAGCCCTACAGTGCAGCCCGCTCCAATAAATCCCCCAGTCCTGAAGCTGCCAGCGGCCAAGACTGATGAACCTCACACAAAAAATGGACTGGGAATACTTTGAGCTGCGGGGTAACAGAGTTCTCAGTCACTAAAACTGACCCTTGGTGTTCATCACTCTTTATTTATCATAAAACCCTTTTTAATAGCAGGCCTCTAAATATGCCAGTAAAAACGATCCCTTACATGAAGAGGAGCAGTTTGAAGAAAGTGGGGACTCATGAATAAAACCCAAAATGTAATTTATTTAGCAGCTAAGTTGTTTTGTTAAATCAGAGTTGTGATCAAACTGAAATTTTGGCACTGACGGCTTCCAAAGTGCATCAAAATTCTGATCGATGTGTCTGACTCGTGGTCCTCTACTCAGGAGCAGCTTGACTTCATCATCTGGGTATCATATTATATGTGTGCCATGCTGCCCCCAACAGGCTCTGTGAAAAATGCATCAGCTGTCTGTTGAATCCCATCCGGCTAGAACTGAAGCCACACAGACATCACACACCAACTTCACCTCACACACAGCTTCCCTCAGAGTCTGAGCAGGGCGTCAAATCAAACACATTAAGATATGGGGGAATATTTTACCAAGTTTTTTTAATGCAACTCTAATTGTATTGGCAGCATGACACTGGACACTCACTGTCTATATATTGATTTGCATGAATATAGGCTAATGTGCCTTTTTACCACTGTGGAGACAACAGAAATGACCCCTTTAGGGGCTAAATTAGACTCTGAATGTTAAGCCCCCCCTGGGCAATCTGCAGTCATTACACTGACTGTGAAAGTCTGCTCTATTATTGCAGTAATTCTAATAAGTCAAATCACTATCTGCTACTAATCCCTGAACTTTTTCCTTTCTTCACAATGCTGTGAATAGACTCACTGCAAATGAAGTTGCCCTTGTATGAATATCATTAATTTGTGTAGGAGTGCAGTGTTCTGTGTATCGAAATGGGCGAAGTCTGCATCAGCTATCAGTCAAGCAGGGAAACAACAAATCCATCAAATCTGATGTGAAACTCTCAAGAAAAAGTGACAAAGCAAACACTCTGCAGAGACATTCAAAAGCATGTGCTCTCATGTGAAAACAGAATGTGTAGAAGGGGAATATAAATCACTTTTTAGCAGTTAATTTTAACTAAAAAGCTTTCACAAAGTGCAGTATATGAGCCATCCATTATTTGGCACTTGTGGTGAACAAAAGGAAAACAACATTTTAAAATAAGAGCATATGGAATTTGATATTACGCATAGAAGTTGGACTGCTTTTGCACTTAAAATGAAAACACCAACAACTTTGCACACCAAGTATAATCCACACTGGCCATTTTAGGCAGATAACTTGACATTTAAGTGACTGTAACCTGTGTCCTCATGGTCACTGGGACATTATAAATGAAGTTCACTCGGAGTTCACGGTGAAAACAATACAGTGACAGTAGGTCTCGTTTGGCTTATCGCCTCGCCGTATACGACCAGCGGCGCGCACGCAGCGACACTCCAGCGAGTGAATCCCTTGAGGTTAATCACATTAGACAGCAACTTATCAAGATAAAGTTAGACACAAACAGTTGACTCCTTAAACTTGCGCTCGTGTGAACGGTAGCGCTGGAAAGCAGCGAAGTCGCCCCGGTGCCCGTAGCGCACCTGCTCATTGCGCACGGCGGCGCAGGAGGTGACAACAAACTACTGATGAATGCCAGGCTTGTAGCGGCAAACTGTCACACATGTGAGCGAAATTTGCGTTTTAAGCTGATTTTATGCCACCCTCGTGTAACTTCAGTCACTTCCACGCTGCTGCATATGCTCCAATTCACACCACAAACATTATTAAAGCGTTAAAATTGCGAGGAAACTATCAGGCAACAAAATAGTGCACAAACAGAGTTTAAGCGCCTTTCCTCTCCCGGGCTGTGGCACCAAACAGGGCTGCGCGTATGTTCAGTACGTGCGAACATTTTCAGGTAATCCTCCTTACCTTTAAAAACTTCCCCTCGCGCGGACAACAGCAGGGTTATTGCAGCAAACAAGCAATTGATAACTTTATCCATGTCGACAGCGCCGTCGTAGCGTTAACCCCGAGCCGCGGGGTTAACTGGCAACTCTTCTGTCTTTAGTGCAACTTGAATCCTACCTATACTTTTTAGGAGTGTTAAATCTGAAGTGTTTTCTCCCTGCCCTCCTTCCCTTGGCGTGCTGTCGGGCTGTGAGAGGACACTGTCGCCCGACACGGCTGCTCCTTGCCGGCTTGCTCCACACTTGGAGGAGGAATGTGTGAGTGAGTCCTGATTCCGGAATTACGCGTGGATTGAGTGGTCCGGCAGCTCCAGGAGAGCAGCGGCTGTGTGCGCGCTCTCTGGCCGGTAGAGGGCGCGTCTGAGCCCCGCCTGTGAGCAGAGAGGACAGGCGGAGGTGTCCCCTCCTCCTGCCTCTGACTCTGATGGCGTTTATTTGGACCAGCTGTGGAGACTCGAGTTGGTTTAGGTGAGTGTTACAGTTTACCTGGGCCATGTAGGAACCTGTGGGCTGTTACCACAGTCAGCCAATAGTAATTTAAAGTAGCATGATAGATGTTATGACAGCTTAAAGTAACATCTAACATTAAAAAATATCAGTAACATTATAATAAATATTGATCTTTAACCTTGTGTTTTCAATGCTGGCCTTGCCTCTTTGGTGTTTTGGGGCCCATATACCCCACTGTTGCATGGGTAAAACTACTAATAATTGCAAAATCAATAAATTATTATTATTATTATTACCTTAAATACATATTTTCTTTTCTGATGTTATTAAAGCACACAATATAGAAGACTATACATGATAAGCCCTTCTCTTTGCCACAAAGTGAGCTTTGTGAAATATTGACATGACCCTAAAGCCTTGATGTTACACCAAATATGGAAATATTTCATGTTAAATCCACTATATGGAATATGCATTAGCAAATACACATATCTTTTGTTTGCAATAAAGTGATTTAAAAATACAGTATGTTGTCCCACATCCTTATGTTTGTGATCAGCCAGACCAAAATTGCCTGAACTCCTGTTAGATGTTAGACTCTAATAACAGAAAATCAAACAAACTTATTTGGGATATTGGGAGCAGAACTCTATAAAAAAGTATTCAATACTAATCACAGATATAAATCATATTTATATTCTTTGAATTTAATCATGTGTTACAGCTGCAATGTCAGACACCCCCAAACAAAAGTAATGTGTCATTTTCTGACAGACTTCTTAAACATATCTTCAGTTCAAAATCAAGTTTCTTGTTAAATTACGGAATGTAATTAAGTATTGTGGGGATAAAACAGTGTTAAGTATGTTTTCTGAGATATTAAAAAGGGTTCTCCAGGACCCCAAACAAAAGACTCGGCTGCGATCATATTCAAGATACAGAACTGTACAGAAACCTCTGGGCTTCCTTATATATCTATCAGGTATAATGATGACAGATTGATTTTGAAAAAATGTCACTTCTTACCGGTTATTATTCAAGTACCAATATGAATGGATTATTGTAAGTAAGATATACATTTGACAATAACATGAATGTCAGTGACTGAATGATTGAATCTCAATCTACTGATGAGGATCATGTGATATGAAAGCTCCACAGTAGCTAATGGACCTTGTGGCTGTTTCCAAGATGAGACGATAAACTCCAGATTTTACGTGGGCAAGAAGTTACTAGGGCACTCAGAAATAAATTATTATCCACAATTCCATAGTCTGAGCAAACTGCACCTGCTGATGAATACCATGTGGTATGATGATATGATGAAAAATGCAGACAGCAACTACATGGACTTTAGGAATATCCACTAAAAAAAGGCTATAGACTCCTTTCCTGTTGCCAGTAGACGTGAGCTATGTACACTGCTTTGCTGCAGATGAGCATGCCTTTCTGTTTTTGCTTTTTTTGTTTTGTTTTGTTGGGGTTTTTTTTACTAGTGCATCATGTTTGACGTCACTGGCAGAGTGGAAAACAGGTTAGTAAACAGTAGAAAGCAGCATGGAAGCATATGAATATCTGACAGCGGTTACTTTTTAAATATAGGCCTATCTCTTGCTTATTCAGTCTCTTTTTCTTGATGTTTTAGCGCTGCTTGGTTAGAGACGGACATAATTTTGTGGTGGTGCGTCATTGCATCTTGCTGGTAAATGGCTAAAATTAGTGCATTCATTCATTCATTCCCCATCTTGTATTTCCAACAATGCCGAGGGGAGCTGGGGCTGATAAATACCCATGTCTACTGCAGTGTCTTTTGACCCGGATATGAAGGCCAGTTGTAACCTCTCCCATTACATACAAAAGCCAGATGTTAAGAGATGTTAGTGGGTTTTTTGTGCAGTGGGAACAGGGCTTAAGTGAACTTAGCTTGGTGTACTTCCACAAGACTGTATTAAAGCAATATGTCTCATTGATCACCCCCATTCTTAATGTGTTTTATTTTCTGTTGCCAAATCTGTCCTCCGCTGGAAAGTGTTTTGTATTTATTACAGCACTAAATACACTATACAAGCCTTTATCATGCTCAACATGACTATTTAATTCATTGATTTAATAATTTGTCACAATCTCTGCCAGCTGGATTCTTAACCACTGTTTACCTTGTGTGTCCTTTCTGATCAAATTCACATATTGATCCTACTGAAGGTGAAACCCAGGCGGACCTTCAAGATGACCTCATGAGTTGACCTGGCAAAACAGGGCTGCATCATCACACACTGTATTTTTTCTGCCTAGATGAATCAATAATGATGCCTTACTTTAATATATGCAAATATTTGTTCAAAAGTAGTCTTATCTGAGACAGCAAGTGCAAACAACCCCAGGATATTCTCACAGTGATATCAAACAAAGGAATGGAGAAGCAACTAATGACAAAGTCAGCCAATGTCATTCCTTTATTGTTTTTGCATGCATAAACACACATGGTGATTTCACTTGTACCAGCAGTTTTCATGGCTAATTAAAATGCAGCCAGATTGACATGGGTCTGCATTTAGTCTTAAAATGACCTCGCGTTGTCAAGGATATATGGCTCCAGTTGTTGTTTTTCTTCCTATGTACACTAAACAATGGCTGAAGCATTTCATAGAAGCGCCACATGTCTTTTTGTGGTCTTTAGGTATTGTCTCGGCTGCATCAGTTATGCTGCCAGGAATGCATGAATACCAGTCTGAGCAGAGCTGTCATGGGAGTTGATGAGAATGTAAACTCCTCTGATTGGATGGAGGAATGAATAGATAGCATCATTGTTTGCGCTCACGAATGCAGAGTGAGTGTGTTTGTGAGTGTGTGATTGAGGGCTGTGTTTCAGCGGTTCTTCATAAACACAGTCCTAACTCATGCTCAACAAAGATATCATAATAATATCCTACTGCAGTGCTTCACAACCTACTCCCACGGCCCCATCACATGAACTGAAGGACCCCTTCATCACCACCCCTCGTCTTGAAAATGTGTTCATTTGTATTGACTCTAAACTGTATTTTACATTTCTTCATATAATTTAACCAAAATTGCCTTTTATCCACAACTTTTATCTATTTTAAACATTTATCCACTACTAAAATGCCTCAAATAAGGTCTGTGGTTAACAAAAGCGTAAGCGAGTTTCAGGTTTTGTTCTACGACATAAAACACGTCAGTAAATACCCTACTTGTGAATGCTGAAGCTTTTACGTGTCGTAAAAAAGGCGGTTGCTAACAAGTTGCTCAATACGACTACAAACTCTGTCGGGGACATTAAACGTCATCACCCCTGAACAGGTGAGAGTGCTGGCAGTCCACCATCACAGCTTCTTTTTTAGCTTAAACAGTCCGGTTTCCCCATTATACAATGTTTTTAAAATAAAGCGGCCGAAATCAGTTGAAAGCTTAGTGGCGGTGATGTCAAGAGTCATGCGACGTGGAGTAGTCATGTAGTCCGTTAAAGCCTAACGTTAGCTTTTTACTTCTGGCGATCACATTTAAGCTTCAAATGCGGTATGAAAGGTGTTCATATGTGAAGATTATCTCGCTGAACAAAACCTGTAAGTATCATAAACTTGTGTTAGCCACAGAGCTTATTTTCTGACATAATCCAAAACGCAATGCAAAAATCACATTCACTTCCTCTTCCGGGAACCAGCGCGATGCTCAACTTCCGGGTTTTGACATCAGCCCTGGCACACTCTATTATCCATTACTTTTAGCTAACCGCTTCAACCAATTATCCATTACATTTAGCTAACTATCTCAACCTTTTATCCATTACTTTTAGCTAACCGCTTCAACCAATTATCCATTACATTTAGCTAACTATCTCAACCTTTTATCCATTACTTTTAGCTAACTATTTTAATCAATTATCAGTCACTTTTAGCTAACTATTTCAACCTTTTATCCTTTACTTTTAGCTTACTATTTCAACCTATTATCTGTTACTTTTAGCTAACGGCTTCAACCTTTATACATTACTTTTAGCTTACTATTTCAACCTTTTATCCATTACTTTTAGCTAACTATTTTAATCAATTATCAGTCACTTTTAGCTAACTATTTCAACCTTTTATCCATTACTTTTAGTTTACTATTTCAACCAAGTATCCATGACTTTTAGCTAATGGCTTCAACCAAGTATCCATCACTTTGAGTTAACTATCTCAACCAACTGTCCATTACTTTTAGCTAACTATTTCAATTATTTATCAGTCACTTTTAGCTAACTACTTCAACCAATTATCCATTACTTTTAGCTCACTATTTCAACAAATTAACCAGTGCTTGCTAACTACTTTTCTAGTACTCATCAATTAGATGTTACAGCTAATTCATGTGGATATATTTTTTAATCAAATCATTATTCCCATGTTACCCATTTGGAAATTAGTGTATGACTCCCATCTGTTGTGATAGTAAAAATAAAATTAAAAAAAGCCCCTGTACCACCTGCCACTTTTTTTTTTACCCAGTAACCTTTCACAAGCTTACTTTCATCACACTCTCAAAGCAACACAGAAAAACTATGACATTACACTGATTGGACTGGAGGCAGTGGCTCCGAAACTGACACCAGACCAGGATCAAAAGATTCCATATTCGTGCCTCAAAGGTTATGACAGTGGCTCAGTGACTCGCTGTTACTGATTTCTGAACAACACCCTGAGCTACTGAATAGGTGATATTGACATTTCATTGTGGAGAGCCGCCACCAGCCAAGACAGAACCTGTCGGCCTTCGGGAAATCTATTCTCACTCATATTTCTCCCTGCAGGAACACTTTAAATCAGTTAAACATAAGAACGATGAGCTAAATAACACTTTGTAGTAATTGACATAAGTGGCAGTATAATGCTGTTTGTCAATAAATGCCAATCACCTCACCCTATGTGAGGAGTCTCAGTGTGACTGAATAAATCACAGAACTTACACTGCACTCCAAAGAAAGTCTTATTAAGCCTCTCCTCATGTGGCTGCCAAACAACAGCGATTTTAACATTTAATTCCATTGTGATTATCCCGTGCCTTGATTGTCAAAAGCTCAATACGAGATTGATTAGCTGTCCTTCATTATGGGAAGTCACTGGCTGCTGGTGATGCTAAACTGCTTTCTAAGCTTTGGCTTATGAATGCAAAATACCTTTTGAATGGAGAACACGGGTGCCAATCTGTGCTCACCCAGTTGTTATATCTTGCACAGTGTCTCATTATAAAGCAAAGTTATTGGAGCACACAGCAATTAAATAGGATCAGCAAATCCTACAAAGCCTGCTAACTGCAGTCACGGTCAATCCCTGGTGTACAGCTGACCACTAGAGAGTGAGTACTGTTCAGTGGAATGAGGTGGATTTCCAGACTGCGAAATTTCATTTTAATTAATTGTCTTAGTGGTTAAAGTGCGTTTTACTTGACTGTATACAGGTCAGTGTTTGAATTTCAAAAGCTGATCCCAGACATTACATTGATTAGGAGTTTCTGCCTGCTGGTTACTGATGGAGAATATTTATGTAATGTTCACTTGATGTTAAACAAGACACACAAGCAGACAAAGTCATTGTATATTGTATTATCACTAAAATAGTAACATCACCACGAAGCACTGATACCTGAATTCAGGTCATCTGACTCACATTGATGCAATATCTTTATAGGAGCTTTATTTGACAACATGTCCCATGATCACTATCTAGGACAAAGACTTATTCAGGAGGGGTTCATCTATCATGAATGCACGGGTTGTGTGTGTGTGTGTGTGTGTGTGTGTGTGTGTGTGTGTGTGTGTGTGTGTGTGTGTGTGTGTGCTGCGCTGTGAGAGAGTCAGAGAGGGTAAGTAGATATTCCAGCATTCACTTTGACTTAAAGTAGTAACAGATACATACCAACAGAGGTCACTTTTCTGTCTTTTCCATAGCACCTTCAGTCTTGACTGTGAATGGTTAAGAAATGTTTATGCCCTTCTTAAACATGATGACGTCAAACCTCATTAATAAGCAACCAAGTTGACACAAACTCGGTCTCACAGGAGCAACCTGGTGGTAAACTATCAGAAATTAAATGTATACATACATTTGACCAGTCAGACTCATCATCACGTTGTAAACCTGCTTTACTGATGCCGCTCAAGAGAAAGTCACTACAAGCACCATAATGTTAGTTGAAGGAGTAGTTGGATATTTAAAGTATTGACATACTATATATTACAATATGGAAAGTGTATTAAAAAATAGATTTAATCAAACTAAGGTGCAGTCCTGTGGACATTATTTTACTGTTGTGCCATCATAAAACACAAAATCTGTTTGAAATATAATTTTGGATAACATGATTTTGCAAAATTAAACAGTACAAGTACAGTTGTATTATTACAGTATGATTTCACTTACAGTTGCATAATGTAACATTTAGTTACCATGTTTTTGTTCTTGGGCTGATAGAATATGCACCAGAGCAGTGTGGGACCCTCAGGGGTCCTTGTGGGAGTTCCAGGTACTCCCCAGAAAATTGAGGAACAGTTTATTTTTCTAATTCACTGTGAAAGTAAGACCAATGTGAGTCATAAGAGTGACTATTCTGGTCAGAGGTTTCACATTCTCTATGGTTATCTCCTCAGCTGTGGTTGAACAATAGAATTCTGGTCTGAATCATATCAAACGACCAAATTATTTTCAGGTGGAGGTCCCTAAAGTGAAATCTTATCACACGGTGGTCTGTGACCCAAGGTGTATCAATCACATAAAGAAAAAACCCAAACAAGAGACAGCAGTAGTCATCTCATATTTACAATGTCATTGCATCAGTAGATCACAAAATCAAACCAATAGAGCCCAAAACCTAGGCTCATAGAATTATATGTAACTGCATGAACTATAACTCAGTCAACTCACTTATACATTTTATCTGATAAATACTATTAATCTTTGATCATTAATTGGCCTCTGGCCTCTTGTCATTTTTCAAAGGTGGCCTCCATTCAAAGCTAGTTGGGTATACCTGCTGTATGGCTCCTATAATAACAAATCATTTATTATAGTTGATTTATAGCAAAGCCACTAGTAACTTAAACTATCAAATAAATGCTGTGGAGTAAAAAGTAATATATTTGCCTCCAAAGTGTAGGGGAGTAGATATATAAAGTAGCAAAAATATGGAAATACTCAAGAAAATTACAAGTGTCTCAAAATTGAGTAATTAAGTACTGTAGTTGAGTAACTAGTCCTTTAGTAGTCCTTTAAACTTTTATTCCATGACTACACGCTTTTTATTAACTGCACATGCGCTTTCATTCTGTGCATTATGGAGTTGCAAGTTTATATCTGACAAGCACAACTTCATAGAGAAAGAGACAATGTTTATTATAAGTAAATCAATGAGAAACCCCAAGACAAAATTTGGGCCAGAGACAGTGATAGAAGAAATCAAATCCATTTTATTTAAATAGCCCAAAATTACAAGTCACTAGTCCTCAGATTACTTTTGTAAAAGTAATAATAAAACAATAAAAAAAAATTCCATTACAAGTCAAAATCCTGCATTCAAAAATGTCACTTAAGCCTCTGAACTGTAGTGAAGTTTAATATAAAGTAAAATAAAATGAAAAATACTCAAGTAAAGTAGATATACTTCAAAATTTAAAAAAAAAACCTTTGACTATTAGAGTGACTCTTTTTAGCTGCATATATATATATATATATATATATATATATATATATATATATATATATATACACTTTACATACTGTATTTGACATGTAGAAAAATCTTTTTTACATTTTTATTACCTTTAATTTTATTTATGCAGACATCCTTACTGGACAGGCATGTGTTTTTTCAGCCAAGATTTATGTTTTGTAACCCTATATGACATATTTCCATCAGCTAAGGTTTCACATTGAAAAATTTGTTCCACAGTTGCCATATCTATTGAGAAGCAGTTTTCAATCGTATAATGCAATGTAAGTTTCTTTTTTCCCCCATTGCTTCAAATAGTTTGTGTGACAACACGCAACAACCCCAGTGGAGCTGCCACCCAGCAGCACTGCTCTGATCTGATGGAGTGGAACAACATTTAATCAGAGTTTAAGTCCCTGTTGTGCTTTTGTTTTATTATTTTGCAGATCTTAAGCCCCCCTCCACTGTTCTTTCCACTGACTTTACACACCTGATCCCCATGACCTGAATCCAACAAAGAGGGTGGTGATATGTAGCTGAACTTACCCTCAGTGCCCCCTCTCACCGCCACAAGCCAAACAAGATCAACTGGCCAGTTAATCAGCCCCCAAATGTAGACCTGTGAATTTTTGTGTGAGCTGAGCGACTCGTCCTGACCCCTTTGCTGTGGATTAACAAATGTTTAGGCATGACACAGCACTTACTTGCAGTTTATTTTTAAACCATCTTTTACATTACATAAAAAATGTAATACGTCTTGAGTGGTATTGCAATACAATCAGGCTGTCTGTGGCAACAGCTACAGCTCACAGCATGACCATCATGTGCCAGGGTTCAGATTTGTGCCATCCCATAATGACTCCTTCAGACAAACACAAACACACACACACACACACACACACACACACACACACACACAGTGGTAGTCCTTCACGTGGGCTTGAGGTAGTTATAGAGGGCACTGAGTCCTCCTTGCAGCACCTCTTTTATAGGCTTGAGGAGGGGGTTGTGGATAATATGAAGTCCTTTATCCAGTGGGTGGCAGGCTAACCTCCCAAGCTTGCTCAGTAGGTACATTTCCATTGGCACACTTTGCAGGTCATTGAAGTCAACATTGAGGAGTTCTAAAGACTCCAGGAAGCACAGCGTCTTAGGCAGTGTGTGGATACTGTTTCCCTCCACAATAAGGATCTTCAGGTTAACCAAGTCCTGGATCTGGTCCGCGATGGTCTCCAGACGGTTGCAAGCCAGGTGGAGGAAGACCAGGCCCTTCATGCTGTAGACACAGGTGGGGATGTGAACAATGCGGTTGTGGCTAAGGTTGAGTTTGGTTAGATTATGCATGGTGGCCAAGCTGCCAGGGAGGCCTGTGATCTGGTTGTTGGCCAGGCTGAGCACCTCTAGGCACGTGCAGGAGCCCAGCTCCTCTGGGACCTCTCTTAGGCGATTACGACAGGCGAAGAGCACCCGCAGCTTCTTCAGTAGGCTGATTTCAGGCGGCAGGCTGGATAGATTGTTCCCCCACAAATTGAGGATCACCAGATTGTCCAGAGCGCCCAGGGCAGGGGGCAAAGAGCACAAGGAATTCATGGACAAGTTTAGCTTCTGCAGTTCTCGGAGCTCCCACAGCTCAGTGGGGGTCTCATCAAGCGCCCGCTGCGCCAGACTGAGGGTGCTGTAGCCAAAGTGCACTGTCGCGTGTCTGCGGATCCTCTCAGCAGCCGAGGACCGGCTGGGCTGGTCGTCTCTCCCGGCACTCGTCCTCCTTTGGCTAACTCTCACCTCATTCAGCTCCTTGTTGGAGAAACTGCGAGATTGTTTCCCACCCATCGTCCTCGCAGTACTGTTGTTTCTGTCACCTTTAATAAGATGTCAGCATGCGATTAGCTGAACGAGGATAATGGCTGCTGATTGATCTCAAGGGTTCTTGAGCAAGCCACATGATCACTTCTACAGGTTATTGCAGAACTCCTGATGTTTGGCAGCAGTTGAATCCTGGCTGAGTTTTGCTCACCGAGTTGAGTTGCAGGCTGCTGTAACTGAGCACTATTGGGGCTCGTGATTTGTGTCTCTCAGATCAACTGCCTGTCTTACTGGGTTTCATACCCCAGCTGGTCCTGTCACTTCACATGTCCACAGATAGCACCCTGCTCCCCACCCACTACCAGAGGGCAGAGCTGGGGATAGGATGCTGTGTGAGCTCAATCAGATGAGGTCACTGCCATGATCTCACAGTGTAACACACAGAAATACATTGGTGCTCAGTAATGCTGCCACACGTGGTGCAAATTATTCTGTTAGCTACACCTGCTATCTTGTAGTGTATTACATTTTGCACTTAAAATAATTCAGATATTCAGCATACCATCTCTGACTGACCATAAGCTCTTTTCACTTTTGTTTTTTTTCACGTCGCCCCTTGTGCCTTTGTGCATGATCTCTTGTCTCAACTTAAATATGGCACCAAGCCGACAGCCGCCGTGAAAACACTGAATCATCTCTCAAAAAAGTAACAGTTCTTAAAGGTATTAGTGGAACCTTATGCACAGACATGCGCTGGTTTAATCTCAAGAGCAAAAAGGACATGGAACATTCCAGTGTGTTCCTAGAAAACTCTGCTGCTATTCAAAATCTCATTCATGTGGCCCAGAGGAGAGAATCCCTCTTCATGTAAAAGCATACACTGTGGTGCATTTACATTTTTAAATTTGTCTTTCCCCCCAGCAACTTACACACTGAGGGAAAAAGTTCTTCATGCTTTCTCTCTAAAGAGTTCTTTAAGTATCTTCGTGCGTTCACTGAAAGCTATTTGTTCCACTTCCTTTCAAAATGTCAAATTAGAAAAAAGATTCAAATATTATAATTTTCCAGTATTTACCTTGAGTCGTCTGCCTAATTAGCTCATAGCTGCAGGGCAGTGGAGATATCCCATTGTGCCATCTGCTGAGACGCAGGTTAGTCAGTGTGTCACAGACAAACACATTCACTCCTAGAGGCACTTGAGGGAATCCATTCAAGGTACTTGTACTTCACATGGGTATTTCCATGTCATGCTACTTTATAGTTATATTCTACTACAATTCAGAGTGAGATATAATCTATTTTACTGCACTAAATTTATTTGACAGCTTTAGTAACTTAGATTAAGATTTTACAGAAAAAACAGGATGAGTTTATGTTGCACAGGTAAAAAATAATTTACCCAACACAATATAAGATTATTATATTGACCAACTACAACAGCAAAATGTTGCTTACACATTAATGCAGCAGTAATATTAATAGTAATACAATGAACAACAATATATCATTGTGTACATGTTAAGTCTTGTGTGTGATTTACCCTTCAGGGATTTATACTTAGGGATTTTTCCAGGCTTCATATGAGCAGAGGAAATCTCTACTCGTAGCTAAGCTAGTTTATACAATGTACAATGCAATAGGCTTGTGCTAATAACATTAGCATGTTATTGTTGTTTGTTTGGAAAATTTGTTAAGTTTAGGACAGTTGTTTTGCCGGTGAACCTTGTGAGCTGTAATGGAGCCAAATTTTGTAACGTTACCTTTGTTAAATGTTGCTGTTGTCCTTGGTTTCATGTGAGAAGAGGGAAAGTTGGCTAGTTTCTAGGTTAATTTATGCAATGTAAAATGCCATAGGGTTGTGCTTAACATGTTGTATTTGTGGGGAAAATGTGTCCAGCAAAAGACAAGTGCTTTGTCTGTGAATGCTGCTAATTATAGTGAAGCCAATTTGTGTACGTGTGTTTGACATTGTCTCTATTAAGCCATGTTTAGTGTGTGTTTTAGGTGTGTATTGAATCAACTAAATTTTACAGCACTTCACAGCCAAGTGTGCTAGCTTAGCTAACAGGCTGCTAACTAGCTAACAGGCTATTTCCTTCAAATCAGTTGCCTCTGTTAATTGTCAAGTGAGATGAATATGATTATAAAGTAATGTTAGTTATCTGAGTAATGTTTTTCTGTTAAAATATGGTTATACACTACATGCAGTCATATTTTCATCATGACTGCATGTAGTGTATTCAGCCGTTCATACGTCTTTTTAATTAGATATTTCACAAAACATGCCATGTACCTGCAGGTCCCGTTTTTGTCAAGGTAATGTTGAACAAAATGTTGCAGGTGGTTTCTATGAGGTTTCTATCCATCTGTTAAGAAACGCACTTCCTCATATAATTTAAAGATCTGGTCAAATGTTAGCTTTGTAGCGATATTATTAGCAGTAAGCTAAAATCAGTTAGCAAATATGTTAGCCAAAAAAAAAGCTATGTTCACTTTCTTTGTATTGGATGGATGTTTATTGTGGTGGTTGTGCCACTGTTTTTTGAGCTGCAGACCTTGCATACCGCTTGCCTCTTCATCAGCAATATAATCCTTGAATCCAAATTTTCATATTTTTGGACTAGGCCCTTCCATAATAGCTGCCTCATGCGTTAGCCTATGCTGGTCTGGCACATCCTAATAGGCCAAGTTTGCACACATTGCACTAGAAATTACTCAATCGTGTCTCAAAAAAACAAAACACTTAGTAATATGAAGGAAATTGTAAATATTTAACTAAAAAAGTAAAGTCCTTACAATTCATCTGTCTCAAGTCAAGTCTCAAATCATGAAGACTAAGTCAAAGTCAAGTCGAGTCTTCTATTAATGTTAGTCAAGCAGGTCTCAAGTCCTCAAATTTTTGACTTGATTCTGACTCTAGTCAAGTCATATAACTCAAGTCCCCAACCTCTGCTAGTTGGGTCAGTATATTGTCCAATGTCACCAAAATGAGAAGTTGTATGTGGCTAATTGTAATTCCTAGTTCATTACTGTCACCTAGATCATTTACCAATTTAGCAGATGTCACAAACATTCATATTGGCTAAACAACAAAATAACTGTTCAGAGATTTGAATTTTTTTGAGAGAGAGAGTGAGAAGATTAAGAGTTTGAAAAACTAAGTGATATTTTTCATGCCGGGCTTTTTCTTGTAATGGAATATTTTCTTATTGTAGTGTTGTTACTTTTGCTTCATACTTTCTCCATTTCATATAACCTGCTTGTCTTTGGACTGAAGGAGGAAACTAAAGTGTCTGGAGGAAACCCACGCGGTCAGAGGAGAACATGCATATTTCACATTATAAGACCCTCGCTGGCCTGGTTTAAACTCAGGTCCTTCCTGCTGTGAGGCAACAGGGCTAAACACATAGTGAAGTCAAGTCTTTTAGCTCCAAGTCTTTTTTTCACCCCATAGGGTTTTAAAATCTATCCCGTATATGATACTCTCTCTTACGGGATCCATTCAGATTTTTAAAAAAATCACATGAAGAGGAAGATAATATGACAAACTTCAGAAAGAGAAACAGAGGAGAGGTTAGACTTACAGGACAGGACAGCATGTACAGTACAGCATGTACACAGAGCTGTTGTGCCAATCATAACACAGGTCTCAGTAACACTTTACTTTAACCCTGTTAATGGGTGATTATTCAACTACCGTAATTTTCTGCCCCTGTCAGAAATAAGAAAAACAAAAACACTTTTTTTTATTTCTTATTGTTGTCACATTGAAAAGGAACATACAGAAAATAAAATGTAAGATCAGTCATTGTTTTTATTATATAATATGTACACTTATACGTGGGTGATTTGCTATATTTCTTTTGTCCCTGAGCCAATTGTTATCCATTCAATCCTGCATAATAATTTTAAATTTAATATTGATCTAATATAAGCTTCAAATAGAAATGACACATAAATGCACATCTTAATGAAATGTGTTATGTGTTGTAAGATATTATAGTGTTTTTTTAAATGTCCTCTTTTTTCATAAAAAGAACACCTGTCCTTTGAGGTTATAAGTCATTTCCATCACTTTGTTTATTGTGATGGAAAAGACATATAGTAATGTAAATTACCATGCCAGTGTTATCAGTAGTGTAGTGGAGGGATATGCAGGTATACAGGGTATACTCACCTATCACCCAAAAAACCATTGGAATATACACCAGTCAGCCAAAACATTAAAACCACTGGTGGGTGAAGTGAATAAAATTGACCATCTTGTGACAGTGCAATGTTCTGTTGGGAAACATTGGGTCCTGGCATCCATGTGGATGCTACTTGATGCCAACCTAGCAAACACATAACACAATGTAGTTATAAGAGGACATGAGGGCATTTTATATTTATGTACAGTGAGTATTAATATACAGTTACTATTATAACTTATATGAAGACATATTTAGTATCATTACAAGAGGGTTATATTATATTGTCTTTCATTATCTGTTTATACACCAGCACATAGTTATGGATGCTTCACAGGAGGAGTTTTGTAAATTGTAAAACTACATTTAAGTAAAATTGAATCTCTTAAATTGACTTTTGTTTCTCAAAACAAACCCTGTTTTCCTTTGTATCTTTTTTATAGCACCCATCATTTTCTAAGAGGTGTCGCTCAAGTGATTAACAAGATTTTTGCAACAGGAGAGCTCCACATTCACAAGCCGTGAACACGTTATATAAACATTAGGGGTGTAAATGGGACCTTGGACTTGATCCACTTTCCTCGACAGCCTCTCAGAGTCTGACCAGGACTTAGAGTGGCCTTAGTCATCATTCTTCTCCCAGTCCAGTAATCAAAGTACTTGGATGACAGTTAGCAGTGATATCCAACTCTGGGGACTCGGTGGCTGTGCTATGAGCACAGCTACATCAGCACTTATGAATGACAGGTTGAATCATGTGTTTGCTGAATTGGACACTGGAGATAGGGCTGTTGTGGTGGATTGCCCGCGCTCATCTGAGCATTTTTTAGTAAATTGTAACACCTTGTTATCACAGTAACTTTGTGTAGAAGCTGATTTCTGTCTGACATTTCATCACAAAGTCTTTAAACAGAGCCCTCAGATTTTAGGAGCACATCTGTGCTGCTGTTCTTGTGTATATGTGTGCCACAGCTAATTTCACAAACAGCAGGATTGCTATACCCTGCCATCCTCTATTTATATGAAAAATGACATCTCAGCTGTAACTGTCAGAACACCCCCCCACCCCAATTGCAAACACACCCCCGGAGTGGCAACACGAGGCTCAGTACACAACACACGCTGTCAAATATGCAGGAAACCCATGGCTTCATATGCATATCCCTCATTATGGGTTAACTGTAGCATCGCAATACCTGGAAGAGGCTGGGATGGATGGACAGATGGAGGGAGGAGGTGGGATGGAAGCTAGATAGGTAGGTGGATGAATGGACAGAGCGAATAATGCTCATTTCTGTGACAGAGAGATGTCATCATGACATACTTCTCCATAACACACCGTCGCCTAGCACTTCGTCATAATCCCATGTGGCATGAATCTTCATTAAATGCTCCTTTTTTATCCCGTGCATGCTTTTTTTTTCCAAGAGAATCTTCCTTTCTACCAGAGGAACAGATGTGTGGAAACAGCTTGAGATTTAAATTACAAGAAAATGGGATTTACCATTCCTCTCGCATTCGCACAACACCTTAATACGGAGTCCCATTAGCACCAAATGAGGATGAGTTATTCACTCGGAGAACAGTTACACCCTCCAGTCCTCAGGGTGACAAAAATGATCTCATTTGAGAAAGCTCATCTGGTTATGTGGCACAATAATGACTCTGGATGAGCTACCTTTAGAGACTCAAGTTCAAGATATATACCATTATTACTTGTTCATTACTGTGGAGGCTTCTGGCAATGACAGATGATATATGGCCTTGCTGCCACAGAATCTGCCGTAGGTGTGTCTCTCCTGTTGAAATGTAAGGAGTACCTGCCAAGACCTGAGGCTCTTTAGAGTCTATATTGCAGACACATTACTCCCTGAAGCCAGCACTCTTATTGGAGAATATGTTCCCTCTTTAGACAGAATACGAGACAAGATCAAGTCTAAGAGACAAGAAATATGCATTTTGCAAACCTATTGAGTATTCCAGACAAAATTAGCACCCTGAAATGGGGGAGAGCATGTGAATAGGGGTGGAGGGTAGACGAGCCACCTGAGAAGATAATCGTCTATTATTCAGCAGGTGCAGATGTGAATATTCACACCACTGGACACTTTCCACTTTCCATTTGTGCACGCGTACGCATCCCCCCAGCTAATGGAGTCTGTGGAAGCGGGCGTGCATTTCAGTCAAAAAATCGAGGATATGTCACACATTTGAATTGCCATCTGGAAATTGGCTGCAGCAGTGCTCTGCCCAAACCTCCAGGTGACACAAAGGATCTAGTCAGCAATGCAAATTAGCAGGGGGGATATTTGAGGGAGTGTCCAACAAGCCTGCTCGGAGGCTGAGTACGAGGCCAAGAACATTTCATTTCAGTGTTTCAAATGTTCATTTATTTACCAGATTGGACACACTGAGACTGCCCCCGGCTGCTTGTGCAAATTGCCGCCATAAAAATGACTATATATCAAGGCAATGTTAATATATTCAAGCCTCCTTTAAAGATATATTGGTGCTTAAAGAGCACAAACACAAATTCACAGCCATTCTGCATCTTCTCAGAATATTTTTCATCTCCTTATCAACTCTATGAAGCACCTCCACTGAGTATCTTGTAATCTCCTAATCTCTCTCCCCAGGCCACACGCCCAGGTATCTGTAGTTATATCTGTAGTGAAGCATCCAGATTCATCTTTAGATAAACTGGGACAACATGATGAATAGATAATAAAGGCACCCAGGGGAGAGCACTATCCGGGTTAACTCCGCCGCATAGAGATACCATTTGTAATGATGGCTGGAATCAACAGGGAAGTGCAGTGGGCAAAGCTAACTGGGCTCCAAAGTGACCAAATCAGTCCCGACTTTGCTGATGCAGCAGATGGGGAGTACAAACCAATTGTGGCTGTGACAACAACAAGCGGGGTGATAAAGTACCGCCGAGCAGCCTATCTGGGTCTCACCTGCTCACTGCCACTCCTACAGACCGCTGAGTGCTAAACAAAAACACAGCGTACTGTGAGCACAGTTGCAGAGTAATCATGATTAGATAAACTGTCAGTGCTTTGGATGGCAATGAGATTGATTGATTTATTTGGTCGGGCCCTGACCTCATCACTCCCTGAGAGCTCAGCAGAGACCCAGGAGTGACAGTAATGAACTTCTCCTCCAGAGCTGCATCAGATACAGAGGCTGATGGCAGTTAATATGTGAGGCATCTAAGTGTGTGTGGGCCGGGCAATAGCCACCATGTGCCTGAAGAAGGCAGAGTAGTGTCCGGTGAAACTTCAGTAGCCTTAACAAAGTATCTCCAACCATTATAATAATAATAAGGTTAAGTGGGATGAATCAAAATAATATAAAATATAAAACATTCAAATCAAAGCATCTGCCCAATTAAATAATTAAACCTAAAGGTTTGTTCTTTACCTTTGTAGTACTTTAACAATAAAATAAGAACTCAAGGTCCACTTACTTGCTTTTTTGGGAGCCTTCAGTCAGAATCAAATATGGGTACACATCATAGACTGTATAAAAATAGGTACACATACAAGGAATTTGACTCCATTTTTTTAGGCTCTCAATGCACTCACACAGATGGCAAAGGCTTAAAACAATGACAACATGCTGAACAAGGTAAACATTTGACTACTACGTACAGATATAAGCTAAATATATTTTAAGTATCTTTATATAAACATAAAAAAACAACACAATGAAATCTGTAAATTGTAATACAGTAGTGTAATGGTGCAAATAGGGAATAATTCATATAATACATTGCTTTATGGACCTGAGTTAGATGGATTTGATGGTATATAGATTCTTTAGATTCATATTGACAAAAATTTTATTTGCATGTTAAATATGTTCATTTAATTATAAAGGATAAAATCCCAGACTCCAGTAGCTGCAAATAGCATATACATTCACATTGCTTTATGGACCTGAGTTAGATGGATTTGATAGTATATAGATTCTTTAGATTCATATTGACAAAAATTTTATTTGCATGTTAAATATGTTCATTTAATTATAAAGGATAAAATATATAATATACAGGTAAAGTAGACGCTTGGTATCACACAGGGATTGTTCCTGACATTATGTGACTGGTGTTAAGTGTTCATCAACCTGTGGGGAAAAAAACTGTTCCTATGTCTGGTTGTTTAACTGTACCATGCTCTATAGTGCCCACCAGAGGGGAGAAGCCCAAACAGGCTGTGTCCAACATTTTTGGCTCAGTTTTCAGACATTCATCTCAATGGATGGAGTCTGGTCATTTGACATGGAGATGGCTGAGTTATCATCATGTGACCTACGTTTGAAGAATAAATAGAATGTTTTTACTTTAAAACTATGTTAATTTTTGAGAATATTTGATGCAACCTGGCAGAGTATCTTGGTAGCTTTCAGACAGACCTTGTTGGGTGAAAGAGCGGCAACACACTGATATAATAATACTCAGGGAATGTCTGGTTATCAAAGGTTAAAAGTGCCATCTGCTGGTTGTTTACTGAAGGAGTAAAAAACAAAACAAAAAGAACAACTGCTGAACAAACTCAAAACACTTTGCAGTGAATAAGATTGAAGACATAAAAGGTCAGCAAAAATGTTACGGGCTACAGTCAGACACAAGGATAGCGTAATGTGCTTTTTTATTTTGCTACATAACTGTAGATTAATTACGCATAATTAGCCGTTTTGTTAGCATTTAGTTAGCATAACATGAGCTAGCTTACCTTTGTCCAGATGATTGTGTAGTTGATATTTTGCTTGTAGATCTTAAGATCATGTAAACTGGACACTTGCACCAAACACCAGCTAGGCGCCAACATCAGTGACCAAAAAGAGATGGCAAACTGTGAGGATCAAGGTCCTTTGACCATTGTTTCTCCTAATTTGTAAGGATTGATAAATTAACTAACTTCAGTTTTGTAACACAGACTATTGCTCCTTTGCCTCTGCCAAAAGCCTCTCTTCAAATAAGCATTGGTCTTTTGAGTGTACTTTATGCATTTCTCATGATGAACGATTGCCGGATGACAAATGACTGGTGATAGAAATGGACAGCAAGCTACATACCAACTTTTGTACATACTAGCAAGCCAACTTTAATGAGGCCAAACAGTGGAGCTACAACTTCAAGGTCCGTCACGTGATGCCATTGGGCCTAAAAAGGCTTTCTCCCATAGACTTACTAGACCTCTGTAATCAGTAGATAAAGGACTTGCTCCACCATTGCGATTTGATCCATTCAGTCCAATATCATTTACAAAGTCTAGAGGACCAGCAAGATTGATCATTTTATCTCTATTCAAGTTAGCAGACTGCTAAACTGTAAATTTGCCACTCGGCCGGCGCAACATAGCCATTTGGCTCATGAAAGTCTGTAGTGCACTTGCTCTATGGGCCCAAGATCTGGTTATTTTTGCACTGGGGAAGTTGTGCTTTTTAGCTTCATGTGCTACTGAGCAGCTCTCAAAGCAATGAATAAGGCCTGGCCGTGAATACTGTTAAACTGCCCCAGAATGGCAGAATGCAGTTCCCTTAGACTTAACTCGCATTGTGTCATTGCCAAGGTCATGCCTCCTTTCAGGTGTAAGAAACAAGGAGAGAAACAAGAAAATGCAGAAATCTGTTGTGTAGTGGGTTAACCAAGGCTTTCACACTGAGATTTGAGGCAAAGACAACATGAATGTTCACTGCCAGTGTAGTAAACTAAATCATGCTACTGATGGATAGCTAGCTTGAGTGGGAGGCTGCTGCATTACAGTCATATTGTAGTATAGCATAGTATAGCGGCAGCCCAGAATCAACCCTTGTGGTACTCCCTTGAGAACTTGCAGCACCTCATAGGATGCAGCCTCTAATTTAATAGCTTGGATTCTGTCTGTGAGATAGTTTACAAACCACCCAAGTGCATCCTCAGACAATCTGTCTGTAAGATGCCTGATTAAAATATTGTGGTCAACAGTATCAAAAGCCTTAGAGAGCTCTCTAGAAAGAGAAAGACAACCCTGCTTGTTTATGATATATGACGCTCTATATCTTTAGACCAGGGATACTCAGCTTGCTTTGCTCGGGAGCCACTTATGCAAAATGACAGGCCTGCAAAGGTCAGGTCAGTTGTACGCATTTTTAGGATTTGAGGATATTCGAAGCTTAGCACCAACCTCTGTCAGAGGTCCAGGGAATCCTTCCTTGGCACTTGATAGCTTGATAAACAAGCTCTGTTGTGCTTTTTATGCACTCTGGAACCTTATACATTAAAAGTACATAAAATGTATTTACATTGTAAATTAGAAAATGGTTTTGGAAAATGGTTTTGGGGTTTGTGTGGGAAAAACATCCCCACAAAATACTTACTAACCCCTTTTCCACCAAATTTGCTCTGTTTCTTGAACTGGTTTCATTCAAGATTCTTGGGACCTTGGTGCTATCTTGAGAACCAGCCCGTGTTTCCGCCAGTATTGATCAGAAACATTGTAACCAAAGATGCATCATCACTGGAGGGCTTTGTACGATGCACAACAGAAGTAGACAGTAGAAGCAAGATGGCGGATCACATTGATTAATTGCAAACTTTTGTTTCCTTATTATAAATATATGTTCTTACCCAAAAACAAGCATGGGACAACTATTAATGAGACCATGGCAAACCCATTTTTTTAGTTATTTCTTTGTAATGTCTCAGTTGTTGCCTTCATCCTTCATCTTTCAAACCTGTAGAGTATGACACGCCCATCGCTGTCGTCATGGTTCACACCTCAGGTTGAAGATAAACCTGCTGTTTTTTGCCTTCACTTGGGATTTGACTTTTCGACTTCCAAAACAATTCACTTTTAACTGAACAGTACCAAATTAGGAACCTGTTCCATATTGGTGGAAAACATCCAACTGAGGAGAGTGTAGCATTAACTTCAGGACAAGTTCCCAAAGTCCAGACAGCCACAATCCACAACACAGAAGGGACACTCAGTTTGGATCACGCCGTATGGCTGCATGTATGATGCACGACCAGCTAATGGAGACTTGAACTAACTTGACGCAAACATGATTGTTACTTCCAAAAGCCACGCTGACGTATCCTGATTACAGACCACTTAATTGTTGCCCACATCTCAGATCCTTTAGGCAATTCAAAAAGTAAATGAAGTAGCAATTTGGTCTAATTATGATAATCGCAAAGCACCATGATCAGACTGCTTATAGTTGAGCTTGGTAATGGAAGCAGCAACAGTTTGCATTACAGGGTTAGCAAACTAGCCAGTGAGCAGTGCAGCAGCAGGACAGCAGAGGAAAGAGGGGAGGGAGCACTTGCAGTTTCGACGGGCAGTCCTATTGCAAAGGGTGTGTTATGTGAGTGTAGCAGGTGGGTTACTTGAACTATAGGCTTTGGTGGTGTGTCAGGTGTGTTGGAGAAACTTCTATTACAAAGTTTTAATTCTGACCACAAGTGACAGCACAGTTTCATCACGAGTTTCATCACTGATGATTTCTCTGCTCATGTCACCAGAACTTGAAACAATAGGATCTGACAAGCTCTGTTCTAGAAATTAGGATGCTTGCCAGGCCATCACTGCCAGCAAGCCATAAATGTTTCATGTGGTGCTGATATGGTAATCATTGGATCCCTACAATGACACCTTGTGAGAGTTGGATAACGATGGCTGTCTTTCAGGCCTGTGTGACTCTGGACTCAGTCCAACAGCTGAGGCACAGCCTGAAGTGTGAATGTGCCAGTTAAAAAGGCCGCGCTGCATCCAGTAGGTAGATAAACGTCTCAAAGATGAGCGAGGTAAAGGTGCAACGGGTGTCCTCCAGGCACATTCAGACATGCCGCCTCTCCGGCTTAAGATGCTAAACAAATACATTCCTCTGAGTTAAATATGCATTGCGTTTCATGAGGTTTTGCGAGTGGGTCCAGGTGCCCGTTGGTGGCACAGGCCCAGCTGGAGGATGTGGCTGACTCGCTCCACTGGCGCTCAGGCTGGCATACTAACAGAGCCAGGGGTGCTTTCACAGTGAGTTGAAAGAGGCTGGCGCCGGTGCCACACACGCGGGGTTCAGAAACACGAGCTCCAGCTGCATGTCCACTAGCTCGCATAGCTAAAGAAATTAGAGTCTGGAAATTTGAAGTGAATTTCTCGACCTGCAACATGATTCGTGACAGGAATATTGATCTCATGACATTCACAATCACACACCTTAATCACACTGCCCTCTTGATGCACGCAAGATTCTGTGAGATTAATTGTTGGGGTGAAAAAAAAGAAATTTTTCAATCACCAGGGATGAAGCAATAAAAGGCCAACATGTCTAAAAGAGCTTAATGTATTATTTCTCTGAGGCTTGTGTAAGCCTTTTATTAAAGTGAAACAATCTTGTCAGACACCTGTTGTTCTTGCTGGGGGTATTTATTGTTGGCCTATGTCAGCACACTGTAATCCCTGGCTAGAACATGGCTGTATTACCAGTGTGACCTATTCTTGGTCATCATAATTTCCTCTGTGTGTGTGTGTGTGCGCGCGTGTGTGTGTGTGAGAGAGATTGGAAGAGGGAGAGGCTGAGAAAGTGACAGTGTTCATGTGCATGGGTGTGTATTTGTGTGTGTCCAGTGATTGCAGGCACCCTTCAGCCATTTCAGTTGAGCTTTTTTTTTTTTTTTTTTTTTGACACCCAATGTCATGCAGAACAAATCGCCTATTGCTGACACCAGTGATTTCTTGTCTCCAGTGCTGAGAAGTGTGTGTGGAGGCAAAACAGTTGGGTCTTACTGTCGGGGAGTTGGACATTTCTGTGATTAAGTGGTAATAGCCCGGGACGTGACAGGGAAACAGGGGACCTCATTGGTCACAGGGCAAGAAAAACCGCACACCCTTGGGTTCAGGAGCTATTTTTGAAGAGAGTGTGTAATTACTTTAAGAGTTTTGCCCCAAAACTCTGTAAACTTGCATTTAAGCTGTCTGAAAATCTCTAAAATTTCAGCATTAAAAAGAATCTGTTTCACAGACAGCATCATTGGTGTTTGTGAAGCACTACGAAGTGATGCCACACATAGGAAACATAAGAGTTTAAAAGCAAAGAGGACTCCAATCATCCTACCACCTATCGCCTCGCCTGCCTTGAATTCCAGTGTCTGCCTATGGGCTTAACCCACTAATTGTGGCCTGAGTTCCTATGGTATTGTTGCATGCCTGTGGTTTGGTTTAAGGCCACAGTTATATTAAGACCTGGGTATTTTAACATCTATAATGGACTACGCTATCAGCGCAGATAATCAGGGATGTGTGCAGTCTGATTTATGCGTGAGGTTGTTGAAGTGCAGTGAGAATGCACAGCTTGAGAAACAGCGCTCAGTGAGTTTGAACCAAAAACAAGAGATGGATGGAAATAAACAGTAATTAGGAGGTGATGTCTCTGTGGGAATATATCACAGTTATTTGTACTGTACAGACAGGCCTGTGGTGTTGTAAGTGGCTCCTGTGTGAGGTATAAATTATGTTATGGGGACATCTACTGGCTAATGTGAGAGTTTTTCTACTGTCACTCAGCCATTCCAGTTACATTGCTTTATGTACTGCAGTATGAACTCACAGTGTCCTTATCGTACCTTTAGTTCTCTCATAAAATTCTTCTTCTAATGCTTATACTGATTTACAAGTTTCTTTTTTTGATTTTACTGTACAGGGTGATCGCAAGGCTTTTAGAAAAAAAATAAATTAAATACAACCCAGTGAAATGTATATATAGAATATTTAAATGTAAATATATTCTTAAATGTTGATTTCATACAGTTACAATTTATACATCTCTGTACATAACATTACCAGGATTTTGTTTTATAAGCAATATTTCATAATTCAAGTTTTTATTGGTTTGAAAGGCCTGGTACATAGCATATGTATATTATTTTCTGGGCATACAAAAATACAAGGCACATATTTTTTTATGATATAGAGGTGGACTCCAGTACATAAAGAAAATATTAATAAATAAATTTAGAAGGGAGAGAAGAAAACAAACTAACAAACAAAAACATGTCACACATACATCACTCTGCAGGGTCACATAATCACATAGCACATTCATAGTTATGTAGGCTTGTCTTACATTTTGATTTGAGTCCATAACCAGTCCCAAGGAGATAGTTGTTTCTCCGGATCACCATTTTTTCTACTGAGCATACATTCATAAGATGCTATTTCCACCATTAAATTTCCCCATTTCAACCCTATGGAATATATACAGCATATTTATATGTATATACAGTACAGGCCAAAAGTTTGGACACACCTTCTCATTCAATGCGTTTTCTTTATTTTCATGACTATTTACATTGTAGATTCTCACTGAAGGCATCAAAACTATGAATGAACACATGTGGAGTTATGTACTTAACAAAAAAAGGTGAAATAACTGAAAACATGTTTTATATTCTAGTTTCTTCAAAATAGCCACCCTTTGCTCTGATTACTGCTTTGCACACTCTTGGCATTCTCTCCATGAGCTTCAAGAGTTAGTCACCTGAAATGGTTTCCACTTCACAGGTGTGCCTTATCAGGGTTAATTAGTGGAATTTCTTGCTTTATCAATGGGGTTGGGACCATCAGTTGTGCTGTGCATAAGTCAGGTTAATACACAGCCGACAGCCCTATTGGACAACTGTTAAAATTCATATTATGGCAAGAACCAATCAGCTAACTAAAGAAAAACAAGTGGCCATCATTACTTTAAGAAATGAAGGTCAGTCAGTCCGGAAAATTGCAAAAACTTTAAATGTGTCCCCAAGTGGAGTCGCAAAAACCATCAAGCGCTACAACGAAACTGGCACACATGAGGACCCCCAGGAAAGGAAGACCAAGAGTCACCTCTGCTTCTGAGGATAAGTTCATCCGAGTCACCAGCCTCAGAAATGGCAAGTTAACAGCAGCTCAGATCAGAGACCAGATGAATGCCACACAGAGTTCTAGCAGCAGACCCATCTCTAGAACAACTGTTAAGAGGAGACTGCGAGAATCAGGCCTTCATGGTCAAATAGCTGCTAGGAAACCACTGCTAAGGAGAGGCAACAAGCAGAAGAGATTTGTTTGGGCCAAGAAACACAAGGAATGGACATTAGACCAGTGGAAATCTGTGCTTTGGTCTGATGAGTCCAAATTTGAGATCTTTGGTTCCAACTGCCGTGTCTTTGTGAGACGCAGAAAAGGTGAACGGATGGATTCCACATGCCTGGTTCCCACTGTGAAGCATGGAGGAGGAGGTGTGATGGTGTGGGGGTGTTTTGCTGGTGACACTGTTGGGGATTTATTCAAAATTGAAGGCACACTGAACCAGCATGGCTACCACAGCATCCTGCAGCGACATGCCATCCCATCCGGTTTGCGTTTAGTTGGACGATCATTTATTTTTCAACAGGACAATGACCCCAAACACACCTCCAGGCTGTGTAAGGGCTATTTGACCAAGAAGGAGAGTGATGGAGTGCTGCGGCAGATGACCTGGCCTCCACAGTCACCGGACCTGAACCCAATGGAGATGGTTTGGGGTGAGCTGGACCGCAGAGTGAAGGCAAAGGGGCCAACAAGTGCTAAACACCTCTGGGAACTCCTTCAAGACTGTTGGAAAACCATTTCAGGTGACTACCTCTTGAAGCTCATGGAGAGAATGCCAAGAGTGTGCAAAGCAGTAATCAGAGCAAAGGGTGGCTATTTTGAAGAAACTAGAATATAAAACATGTTTTCAGTTATTTCACCTTTTTTGTTAAGTACATAACTCCACATGTGTTCATTCATAGTTTTGATGCCTTCAGTGAGAATCTACAATGTAAATAGTCATGAAAATAAAGAAAACGCATTGAATGAGAAGGTGTGTCCAAACTTTTGGCCTGTACTGTATATTCTGAATTGCATACAGTTATAATTAATGCAGGGTGGCACAGTGGTTTAGTGGTTAGCACTGCCGCCTCACAGCAAGAGGGTTCCTGGTTCAGTCCCAGGAGGGAGCCCTTCTGTGCGGAGTTTGCATGTTCTCCTTGTATCAGCGTGGGTTTTCTCCAGGTACTCCGGCTTCCTCCCACAGTCCAAAGACATGCAGATTAATTGGTGACTCTAAATTGTCCGTAGGTGTGAATGTGAGTGTGAATGGTTGTCTGTCTCTATGTGTCAGCCCTGTGATAGTCTGGTGACCTGTCCAGGATGTACCCTGCCTCTCACCCAATGCCAGCTGGGATAGGCTCCAGCCCCCCCGCAACACCCAACAGGACAAGTGGTTATGAAAATGGCTCCGTACATAATGGTTTAGGTGCTAAGGCTGCTCTCACACTGCCAGAATTTTGTTTTATAAGCAATATTTTAAATCCCTTTATTATATTTCCATGAACTTCTCTTTTTTGTAATTAAAACATGACATCATAATAAGCAATTAAAACCTACCATGTGTAATTTGTTTATAATTATGCATTGTAAACTGCTCCTCAGATCGCTAAATTCCCACTGTCATCAGCCTATATATGGTATTTACTGTTGATTTTTTTTGTGTGACATCGCTTACGCCAAACTGTTTCTATCATGCCTCCCTTCAGAAACCAAAAAAAGTTGATGCTTCCCCATCCTTCATTTTTTAATCAATCATTAACAAGAATTGAAGAAGCAATTACTAAAAAAGGATCCATGTTAACTTTGAGTGAAATAATGGTCAGCATGAGTGCATCAGTAAACTCTTGTCTGTTCGTCTTCCCTACATAAATCACTCCATAGTCTTCCCCTGGTCATCCATGCCCCACCTGCAGTGGTTCTATGTCCCCCCAGGGGGGCTCGCCCCACAGTTTGAAAACCACTGACTTGTGCTATCACCTGTAATTGCTCTGTTATCAGTATTCCTTTGAAGACTGTGGCTGTAATACACAAGTTTATACTCTTTTTTTTTTTTTTTTTTTTACATAGTAGTTTAACCAGTAGTGAAAAAACGTATTCAGATTATTTACTCATTATTTAGATTATTACTTGAAGTAACAACATCATAATGTAGAAATGCTCTTTTACAAGGAAAAATCCTACATTCAAATTTTACTGAGGCAAAAGTATTAGCATCAAATAAAGTTAAAGCACCAAAAGTAAATGTACTCATAATGCAGAATGTCCCATTTCAAAATAATAGATTCTATATTAGCAGATTATCATTAATTATTAATGCATTCATGTGTTCATCACTTTAATATTGTGGCTGGTAAAGGTGGAGCTATTTTCAACTACTTTATACACTTCATATAAATTAATATTGTCAAATAAAATTAATATTTTTAAAAAATAATTTCTTTTTACATTTTTTTTTAAATTTTAAAATGTAACTTTTATTCGAGTAAATGTACTTACTTTCCACCACTTACTATAATATTTCTCTGAACAATGATGATGTGTGGTGGTGATACATAATGCGTTTATAGTGATCTTATTGTTGGCTTTTATAGGTCAATTTATATGACTGCTATATAACTACAGTGAGAACTGGGCAAAAATAAATACATAAGTAAATAAATAAATAAATAAAATATATATGTATGACGTCTTCATTGGAGCAGTGATGCCAGTGTCCCTGCTCCCTGACCCTAAACATGTGAATGACATTGCACCCGTCCACACAGCACGTCACCAAGCATGTAGCAGCCAATCACATTCCAGGAAGAGGGCACTGCCGCTTGACGAGCAGCTGCCTCATCCAATCAGCGCTTTACAACGGGCACAAACACCCGCCTTCACTCCGCTTGCAGCCAATTAGGACGGAGCAGTAATTACTAATTCATTACATTGCAAAGGGGAGTGACGCAGTTATTGTAGATCTATAGATATTCCATGCTTTTTTATATGTCCTGAAATAACATTTTATTTCCAAGCTGAGGACGTAAAACCCTTCTCAAAGAAGACTAAGAGGAGAGATTCCCGCTGTCATCTGGAGGCTGTATGTCGAATCTCTGCTCCCCTTGAATTTGGATGCCATTCCGGTTGGAGGTTGCGGTACACCCCGAGGACTAGATGCGATAACCAGGACGAGATATGCCGCAGCCGAAATCACGAAAAATCGCCATCCTCGGTTACAGATCCGTAGGTGAGTCCCGGGCAGACGACGGGGAAGAGGGGCGATGACATCTCAAGGGCCTCGGATGCGACGCTGGGGCTACATTTCAGCGGCCTTTGGGCCATTTCAAGCCCGTTATGCGGGCGGTTTACGCCTCCTGTAATAGACTTAAATTATAGTGAGTGGTTTCTGTCACGCAACATCCCACAGTGGGGCAAAAGAGCGCCACCAGGTGAGCCGTGGCCTTGCGGCTTTATCATGTGAGGCCTGTCGTAATGTGTGCAAGATATATTTCTACGCCAACTGTCTTTATTGATCTCCATCACTGACCTTAACCCTGTGTAGTTAGGGCCATGCTTTGTGAGGGCCCTGAAGGACCCGCCGGGATTTGACGCAGTACTGTGCGGGTAGTTTTAGCCTAAGTGAAACCAAATAAGCGCTGTGTGTATGCGGTGGAGATGATGTTGAGTATGGCAAGATGGCACACGCAGATAGAGGGGCTGGAGGCCCAGCCAGCATACCAGCACTAACGCAAAACCATGTAATATTCCCATAGAGACTTGCATTGTGTGTATGGTTGCCTACTCTATTATAACTTGATATCATAAACATGTATTACAGCAGGGTTTGCATTGTGAGCTTTAATGTCTGCTTGTATTCTAATTGTCAAAGTAGGATTTCCATATAATTTCTTTCCATTCACTAGCTCCTTTTATACAACTTTTGAATTGACACATTTCCAATTATTTTCCCAGCACCTAAAGGCTCCCTCCTCACAACAACACTCTGTGTTTTCCAGGAAAGTCCTCCTTGACAATTCAGTTTGTGGAAGGCCAGTTTGTGGACTCCTATGACCCCACAATAGAAAACAGTAAGTAGGGATTTCGTGCATTTTTACACCTCCATACACACACAGGAAATTGTTTAGTGGCTGTGGTAAGCCACTCAGATCCTGATGCATCACCTCTTGTGATCAGTTTAGGTTGTAGATGACGGCTTAAGCAAAAGCCACATAGAATGTAATAGTCCCTCTGCTCTTTTTTCCTCATGTTGTGTCTCATAAACAGTGCTGGGGAAGCTACTACCTTAGGGAGGAATCTAGTTTAGTTAACCCAAGCTACTTAGAAAAAGTAGTTAAAAAATGATCTAATTGACAATGTACACATGACATGAAATTATAACAAAGTATGAAACAAAAATGTCACACACACCAACAGAAAATGCAACTTTACTGAGGGTTTTTTATTCCAAAAAATGCCCACTTGTTTACAGGTCATACATAAAACAAAAAAATAAAAATAGTATTCATGGAAAAGTTCAACGAATCTGTCAGTTATGGTTTTGTATACAGTGTTTTTCAGTTAGACACCTGCCTTCCAGAGTTCAGCTGGGGGTATTGCACCAAGCAGAATCACTCACTTAGCCAGGTAACATCTAAAATACAGGGTTTCTACAGGTCCTTAAAAAGTCTTAGAATGTCTTAAATTCAGATTTGAAGGGTTTTAAATATTTTCTGTCACATTACCGTTAACATTTCTCCAGCCTGACAGACCCAAAGTCTGTTTACAATCATCAGACAGACAGAAGAATTGCATTATAAATAGCATTTATGATGAGATTGCGATGAGATTTTGTTTTCTTTTTACATTAAACACATTAAACTTAAACTCACCCATTTGTTGTCACATTTCCTTGCTGTTCATTTTTAACTGACGTCAGTTTGTTTACTTGGAAAGAGCTCATACACATTTGTGTCAAACACACACATAAATATATATAATGTGTATTTCCACTGCAGGTTTGGTCTTAAATTTTATATGAGGTGGTATTAAAAATGTCTTAAATAGTCTTAAATTCATCTTGTTTATATCTGTAGACACCCTGAAACGACATGCAACTACTTCTCTAAACATTTCCTTTTAATATGAGAAATTGTGGTCAAAGTGGGTTCAATTGCAGTTGAGATGAGATAGTAAGATAACATTTAAAAAAATCATTCCTTTCTTTTTATGGCTGAAAATTGTTTGTAGTTTCAGTAGTTAACACAACAAAAATGTCTCTGCAGGTCATGTAACTGTTTGGATCACTGTGCAACTATAAATGTAGCTGAACTACTAGCAAGCTAAAGCAGAATGTAGTTAAACTACTAGTTTAATTACGCACATACTGAATATACAATATATGAGCACATATGTGAGGTATCTGCGTATTATCCTGTGACACTTTACCTACTGTGGTACATCAGTTATCCATGTGTCAAGTTAGGCTGCTGGTCAAAGCTCTTGATTATACAAAGTAGAGTCTGGTTAGTTTTAGAGAGCCCAAAATCAAAGATTTGTCTCAGAGGGCTTCAGTCTGAACAACATATGACACCTTCTGTCATTAGAGCTTCAATTCTGATAAAAAAAAAAGAAGATATAAGATTGGCGTGTATTTTTTAAATCTATATTTTAATTATTGTTAGAAGGTTCTCATCACAGCACAAGAGTACTAAGACTAAACTCCACCGCAAAAAACACTGATTTTGCTCGTAATGTAGAGTCAGATGACCGGAGCAGTTACACCAAACTTGGTTTAAAAACACTGGTTTTAACTCTCCCTACAGAGTCAGATGACAGGAGCGCTAATGCAAAACTCCTTCAGCTACATCTTGCGGCCCTCCTCAGTGGATGGAGTTGCTCAGTTGCTGGGGAGATGGTTTAGTTGATCTGTGGTCATGTAATCTCTGAAGACAGATTCTGCAATTTACATTGTAGAATCTGTCAGCAGCCCTGTGTGAAAGACAACTACATATGCGCTTTAGCCAATCACAATGGAGGGGGCGTGGCCGAGATGTGCCGGTGTCCCCAGGAAATGTGTACCTAAAGAAACAGCAAGCTCCGTGTCCATAGCGACCGCTCCACCCAAAACGCCGTCTCATCAACGTGAAAAAAAAAAAAATTTTTCCAGTGGATGTCTTAGTTACAACATGATTGAGCAAACTGGAGTAGTTTCATGTCGTATCCGACAACGGGAGGCTTTTAACAGATAACGTCCTGATGTTAGCTTTGCTAACTGTCCCTGTCAGCTGCAGCCACTGCTGCTTTCTAGACACTGTGATTTCCCATGACTGAATAAATACCACACATAGCAACACAAAACTGCTTTGCTAGCTCACTCATGTAGTAACTAAGAAACTAAGATATCCGCTGGAAAAAATATTTTATTCACTGACCGTTTAAGAGTTATTACCTTATTTTTATACAGTCTATGGTTATTACAGACACCGCTAACGGCTAACGTTAACAGCTAACGGTTAGCCCAGCTAATCTACGATAACCATGTTAATTACAAAACACACAGAAATAGTAACGTTTGTTCAATCATTGTGTTTATAGACTTTACAAACATCAGATTAGTCTACACGGTGATATAGTGACGTGAAAAATGTGATATATAGCTAAACTGCTGGTTTTCTACCCGAAGTATTTGTAAACAACACGGCGATTCCCTGGGGGCACCGCCGGAAGTGAAGGGCGTGAGCGATCGCCGAGGCCCCTGCACTTCCGTTAGTCGAAAAACTCCGGGCTGTGCCTCCAGAGGTAAAGGAAGAACTTGATGTCTAGACTTGATGCGTGTAACCATCAGTCTAGACATTTTAATTGTGCATCCTTATAACTGTGCAACATGATGTCAGTGAAAGAAGAACACAGAGCTGTTACCCAGCAGCAGGGTGAAATGTTCCCTCCAAACCAATGTGTCCAAACACTCCAGCAGCTGATTACACCACACAGAGAAAACTTTCTTTTGCGGAGCTTTTGAGAAATCAGCCGTCGTAGTGTTTGGCCAAAGATAAACCTCTAAACCTGACTCCGATGGTATAAGCTTTGAAATCACAGACTAAGAGAGGGAATGTAGCTTGGAGGTACTTTAACGGTACATTTTGCCAAAGGAGAGAACATACAGGAATTCATCAACCACCTAAGCACACATATTCCCAGACACCCCAGAGATTTGAGTCTTAAACTTCACCTGTAGGCTGTTTTTCTTTCTCCCCGACATGTTCGCTCACACATCGCCCTGCGTTTCTCGAGTGTGTGGTCTGTATCTATAAATAATCTCGGGATGGTTAACATAAAGTGAAGTGTCAGCGTTATCAGCGTGATGCTGCAGGCAGTGCAATCCCTCAGTCCTGTAGATAATGTGACCCATCTCCAGGCAGATATTGACATTCCATTCCTGTACTGGATGAACTCAGTGGTACCAAAATGGATCCGTAAGGAGATCTGCACTGTGAAAACATAGAGTAATGAAGATACAGTATAGCGCTGTATGGCCGAAACGGTGCTGTATTTGTCTGTGTTAGTACTCTCCGTCCATTTATAGATTTTTATTTGTCATTTCTATTGGTTAATGTCTAGTTTGTCTTTTCTTTTAACTGCAGCATTTACTAAAATGATCACAATAAATGGACAAGAGTACCATCTGCAGCTGGTAGACACAGCAGGACAGGTAAGATCATCGATTTTTATGTAAATATGTGCTGTTACGATAATGATATTTCATAGTTTGTGTTAATTTTGCTTCATTACTTGGTCTTCTGTTCCAAATCTAACCTTTCTGTCTCTACAGGATGAGTACTCCATCTTCCCACAGACCTACTCCATAGATATCAACGGTTACATTCTGGTCTATTCAGTTACATCCAATAAAAGGTATACTTTCACTGCCCTTTTTTTAAAGAAAACAAATCTCTGCAAAGTTCTGTATGATGACTTGAACTGCGCCAAAATGCTGAAGAAGAATCTTTCCACTTGTGTGTTCCAGCTTTGAAGTTGTACAAGTTATCCATGAAAAACTATTGGACATGGTGGGGAAAGTTCAGTAAGTACGGCTTCGTCGTCGTCTTTTGCTTCCCGAAGCAAAACGTATGCAATATATCGAGCATAAATGACGATGTGTTTTCTCTTCTCTCCAACGCAGAGTTCCAATTATGCTTGTCGGAAACAAGAATGACCTACATATGGAGCGGTATGTCCTCACACACACCTAAATTGTACATTAGGTCCACCATAGTCAGTACACATCGAATGATGACTAAATCTTGCCAGATTTAGTCATCATTCCTGTATCATTTTTTATCATTTTGTGGGCTTTTGTTGGCAGAAATTCAAAACCAAACATGCCTGACACATGACACGCAAACAGGAATACAGAGCAGATGTTAATATTTGGTTCACAGACGACCCTAAAGAAGGAGGAAGCCAATTTGTACGAAGCGAGCGTAGTTATACTGCTTGCCTGGCCTTTGCAAATATACCATACTCAGTGGAGGCGTTTATAAGAGCAGATTCCTTCAGATTTGAACTCTGTGGGTTGAACTCTGCAGCCTTACTCTGAAATATTTATGTATTTTATCCTGTTGGGTTTTTTCTTCTTCTTTAGAGTAATCAGTTGTGAAGAAGGAAAAGCATTAGCTGAATCCTGGAACGCTGCCTTCATGGAGTCCTCAGCTAAAGAGAACCAGGTAAGAGCCGACTGCAAAGAGATAAGGACTTTGTTTATGTTTGATTGGGTTGTTATCAAGGCCTATCTGTTATAAATAGTAGTTGGCAATAATTTGATGGTTCAGTTTGCACAAAGGTTGTGATCGGTCTGACAAAGGGCTCAAGAGCTAATTTTACAAATCAAGACCAGTTTACTCATCATGAGGAGCAGCCTGTGAACATAGTGTTATAATGTCTGTGGCTCTGAAGGGAAATTCTTTAAAGATGCATTGTTTATAAAACATTTGGGGGCAGAAGAGATGCTATCAAGTGGCATTATGGGGAGTGAAGGACCTATAACTGGGACTGCAGGTCTGGATATCTCAGTGTCCACTGCATACATGTTGTAATAAATCACTTGAATTCCTCTTTTTACTCTATCAGACCCCTTTCTCGATGCTTACGTTTGGCCAGCACTTATTCAGTATTACCATTATATTATTTTGCCTTCTGTAAGTTCCTCTTTATAAAGTACTTTTCATTGATAGTACACACTGGAGTCTAATTGTGTGCCCGAACGTATATTAAAAAGTTCACAAGAAACTCTGGAAGGTATATTATCAAAACAAACTTAACAGTAACCAAATGAGTTTGTATAATGTCAGAGGGGTGACAGACTATTACCCGATTAGTTCTCCTCAGCTCTACAGAGTGTTTGTTGCCATTTTTACATAGACATCCCATAATAGGGTATCAACAAACACCCTTCATTAGGCTGGCTTTACTTTTTGTATAAAGAACCAAACAGTACCAGCATAACGCCACCTGAGTGTGTGATGTTAGATACCATTAGCATGCCGGCGTTCCGGAACAAAAGAGCTGTGACAGGTGTGACATGTAAAACAACAGCATCAGCCTCTAGTGTGACATACTATATATGTGGGAACACTGGCAGGGCGACATCCAGCATTAAAAGACCCCGCTCCCCGTGTGGGCGGGGTCGATTCGGGTTCGATTCAAACTTGTGGCCCTTTGCTACATGTCATGCCCCCTCTCTCAGACTTTTCCTGTCTATCTGGCTGTCTTGTCAATAACCATAAAACTCCCCCCCAGAAAATAAAGAACCCTCTCCTCGAAGGGTAAGGAACTCCCAGACCCCCTAATGTCAACAATTTATGGACATTTTCAGTTACTCTTCTTCTTATTTGAGTTAGCTGCTAACTGCTGCTAGCTGCTTTTTGAATCTCCCAACACTGGGTAACACACAGAACACATCGTCAAAACATCACACCCATGCCATTTTGCCGGCTCACATTGTCCCCACATTCTGCGATCGTACCTTTTGTACAAAATGGCGAGGCGGAATAAAGGCGCTTTATTGTCTATTTCATTCTCAATGCTCTCTACAGCAGGCAGTTGTTCAGCTTTAAAAACCAGAACTGTAACCACAGTTAAAAGAGAGTGACTATGTAACTTACATTCATTAAGTGGCCTGAAGCAAGACTCTCAATCAATGCTAATGTGTCTTTGGATGCATAGATAACTGTTTGCCACCAGGTTTGCTGTATTAACTCAAGAATAATATGTCAACGTTGTGTTCAGGGCTTGTTGCACTGCCCCCAAGTGGCCAAAAATATCATTTCATGTACAGATACCAAGATACAGCATGTTGTATTCGCTCCTCTGTAGATTGTCTTCAATTCTGTTCAGGCAGAGGTACAAGTTTGGCCAACATGAGCTAAAAGTAAGCAGCAAACTTGCACCAGGAACAACAGGGATCATATTTAAGATTCAGGAAGTCTGTTAATGTGCTTCAAATCAAGTTAGCGAAAACACATTGCTCGACTGTCTTTAAAGGCACATAAAAACAACGCCATCCTTGTTGAGCCTAAAACCAGCGAGGCTCCACTGAATGTAGCGTGTTCTGGAAAATTCAAAGTGGTGTGACTGAAACATGTGACAGAGTCCTGTGTGTGTGTGTGTGTGTGTGTGTGTGTGTGTGTATCTGTGTGTGTATGTGTGTGTGCATTTTGCTTTCTCTCTCTCAGACGGCTGTGGAGGTTTTCCGGAGGATGATCCTGGAGGCAGAGAAGATGGACGGCGGCGTGCAGCCAGGAAAAACGTCCTGCTCCATGATGTAGAGCCGCCCAATCAACACACAGGACACTGCACTGGGATATCCCGTTACTTGAAGGCTAGCTGCCAGTTCTCCTCCACCTCAGCTGACTCCACCCCTCCAGGGTCCTAAATATCCAATACTGTCTATTTATGGCTCTGATTCCACTGTTATTTATCAGTATTTCCGATTCCCTTTTGTCATCCTCGTTTTTCTTTGTGTGTTTGATAAAAAAAAAAAAAAAAAGAAAGGATGAGTGGCGGTTCCCTTGTCTTATATTTCCCACAATCCACCCCTCCTCCATCTCTGTGCTCAGCACTGATGCAAAACACAGAACTTCATTTGGGTGTATCAGAAAAAATGATTTCCTGTGCTCGGTAATAACGACAACCGAGATAGTAGTGGCTTGATGCATCTTAGCTTCTCATTATGCAGCTCCCATATAGGCAACGAGTCCCTCTCTGTTTAAATAACAAGAGATAAGAGAAATGTCATGTCTGCCATGCACACGCTCGGAAAATGGATAAGTAAACACAGACGTTTCTTCTGATACATCACCAGCTGTTTGGTCCCTCCAATATATACAGCTCTTTTTCTACTTCCATCTCCACACAGTACCCACTTCTCTGTCCCCCTCAGTTTGTTTTCATAGCGGTTACTGTCAGCCAAAAAAAAAAAAAGGTAAAAAAAATCTGCATCCATTTTCTAATGTTGAAAATGTTGTACAAATGTTTTTGATTGTAATCATTAAAGCAAAAAGTGGTTATGTAACGCAGGGCTGAGTGTGGATTATTACTTTGGCAGATCAGTGAGATTTTTGTCAACTGGGAGGCAGGGCAAGGTTATTTTTTTACTAGCTATCTAAGATCATTCATACTGCTTCACAGAAGGGATAAAAAGCTGGTAATAAATACAGCAGGCGCAGAAATTTAAAAGGATAAAATACACTGAGGAGGGCGCAGGCAGGAAGTGCACAGCAGATAATGATCTAAGTTTTTGAGATGCAGTACAAAGAAGGGATGGGTGACATCAGAATCATGTATTTCTGAAGCTTTGTTCCATCTCTGCATACACTAAATGCTGCCTATCAATGTTATCTTTTAACAATTAGCATACCACTAAGAGACCTGAGAGAGTTCAGTGTAGTAGTACACAACCAGAGATCTGTCTTGCTTCTATATTAATGGTAACATTATAGACAGGCATGTGTTTTAAAGGGCCTTCTTTCAATGTATTTTTTTCTGTTGGGAGTGATCCTGCATAGACACACAATTTTCCTGCTTTGGTTTAAAGGTTTTGTCTGCTCTTCTTACTGGTTTCAACTGGGCGGGGCTCACTTACAAAAAGATAATGTCACATAATTCACAGTGAGGATTTAGCAATATTAAAATCTGAATCTCATGACAGCTGGCGGGTTGTTGGCTCACTGTCAGTCAAATCTGGCTGAACCACACCCTCATAGACTTGGGGCACGTTCAATCTGAAAATGGTGTGCACTGCTTTACTATGGTTTCCAGGTTGAACGACTTGTCTCCTGTGCAGTGGGTTTTGAGGTGCGCTTGTGTGTCATGAGTGTATCCAATCAGCAGTGACATGTAAACCAAATTCTGGTAAATCTGTATTTATTGTAGGCCTACATATATTTTTTTTATTTCATGCTTGCTTTGGTAATGTAAACATGTTTCTCATGCCAATAAAGCCCCTTTGAATTGAATTGAATTAAAGCAACACTTACCTTTCTGGAAATTTTACGCTTTTCTTTGTTTAGGTTAAAATGCTATTAATAAGCTGATGGCACACTGAAGTGATAAAAACTCATAATTGTACAATTCTCATATGGTTCTAAGAAAACTCCGACCAATCATTGCATTCTGACCGAATGCAATGATTGGCTGAGCATCCTGTCTGTCTTCCTCACGTGGAGGCCTCCGACTGGACTGATGTAACCGCTTGCATAACATGCAGATGCAGCTTCATCCTGAGCTAAAAAGGGACAAGATGGTCGCAGAGTTTCTGCTGGACCGGTATTTTTAGTTTGCCTCTAATGTAACATTGGCTATAACGTTATGACAGCACAGCATCCAGTTGCTAACGGTTAGCCTACTGTAGCTTAACGTTGCCTGAGCCTCAGTATTATCTTCCTTTTTTGTTGCCAGTCACCAGTACTATCTAACGTTAGCGTTTACGTCATATAAAACTCATCAGTCATCACTGACCCTGGATAAAACACTCCAGGGTTGCGTTTGACTGTGCAAGACAGGTAACGTTATTTTTAGTTTGCTTCTAATATAACATATAACGTTATATATGACTACACAACATCCAGTTGCTAATGGCTAACGTTAGCCTACTGTAGTGTAGCCACTGAAACATTAACGTTATCTTCCTTGTGCGTTTCCACTTACTAGTAACGTTAACGCTACTATCTAACGTTAGCACTGTAACCTTATTCTAAAACTCATCAGTCATCACTGACTCCGGTTGAGTTTTAAAACTACACTCGCTCTCCTCTTCTCACGTTACCTTGCCAACACCTACGTCCATCATAGGCGTACTAAGGACGTAATGGAGGAGCGGGGAGTGGGACTTTGGAGGGAGGTGGAGTTGTGGATGTTCAAATTTTTACAAGTGCTGTGTGAAATGCAAGAAAGGAAAGAGTAGCTTTTATGGCACAATTTTCATAGGCAGTGCACCTGCATAACACAACAGGGTGTTCAACGCATCCCATTTCTGTTTAAAGAATTGTTTTGCTAGTTGCCAAATGAAGCAGATTAGCAGTTTTTCTCTTAAAGGAACAGTCCACTCCGAAATCATAAATACATAATCTTCCTCTTACCCATAGTGCTATTTATCTATCCAGATTGTTTTAGTGTGAGTTGCCGAGTGTTGGAGAAATTGGTCTGCCCTCTCTCAAATATAAAGGAACTAGTTGGCACTTGGCTTGTGGTGCTCAAAGCTAGTAGGAACTTTTTTTTCTTTTTTTTTTCACCGCATACACCTACTAGCTCACCTAGCACCACTGCGCTAGCTTACATTACAGCACAGCTGAAGAGGACGCCATTAATGCATACATCTCACGCTGTCACAAGCTTCTCCATGAGTTGATGCATGCGTCCTTTTGCGCAGTGATATTGTTGACAGGTGTAGTTCAGTACATGAAAATGCTCACAACAAGGTCTGTAGATTATCTTGAGCAACAGGGTTATGATCTCTGAGCAGAGGCATTGCTGTTGAGCACCACAAGCTGAGTGCTGTCTAGTTACATTATATTCAAGAGAAGGCAGACATCTCTATGGCCGATATCTCCAACACTCTCACCAAAAAAATCTAGATTGATAAAAAGCACTACATGTAAGAGGAAAAAAGTACTTGTGATTTTGGCATGAAGTGTCCCTTTAATAAATCATACCTGAGGATGTTCTTTGAAACTTTGAGGTCAGTTTTGGTCATGAATATTTCATGTTATAGAGTAGTTAGGTCAAAAGTCAGTGCAAAGCCCCGAGAACTGCTGTGATATGCTTTTCTTCATCTCTGATAGCATAGATGTCTAACAGTGGCAGCAGTTTTCTGAATGAGCTCAAGTTATCTGAGCACCTTTTTGAGGTCACAAGAGAAAAGGCTATTACAATAACCCAACCTGCTGAACATGCAACTCTTGCCTGAACATGAACCCTCTAACTCCTTGTATTTTTCATACTATGCAGACTTTGTTTTTGACTTGATGTGGCTCTCCAAAAGAATGAGAACTTTCTTTTTGTGGAAACATTTTTTTATTTATCATGGGAAAAGATTGACGGAGCAGATTTTATAAGGTACTGTGGCTTCTTTGAACTCATGCATGTATTCACACCTGGGAGCCCCTTGCAGCAGTCGGCGGGAGTCATTGGGTTTAAGTGCCGTGCTCAAAGATGCTCCAATACATTGTGATATTAAAAGGTGTTGCACATGTCTCCGGTACAGCAGTTGACATTGATGTAGGCGTTGAGCTTCAGCAATTCGCAGTCTTCCAGAGCCATGCATTTCTGGTACTGGCCATCTAAGAAAGTTAAAAAGGAAAAGGTTATTTTGTGGCAGTCGTGCCAATACATTTTGACACCTGATTCCCGAACATCTGTTTAAGTTATCTGACATGCAGCTGACTTTCTAGCGTACATTACCTTGCGTGATACTGGTTTTATACATTTTTAAAAACTTAAACTAATTAATTTACACCACCAATCATGGCCCTAGCCATCTAATTTTGGTACCACGGTACTCATGCAAATATTTTTCTTCAATAAACTTCCCCTTTAATACAACTATAATTCATTCATGTACTGAGTCCATGTATTTGTTAATGATACAACAGTTTGAGCATGAAGAGAAACTCACGTGGTGCTTTGAGGAATCTCACAGCGGCACAGGCATCCTTCCCTGGTTTACATGCCTCCACACTGAGCTCACAGGTTCCTCCAGCCGTTTTAGAGACACACCGGTGACAGTTCAGAGCTTCACCTGAAAACCGTTAAAAACAATATTTCAGTCATTGTACTTTTCTTGTTGGCCCATGGGTAGATTATGAGACAGTGGGACCATGGGCACAGATAGGCAAAAGGTCCCACCATCTCTTCTACATAAGGTGCAAGACACACCAACTTCGTGATGGTTTTGCCCATTTTTTTGTTGCTGTTTTGCATCTTTTTGGTCATTTTGTGTCACTTTGCAGTTCCTTTGCATCTCTGTGAGGTCAGTCTCTTTCTGGTTGGTGACATTTTGCAAGGCCAAGGAGGCCCCTGATACTTTGGACCCCTGGTTCTTTGCCCTTTAGGCCCCTTCAGTAACCCAGCCACCCTGTGGTCTAATTAAATTCAAGCCATAATGTGGCCCATGTGTTCTCCGCAGGGAATCTATCTTAGGAAAATGAGCATTTGCAAGTTATTTGTCAGCTTTACTCTGCTTTGATAATTAAGGGGTGCTCAAAGCCACACTGAGCTGTCACAGGTAAGTCAGTTACTTTCACGTCTTGGATATGACTCCTACAATCTGCAAAAGGCAAAGACTGTCTTGGAATTGTGTTTCGTGTTCAGCAATGACTAAGAAAGAAAGTAGACGTCTCTGTTGCACAGCAGCACAGGTTGTGTTTATTCAGTGGAGAATCAGTGACAGACTCACCAGCTGTAAACAGCAGGGCGATGGTTAAAGCCAAGACCAACAACTTCATTGTTCTGTTCAGTGCTGCAGCCTACGAGAGATAAAGCACAGAATTTATTATATAGTGTGCACAATACTTGTGGTACTCCAGATTTCAAGACATGTCTCACTGAATAGTGTTTTAATCTATGTCTATACTTACAGGTGATTGTCTCACAATTTTTTGGAATTGATTTAAAATATATAGTACATAAAAATTCTAGGCAAAAACAGGTGCAATAGCAAAGAATAGTCAGTCTCATATTAATTTTAAATTGATTGTTATATAACATATTTCAACCAAGAACAGAAGGTTAAAAAATTTGACATCTCAAGCAGTTCTATGAGTACCTACCTTGCTGATTCGTCTGTGTCGACTCCTGACAATGACTGAGACGTATCCATCCCCTCTCCCTCTTTTATACCTGCTCATACTTTGTCCTGTCATGGTAACGTCCCATTAAGTGGTGTATCTCTGTTAAGTCTATATGTTTAGCACTTCACTTACACAGGGTGCACTGTGTTCAGGGGTTACAGTTTCCCAATGCTCAGATTCCTGCATTATGCAAGAGCTGTCCACCCTTTGTCCACCACTGTATATAATTTATGAGGCTTTTGCAAATATTAATGTATGCATTTGTCACACACTCAGATAAAGATTTATATTAGCTGGATTTAAACCTTAAGAGGACAAGAGGATATTAGTGGAAAGGTACAGCATGTTTGCTTTGGGTGGATTATGTCCAATATAAGGTTTAATACATTTAGCTAAGTGCTCTTTAACCAGCCTCGTCTCCAGACTTACGAATCAAGTCTATAAAGAAATCTGACATGTACTAGCACTTAAAATGAAACTAATGACAGAGAAGGAAAAACTGGCACTTTCACCAGCAGTAAAACACTTAAAGTAAATGCCTTTAACTATTGCGGGGAAAATATTTTCTCCAATGCAGGAGAAATATAACTGACATTTCATTTTACCTGAAGTGGAAATAGACAGATTTTTTACTTTAACTCTACATTATCAAGTAAATGCTAAATGCACAGTGTAAAGGCTACAGAATAATAACACCATGGGCATTTAGACTAGTTCCCCATAATGTGGAATTTATACTTCTGCGTTGAATCAACACCACAGCCTGAAGTGCACCTCCCCAGAAATGTAACTACATGTCCCGGCGATGCAGACCTCCTGTCTATTTCTGTAAACTGACACCATTTCCCTCAGTGGAAACAAAGCTGTTATTCAGCCTACTTTAATTTCACAGATAAGAAACAATAAACTGTGAAGACAATAAAGCCTCCACAAAGATAGCATTTTTAGTCTTGTGTGTGATTTCTCCTGGCTTCATATGAGCAGAGGAAATCTACGCTCGTCGCTAGGCTAATTTATACAATGTAAAATGCCATAGGCTTGTGCTAATAATGTTAGCATGTTGTATTTGTTTGGAAAACGATTTTAGTAATAGACAGTTGTTTTGTCAGTGAACCTTGTGAGTTGTAATGGAGCCAAATTATATGCCGTTACCTTTGTTAAATGTTGCTGTTGTCCCTGATTTCATATGGGAGGAAAAGATCGCTAGGTGCTAGGCTAATTTATACAATGTAAAATGCCATAGGCTTGTGCTAAAAACATTAGCATATTGTATTTGTGGGAAAATGTGTCCAGATAAAGACAAGTGCTTTGTCTGTGAATGCTGTGAGTTATAGTGAAGCTGATTTGTGTACTTGTGTTTGAAATTGTTTCTATTAAGCCGTGTTTAATGTGTGTTTTGAATCAGCTAAACTTTACAGCTCTTCAAACCTCTGCCGCCAACTAGTGTTTTGGAGGTGTAACTGCAGAGTGACACAGACACACCAGCACAAGTATAAATGTTCACAACTGTGTAGGTCATGTGTGTAGGCTATGGCGTCGGGTCTGCCACACAACTATAAATCCTGCTTAAGCCTCATTTTCACTATTCAGCTTTGTCTGCCACAATCTCCAGGGAAAATGAAGCCTTTATATGGCACAAAGGAATTGCATCAACCTCTGCACGACCAAAACAGGAAGAGTATGGCGCTTATGTTTTGCCTGATAACTATCGGTATCTAGCCCCAGTTACCAAAGAGCAGTGGTGTAAGGTAGTTGCAACTGGCCCCAGTGCATGCTATTGTGAAGGGCCCTAGTGCATGCAGATATTTCCTTTATTTTATTTGGAAGAAGATATCATTTTGTTACAGATGCTACTGACTATTTTACCAACAACAAAAAAGGAAAGGGAAAAAAAAACATGACGAAGATGGGTTTACCTTTTTCAAGGGCATGTATCCTCCTGAGACCTTGTGTCATCATATGAGGACATCACATTTTGTGTTTACTTGACCTTTTACATGAATTCTGCTTGTTGTCCTCGTCCGTGGACACTTTTTGGTGCCATCTAGTGGTAGAAAGAGCACAATACACTAATCCACATAAAAACAAGATGGCAGCCATCTCTGCCAAGTCACATTTAATGATTGAACCGTGTTTATTTATGATTAATAATGTGTGTATGTTTGATATGGCAACAAATTCGATCAATTTTAGTAACAGTAACAAGCTAAGACACAATTACTTAGAAAGTAATCCTCTGAGGACATTGGGACTTTATTATTGGCTCATTTGAGGACATTTGGGCTTGTTTAGGTTTTCATACTTATCAGGTCCTACCAATCCCAAATAGCTAGGAGAAATTAAAAATACATACCAAACAAAAGTTGAGGTCTCAAGAGGTAAAAGCAAATATGGCACTTTTTTTTAATTTAAAGAGATTTCTTCTTTGAACAGACATATTTCCGAGTTGTCAGTCACTCATTTGGGGACCCAACACCCACTCTCTCCATGGCCCCCCCACCTCATGGGCCCCAGTGTACTGCCTACACTGTCTATATTTACACCCATGCCGAAGAGTATCAATGTCAGTTCTTTGCAGTTACAAGCACCTGTTATGGAAATAGGGAAATAGGAGTTGGTGGAACAACTGAAGTAACTGGAAAACAAAATCAGTGTTTTTAAGCTCTAAGAAAATCAGAAGGTAATCTGGTTGTCTTTGCAACAGTGGTGGCCTGGAAACACAACCTGCTGTCTGTTTCAAATTTAAAGGGCTAATGTGTAGGATACAGTGGCATCTAGCTGTGAGGTTGCAGATTGCAACCAACTTAAACTTCTCCCGTGTGCCAAGTGTGTTGGAGACCTACAAAACTTGAAAATGTGTAAACACTAATGACCCCTTCTTAAGCCAGTGTTTGGTTTGTCCTTTCTGGGCTACTGTAGAACATGACAGATAAGGACCCACTCCGTATGTAGACATAAATGACTCATTCTAAGGTAACATCTCTTAGTTTCTGGTGATTCTACACCAATGAAAACATATGAACATTATGTTCCGTTTCTGACAATATATCCCATTTAATCCTTCACACTTGACCTTTAAGTCCAGTTCAGAATACAATACATGAATGACTGGCTGAAATATGTAGTCTGTTAAAAAGAACTGACGTCTATTTACATTAGGTGCAAAAGTTCATGTGATTCTTAAATCTACACACCCGAGACAAACGTTTTACACTTCTTGCGGCTTCGATTGACTGCTTTAGTGGGTATGTCAAACCTTGTTGAACTTTCTAATCTCTTAAAACCCACTCAAGTGCAATAAATCATTTCAAATGTGTGCTTTATCTCCCTTCTACGCCACTGTTGGTAGAGAAAGAGGGGGGCCTGAAGTTGTACAGTACATTAAAAGCAGGTTTTATCTGTTTAGTATCCAGCTCCACCTGTCTAACCTTAATACTGGATGTCTTTGATGTTGCAACAGGAGGGAAATTTCCATGGGTCAGGGTTTAAGTAGGTCCAGGTATCCTGCCTGGATCAGCAGCAGAAAAACAACACAGAGTGATCCGAAATTTGGAGTATGACGCTTGCTGTGCTACCATTAATCTCAGACTGGGACCACACCTCTTTGTTTCTACATTTTCCCAGTTACTCTCCCAACTTGTCAGGAGACAGATTTCTTGTTTGCTCTGGGTCATACATGTCCTTTCACCTCTGCTTTACTTTCCCTCTCTGTTTGTTTTCCCTCTTTGCCTCCCCTTGTCTGGACGCCACCCAAATATTACTCTGCAACCACAACTCAGAGCAACATCACTCCCAAAGCCCAATCATAGCAAAATCCCTCTCACTCTATTGTTTCGCCTCCCCCAGAGCCAAACTCCAATATCAGCAGTGGCACATGTAAGGGAAACTGTCCATGTGGCAAAATGTCTAAACCCCCCATTGTTGTGCTTTTGTTGCCTCTGCCTCGCGATACCACCACACTCTCTGTCAGCCATATATATCTGGGCGTCCAAATTTTTCCACTCTTAGACTGTGTGACTAGTTTGGAACAGCTAACAGTGGAAAATGTCTCAGTACTCAGGAAAGGTGAGTACCACAACAAGGGATGCAGTCACAGCACAGCCTTCCCAAACTTACTCATGTGCATCACACACAAATATCAATCACAAAGGCATTAATGTAGCTGACTGGTTTGACTTCAGATAGCGCTTTTAGATATGTCTCTGACTGTCTGCAGCATTTTCCATACAACTATCTGTTAAGAGATACAAATTTTAATCCTCACTGGTGTGGCAAAAAACACAACAGATCGTGTTCTTTGAGGGGAAATGTTTCACTGGGAGGAAGCTGGAGATCTGCAGTGACTGCGACAACTTCCAGGACCGTGGCTTCATGAACAGGGTCAACTCTGTCCGCGTGGAGAGCGGGGCCTTCGTCTGCTTTGACCACCCAGACTTTAAGGGCCAACAGTACATTCTGGAGCACGGAGAGTACCCCGAATTCCAGCGCTGGAATGCCCATAATGATCACATGGGCTCCTGCAGGCCAATCAGGATGGTAAGAGAGAGAGTGTGTGTGTGTGTGTGTGTGTGTGAGAGAGAGAGAGAGAGAGAGACCCCAGAGACAGACAAATATTTGGTTGTTAAAAAAAAAAAAAAAAGCTTTGCAGACTGGCATATGTGTGGCCTCATTTGTGCACATCTGTTTTTCAAATAAAGTGTGAATGATTTTAATAACTCTGGTTTTATAATGCTGCAGGAATTAGTCGTGCAGCACGGAGGCTTATTACCAACGTGTAGCTTTTCACATCATATATTAATGCCATCAGCTGAAAGTAAATCACACATTAAGTGCACTTGAGACACAATGTAGAGCTGGGCTATACATATCGCCCTCTATGAGCACAATACGGCCCCTGTCGCAGAAAGGAGGAGGCCTTGGTCCTTCGCAGCGAGTTGAAGGCGAACATTTTTGTTATGACTCAGTGAGAGGGCATGTCATTATTCTCCTCCAGCATGGAGAGCACTACAGGATGGAGCTGTTCGAGGGAGACAACTTTGCAGGCCAGTGCGTGGAGCTGTGTGACGACTGCCCATTCCTGCAAGCACGAGGCCTGACCAAGAACTGCGTCAACTCCCTCAAGGTTTATGGAGATGGAGCGTATGTATCTCTACAGCAGCAGAGGGACAATTAGTTTGTTTGATTTCTGCTTAGAGCACATAATCACCAACATGAGCTAGAATATTCTAGGTTATTGTAATACAGGAACAGAGCCAGACACTGTAAGCTCAGCCCAAACCTGAAGGGGACTTCTGTGAAACTAATTACAATGTGATTCTGTCTAAGACTCAGTTCACACAAAATTCTTTTTTGTTTTAGATTTATTTTATTAGGAATTTCAGCCTTTATTGTCAGGAGAGAAAAGGGGATGACGTAAAAAAAAGAGGCATAATTTCTCACTTGCCTCTTCAACAGCATCTCCTTCTAGAAACAGTGTCCTTGTTACTCTGGCAGCGTCTATAAGATGAATGTCATTTCTTGGTGCTTTTAGCACCACAAATGAAATTCCATTGACCTGCGTTATGTTTGGGTGACATGAGAAATTTTAGAGGTGGATGCCCATTGGGGAAAAGATGTTTTTAAGGCATTGACCATGAACCAGGATGTCCCTGAAGCACTTATGGCAATTTGTACGTCTTTCTCTCCCCTTATTTCCTGACATCCCTCCAGTCTCAACACTTTATGTCGAATATAAAATACGCTCTCCAAGAAAAAAAATAAAATAAATTAAAATGTAAAAAAAAGGAGCTAAAAAATTACATCAAATTTTTTGAAAAATTCAATCTTATTTTAAAAAAAATTAATCTTTTTTTTAATCTTATTTAAAATAAAAATAAAAATGCGTAAACTCCTCAAAAAAAAACCTCAATAAAAAACAAACAAACAAACTAAAACTTAGAACCTGGGAAAATAAAGCCCAAATTATCTGCATTGCTAGATACCACAAGCGGTAAGAAAATGTTTTTTTTTTTTTTTTTTTTTTCTTAAACCATAAACATTAATTTTAACAATATATAAGCCAGGTCAAATATTGTCCGAAATATGTCATAATCTTTACCTTCTATCCCCTGACTTCCACTACATATTGCACATTTAACATTTTAAATGTACAATCCTAATTTAAAATGTATTTCAGTGTTATTATTTATTTTCCCAAACAGCTGGGTGCTGTACGAGGAGCCTAACTACCGTGGCCGCATGTACATCGTGGAGAGAGGAAACTACTGCAGCCACACAGAGTGGCAGGCAGAGAACCCCAACATCCAGTCTATTCGCAGGGTGGCAAACTACTTCTAAAGCATCTCATCGTCACTGGCAACGTGACAGCTGCAGGGATGAGGTCATCCACTGAGGAAAAACACACCACTCCGTCAAGTAATTTGACTCTGTGGGGCTGTAACATAATAAAAGATGAAGAAAATGTTTGACATTGCTTGTTGTTTTATTTTTGTACTGAATTATTCAAAGGACGAATAAAGTAGTGATCCTACACTATCTTCAATCTTATTTCCATTTTTTTTTCTCCTTTTATGCCCACTCAGTGTGAAACTCTTAACTTAACCATCACATTTCATTGTCGAGATGGCTACAGGCTATGATTCAGGTAATTGCTCTCTCTTATAAGTACGAAACCTTTTCCTCATACTAATGGATCCATTACCAAGTTACATGAGATACTCTGGATACCACTAAACAGATCAATGCATAGGTAGAGTTGCATTTGATACATCCAGGAAGGAAATTAAATGGTTTTAAAGATGTAGCTGGTAACTTTATAAAAAAATATTTAAAAAAAAACTTGTGTAATGTTTGCTGACACTGTTGGGTGGGGGTGGGGGGTGGGGGGGCTGGAGCATATCCCAGCTGACACTGAGCGAGAGGCGGGGTACACCCTGGATAGGTCACCAGACTATCTCAGGGCTGACACATAGAGACAGACAACTATTCATGCTTACATTCACACCTATGGGCAATTAAGAGTCACCTATTATAACCTAACCTGCATGTCTTTGGACTGTGGGAGGAAACAGGAGTACTCGGAGAAAACCCACGCTGACATGGGGAGAACATGCAAACTCCACACAAAAGGGCTCCCCCCCATCCCAAGGCCTTACCGCACCTGAATGAAAACAACCAATCAGAGCCCAGGAGTCTCTAATGCAGCTGCTCACTGCTCATGAACATGACTTTTTCACATAGTATCTGTCTCATGTTCTTTCAGGATATAGTGCGTTTCAGCAAATATAACACAAAGTTATTTCCATAAAATTTACCAACTGCAGCTTTCATGGTTAAAAAAAAAAAGGATAAAAACACAACAAAGTGCTCATACTAAAACTCACAAAGACACAACAAAGCAGTCGCCGACCTTTTTAACAGTCAGTCCCTCATACCAGTGAGTGCTTGGCAGTCTGCAGTAAACAATAGAAACTATGTGTGCCCTCCCCTGCATATACAGTTTATAAATCAAGGGTGAAGAAGAATATTGCACAGGTTGAAGCGGTATCTGCACCTGCCCCGGGGAGCTCTGCTACCACCTAGTGTCATTTATCTATTTTACTGTGAAGTCGTGACACTCACCTCAGGGTTTTCAAAGTGAACACAATAGGGATTTCAACAGCAGCGACAAAAACACATGGAAAAATCTGGATTTTTTTCCCCCCTGAATTAAAAAAAAGAGGAAAAGAAGAGCAGAAACACTAATTCTGAACAATGTATTAATAAATGCCGTCCATTCCCCATTTATCCACCTGAATTTAGTTTGTCCAGCAAGCTTATATCCAGCTTTTCATCATTTTGTGCGCACAGCATGCATTTATGACACGTACAGTGCAGTATAAGTAACACCAGAGTGGCATAAGTTGAATTTAACAGCCTTTTTTAACAATATTACCTCATAGTTTCATGTTTCTTTATGCACCACTGCATCATTTCCCCCGTGCTCTCATTCTTTTAGGACTGTCACATGGTGGATGTGGCCGGTGGACCTTTAATGAGCACTCATGTGCTTTCTCTTCCAACTGTCATGACAACAGAACACCTATCTTTACAAGGTTTCGCTCATGGCCTCTATCGAGTTACGGGGTCAATATAGGGTAGCTTAATGAGGAAATGCTTTGTCTTGAGTTACACTCAGCGGCACTAGTTTAAGGGTGATTACATATGGCTAACCTTATTCCTGGGCCATTTGCTGCATGAATTGTCTGGGTGTCACTAACATGCCATTAGTCTGGATGTCAAAGACGAGAGAGAGGGACTGGTGAGCGAGGCTTAATGGCATTTTTAACAATGTCACTGCTGATTCTCTCTCTGGATTTTTTATTTTATATAAAAGTGTGTCTTAAATACTACACAAAGCAAACTGTGTGCCATATTTCATCATTATAGACATTTTGTTTCATTAATAAGCCCTGATTATTTGCTCTAACGGAGGTATGCCTGTCTTCTTAAGTGGGGAGATTACGAAAGAGAAGCGTACCCAATTAGTCGGAGGAAAATGACTTGAACCTTAACCTTTATGAGGGAAATACTTCTAAAACTGATTGTCTGTTGGCTGGGAGACTGGGTGAGTGGGCAGGCTGACCAATCCATTGTCACCTTTTGTTTAAATGTCATGCCAGAGATTATATAGCACTTATCAACAGAACATTGTGTTTTGAAATTGGGGATTTTTTTGTTTGTGGTCACACACTTCCTGTTTTGTGATAATAATACAAATAAAAATGCTTGGCAGTTCATTATGAGCAATGCTTTGGCTCTAATTTAGTTTTGCTGTGTGAGATGTATTTTATATTTAACTCTGTCTGGCGGTGAAATGAGTAATTAGAGGGAATACATTTTAAATAGCATTTATTGTATCCTGTTACTCCAAATTAGGTCAGCTATTTTTAGCACTGCTACTTATGCATAAAAGATAATTCAGATAGGAAAGATTACACTGTTTGTGAGATATTGAAACAGACAAAAATACAGCAGTATAATACATGCTATATTTTGTAGGATACATAATGTAGGAGTTGATTTTATATTTTGAATTTGTCAGTACAGGCTACTTGTGTTTGTATATTATACATTAAATATACAGAGAGTGTCTACTTATGCATAAAAGATCCTTCAGATGGGGAAAAACAGAATTTATAACACTATTTGTGAGATAATACAAACTATATTTTGTAGGATACATAATGTAGGAGTTGATACATTTATATGTTGAATTTGTAAGAAGTGGCTAATTGTGTTTGTATATTGTATATTAAATATATGAGTGTGTACTTGTGCATAAAAGATCATTCAGATAGGAAAAAAAAACAGAATTTATCACACTATTTGTGAGATATTTAAGCAGACAAAATATAGCAATATAATGCATACTATATTTTGTAGGATACATAATGTGGGAGTTGATACATTTATATGTTGATTTTGACAGAAGTGGCTAATTGTGTTTATATATTGTACATTAATTATACAGAGAGTGTGTACTTATGCATAAAAGATCATTCAGATAGGGAAAAAACAGAATTTATCACAATATTTGTGAGATAATACATACTATATTTTGTAGGATACATAATGTAGGAGTTGATACATTTATATGTTGAATTTGACAGAAGTGGCTAATTGTGTTTGTATATTGTATATTAAATATATAGAGAGTATGTACTTATGCATAAAAGGAAAAAAAATGAATTTATCACACTATTTGTGAGATACTGAAACAGACAAAAATACAGCCATATAATACATATATATTTTGTAGGATACATAATGTAGGAGTTGATAAAGTTATATTTTGAATTTGTAAGTAATGGCTAATTGCGTTTGTACATTGTATATTAAATATATAGAGTGTGTGTACTTATGCATAAAAGGAGAAAAACAGAATTTTTCACACTATTTGTGAGATACTGAAACAGACAAAAATATAGCAATATAATACATATATATATATATTTTGTAGGATACATAATGTAGGAGTTGATACATTTATATTTTGAATTTGTCTGTAACGGCTTATTGTTTTTGTATATTGTAAATGAAATACATAGAGAGTGTGTAGCCTGCCTTAGTTTATCTGGAGATGTTGCTTTTCCCATGCAGTTGAAATACTGCAACATAAATCGTTATTTTTTAGAAGGGGGTAAAAATTTGACATATATTCGACGTATAATCAGTAAAATCACCGGGTATTTCCTTAAATTTTCATTTAAACCTGGTGCTAAATAGTAACAAGCGAAAAGTAGACTATAAAATACCAACTCTGACCACAGAAAGTGCAAGTGTTGTATCAGCTGGAAGCGGGACAAATACCAACGTGGAAAGCACACATCCTCCACCAACGCCTCCTTTTCCTTCCCGTGGGCTTTTTTATGATTAAAAAACGTGATAATTATCGACATGAGGCAAAAATAAAGTCATTTCAGGCGTCTATCTACGGTGTCGTGTTAAGGTCACACGGTGGCTGCCTGAATTCCCCTCTTTGTGTTTACACATCCGGGTTTCCCTGTTTGCAGCCCATTCCCCATTTAGAAGCCATTTTGGACACAGATCAGTAACATGCATGTAAACCCCGACCGACCTCCCGATGCAGCGGTGCTACTATTCAAGTGAATAACCTCAAAAAGAGCGCTGGGCTTTCGTCTCGGATGGTTTAGCGGCTTCCCAGTCGGTTTTTGGATCCACTTCCGACGCGAAATGCTGCACCTATGAGCGGGCTGAGCAGTCTGGCAGTCAGTTAATCGCTCCTATCTTTTCTTGCAACATTGTTGCGGCGTCGCGGCTATTGACACGCGCTGTGGTGGTGGTGGTGGTGGTGGTTAGGCTGCTGGAGGGACCGGAGGCCTGTGGTCGTTTTGATCCTTGGACTGATGTTTTGGACAAGCTGAGTTTTAATGTTCGCGACGGAAAGCCGGGGAAATATCTGTCCTGTATTTAAAACGGAACATGTCTTTTTCATGGCTGACTTGTTCACTTCTTCTGGGAACTTTGTGCGCAGGTAAGCGGCTATTGTTGGTTCCGAAATTTGCAACAGTTTTTTCCTCTTCCTCCCCTCCGAGCCCGAGCACATTTTTTGTCTGTGTGTAATTGTGTGTTTCAAATTTCCACCCGCGAACCACTGTACGTGTGTTAGTTGTTTAAACTTTGTTGGCAGTGAACACGAAAGGGATTTTATTCTCTTCCCCATAATTCCCTTTCTCTGTTTGCACCCGTAAACGCATCTTTCACATACACAATTACTCAAGCAATATCTGCCTTTTGATTTAAAATATATATAATTAAATATAGCCATTTTCTGCCGGAAAATTCTCCTAAAAATAACCCCAAATTTAAAACTGTTGCGTCCCAGTGGCAGGAATAGAAGGCAGCAGCTGCATCAACATCCTGAAACCTTATAGGCTACATCTCAGGTCTGCACTCTTGTTTGTGGTCACAGCCTCAACACCGAGGAGCCTTTGAACACACACACACACACACATACACACTTTCTCTGAAACAGGATTTTTCCATAAATCAATGCACGTTTGATTTGATGAGACAGTGTCTGAAGGCAGGTCTTTACACTGAATTGAGGTTACTGTTACACAGCCTGTGTGTGACTTGCCACCACGTGAAATTGAGCATGAGGGTTGTTTGTCTTTTGTTTGGGCTTTTTTTTTTGCCTGCGTTTGCAACTCAAATGTGAGGCTGTGGTGTGTGTCCCAAACATGTTTACCTTTGTCTCCTATCTAGGTGCTCCCTGTGTGTGCCCAGGACACAATGATGTCCACTTTTCCCCTTCATTTTTTTTCCAGTTTTCATGATCTACAATAAAATTTTTATTGAGGCACAGCTGTCTCATGTGTGCCAAATAGTGCTGTAGCTAATGCCTTTATGGTTTATAGATTAGGGGCTCAGAGTGTATAGTAAGCTGCTTCTCCAGAATTCATGTTGTTGTGGTGTAAGCCTCAGTAAGTGACAGAGGGAGGGGGGTTGAGGAATGATCTTGTAGTAAAAGTCCTCCCAGATCATGTGACCACAGATATCAGAAATGCCATCTCTGCTCAATGGAGCATTGAGCATCACTGCTGTGTGTGTATGTGTGTGTGTTTGTCCTTACTACCGTCCTTCCCTTCCTTCCTTAATAATGAGCATGATGTTTGGTCATTGCATGCATCCCCTGTATGCTATAATGAAATCCATTGTATGCTGCTGGACAACTAAATGTATGTAAGTGGATGCGTGCCTGAGAGTGTGTGTGTGTGTGTGAGAGAGAGAGTGTGTGTGTGTGTGTGTGTGTAATGGGTTTGGTGGGGGTAACACTGGGGGGATGGGCAGCCTCCTATAGGCAGGGATTTAAAGAGACATGCACTATTTTTTCTGTGAACAAAGATGAGGCATGAACGTCCGAGCGACATTGTGGACGACATGCACAGCACCTTATCTGCTCCGGTGTTCATCAGAAACATGTCCTACATGTGCTCCTCGAGCGTGTCCGACGTTAAATCCACAAAGGGGAAACAATAAAAACCTTTTCAATTAGGAATTGTGTAACAGAAGGAGACTGACAGCTATTGTTACATCTCAGCTTGGGTAGAGGGGAAGTATTTCCTGCTAAATGACAGTAAAAGCCCTTAAAGAAGAAGGTCTTATCTGTCTTTCCAGATGCGTCACACTACGGCAGGATACAAGAGTCCTTATCTATAGAAGTAGCATGCGGGTGTGTGGTGTGTTTCTATATCACAGCAGGGCATACCATTGTTTTTCTGAAGCTAATTAAATCCTGTCATTTTTCCTCCTTTCTAGTTGTTGCTCTCTGAAAAGATCTCGTAGTGAATGGGATTATGCTGAACTACTATTCAGCAACAATTTCTTAGCCCAGAGGAACTCCCTTTTTACTACAGAGATCTCCCAAACTTGGCCATGTGCCAGAGTGATGATAGAGGCTCTGCTCAGAGATGCTTCTTCGTGGCATCGAGCGGATCCTGCGCCATATGTCTGTGCTTCCGCTGTTGGGTTTTCAATTCATTACGATGTGAGCTGACTGAGGCCTTCTGTCCATCTCAGGGTACAGTCTGGGCGAAGCAGAGACCCGGGAGTGTGTGTACTACAATGATAACTGGCGCACGGAGAGGACCAACCAGAGCGGCTTCGAGCGCTGTGAGGGGGAAAAGGACAAGCGACTGCACTGTTATGCCTCCTGGCTCAACTCCTCAGGGACCATCAAGCTGGTGAAGAAAGGCTGCTGGCTGGACGACTTCAACTGCTATGACAGGTAGGGTCACCGAGCGAGGTCGTCGCCGCCGTACATTTACATTTATATTTTAGGTGTCTGGCTCGTGCCCAGAGTGACTGGCAGTGAGTACAACATAAATATCTGCCTCAGTGCCCACATGTAGGCACATACATGCATATTTGATGGTAAATAAGTAGATGCACGGCACACAAGAGAGCCTGAATCACTTCCTCTTTTAATCTTATCTTCATTTGTATATTTCTTTGACCTGTGGCATTTGCACTTGTAGAAATCAAACATCTAACACGGAAACTATTTGTAAATTAGCCAATTCAACTGAGAAATTGCAAGCAGTTGCCATTTCTGGCCTCAGACGTGAGGATCAGCTGTTAATTCTGCTTTTTATATCACTGTGAATGCAACATCTTTGGGTTGTGGCCTTGTGGTCGGACAAAGACAGCAATTTGTAAGATGTCATGTCAAGCTCTAGGAGCATTATGCAATAGATTTTCCTCTCTCTGCTCGACAGTTAACAGAGTAAATGATGGATCGAGAGATTTATCAGCGTATAAAATCATCAGTTGCAGCCTTAAAAACATCTAAACACGACTTAGAAGAACAAGATGTAGGGTATACAAGTCACAACACACATTACATACACTCACTTGCCAGTTTACTATACAGAGTGGTGTTTCTGTTCTTTATGCTACCTTCATTGTTGTAAATGGTGTGGAGTAAATAAGAGAAACACCTGTCAGTATAAAACAAAGCAGCTCAACAGCACAAACTGAAGCCTCCAAAATGATCATTCACAATCAACACCTCTCAAAACAAAATTGAACATCATAACCTCGATAAAGGGAGGATTACATTAGACTGTTTTAGGTGGTTGTACCTAATAAACTGGCAACTGAGTGTGTCTCAGCATACATTATACAAGTTGGCGACCAAACAGACACCACTACGGCTACTGTATATGGATGTACTTGCAGGATACTTCTCACACACTGCACCTGAAATTAATTGCAGTTTTCCAGGGCTACGCTTGTTCTGTCAAATCAAAAACCCAAACACTACAGATACTTAATTTACAGTGATATAAAACAGAGAAAATCCAAAAATATACACATTTAAGAAGCTGATCGGAGCACATGTTGAGCAGTTTTACTTGTAAAGTGACTCAAACACTTCATGGATTACAGAAAGGCTCTTGAGAAATCGATAGACAGCATGTGGCCCTCTGCATCCACACATACAAGCACCTAGACACATAAAATACACTCCACAGCATATCGAATGTCAATTACACTTATATATTTTGTATTTCACGATCCAAATTGTCAGGTCGGCAGAACAAGTTGACATAGACTGAAGTAATTTGAAAAGTCAGATGTCCAATCTTGATATAGAACCAGACTCTATTAGATGGGGGGGGCGGGGGGATTGATTTCCACATGTTGGTGTTTGGTAAACGCTCTGCAACCAGCCGAGCTCACATTCACTCTTCCTGGGAGTAACCAGATAGTCCGCATCTGCATCGACGAGGGTGCAGAGTGCAACTCAGTGTCCACAGCCTGATTACGGCGGACAGATATGGTGGCACAGGGCCACTCAGGATTTTGTAAGTCAGGGGGAGAATTCTAAACTAGCTTTATCAGCAGACTGCGCAGAGCTGTGTGGCACGATCAAACTTTTTTGAGTCTTTAATATTCAAGCCGCAGCAAGCTGAACAAGCTGGAGATCTCTGGTGGCTCATGAAGGCAAGCTGGAGAAAACAGAGCTGTAATAATCTGCCCCTGATGACACATATGTCTGTGTACGTAGTACGAATTAACCATTAGCCACCGTGGAACAGGTCGTTTTTATTCTTTGTGTTGCTTTCTGATCATTAAAAGTATAGTTCTGAGGTTGACCTGCAATTTTTGACACAGTGGCATGTTAATGTTGATCAGCGTGGACTACATTAAACCAAACACATATTTTCTAAAGCTTTGCCGGAATAGAATGTGCACAAATTGTAGGTTTAGACGCAGGTACAAATTTGTTGACAGTTTCAGGGGAAATGACTTCCACCTGAAGCGCTGCGGCCTGTTATTATAACTATAGAGGGATAATTCTGTCCGATCAGTTTAATCTGTGTGAAAAGCTCAAAAAGTAGAGACGGAAAATGGAAAGTGGAGAGGAGGTGGGCAATTGTGAGCAGGGTGAGAGACAATGGCGTCATGCAGCAACATTCTCTGGAACGTCCCTTATATTATCTCTTAATTTTGTGTCAAGAGGGGAAAGAAAATAACTATATAAGGGCAGGTGTTGTGCTGTGTTCAGATACTCTGGCACATGCCTGAAAGGCTGTAAGAAGAAGAAATTCAGCAGCAGTGAAATCAACGAACTGTTAAGTAAACTCAAATAAAGTCAATAAAAATAATTTCATTTGTACAGCACAGTTCATACAGCAAGTGCAACTCAAAGTGCTTTACATAATAAAAGGAGAAAATACACATAAAAGACAGGATAAGATATAGTAAAAAAAGATTCAACCACACACTCGCACATATGCATGAAAAAAACATGTTTGATACCAACTATTTAAATAAAAGCTACAAACATGCAAGTCTAAAAAGATAGGATTTAGGTTTTAAATATGTGGTTTGCCAGAGTGTGAGTACTGATGTCACATGAAAATTAAAAACCAGCAATGGTAAAACATTTGTGATGTAAATACTCTGCCAGCAGCAGCAGTGGTGGAGGAGGTATTCAGATCCTTTATTCAAATAAAAGTACTAATACCACACTGTACAAACAACTGTTACCTGTAAAAGTCCTTTGTTGAAAATGTTATTAAAGTATGTAAGTACAATCAGGAAAGTATTTAAAGTAAAAGTACTTAATGTAGAATTTTCTAAATCAATCAATCAATTTTATTTTATAAAGCCCAATATCACAAATCACAATTTGCCTCAGAGGGCTTTACAGCATACGACATCCCTCCTGACCTTTGGCCCCTCACAGCGCAAGGAAAAACTCCCTTTAACAGGGGAAAAAATAATTTACTTACTGATTTTCCTCATATTTGAGAAGCTTGAACCAAGAAATAATCATTTCATCTGCACTTATATATTTTCATATTGTTTGTGTACAAAAATCTGAATTTGTAAGGGGGGAAAAGTTAAATTATTGTAATGGAGTTAAAAGTAAAAAGTCCAGTATTTCCTTTGAAAGTGTAGTTAAAGTAAAAATTTATTCAGACTGTGTAAAAATCATGTTCCTTAAATATAAAATGAGTGGTTCCTTGTGTTGGACAGACGAGTTTTAGCATTGTGAAAACACTAATTTTATTTCGATCTTGGTAAGAGTGCTCTCGACCACTCGAAACATTTTCTTTCATCTAAGAGAAGAGCAGAAATAAGAAAACACCGGGGAATCCTGGAAATCAATCGCACTTACAAAAGAACAAATCGTCAATATGGGCAAAAATAAGAGGCCAGCTGTTACAAGATTAATTAGAGTTAAAGAGCAGCTCTGCAGTCTTGTGTATGAAGTGTTAAATTCCTAACAGATCCGTAAGCGTTGCGTTGGTTGATCATTAATAAGGCCAACAAGACAATATATTCTCAATAAGAAATGTCCTTCTCATTAAAGTACCCAGTAGAATTTAATCTCCGTGGGCATCAGTACCACTAACCTATGTGAGTGTGTGGGCTAAAGCCTTGTAGTCCTCGCAATAAATAGGACAAATATTACTTTGAGTGTTTATATACAGCAAAAACAAAGAGTCAGATCAGATCAGTTGATATTTTGGCGCAAGTGTTAATTATTAAAACTTAAAGCTTCAGATGTTTCTTGTTTCGACATTTGGTTATCGAATTAATAATGTAGGTGTGTCATCCACTTTTTTTTTTTTTTTTTAGGCAAGAGTGTGTCTCCATGGAGGAAAACCCTCAGGTCTTCTTCTGCTGCTGCGAGGGCAACTACTGCAATGAACGATTCACCCACCTTCCTGACATGATTGGCAGTGGCAACCGAGGTGAGCGGCAAATGCATCCCACATATAGTACAGACGAAAAATAGGTCTTTGCTTTTCCCCTCCGATTAGTGGGAGTGAAGCTTAGCCTTGCATCCAGCAGTAAAAAAACATCATGTATATCACACACAGACTGTGATTTCTCCTTTTAAATGCTGCTAAATGATGCATGTGTAGTATGTGGGTGAAAGGGATTGTAAAATTCAGCTTCTTGACATTTTAGTTTTCTTAAAAGAGCCTTTTCAAAGCTATAATAACCTTTTATTGTCATTGATTTTCAGCTGACTAAGACAGGAAGAAAAGTAGATTTTAAACCCACCATCACCAGCCTGATTGTTGTATTTTTACAGACTGCGTAGTGACTCAGTCAGTGAGGATCAAGGCCGAACAATCTAGATAAAATGCTACCTGTCTCCTTTTAAATCAGGCCTCGAAGTCCGTGTGACGCTGCTTATAACCTACATGTCATAAAGCTGACACACTGTAATTATTCTGTTCCTCCTTGACAGTGAAAATCCGGCCTCCACCCCGAGTGCCGTCCCTGCTAAACGTGCTCGTGTACTCCCTGCTGCCTCTCTGTGTGCTGTCCCTGGCCCTTGTCCTGGCCTTGTGGATGTACCGCCACCGCAAACCTCCCTACGGCCATGTAGACCTGAGCGAGGTGAGAGAGGCCGTACCCCTTAGTCCGGCTCTCGTTTAATCTGTGACATCTGTGGTGCTTAGAGATCAGTCTCCCACTGCATGTTTGTGTCTGTACTGCCTGTGGCTGCTTTCGCTGCTGCTGCTTTTCCTAATTACCCAGTTCTTCTGTTACGTTCCTGTAAGATTTTGTGCTAAGGTCAAGAGAAGTGCAGACATCTTTTAAAGCGATTTAGCAGCAGAACTATGTCCTAGAGAATAAAATATACTCCTGTTGTGTTATTTAGGATCCTGGACCAGCTCCTCCTTCCCCCTTGGTGGGTCTGAAACCACTGCAGCTGCTGGAAATCAAAGCCAGGGGGCGCTTTGGTTGTGTTTGGAAGGCCCAGTTGATGAGTGAATATGTTGCTGTTAAGATCTTCCCTGTTCAGGTAGGTCAGCAGGGTCAGTTATAATTTTTCTTGACAGATACTGCGTTGTAGCTGCAGTTTGTGTATGAACATTATTCAAGTCACGGCACCAAGCGTCTGATTTTTTTGAAAAAGAAGTAACCTTTGATCCTTCAAGTCCTCAAAGACTCTTTTAACCATCTGGATGAATAAATATCCCATCTGTTGCATCATACAAAAGATTTAAATCCATTTTCTCATAATCCAGGTAGCAGCAGTAAAATACAAGCAAAATGTTAACATGCTGTTTTGATTTAACTTCTTTATCAGAATAATTTATGAAATTTGTCTTAGATCTCAACAACAAAACCATTCTACAAACGCTGCCCCCGACCAAGAATTTTCCTAGTCGACCAGCAGTCATCATTTAGGGCCATTAGTCGACTAGTCACCCACATATTTACAATATTAACTTAGTTGTTAAATGATATATTTTGGGCGGGGCAACACAATGGTTTGAGTTGAAGGTGTGAGAAAGAATAGTATCAGTAACACTGTTAACACTGTGCTACATTACAGAGAAATACAAAACTGTACTAATGAACCTTCATTAATATAGGCCTATATTTTATCTACAAGTGCACGTCACACACTGAGCGAGCCGCCTGTTAATGACACTGTCGGCAAAGCAGTAATGATTGTGCTAAGTGGCTAATGGGCATGTAGCTACTTCCATGTTTCAGATGATACGTCATGTTTGTAGTCGACCAATGAGGATGAGTTTACATATCACCTTGGGTTCATCCTTCACCTTCTCAAAATGATCCCACACTTTGGATTTCCTGCCCGACATGTTATTAACTGGTTGTATACTTGCCGCATCTTTAACCGCCTGGAAAGGCGAGGTCGGGCTTTGGGAGCTACTCTTTTGTCTTTTTGGTTCCTAAGCAACCTTAACAAGGGGCATATAGCCTATTTACCTGGACAGACGTAAAGCTGTGGGTAGCCCTGCACTAGCATGATCAACTTTTCCACATTTATTGGACTGAATATTTACAGAAGGGAAAGATATCTGTCGGCTATGATTGGTTTGTAACATGACTCCTGTCTGACTGCTGAGTGTGGTCTCTTCCTGTATCTGTCCTTTCAAATTAAATTCCCTACATGGTCCAGTCACATAGGTTTTGATTTATTTTGACAAGGTGCAGCTCCTAATAGAGTTTCATGTTTGTTTGTTTTTTTTTACGACTAAGTGACCAATAAAATCTTGCAGACTAATGACCTGTGTGGTCAAATAACGTTTGGTCGACTATTAGGGGGCAGCCCTAGTTCCTCAACCTGTTCAATCTTATCTCTTGGACTGTAAATCTTTTGTGTATTTTGTCTGAAATATAAAAGATTGGAAAGCAACATTAGTGTATACCTGCTATTTTTAATGTGTTTCACATACAAGTTAAGAAAGGTTGTGGTTTCTGGTGTCTGGCTACTGTCTTTGTTTGAAAAAGAGGTGTGACTAGAGGACACATATTTAAAATGTGATGCAGTGGAAGGAATACACCCCATCATTTCATCCAGATGGTTAAAGGAGTCTTTGAGGTTGCTAGAAATGCCATCATGACAACCGTACATACTGTTAAATGAACATCTGGGTTATTCAAGACTACTGGATGTGAAGTTTTTGGAAGATTGGATGCTTGGCGCTGTGAGTTTCATATAATGTTGAAGCTTTGTGTGACATTAAATGAAAGACCCCATTATTTTTTTTAAAAGAAATGCTTGTACTAATCATTAACATCTTGATATAACTATCTCGTCTGTGTGTGTTGGTGTAGGACAAGCAGTCGTGGCAAAATGAACGGGACATATTCCTGACTCCGGGGATGCGACATGAGAACCTCTTGCGTTACATCGCTGCAGAGAAGCACGGCACCAACCTGGAGACTGAGCTGTGGCTCATCACAGAGTTTCATGAGAGGGTGAGTACACACCTCCCCGTATATGCTCCCATATAGACCCACATATAGCACATTCATGCTGGACATTTTCCAATATTGGCAGAGGCCTTTTATTTACCTCAACAAAAGAGCATCACAGCTTTTATTAAAGCAGATTTTATTACTTATGGCAGGTCTGCAGCGCCCGGTACACCTTAAAGTGATAGAATTGTGTTGCTTAGATTTATACAGTGTATGTTTTTGTAAGCATGAGGTGTAAAAATAATGCAGCCAATTATGTTAAATACTACTAGTGTCAAAAATGGCAGTAATAACGAGTGTGCGCCTGAAATAATACTGTATGATTAAACAGCTGGAGGCGACCAGAATATCCCGTTCATTGGTTTCCTCAACAAAGGTATTAATACATCAAAACAGGATTAAACAATAATAAGCAGAACCACAAATTTAGCATTTACATTTGTGTAATGACTTTCACGGCTTGTCCTCATAGCACCTTCTATCCGTGGCAGGGGCACAAACATATTTAGTTCCAGTAATTGTCTCAGTGCCATCTGTGCATGTGTCATCCGTTTGGTTTTTTATGTTTCCATTTTTGTCAGTATTTTTAATGATAATTTAAGCTATATTGAGTGAATTTAGATGCCTTTCCAGACTGCACTGTTCGGCTGGTGAATAAAATGTTTGGCTGACTCCTTGGACACTGACTAACCGCAGAATTTCTGAGACGTTGGTTGAAAATTAGATTCTGCAGTTAGTAATCCTTGTTCCTGAAGCTTTTGTGTTTTGTGTGTGTGCGCAGGGCTCCTTGACAGACCACCTGAAGGGTAACACTGTGACCTGGACTGAGCTGTGTCACATAGCAGAGACCATGTCCCGCGGTTTGGCTTACCTCCATGAGGACATTCCCAGCTACAAGGGAGAGGGGCCCAAACCCACCATTGCACACAGGTAGAGAAAACACAAACCCAGTGTTCTGTTCCTGAACCTCACAGAAACTGACGATCAGACTACATTTCATTGTGGATGAAACCTTTAGTTCTGCCCTCTTCTGGTTGTGCTTGATTTAGTAATGTAGCCTCTTAAGTCCACGGATTAATGCCTGTGACTAAACATCTCTATAATTACAGTGTTTTAATGAAGTTGTCCTGAAATTTCCCAGGGACTTCAAGAGCAAGAATGTGATGCTGCGAGACGATCTGACCGCAGTCGTCGGAGACTTTGGGCTCGCTGTGCGATTTGAACCAGGAAAACCTCCAGGAGATACTCACGGCCAGGTATGGAACCACTTCACTCATAGTTTTAACACCTAGTTGACAAAGTATTTGTAACATTTCAAGAGCTCTTTACATGAGAATCAACAATTCGACTGCTTCACTTTGTCTGTAGACGTTATCTTTACATTTACATGTGACAATTCAACTCCATATTCTCAGAATAATTGACTTGATCTTGAACTATTCACTTGACCTAAGCAGCTAAGCTTGAGTGAATACTTCAAGTTCCATTAAATGACTCTGAAAATATGTAGGCATGTTCATGAATTGTCATGTATTCTGTGTAGACAACCTGTTAAACATCTGCAGAATAAAGCCAAAGAGTTGAATTGTTCAATCTCCTTTTAATAAGCTGTGCAGATGTTACAAATACTCCATAAACTCTCTGTAGGCGGACTATTCAAACAGAACACTACCCTGGTTTTTGTTTCCACGTTGGCACTCTGATGCAAGACCTGACTTATCTGAAATATGCAGTGATACTGTGATGTGAATTTTTCTGAGTAAATATTGAATAGTTAACATTTATGGAGTCAGTTACTGTGCTTTAGATTTGCACTTCATTTGCAGAGGTTTTTCATTTTGATATTTTGAGTCTAAAAAGCTTCAGTAGCCAACTTTGATTACAAGTGACTAATTAAAAAGTCAGTGTTTCTACGGTAAGCAGGAATTAAAAATAAAGCGTATAGAGGCTGTTTCCTATTGTACGGTTTGACATTGAGAGATGGCGTTAATAATTCACCATGAAGAGATTGGAAAGTGTTTATCCTGGCTGCAGAATAACTTGATAAGTTTGGAGATTGCTGCTTTTAAAGTGCAGCCAGTTTACCCAGCAGAGAAGCAGGATGTTGTCTGATAGTAACAATGTTTTTTGCCATTTTAACAGGCTCATGTTCAGGTGCATTAAAGGTCCAGTGTGTAGGATTTAAGGGAATATATAGTGGCAGAAATGGAATATAATAATTATGTTTTCTTTAGAGTGTAGTCACCTAAAAATAAAAGCCGTTATGTTTTCATTACCTTAGAGTGAGCTGCTTATATCCACATAGGGAGCAGGTCCTTGTTCTTGGAGTCTGCCATGTTTCTACAGTAGCCTAGAATGGACAAACCAAACACTAGCTTTAAGCCCAGTTCAGACCAAACATTCGTGATGAGACAAAACCGTTTTACAACATTGCAGAGAAATTTTGCAGCGGTGTGAACTGGCCGGCTGATGGTGTCACCTGCAACTCAGCTACTCAAGTTGCTGGCAGCTGGTTTTAGAACATAAGCCACGTTGCCTGTATCTACAGCCAGTTGGCTTGTGGTGAAGTCCACTGGTCAAGTCAAAATGGCGGCTGTGGCAGGCTCTCTGTCCCCGCCGAGCCCTCTGTTTCTGTCCTCACGGTGTGCCAGTGTTGGACGGTGGGTCGCTGCTGCTCGCTGTATGTGTTTATTGTTGTTTTATTTGTTTCTATTTTTCACCGTTTCATCACTACTATAAATGCAGCTGTAAACAGTATCTCGCTATCACTATCCTCATTCATGTTTTAAGGAGCTACAAATTATATTCAGCCATCAGAATGGAAGCACAGGGAGTTGTTGCATAGGGACGATACACCATCTCATCTAGTTGCATTGGTGTGAACCGGCAGGTTTTTAGAACGTTACAGAACGGTGCATTGCAAGTAGCAGAATGTTTCAGCTCGTCTCATCACGAATCTTTGGTCTGAACTGGGCTTTAGATAGGGCCATTTGCTTTTTTGTGTGAGCCACTGTAGTTAGCAGCCCCTCTGCGAAAAGCAGTGTCCGAAAAACGCTGATTTCTTAACGTGAAGCTGCTTTATTAAGTGTATTTACCAGTTTAAATCACCTGGTCCATTTGTTTTCTAAAGGAGCAGACCTCTGTGGGTAATCCAGCTCCCGGTAAAAACCTCCTGAACAGTAAACACTGAACGAATCTTAACCAGAAGTTCACGCTCGGCACATGCGCACAGCGTTTCAACTGGTTGCAATCTGCAGTCCTCACTGTTTAATGCCACTAAACCCTACACACTGCTCCTTTAAATGTGCCTGTGTAGAAAGTTTCAAAATGAAGAAAAAAAGCTCTTGCATTTCTTGAGCTGTTAGCAGCCAGCATGACTCCTCAGAAACATCATTCGTGCACATACTTATATATACTTAAATCCTTTTTCCTGTCAGGTGGGTACGAGGCGCTACATGGCTCCAGAAGTGCTGGAGGGAGCCATCAACTTCCAACGAGACTCCTTCCTGAGGATAGACATGTATGCTATGGGCTTGGTGCTGTGGGAGCTGGTGTCCCGCTGCACAGAGACAGACGGTGAGTCAAACAGTGCAGGAATGCTGCTTCGCCAACAGGTGAAAAGGTCACGGTGCTTCAGGCTGACCTAATAAACAAAGGATTAGTTTTCGTTTTGCCTGAGAAAGCCATCTGAGCTGGGTTAATGGTGTAGTTTGGGCAGCAAGTTTCAGTTTTTCAAAATCCAAATGCTGCACTATTTCCTCAACCTGATCTCTGTGTAATGCTTTCCATCCTGTGCCCCTGCTGCCCCTCGTACAGGTACAGTTTGCGAGTACATGCTGCCGTTTGAGGATGAAATAGGCCAGCATCCCTCCCTGGAGGATCTGCAGGATGTGGTTGTGCACAAGAAGATGCGTCCAGCCATCAAGGACTGCTGGCTCAAACATCCTGTGAGTAACAGTGGAAGAATGGCTCCTGCAGTTTCTGCAGCAATGCCAGGATGTCATGCATCCTTTTTTCCAGTGAATACAGCTCGATCGTCTGAGGTCATAATTCTCTGAATCAGTTTTGTTTCTCTTGTTGTTATATTTATACCTTTAGGCCATAGAAAAAGCGAGGGATTTCTGCTCTGTGAATTTTTTATTTAATTTTTGGGGTCGAAACTAAAGTGCCCTTTTAATAAAGTAAGAAAAAAGAGCTACAGGCTTGTTCTCCTAAAACTTCTGCTTTGTGGCCGCAGGGTTTGAGCCAGATGTGCGAGACCATCGAAGAATGCTGGGACCACGACGCAGAGGCGCGATTGTCCGCCGGCTGCGTCGAGGAGCGCATCGCCCAGATCTCCAGGACGATCAGCAGCACTACCTCAGACAGCCCCGTCTGCATTGTGACGTCTCTCACCAACGAGGACCTACCTCCCAAAGAGTCCAGCACCTGAATGGGTGACACCATCTTTCACCCTGAGCTCCTGACTTTTTATTTTTTGAAATCCAAACTCAGCAGATCTCCGTGAATATTTAAAAACATAAAAAACAACAACAACAACAACAACAACAACAACAACAACTAGCAACTTGAATGCAGCTGCTATTTTATCCCAATACTGGTATGTTTTTTTTGTTTTTCTTTTCTTCAGTTTTTGGTGTTAAAAGTCGGATCTTACTAACACATCCATCTGCTGTAGTTTGAAGTAGTAGTAAGTTATGCGATGGGCACATCTGATAACACCCATGTGTCAAATCTTAAATGTCGTCATTACCTCATGTATTTCTTTTGTGTTAGTCTATTTTTATTACCTCATGAGTTGTTATCTTTGTCGTTTTCCTGTCTTGGTCATGATCGTCTGCGGCCAAATGAAACGAACCTTTTGCTCCAAACCTCGGACGACGCGCTGCACACCTCGGAGGAACCGTTTTGAGACTGTTAGACAAAATATATTCATCTTCCTCAGGGGTCGAAGCTTCTCGATTTTTACAACTCGAGTGTGCTCCCTTATTTTAAACCTGTGAATGCCTCAGAATGAAAGGAAAATAAAAGAAGATCAAACCAAGTCGGAGCACAGCTGTTTTATCGCAAGGGAGGAGCTTAAAAAACGGGAGCTGAGCAGTTGTATTGGACATTTTGGACTTTTTGAAGATTTGGGACAAGCGTCTTGTCCCTGGGGAACTACCTCTCAGGTATCCAGTAGGCTTCTTTGGAACATTTTCTCTAATTTGAGAGCCAAGCTATCCAGCTAGCTATCATGGACATATTCCTGGATTTTATTTTGTTTTTTAATTGTAGAAATTCAGAGTTACTCCTTTGCCAGTGCCAGGGGCATTGACGGATGCTGTCTGGAGTTGCAATGTTACACATTCTTGATTTTAACTGTCTGCGTGAGTGAGCGAACGTGTGTGCGCGCGTGCGTGTGAGAGAATTTGAAGACTAAATGATGTGCGATGGATAGAGCGTGTTTTTAAAGTAAGAACCATGGACAGATAGTTGGGGTTTATCCTTGCGAGGGCCATACTTGAGTAAGCAACATGTCTGTTTTTAATTTTCATGGGTGTTTGTTCAATAGACTCAGTCGGACACCAGTCCCCAGATACCTCAGTCACTGTACATCATGCAAGGAGAGCTCAAATGGTTGCCTTTGTCTCAAATGCAATGCCATAGTTGTACCATAACATGAATACCATACATTGAATGTCCGTTATGCTGCTGTGACTATTCCAGGATACTCAAGGATTTGTAGATGTACATGTATTCTTTGTTAATATAACGCTAATGATATTATGTGAGGCTAATATTCTGTTTTTGTGTTTGTTGACTGGGTAAGCCCTCAGCTGCTTACTCCTCCAGACTGACCTCAGATATTCTGACAAGTACCTCAGGCTTTTTCTACATGTATATCAAGTTGTGTTTATGTATTTTATTGTGTTTTAGTAGTTGATATATTTTATTGTCGGTCGGGCCTCTTTGTCTGTGGAGATTTTTTTAAAAATAGAGCCTGACCAGTCGTCACGGTGTTAATGCTGTACAAACGGAAAAAGAAGAGAGGCAGATTCTTGTAAATAGACCTGTACACACAGTTGCCGAACACTGATCTGTTTTTTAAAAATACGAAAATCAGGGCATTATCGTTCTCATTTTCACAGAAACGGAAAGGGATTCCTCAGTTCCACTAAAACATATTTAAAGGTTGTTTTGACAACTAGCCCTGTGATTTTTTTTTTGTTTTTAAATATATATATATATACAGTATATATATGATTTTTTTTCAAGAGTGGTGGTTGTGTTACTGATTTCTATGAATAACGGTATCAGTTCCTCTGAATCAGAAGCTGTGTAGGTAGCACTCGCATTAGAAAGCTTAGTGTGTGTATCATTGAAATACAGACAAAAAAAAAAGAAAAACAAATGAAAAAAAAAAAAAATCCCTGATGGTTTTGGTGCTGGCGGCTTCTGTGATTGGCCACTTGCTGGAGATGCCAGTTTGAACAGTATTACCTCAATATTAACCCGCTGATGTGATGTTCAGATCCGAGCCCTGTTCTTCGTACGTGGATGACTGAATTATCCAGGTTAGAGTGTTAATTTGAAGCAAGTCTGGATTTTTTTTTTTTGGTTCTTTAAAGGTGTTGTCATAGCAACCCTTAAGATAAGCTTCCTGACAGTTAGCTGGATCATAACCAAGACATTTTGGGACGAAACCCACATGTATGAAATGATTTTCTTAGATTTATAATGACAGAGGGTCGATGAGAATGTGCATGTTCTCGTAAAATTACTATAATCTGTTGGTGTAATTATCACAAGTGGATTTTTTAAATGAAGATAACCTGTACTTAAACATAATAAAATGTACAACACAGAAAGTTTGTACACTAAAAAAACAGCCAAGCCAAATTTAGCTTGGGAAACTAATCAGAAAGAGAAACTTTAACATTCTGATTGTTAAAAGACCAGTGGAGTCCGAACATACGGCATTTAATTTGACATGAAAATGGACATTTATGCATTTGAAAACTAATTAAATGATTAATTGCAGAGCCCACTTTGTTGAAAATTGCTCATGCAATTAAAGCAGCTTTTTAGATTTACTTAGTAAAACGTCCTTTTCACGGCAGACTTGCAGATGCATGAATGTCAATTGGCGAGCACTTATGATGCACCAGCATCACTTGTAATCTCACTACATTTACTTGTAATATCTTAGTGTTTAAGAGTGATCAAAGTGTGGACAAGTACAGCAAGTACAAGGAAATCATATAAGATGAGACTTATGCAGCAGTGCATGCTGGTAGGGTTTCTAACACGCCTACCTCGTGTAACCGTAATCCCATGATCGTGTGATCGCTGATCATGGTTTCAACTCATTTTGCCTTCATTTCAAAAGGTGCTCACACTGTTTTTTGAGAGAACTCAATCCAGGATCAACAAATCCACCTTCAAACTGCTTTCAAAGAACCAAAAAAAAAAAACTGTAAAGCCGTGTTATTTAGCCTCATGTTAGCCTGACTTACTTAAGCCACGTGTGAAGAACAGGGCTCTGTTTGGTGATAGTTAAACCGTGCTGGACAACACACAGGCTCATCTGTTGTGCTTTGATTAGTGCTGTGGAAAGATGGTGATTTTAACAGTGGTCTGTAACGCTTGCTCCTGTGCAGTTTTGGTTAAGAACGTGTGGGAGAAAAAAAAAAAAAGAAACATCAATCCATACAGAATAATGTTTTCAGTGTTTTGGAGATCATCAATGTGTCTACAACTACATGACTGATAATGCAGCCCCATTGGGATTCATGTAAAACAGTGGCATGTGCGTGGTCCAAGAGTCCAGCAATATTTATTATACAGCAATAGTCACTTGAATATCATAGTTTAAGTAGTTAAACTCAGCTGTGACTTAGCAGGTTTCCTCTGCGGATCAATAAAGTACATCTCATCACACCTGGATCATGTTCTGATGAGGACACGTGTTCCCAAAAAAAAAAAAAAAAAAAAGAAACCCAGATAGAAGACAATGCTGTGGGTTGAATTTTTTTGTGTGTGAGCTGAACGTGACCCAGGTGCTTTCACGTATTGTGCCAGAAAAACCAACGCATTGCGAAGGCAAAATCTGCCGCGAGCGTTCGTTACCTCCAAAATGCTGTCTTACACCCAGCTCTTCTGAACAGAAAAACCAGTTACCTCATGCAGTACCTCGTTAGTAACACTAACATGGAGTCGGTCTCATCTTCAAGAAAAAAAAAAAAAAAAGGAAAAAAATATCAATTATTGTGTATATATTTACTTGACAAATGTAAAGGGTTTCTTCCTTTTCATGTGTGAATCTTGTGAAAGCAAAATCCTTTTTTCTTTTTGATTTACAGTTGACATATTGTTCATTTGTCATTGTCTTGAGTGGATGTTGGAACCGTGTGACCTTCCCTGTTTATGTGAACTGTGTGTGTGCGGTGTGCGTGTGCCTGTATGTTGGTTTGTTTCACTAAAACAGTACGAATGGTGACTTTATCTGTGAGTTGAAATGCTTAGAAATATAAACTAGATGAGAATACATCCATCTTTTTGTATATTGAAATAAAGACAAACACTGATTAACCATGCAAATGGAGTCCTTTGCTTTTTTTTCCACATCAGTTTCACCATAATAATTAAAACACAAAAAGCTTTTCATGAGTCTAAATAATGCCATTAGTAAGACATGAATTATGCAAAGCTTTGTTCTGTATAGAAGTATGAATATATCTAACATGTCCAACACTGCTCTGCCACAGTCTGTGACTCACTCTAAGTGTTCTATGGTTACATGTGTACACTAGATGGCAGCATTAGTAACAGTAGTTTGGTTTAGGTCCTTTTATTTGTCAGGAACAATACCCATTGATCAAAACTGTGAATGAAGCTGACTAATGAGGCTGTGTAATCATTCATTTTCCTGTCTAGACATGGAAATGGCACCTTTGTAGCTATTAAAATCTAGTCCAGCAGTATTTTTAATCCATATAACACACATTTAATCATTTGTGTAACCTTTCATAATAATATGTTCTCTTCTATTCCAGTCTCAACTAATTACTAGGGATATTTTTTTCTTGTTGTTGGGTGATATGTTGGCAAGACATATGTCTGTGATCCAAAATAGTCGCTATTTATTTATTTGCTGCTGAGCAGAAACAGAACAAGTGTACTCCATATATTAACGGTGTGCCTAATTTTAATATATAGAAATTATATAATGTCTAAAATACAGTGATGCTACTGCTACCTAATGATAGCAGTATGATTTAACAGAATTGAGAGAGGATCTAGTTTAGTTTCGTTTCATTTATTTGCACGTATATGCATAGAAAAATACATAAAAAACAGGTTAAAACACTGTGCAGGAGAGGTTAGAAGCCAAAAATGGCTTATGAAGATACCTCCCCTATTAAATAACAACCATCCTACATAAAAATAAAAGGATAAAAACGAATATTGCATACTTGAATCAAAGTTCCAGACTAAGAAGTATTACGAAACTGAAAAAACAAATTACAAATAAATCAATCAAGTGTCAAGAGTCTTTGCAAGTAAGTGTCCTTTTCAGATGTTTTTAGAGTAACAATAATGTAGGTTATTATTGTAGATATGGAAGAAGGTTGCTCTAAAGAGATGGTCCTCTGTGTTTCAATGAATATTAATTAAGAGACATGCAACAATATGGAAAATAAAGGTCCTTAGAGAGTCTTTGGAACATGAATCAATGTCTGAGGAAGACTTAATTCAGTGAAGAAATAGTTCAGCTAAGAAATGAGGGATCCTGAGCATGCACTCTTTGTTTGTGTCAAGTAATTCAGCCATATAAACAAAAAGGATCTGGTGGAAAAAAAACATCATAATTTAGCAATTTGGGCAACACTGTATTACAATACAGTCTTTAGGTGTGGCACGTTTGTCACACAGTTGTTACACAGGTGACTTGCTGATTTATTCACCAATAATTCATCACTATTATGCCACTGCAAAAGTCAAAATGCTGTGATTATTAGTATGACTATTATTATTATTATTATTATTATTAATATATTATTCTGGGGACTGTTTACTGTTTTTACGCGCATTCATAGGCCGTCGAACAATCCCATTGTAGTTGTTATAATATGAATATATGATAATGTTTTGGTCGAGGCAGAAAGTTACAATCACAGAGACGCTTTATTAGAAGTATCCTCACAAGTGTAACAAGTATTCAATAAAAAAGCATCACATTGTCTCCGCAAGTTAATGTAAAACTCCTCTAGTTCAATAGTTGCCCAAACGTCCGCCTACACGTGAAAGCATCACAGCTTCGTTCCCTTGAGAGGATCTGGCCAATCAGAAGGCGTCTGCACCGCCACGTGACAACCCGACTAGTAAATTACGATTGACTTGAGAGTTGCTGATTGTAGGCTACTTTCCGATGTACAGTGACTCAAAGCGGACAACTTTACGCCGTTGTTGGAGTTAGTTCTTCTAACGGAAATGCCCTCGTGTTTTCAAAGGCTCCGTTAAGTCAAGTTCTCTTCGGTTATCGGGGCCATTATGTCAGTAAACTGCAGAGCAGGTGAGTTAAAGTATCGTTTTTTGTTTTTTTTTGGCTGTGCCAGCAAAGCAGTTTATAACCCGGGTCGACACAGCATCACTTTTCATAGTAAACTGTCCGGAAAAAGAAATGTTGAGGTCGCGCTGTCGTTGCTGAGATTGTACTTCATTTTTGCTCTTTTAACTCACATATGTTAACTTTTATTAGTGTTCTCCTTTTATGAAAATGTGTGGCAGCCGGTTTATGTATTGATAGATAACGTTATTTTACCAACAAGCTAGCTAACGTTAACAGCAGTTGCTCAACGTCACAGCCATTGCAGGTAATGTGAAAATACTTCAGTTAGGTATTAACATTGCTCCAGAAGGAAACATTTAGACTTTAAATGCCATAAATAACCATAAGAAGTGTTAAGCTGGCTGTAAAGTCTAAAAGTAGTGTGACAGACATAGTTTATATTTTAGAAAACACAGAAAAGACACACAAGTAGGTGGGAGTAGTGAAGATGGATTTTTGTTAGTTTTTTTTTTGTTTTGCATTTTGAGTATATACTTTGGCTCCTTTGGTTTAAGTGGTTATTAGCATGTGTAACAGGTCTGTACCAGGTCACAGCAGATTAATAAGTGTGTGTAAAGGAGACCCTCATCCACACAGACACACAAACACACCATCCTCACACACTATTCTGTCTTCCAGCCATCCAGGGACCAGGGCAGCGTGTTAAGTTCAGGGGCTAGCTGGCCTGCTGTAACCCCTGCAAAGGGTGGCATCTGGAGTGGCTGCTGGGATGCTACGAAAGAGCAGCAGCAGCAGCAGCAGTGGTGGCGGTGGGACTAAGCACACCCAGGGTCTGCCACGACATCTCCCCAAGACCCACACAGGATCTCTGTCTGCTGGATCCACCAAGACCTGGGACATAAACCACAAGAACCCCAATCCTCTGAGCAGTATGGGGCTAACGTCCAACCTGATGGGGGCTCCAGGAGTGGACCCGGAGTATGTGATGCATCTTGTGAATGATGTACGGGGGTTCGCGGATGTGTTGCTCCATCTCAAGGAGGCCTTTCAGTGTAAAGGTGAGTTAAGGGGGGGTTCAGGGGTGTGGAAGACCATTTCATGACATAGTTGAAGACAGGAAATCCACCTTCAGATACTTGTTACCTATAATCAGTGTTGCATGCTCAGTGTGATTTGTGGGTTACACACTGATAACAGTGTAGAAACATTTTTTTTGAGTGCGTCACTTTTACTTCAGTTGGGATTTCTCACATATCTTAGATAGACTTGCAACAAACCCCAGATAGTGAAGGGAATGTGTTGCACTCAGGTGGTGGCCCAGAGAGCAAATCCACAGCATGATAAGAGCAAGAAAGTTAGACTTTTTCCACTCAAGTAAGTCTTTTAGAGGAGAGAAGAACACAACTGTCTTGTCTGTAATGGATTTCTCTTTGTGTATTTGCTTACCATTTGTCTAGAAAGAAGCCAGCGATGCTATAGATAGCTAAAATAGTCTGCCAGCAAATTCCGTTGCAGTATTGACAAGATGTCATGTTGTCTTTGTTTGCCCAGTTGTTCACAGTTGCTAAACATGGCAACAGCTTTTTAAACAGTGTTACAGCGAAAACATTTTTCTTTGACGCACAGTTAGTATACCGCACAAACACAGCCCCTGTTTTTGCTTTGATGCCTTCTGTGCTTACACCCACAAAGTATAGGCCTAGTTGCACTCACACAGATCCTTCCTCCAGGAAGGATCTGTGTGTTTTTGTGATGTTGCAGATAGATAACCAAAGCTCAAAGTTTGTCACAGTGACGGATAGCCAGAACCACCTGTGGAGTCTCAGTTCATAGTGTGAATAACAGCCCCACCGCTAACGTGCTGGTGCGCGTGCAGTGTTGTTGTAGCGTTTTACAAATACACAAACCTGACCACACACGGAAGACACCCGAGCAGCCATAGGTTAGCTACTTTCTCTCTGTTTTTCTCACTTGGTTTGGATGGCTTTGCTCTTGTTTGCAGACACACAGAAACACTCCACCCACACAAGTGCTCACAAAGTGTTCAAAAAGGCTTCACAGTAGTACACACACTGATAGTAACACAGGGAATAGTATTATTTTTCAATATCTGTTTATCTGTGCATATATTTTCTTTATCATTATCAATCATATCACTGTGAGCAGACCTCTGATTTTAGAGTTTGCTGTCTCCTCATTGACAGAGGAATTTCTCCCTGTGGATTAAAATGCGAGACTTCCACTATCACAACTACTGCTTCTGCTGCTCTGCTAAAAGAGACATAGGCCTACACACACATTCACACATGCTGAGGTCCATCTGCAGGTCTGGTAGTGGGAGTGAGTTGTTTAGCCATTCCTTTGGCTGGAGGAGTGAGGCCTCTGTGAGTAAGCCTTGGCTCGCGTCGTGCTGAGTGTTGCTCTGAGCCATCACAGAAACATTTGGGATATTCACCTCCCCGTTAACAACAGCTCTTATTGAGCAGGTGGGGATGAAATCATACCATATGACCCTCTAATATCATTCTGCTATTTGTCATTTGGATTAGCAGTTTATTTTCGTTTGCCTTTTCGCAGGGACACAGACACAAGCGGCTTGGCGGGACAGCTCATGCAAGATGCTGCCACCATAATGTGGTTTGCTGTCCAGTCAGAAGTAAACATTGAGTCGTTTTCGATACAAATCGCTAACAAAGACGGCTTGAGGATGGTCACAGTTTAAATACAGTCGAAGTCACCAGTCCTCCCAGCTTTGAATACACACTGTGATCTGAGACAGTAAACCAAAAAATGAGACATCAACCATGTTCCATAAAGCTATACTGGGGAAGCAAGACATGTATCATCTCCAAACTGGAATGTGATTTAGAGACTGACAGTTTTGAGCATGTCCCATTAACTGTATATCCTGAGAACTGTTAGTCATCATTCTGACTCCTGTTCACTGGCACAGGATGAATTTTGGGTCGTCTCTTAAAGACAGACACTGATTACCAACGTTGAATATTTGTTTTCCTTTGGCAGTGAGGTTCTTGTGATCAGGCTCACATGATCTCAATGTCCAAAGACACAGATCTGTGTAGCCTTGTAGCAAATGCGCGTTTCTGTCACCAAACATTTACTTAATTTAAAGTTAAATAATGTCCATGGTCCCTTATGTGAGTTTACGTAATGGTGTCCAGTTGTGTGTACGTGTAAACATCCATAATTATATTGGATTAATGTTTTTAATTAATTTGTTTTTTGGTCTAAGGGGTCAGGACAGGCTGGAAAAAGCAACAGCCAAATGTTTCTTTACTACTGAAAACAGGTTGTGTCTCTATTTTTGGTAAAAGCACATTAGATAAACAAGAATAAAACTCACCTGACTTGTGTGTTAGGAGTTTAAAACGATGTTAAATATAAGCTAATACTTAATGTATGATCCCCAACAGTCTATTGCAAAGTCCGGTCAGATTGAACACACATCAACAATGCTTATGTGTGCTAACATTATATTTAATTAAAAATGTATGGCCATAACAATTAGCTATAAAAGATTTTCTTTTTTCAAATTTTCCTGAAAAAGCTGTATTTTTATGTAACTGACCTTCAGCATGTTCACAATCTTCACAATATCATTAATAGGAATGTAAGGTATTTCCTAAAAGAAATATTGCTTGGCTATGTCTCTGCTCATAGTGTTATTGTGATGTGATTTTTCTGGCTGCACCAGGTCTCCATGTAGCTTCAGAAAGCTGCAGGAACAAGGGAGTGAGGGAAGTGGGGAAGAGGTTAGTGAGGCACATGCCAGCTCTCATGTTATTCTTTTCATATTTGGAAAGGTCTGTCACTGGAGTACTGTGTGAAACTGACACAATGCTTTTTTTTGCTCAAAGGCATGCGCCTGTTGGGATCTGGCAGGTTTGTATTCCCCTCCATGTGTGCGTCATACAGAGAAAACTCAAAGAGTTTAGCTTGGAAGATGCTTATTTTTACTCTCAGGACACCCACCGGTTTTGAGCTGGAGGCACATGCACGCAGCGTGTTTGGTTGACGGAAACCCACAGGGGAACGCCGTCAGTGACCGTAAGCTTGAGTTAACTAGACCCACCACGTTCGCACCCACAGCTTCACACTTATAGATTCCCCAGGGTCAGATTTGGGGTGTAGATTTACACTTTCTCCCATAACCGGGTCCTCGGTCACAGCGCTCGCAAGAGTTGTTGCCCAACAATGGTGGAGCTGTCAAAGAATGTAACCCGAGGAAAAAATGCGAGGCTGTATGAGTTTTGACTGAGCAGGTGACCCCTGTCCCCGTCTCCGTGCTGTCCCAAGATGATCTTTGTCCACTCGCACGTTCCAACACACGCCGTTGATCAGTGAACCTTAACCTCTCACTGATTTGCATCACACTCGGAATTTGATTTGATTGTTTAACCATTACATTTCAGATAAATTTACCCAAAATCGCAGCTGTGATGTGGCTGAGTTTGTACTCACAAATTAAAACATATTCCAGTTCCCCCAAATGTCTACTGTCAAAAAGTGAAAGAAAACACAATCATATTGGTGCATCAAACCACTCAGTACATTCTTGTGGTATCAGTGTGTGATTAGCATTAAGATTAACAGTGAGGCACTTTTTCTAATGTTGAAATAACCTCAGCGCATAGAGTGTGGCTCAAATTCCCCTGATGTCAACATTACAAGCATTTAATAGTAACAGCACTTGACTAGTAATAGTACAGCATTTCCGCGGCCAATATATCACGAGAGAAATGCAATAAAAATGTCAAGATATTTTCTCCTTTCTCATTCTGACATTTGTGTTTGACTCTGCATCGCTTCGCAGAAGACTGCTCGGTTAATGGTTTTAATCAGGATGAAAAAGGAGTCCTGCACACACAGCCGAGCCGCTGTCCCCCTCCCATCCCCCCACTCTCCTGCATACTCTGCATTCCTTTAGAACAAATGTTCACTTGTAGCTATAATGCCTTCAATAGACTAATGGTAGGTGTGAGGCAGATTGACTCTGAAAACTCTCCCTAAAAATAATTCAGCCTAGATTTGTGGACATAATCACGACTCACCAGGAGAAATAAAGTCAAGGTTGTGTCAAAAAACAAATTCCATTTTCGGAAAAGTGGAAATTTGACCCCTGTCTTTTAAGGAATCTACGGGAAATATCTCAAGGGAGCAGTTGCAGTCCTTGTAATAGAGTAAACATGCCAGTATACTCCTGTGAGCGTATATGTCAACTACGAGGAGTCCTTTTACAAAATGCTGCTGTTGCACAAGCTCCTGTTTCTTAATACTTTTACATCCTTGTTTTGCTTTTACTTTTTTTTTTTACGTGACAACACAGGAACAGAACAAGTGTACGATTCTCTCAAATATGCAGGAACAAAACAAAATGTGGTCTTTATTATCAAGCCAAAAAAGTTGAGGAATGTGTGTTGAGAAATATGTGGTGGAAGTTATGGATAGTGTACAGGGCCAACAGGGCTGAGCGGGACGAGGTTTTAACTTTAACTGGCTTTTTGTACAGCAACAGATAGCCAGCAGGACACTGTCTGAAATTCGACTTCCTTGAATGTGTCTTTGCTTATTTTAGCCTTTCAGCCTCAGGTGGAAAAGAGCAACAAGAGTGTTTCACGCCAGTTTACAGTTCTACTTCAGGGTTGAACAAACAACTCAGCATAGTTGCGGAACATGAGGTGGAGAGCTTATTTACCACGGATAAACAGAACATGTTTTGCATACAGCGCTGTGCTATGAGAGGAGAAGAGGTTTTAAATGTCTTAAAATGAGGAGGAACATGTCTAGCTGACTCACAAGTCCTTGTTTCACTATGAGAAGTGTGGCTTTCTTCGACTGTCGGTGTCATCATGACATGATAAGATCTGCTGCAGTTAAACTGCATTGTTCTGTGTTTCACAGTGCCAGTCTGTATCTGTGTGGTTGTTGTCACAAGGGCAGGCTCTTTTTTTAGAGCAGTATATGATAAAATGTTTAAGTGGTTGTATCTCAGGGGCACTTGTTTACCTTCCTACTGATTGTTAAGCAGTTGTTTATTCATGGACTTGTTTTTCGTCCTGCTCAAAAAATAGGATTGCAGTTGCATGATCACAGGGGCAATAGAAAATGATAAAATGCATGTCCTTAAGTAGGCTTACTGGAGTAAATGCTGGCATTATATTCAATCTATCCTGGTCTTGAAGAATGAGGCCAATTTTCCAAATTTAACCAATTTAAAAGTGTGTTTACTGCCTATAAAAGCCACCTCCACTCTCTAAAACACACATCCAGCAACAAATATCTCCTCTCCTCACACAAGTGCCCCTGTGCCAGCTAAAGTGGCCACTTGCGGGTGGTGCCTTCAATTGAGAGAAAAGCCAAATTCTAGCACATAATAGTTTAATGGCCTGCTGCTCTTAGGAGAAAAGAAAGAAGAGATTTGTTGGGCAGTAACTTTCCCCTGTGATGCTGAGGGATGTTTTTGTGCAAGCTTGTGGTTGGGGTGTGTTTCCTGGGGTGGGATTTATGGTTATGGGCCCTGGATGTTTATGTAGGAGATTGGTCATGGCCAGGGGTGGATTGGCCACTGGAGCTCCTGCTAGCAGGGGGACGTCACTGCTGGGGTTGGGGCAGCTACATGCTGAAATTTACAGCTGGGGATCAGGCCTGAGCAGAGCGGGGGGCTGAGTCAGATTTGTTTTTTGTAGAATACCAGAAACAGCGAACATTATGCTTGCTCAGCTTTGAGCTGAGACACAACAAACACGTAATTATGCCTGCCCCAACAAATTCTTACATGCTTGGTGCCACATGTTTGAAACAATGACTAATTTCTGTTGCCCAATACAGTAGTCTCCAACACACATTCCCATACTGTAGTACAGTGGGTTTCAAACTGTAGGACAGTGGATTTCAAACAAGCTCAAAGGGCAAGCCAAAATCTCAAGGCAAACCTGTCCTTATATCTGTGCACAATAGCTTCTATAATGTGTGCTATCACTCTTATCACAACATAGGACGATGAAGATAATAAAAAATAAGACAGGTAGCTTTTGTGATACTGTCTACTGACAGTTTTTTATCTCTTTTCTTTCGGTGGTAGATGGTCTTCAATGGTGCTTTGTTGTAATTTTCTCCGTACCTACAGCTTTCTCCTTTTAAATGTCACCATCCCTCACACTGGCTGCCAATCAAGGCTTTTGAGGTGTCACACTTATAATTCCCACGTATAAACAGCGACAAAAAGGTTCCCCATGAAGGTTTTCTAAATTAAATTAAATTAGATTACATTTTTTAGATAGTGTTTATCGTTTATTAGGAAAATAGGTGCACACAATATACTGATACAGTCAATTAAAAATTAATTCATAACTTTTATTGCAATAACAATGTGTGGTTATCACAAAATCCCATGGCACACCTGGATTGGCATCATTGCACACCATTTGAGAACCACTGCTGTTGTAAGTGACTTCACTCAGTCAGGAGTGAGAGATGACATCAGAGGACATCAGTCAATGCTCCCGAGACAAGTAGCTACTTGGTTTGCATGCTGGTTTTTGCTGGCAAAAAAAATTTATATTTTGCCAAACAGTGAAGCTGATATTTCAAATTTGTTGTAGATTTGTGCTATGCCCGTTTTCTTGGGCATATCTGGCACTTTTTGGGGGTTGTCTTTGGAAAATTTGAAAATATTCCAGATGCTTGACGCTTTCGATATCTTGCTAGCATATCTGTAACCCCTTCATGTGTGGTCCAACTCCCGTAGTGTTGGACTGCTGGTGACTGAATTTGGTGAGAAAAAGTTGGAGTCACATATCTATTGTTGAGTTTAAGAATAACTAAAAAGAATTAATGTCGATGCATAATAAATAATGTTAGATAATTGTTTTTTAACTTACAGGGTATTTGAGATTTGGGGGTTCATGTATATTCATATACAAATAAAAAGACATAGCATTTAAATACTGATTTTGACGTCGATTACCATGGCAGCAAACGGACAAGACAAACAATTTAAATGTCGCCACGGCATTTTATAGACCAATTGATTAGCTGTGATTAACAGTTGTTTAAACAGTAAAATGAGACTTTAAAGTAGATTAGTTACTTTCTTCATGGATTTGGACTAGAACCTTTAAGCAGTGGTTAATGTGCGCAGACTTTTATTTCTCTTCCTCCTTTTCTTGTTTGTCTCGCGTCCCTTTGTACCTGTTACCCTGTGATAGACTGTGTGTTGATTCAAGAGTGCATTCTTGTCATGCACCTGCCGTAAAGTCCCCCAAACATGTAATGAAGTGTTAAAGAATTAGCCTGGCTGTGACGCCCAGACCTCACAGAGTGTAGTTCACTAATAGGCTGAGAGCAGGTAGCTGTTTATGGAGTGCCTGCTGTTTACTGTCTGTGTGATGTCTGGGGCCCGCTCTGTCTCCAAACAAGGCATGGGAAAGACAGAGCGGCACCCAGCAATGCTGCGTTTGTTTGGACAGAGGGGGGAATTAGCATTTGGAGATGGTTTCCTGACCAAACAATTCCACCTGTCGCAGATTGGGTTGCAGGCAGCTCAACAATGCAAGCCAAGTCTGTTACAGTGAGTGTTTAATGTTTTTTCGCCCTTGTGGTTTGTGATTGGTGAGACTTGTGGATAATCTGAGTATTAAGTCCGAGTGTCTCTGTGAGATAGACAAAAAGCGGCAATATCTGTCTGTAGGGGAGCATTTGGGGTGATGACTGAGTCACCACAGAGAGCAATGCGTCACCACCCTGGAATGAGTTGCGAAGGATACACATCTAAAAGAAAACCTGAAAATCCTCTGCTGAGGGTGTAAATCCGTCACCCTCTTTCCAGAGAGGAGGAGGAGGAGGGATGCTGATGGAGAAATGTGGCCTCCTTGGTCTTTCAGTAAAGCCCTGCGGCTTTTTCCCAAGCAGCACTGTGTCACCAGAACTGCCGAGGCTTGTTTCATGTCGAGCAGATCGCGTGTCCAGACAGGCCAGTTGATTGCCTGTTGTTATCAGTGGGGGGAGCAGAGGCTGTAACCTCTGTCAGGCCACCTGAAGATTTGGATTAGATTGGTCATTCTCTGCACCAGGCTCACAATGAGCTTTGTTAGACACAATGGGACCCCCCCCCTACACACACACAACAATGTAAGGGGGAGACATTAATTTAAAAGGCAAATGTTTGAGGTACTGGATTGTGTTAAAGTTGAGTCACCACCTAAACCTGCTTGAAAGTAATAGTTCAAACATATGTGTTATGAGTATTTAGCAGTATGCTACTGTTTGCACATCACTCAGCATTTAAATCAACAGAGACGTGGATTTTTCTGGGTGAGTGGTTTGAGGAGTTTCTGTTGACATTTATATCCCTTTTTTCAGGTGAAACTGGTCACTGGTTGAGTCATTTGTAAACGACATGACTTGAAGCTTCAGACTTTTTACAGCCACCTTTCAAGTCTCCAGGGTGTATTCCTTTGGTGAAACTAAGCCAAAATCATTGGGATTTTTTAAAAGAATATAATTAACATATTCAATGCTGCTGTTTACTTTAAGAGTAAGACTTGGAGTAAAACATGTGCAGACATGTAGATAAACTTCTTTTTTGTTTTGTTTGTAGATGACTGTATAATAGATTTTTACAAGTTTTTTTTGTCATTGAAGCACCTCAGAGGCAGAGATGTTTCAAACCTAAAAATAAACTATGCAGAATTTTCCTTGAAATTAAAATGCATATGGTATATATATTCCACCAGCGCACCTAATGATTGGTCCAGCTCCAAAAATAGAAAATCCTAACATGGCAGTGGATGTTTTAATCATGGTGGGCTGCCACAAATGATTGAATGTGTGGTAAACCCTGGAGACCCTGCCCTCTGCCTGTATTTTCTCATTTTCTTCTTAATTTCTTTGCTTGGGACATGTATAGGCATGTACCCCGATGGCACTTGGGTGAGATCAGGGCTTCATGAAAAGGTAGCGAACAGGTGCCAGACTGTCGCCAAAAAGACGTAAATATAGTGAGTCAGAAAGCCAAGTAAGAGTGAATCTAGGGTTGGCTTTGACTTTCATTTTTGCTGGCAAGTGTGTTTAGAAACTTACTGAGAATCCCACATGGTATACCTTTAGTGTTTTGATCTTAGCATGCATGTTTCGTTGCAAACTAGACTAGAGATGTTGGAGATGTCTAGTAAAGTCTTGGTGTCGTCACGCCATGGAACACTGATGGAAACCTATATAAAAACCTTTAAGTTGCCAGATGGGTGCCTTTTATTCCAAATTGAATTAACAAAATGTTCTGTACTGTTAGAGCTAAACCTACTTACTATAATTGTGTTTTCAACACTTAGCTGTCAGACGTTGTGTAACAGCAAAGGCTAGACTGGAAGCGTGACTGGTATGACTGTCGGGTACATGTAATGGATCTGCTGCAGCATCCCAGTTACAAAACTAATATAGAGCTGAATCAATCAGTTGTCAAAAGAAAAGAAATCGTTAATTGTTTAAATGTCTTTTCAAGCAAAAATGCCAAATATTTTGCGGTTCAGTTGTCTCAATTCTGAGCATTTGCTGCTTTCCTGTCATACACTGTAGTTAACTGAATATCTTTGGGTTTTGGACTGTTGGCCAGTTTGCAGTATAATCTCAGGGTTAAGAGATAAATGTATACTTTTTCATCATTTCTTTAGTTGTAGTAGCAGTAGTAGTAGTTGTTAGTAGCGGCCTCAAATCTTCCTAATACTGCAACTACTTTTTACTGTAACTTTATTTTCCTAAAAGGGAGGGAGGTCTTGATCTTGTGAAGAATAAATGAAGCAGACTGAGCGTGAAGCGTGGCTGGGACACCAGCTCATCCCACCACTGTAAAGAAAGACAAGGCAGCCTTGAGCTGCGTTGGCTTTGGCAGGGGGTCCTCCTTTAAACAATATGGCCCAGCTCTATGCCTCAGTGCTGTTATCTTATATACCAAAACAATGGCATGGCCTCCACAATTGGCTGCAAATTTCCAGTGCGCTTTCTGATGCCATTGTTGTGACAAAAGCACTCACCACTGATTTTTACCAGCTTTCTCTCAGCTGTCTCACGCTGCAGTGAGCACGGATCCTCTCACACAATTCAAAGGGCAACAATGGCGGCAATCAGTATGAGCTGTCACACAAAATTTGACCTTGTTTTGATAACTTTATTCCCATTTCTGATTGTTAAATACAATTCTTTTGTTTGATTTTTTTTAATCTGCTTTGTAGGGTGAAGAATTAACAATGATCTAAGTAGCCTAATTGCACACGAACTGTGGAGTTGCGCGATTAGCCCAAAACAAGCCCATGTTGGAGCCAGAAGTAGGAAAACATTTTGTTTACCCTGACTCACCGGATGTAGACTGTGGCTGTAAGCCGGCCGTTGGTCGGTTATTTTAGCCAGCTTTCCCACTCCTCTTATCTATCTGCTTGTTATCATTTTGAAAATTGCCTTTGCTACAGGAAACAACCACTGAGCTAACAACCTACACGCTGAAAATGGAAAGTATTGGCAAGGATTTGGATTGTGCATTTAGGCATGCCTGCTTTGATTTTTCCGTGAAATGCTGTTAAGATCTACGAGGAATAAAACAACTTGTCAACACACCGCGGAAAAGCCTAGACTCTGTCTCGCAGGACTCTCATGCCCGAAGTTGATTCAGTTTCTGACACAGTTAGTCGCAGTTGATTTGCCACATCTTTTTACCCTGGCAGCGGCATGCACTAGTGAGATTAACTTCACCAATGTACCTATCCATTCCGCTTCCCACGAGCTTCTGCGATATCGCTGTAATAATGTTCTGCAAGGGCCGCATACAGCTAGCAAATCGTCTGTGGTTTCAGCAGGTCCACTGAGCTCCTCCAGAGCTGAAATATAAATCAGACTTCACCTCTAGGGCACTGATTATCAAATTATGTTTTTCCTTTTTATCCTGGGCTTTGCTCTGCCCAAGATGATTGTGATTGGTTAAAAGAAATACAAACAAACCAGAGCTTTTTTCCCCCTGATAATGAGTGCTTCCAGGCCTTTCTCTAGCGCTGACACTGCACGTTGGAGATAAGTCTTGACTATGTGAGACTTGAATATGTTTGACAGCTCTATATAAGAAACACAGTCTGAAGGGAATATGCACAGGAGCTGGATGTCTCTTCCCCAGTTGAGGGAAGTTGAAGTTTGAGTAGTTGTGGGTGATGCTGCTGGTGTCCACGCATGATAGGTAGCAGTTTTTTTAACCCCCAGAGTAGCTCTGCTCTCATTAGTATGGACATGGTCTTTGTTCACTGAGGCTGGCTGTCAGTGTGAATATCCTTAATTGAAATTGCTGGCTGCTATTTGTTTGTTTGTGCCACTCCATTACACCGTTTTGACTCCGCACAGTGGAGCATTTTTGACAGCTGGCAGCGGGTGACAGTAAACAAAAAAATACAGCCAATACAAATCCATGAAAAAAAAAACCCATGCTCTGATTGGCTTCAGTTCCAATCCAGCAGATTGGCTCAGGATATCCCTCCGCCTTTGTTACCACAACATCACAGCTATTGTTATTTGCTCACAATTTGTTTCCCCTTCTCCTCTCTGAAGAACAGATAAGCCTAATTAAATCCTGCTCTTGTCAGAGGACGGGGAAATGGGTGATCCTTACCAACATTACTGCTGTGAATCGAGAGCAGCACCTTTAGTCATGCCTCACTTTAGTCATGCTAACTGAAAACTCTCAGGTGTGGACCTCATTAGGATTGGCTGTCATATGCTAATGGTCAAACCACAGATCTTTGATAAGGAATCTTCAAACGCCACTGAGCAAACCAAAAGTACCCTGATGAACACAACTGAGAGGGAAGGTAAAAGGAAGGCGAGGGTGCTTATTGAAGGCCCATTGTGATTTTCAGTAGGGAGGGGTACCTCAAAGTGTGTGTGTTGCAGGGCCAGGGACCTCTCGCCCTGGGGCAGGTGAGCAGGTGATCCCCCCCCTGCTCTACAGGACACTTCTTCTCTAATCCTTGGGAGGTTGGATTGGAGGTTAGTGCCAGGCTTCTAATCAGCCCTGGACCCTGGTGCTTTTCTCGTGTTCTTTAATTTTGTGTGTATTTGGAGAGCGTCTTCAAGTCTTCTTTATATTACAATCCCTAGTAATTCATAATCAAAATCTTTTCTTGCCTTGCCGTGTCTTCATTAATTTCTGTTTGTCCTTGTGTCTTGTGAAATAGTGTCACAGATGGGCTTATGTCTGGGTAGCTGATTATCTCTCTTCTACCATGTTCTACACAAGCCAATTAAATTAATATGAGCATGTTTCTGAATAAGAGAGGAGTCAAATAGGTAACACTTACACACACACACACACACACACACACACACATACACACACACTCAGGCTCTCATTTTCTCGCCTCTGTAATTCCTTTTAACGTTCCAATAAATTCAGTCTCTCATCTCATGCTACTGCCTGGTGGGGTGGCCTTGATGAAAAACAGATGACTTTTCTGTTTCCAGACAGTGTCCCTGCTTCTTCTAAAGCAGCGGGTTAGACATGAACTCACCTATTGTCTGGTGCCAACTTGCAGAGGCTCCGCTGATTAGTCTTGCATCAGAGTGGGAGACGGGCTGACTATCTTCCTCTTGTGTTGTTTGGACAAGATTCGTCTGTTACGGCTTTCCTTTTTGGCTCTTATTTTACCTAAAGAGCTTAACTGTATATAAAACATACCGTGATACTTATTTTAAAAGTAAGGTAGGGTTGCTCTGAAATAATCAACACAGAGAACTATAAAGTTGTGAAGAAGAGCATTTGTTGAAATACATAAATAAAGATCAGTGGTGTTCTACCCCCGACTGTTTTGCGTTGCTCTGCAGGAAGAGCGTGCCTATCATAGCAGGGTGTCTGATAGAATGTGATATGGTTGGCAAAATAAAGGGATGGACGAAATTTAATAGCATTTTGTACATTCTGTTCCTCCTCAAGTGTCATTATCTGAAACCTCATCAGTAACGGAGAGATATGCAAGATCCTCCTCAACTTTTTTTTTTTTTTTTTGCTGCTCACGCTGTCTTCTGATTGCTGCATGAAAAAATGTGCTTGTATAATAGCTACCATGTGCACCACTTCAGTCACCTTGAAAATGTAATTACTGAATCCTTATTTGGTATGAGTACCCTTTTATTGGATGGCATTTTACAAATTGTATCGTACATAAACTCAGACTCTGCGCCACAGTTGTATTTATTCAGTGCTTAAGCAGTAAAAAGTCAAATAAAAAAATATGGCACTTAGCTGTCACTCTTAACTGACTGACACAGGTTAAATGTGTGGCTTTTATGATAACTGGGGCGTTTCTCTGAAGTCTAAGTTTGACTTTGCCTTACTTGCGATCACAAAAGCGCCAAAAGCACATCATCTCTGTGTTCATCAAGTCTACCTGTGTGAGAATGTCAAACCGTGACTGACGCAGTATGACCTGTTTACATAGACAAATGCCTTTTCCGTTGTACGTGGTGTCTCTCTGCCTGGAGGAAGCAGAGAAGAAGTTTCATCACACCAGCTTTATGCTGCAACAACTGAGTTAGTCACTGTCTCTCAACCCCAGCTGTCTTCACACTTTTCATCTGAAGGCACAACCGTGAACACAGAAACATAATGGAACATGTACTGTATTACTTGCCCTGAAGAAATTGTCTGGATCAGACAAGGATGACAGCAGAGTTTCATAGTTTCAGAATTACAAGTATTTGTCAAGTAGCACATGTGGCTAAGAGCAAAGGAATGCTGAGAATTAATCTGACCTGTGACTCAAAATGTAGTGTGATGGCGGTGACTTTGACTAATAGATGAAAATGTGTGATTGCAAGCTGTGCATGGCAGTTGGGTTTCTGATTTGATTAAGCTTTTGTTGGTCTTGTCAAGGTCTTGATACTTACATGACCTGTGCATTCTCTTCTCCAGAGAATCCGGAAGGTCTCCAGAAGGTGGTGCAGGAGCGTTTGACAGAGCTACTCCGCGTCCTCAAGGCCGTCATCGGCAAACATCAGACCCTCAACTCAGTGGACATCCTGGGAGCGGCTGGCACGGTCATTGCCAAGGTCAAAGGTCAGTAATTACTCACTAGCATGCATGGACGCACACAGACATGCAGGTAAAAACACCCAGGCGCCCAGATGGTGCTCAAATATCTTGGCGTGGAATCTCATTGTTGCATCACTGGTTCAGGCTAAGGGTCCACGTCAGTCTTCGAGACCAGTGTGGGAAATACCCCGCAGTAATATTTTATTACTCTGTTCTAGGTTAGGATTGGCGTGGAGATTTGTTTCTAAAAGGTCACAGTATGAGAAGTTATTACTGCTTCAGCAACAGATCTGTTTCCCTTCTTCGGAATGAATACAAACAAAAGGAATCTCAACTCACGAGTTCAGTCTGCTAGAAATGTGATCTGCTGCGAGGGTATTTCTTCACGTCGCTTGCACACAAGAATCTCTACAGCAGAGACTACATGGCGGTAATTTGCATTCCATATTTCAGCGGCTGCGGAGGCCCCTTGGCAGGCTGCTTGTCGGTCAAGCACATCCACGTGTCCTCATTCTTTTCCTTGTTTTGTGACGTGTGCGGTTGACAGCTCACCTGCCCTATCTTAATATCTGAGCTGTGACCTACTCCTTAAGAATGTTTAAGAATGCGTATCTGCATCTGTAGTCCTTTGAGTAGTGCCTCAACAATGCCTAGAATGCAAAAAGGAAACAAAAGAGATCCGGTGTTAGATCACCTAAAGGCATTATTGGTATTGTTGACTTGCTTTAATGACAGCACAGACAGTGACCCCTCACCAATAACTGTTTATATGATTTTAACACATTTATAAAGCATGTTTTTTTCTAAAGCACTCAGAAATTCCCTACTGATAATACCAATAGTTTTGCAGCAATCCAGTACACAGGTATCAGCAGAGGTGTAGTGCTGTTTTGGTTTTGGCCTATAGAAGTTATGTCACCAGTGTTCCCATGGCGGCATGTCAACATACATCAGTCAACTGTAACTAGAAAATGGAAGGATGTTTTGCTGCTGTTTCATCTTTGCTAGCTAACTGTTAGATAGCCATAGACTGAGAAGAATATTTAATTCACTGCTCTGCTCAAAGGCTACTGTTGGTAGCTACGGGCAACTTTTAAGGAGGAATGGTTTCTTGCATGTTACTCAGTGCATAAGATGGTGTCATGACTCAGTCAACATGCCTTAAATGTCAGTATGACGACTTTGGCTATTCCATTACTTTTTATTGGCTCTCTCTCATGACAAATGCTTCAGTGATGACTGGATCTTAAAGCCCTCAGACATGTGTATGAATTTCAACCAGCATTCGTATCAGAAAATTCATATTTTTCACTATCAGTGACGTTCGTTTGGTTTTGGCAAGCATATTTTTGTGCCACAATAATTCCTGATCTCATGTGAGCTCACATAAGCCCCATTGCTTCTGGACAAAAAACCCACTAACACCTGCTAACACCTGGCTTTTGTATTTAGTGGTTAAGGTAACAATCAACATTCACTTCTGGGAAAAATGACTCCACAATAGACATAGGTGTTTATCAGCTCCAGCTCTGATTGGCTCCAATCGGCAAAGATGGAAATGCAACACCCAGGTTGATGTGCTAATTTTAGTCCCTTTGCCGGCACGCAATGTTGGGCGACAGCAAATTACCATCTGTCTCATTCCAAGCAGCCCTCAAACATTGTTCAAAATTTTGTCGGCAATGAGTGTGTGAGAGAGACTGAACAAGTCAAGACATAAAGAGAGGTAACCACTGACCTCCATGCTGCTACGGTTAACTGACCTGTTTCTGGCACGTCTGAGATGTGTGACGGTAGGCTTGAAAAGTGATACACCAGGAAAACAAAACAAAACAAAAAAAACAGAAAGGCATATTTGTCTACTGCGGAGCCGTGTACACAGCTCTGGTCTACTAACAGTGAGAAAGGATTTAATCACCCGTTTATAACGATTTCCTGCATCTTAAAAACTTGCATACACATGCTAATTTTGGTGGAAAAAGGGTAATACAAAGGATTTTGCAGAGTTCTGTGAAGTGAGGTGCACAGGTTTTACATTTGGGGAAAAGAGCGCACTTATATACCCTGAGTTAAGATATTGAATCTTTAGCTAGAGAGAAAAAGTTTGATTGATTTATCCCTCAGTACAAAAAAACACATAACTCATTCAAGGTTTTACCAAAATTTGTGAGTATGGTGATCACTGTCAGGAAAGAGTATTACTCAGATATTTATTACACTGTATGCTTAAGTCTCATAAAAAATGTGCATTAATATCCTAATAGCGAAGAGTGATGGCGTCCTCTGCACAGTAAGGCAGTGCAGTGTGCCAGTGTGCCTATATATTAAGGAAAGCCCTGTCATTAAGTCCTGCAGTAAATACGGTGTTTACATCTCAAGTTGACAAGTGGAAACTTGGAGATTTGCCTGTCCACAAGGGGGTGCCTTACATCACTGCACACCCTGGCTGGACTGTCCCTAATGGCCAGTAGGTAACACAATATTGACACAGTCAGCGAGCCAGAGGAGGCCCGAAAAGGAGAGGCTGAAAGAGGAATGAATCTTTGAGACATCAGAGATGAGGACTCAAAGGTTTGGATGATAACAGGCCTCGTGCGTCTCGGTGTCTTCTGAGTGTGTCGTCTCCTCAGTCATGTTGCTCTTTGATGCTCGTGACACCTGGGGCATTTGGAGAGCTGCCAGAATTTACTGGAAAGAAATCCTCCTCCCTCCCTCCCTCCCTCTCCAAACACATGGTTGCCTAACCAGTTCTAAATGGCACTTACATATAGATCTTATCCACTCAGACTGCTCTCTACTGTTGTTTTTTATCACCTGAAACTGTAGGCAAACTTTAATTAACCTGTAAATGTTGAGAACATATTCAGCTCCACTCAGCTGTATGATGCGAAGGGTTTCATGTCAGACAGAGACAGCTATTGTTGTATTACCTATACTTCTTCTGTGTTTGTGTGTCATCAAAGATATGATCTTCTCACAGACTCTTGTTCAAGCCAGACCCAGACAAGGTCTCTTTCCTGGTCACATTTTGAGAGAGTGCTCATTTTTTTCTCCTTCTGAAAACCTGCAGGGCACTGCAATAAAAGTGTCAACTTCCTCAACTTATTGAAATTCTTTCCCTGTCTCTGTCCCCCTACGTCTAGGGAAAATGCTTGAAGCTGACGGAGTGTGTTTGTTTACTGCAATCAATCTTGAATGTCAAAGTCATTTTTCTGTCCCTGTGCTGATAAAGCTATTGTAGATTTATTTAATCTAAGAAAGGCATGTTGTGAACACTCTTGTATGCATTTTAATACAGTGTTTTCTTTAGCTAATTTACTAATAAATCTATTACATTTTAGTATTTTTTGAACGGCCTATCGAGTTATGTCAGGCTAGGATTGTCAGAAATTGATCAGACATGCTTTTAAGTCACTAAAGACATTTTTCAGGGGCTAATTGTCCCAGTTACAGCTCAGCCGTGAGAAAACAATGGCCCCTGTACTCGAATGATGCAGTTTCCATATTTCAATCATGACAAGGGGAGCAGAGCTCTGGAATCATTGTTATGAGACCCACAGGATATCCTGAGGAAGAAGTCAGCGCAGAGTTGTACGCTAGCATTCAGGGCCAGAGAGGTGCACGGCAGGGAGGCTTGCACCTCGTCGTCTCCCCTCGCCTGGTGTCCTCAAGAGCCTCCCTAGATTGTGGGGTTTCCTCATCTCAGGATGCCATGACCCTTTTATGCTTCGTCATACGCTGGAAATTTACTATAACCCAGCCACCTCTGACATGGATCGAATTTGCTCTCATGAAGAGAAAATGGAAGCACAAAAGCTAGAAAGCAGACTGGAAACTGGAACTGATTAGAGCTTCTTTTTTTTCTGGTCCCAGTTACTACACAGCAATGTTAGGTGACAGAAAGAAAAGGTAAGTGTTGTCACAGTTTTGTGTAGTGTTACATGTCACAGAGCTCAAGCTGTGCGAGTGTTTCCTGTTGCGGGCAGACAGGAAGTACTCAGCTTAGTCGGATTTCACCGTGTTTTTGGTTCCTCTGATTGCTTTCTGCAAATGTCTTCTTGCTGAGTAAACTGTTTGTGGCCAAAGAAAGCTCCGTGCACACATCCTCGAAGATTTGTCAAGCTTATTGTTGTAAAATAGACGGGCTTCTCGCTGACAGTAGGTCTCAAAATAATGTGAACAATCGATTGCTTTTTCTGTGCATGGTCGACGTTGAAGATGGTCTATGGGATCATAACACTCTGGAAAAAAGGAGGGAAGATTTGGGATTGTTTCTGAATATTCCTTGAACATCCATCCTTGAAGGTCCTTGAAGCTGTTTAAAAGAAGACACTCTAATTTTGTGGGAAGACACTGACTTCACACGTCACTGTGTTTAGACTGCTTCTGCTCTAATGGTTGTGGTTTTAAGCTGTTTTCATAGCATTGTCTTTAAAACTTGACCCCATGTAACCGCACAGGGGTTTAACTGTTTGTCAGTCGTTGAGGATAATGTCAACACTTACTTGAAACAACTTTGGCCCTTGTAGAGGCAATTTTAACAGGTCACTCACAAAAGCCAGACAGTTAACTATGGCCTCTGTTACTTAGGATTGCAAAAGGAAAACAAAAACAATGCATTGGGGCACACTGCTTTCATTTAATCTATACATTCTTGTTGGTTTTGACTCTATTTTGAGCTATTGTTCCTGTGTTTATTATATCAGTAGGTAAGGCCTCATAGCCTCATAGCTGTGTTCATACATTTGTTGTATCATTGTGCTTACATAAGCTGGTGTGTAATACAATTCAACTTTGGCTGAAGTGTATTTTATCTCTCCCCACAGGCATTAACTTCAAGGAAGTGAACCCAGAAAACTCAAAAACTATATTTGGCGAGATACACGCATCCATTGACACTTTGGCATTCACATTTGGCAATGTGTGAGTACAGTGTTTGTGTACCTTTTCAACACCAGGTTTTACTACTTTTTGTGCAAGAAAAGCAGGGCGGGCTTCAGCCAATTTTAACCATAAATCTTTCTGTCCTATGTATATGTTGTGTTTTGAATTGTAGATCTGCTTTTTGTTTTTTAATCAGAGTGAGAAACCACACACTTGATAGTTTAATACTAAATAGATTTCAGTTTTGACCATATCAAACTCCACCTCTGACATACATCTACATCTGCCCCTCAGAGTTTCTGACTTCCTTATGGGAGATGTGGACAGCGGCTCAGGGTTGGGGATGCCCCAAAACAGGAGAACCAGGGTGAGACACCATATTGCTTTTCCCAGCTCTCAGGCCTTGCTATTTTCTTGTTCTGAAACATAACAGTTCTCAAAAGGGTGCACTTAAAGCAGCAATTTTACTACGCCTCCATTTAAAAAAACCTCAGAGACTTTCCTTCTGTACTTAATTGGGGTTTTGAAAACCCCACTGCTTTTGATGTCTCACTTTGATTGTACGTCTGCTATGCCCTCCTTATAATCGGAACTGTCTTTTTCACAGTCTTTTGACAATCTCTCTGTGGATCCTGAGGGATATGTTTCAGAGAAAAGTGACCTTGTGGGTAAGTGTTATTCGCATTCTGTTATTTACCTCTGAGCAAAACTGTAGAATAAATGAGTCCTTAAATGCAATAGCTAGTAATGGCTGCTTAACAAAGCATTTAATGGTTGCATTGTAGCCCAGGGCAGCCTCGAGTAACAGCTTGTGAGTTAACCGAGTGATTTAGGTTGTGGACTCTTGAATGCCTGAGGTAGACCCGCCCGAAGCCTCTGCTTCCACCCCTGTTATTTCTGTTGCTTTTTTCATACTAGCTGCTCGTTTTCCCCTCTCCGTCCACATATCTGACATTCCTTGCCTGTTTAGGAGTAGTTCCGTGTGGGATGGGAAACACATGAGGTTTGTGTTAAATCAGATGGCGGGTGGCTGGGAGAGGTGCATCAGTGTAACCAGTCAAAAGAAAACAACACCGTCGCAGTATTTGAAAAGATTCCCAGCACTTTCATATCCTCCTACACTGACCACTTTAACCTGAATGTGTTCTTTTTTTTTATTTACCTCCCACACACGTCTGTTGGGATAGTGGAACTGAGACACATCAATCCAACGCTCTGCAATTTTCTTGATACCATGTGTTTCGGTTAACTTTGTTTTGATATTCGTGTCTCCTCTCTGCAGACTCTACAGGCCCAGAGGTGCTGTTGTCACGGGAGGAAGAAGTCGACTTGACCCTGCTGAAGAATGACAGCGGGGTGGAGTCTGCTCTACTCTACGCCAAGGCCTGGTCCAAGTATATCAAAGACCTTCTGGCCTGGATGGAGAAACGACTGGCTATGGGTGAGACATTTAGACTGTTGACGGTGCACTGGGTTGCAAAACAGGCTTAGGGCTTCATTCTAAATATTATGGGAAAGGATCTGATGATTGCTAACTTCTGAATTGTGGTAAAAATTCACTCCATCTTTTGTTGCAGTGCAGTGGAAACAAGTCAAAGAGAGTTATCTGTTAATTATATTTGACCCAAGACTGAAGCAACATTTTTAAATCAGACCCCTGAGTCATTATAAACCTTTTGACTGTTAATTAAGGTTAGAGTTTAGAAGCATTTCGACAGTTTGTAGGCACTTTATAGCCATTTAGTCTTGGCTTAACTTGGTCTTACAGAAGGCAATTCTGCTCAGTCAGTCAGGAATAAGGGCTTAGCTCCTTTATACCCAACGGCAAACTTGATTAAAATGCAGAGATGGTGTTTTCCTACACATCATGAAGCTGTGATGATCGGGAATAATGAAGCAATTAATCACAGAACGTTAATTGGTCACAGCAAGACAACTGGAATTTTAAAATCAGTCTAACCCTGGATATGCTGAACTTCTACTAAAATATACATTATTCACAATATCATAGAGTCTAAAGCCACTTTTACAAAGTCAGATCAAGGCGGGAATGTTCCATCATTACCTTGTAATGTCCTTGTGTCCTAGGACAGGATTGTTACACCCTTAAACCTGCAGCAGAGGTAGTAACAGAGTCAAAACCACGTCCGTGTAAAAAGGACAGCCAGCACTAGAGGACTTCATGCACATACACACACACACACACACACACACACACACACACACTTGACACCAACGCTTTTCTGTTATACATCACACCTCTTTTGCTTCCTGAATGCAGGCATGCTATCTAGAATTACACACTGGAGCAGCGTTATGCTGGTGTTGTTTGGTTCAGTGTAAGAAAACAGGAGTAATGTACAGTCTTGTTTTCAGCAGTGTTGCTGAAGCTCTGTGTAAAAGGGGCTCATGTATGCTTATGCTTCAATTGATCATCGACAAGCCTTTGGAAGGCTACACCTTTATAGGGGTCCTAAAGCTCCTGCTGATATCTATTGAGAATCTATATTCGTACTGCAGCCTGAGCAGAAACCATTTGCCTGTTTGCCTTACTGTTTGTTCTATTTATAGCGATACCTACTTAGTTCTCTTAATTGTGTTCACTGTAAGATATATGTGATATAGTGTAATGTAATAACCAGAATTAATTCCTGTATCACCTGAAGCTCATGAACTTTTTCTCTTTCAGATATTGAGTACGCCAAAAGCTATGCCAAAATGGCTGAGTCTGCAAAGACTCTGGCCAGTCAACAGGTTAGTGAATATTTAGTTATAATGTGCAGCTACTCTTAGTTATTACCTCATGTCACCATATCAGAATGAGTATTTATGTGAAATTGTTTTTTCAACGTTAATTTCTTCTTTTCATTTGCCCAAGGACTACATGCCATTCAGCGACATCTACGTTTCCACATTCAAGAACGACATTGAATACAAACAGCTGCTTATTCAAACCGCAATGGCTCTTCAAACCAATAAATTCATGCAGGTAAGAGTAACAGGAAGTGTACTGGAGCCCACATAGAGCACTCAAGTCTGTTAACGTATCCAGCTTCAAAACAGTTGGGCGTACCTCAGGCCTTCTGTTGCTGGATTCATTTCAGCATTTCACAGGCAGTGGTTGTCTCATGAGGCAGAGGCATGATTTTTTTTTTTCTCAGACAGCGAGGCACATAAAGAGAGCACAGAAATTAAAGACCTCTGGTCTCAAAAAAGATTGTGCCTCCTGTGCAAAATGTAGCGCTCTTAAAGGTATACTATGCAGGAATTGTGGGTTACTGTTTGTAAACGCAACATTCAAACTTGGCTGCTCCGCCCTACACTGCTTATATGTACACAGCAAGCTACTGTACAATTAACATTACAAGGAAAAGCCAATGCTTTAGCTAGCTAACTAAGCTAACTGCTAGCGCCTACCTATCCAAAGGAAAACAAGCCATCTCAGTGTTGCTCTTCATCTCCACCCGAAGGGGAGGATGGGGAAGTAAATGCCAACGCTAGATACTATCGGAGTTGTCGGTGTTTTCCCTTGCTATAGTGTCAATTTTTTGTAGCTTCCTCTTGGATGTGTGCCGCTACTACCTGTTCACTAATAGTTCTGACCTCACCTGCACACAGGTTTTGGCTGGGAGCTACATGTGCGTAAACCAGCAAAACAAGAAGAAAATTAGAAAATACAGGAGGAGGGCAGGGTCTCTGCAGATAAATACAACACCACACACTTTTAGTGGGTCATAAGTAATGATTGAGAGGGATTCTTTTCGTATGAGTCTATAATTCTAAGGAAACTCCTGCGTAGTATACCTTTAAAGTAACGGGCACAATTTTATGTCACTAAAAAGGCACATTCAAGTCAGTAGTTTGTTGATTTTGTTTATTTTTTCGTGTCTTTCTTGTTAACGCACTATTCCTGGGCCCTTTTGGGTCTTGTCATTTCCATAGCAGTTCAAATCAGAAAGCCTTTCTGTAATCCCTCAGTCGACAACAGTAATATTCTGTGACAGCACTCGCCGATCAGGAAGCAAGCGCCTCTGATAAAGTTAACGTCCTTATCTTTACTGTGAAGCTTTTGAGAATATCCAGAAAAACGCCTCTTGAAATTGTGCACCTCAGTGTAATTGTTGACCTTCCATCTCCTCTCAGCCTCTTCTGGCCCGTAAGAATGAACTTGACAAGTTGAGGAAAGACATCAAGGAGCAGTGGCAGAGGGAGCAAAAGAAAATGGTATGTAATGAGTCCCTTTTTTCCACACACACACTGTAAGTTACACACTATTAGCATGATAGCATTGTGACCTGTGAAAGCAGCATTTCACATTAAATGCTACAATGTGGTCAGCCAGCCAGGAAATTGTCAGATGCGTAAATGCCAGTGTAGCTAAACTGATGGAAAACAATTCAGCAAAAGTACAAAATCAATTCTAAATGTGCATCATTAGTGATATGTAAGAATAGGCCTTTGGATGGTAACGAGAAATGAAAGTTTGTTTTGCTCTTTCAGCAGTGTTTGTTTCATAATTGTACTATTTCTCCATGCCTTGGCTCTTCACAAATTTTACTGTCACTTCACATGCAAAGTTAATCAACCTCAAAGATGTGCCTGGTTATAATATATGACAACTGTTGCACACCAGTGTCACATTTAGCGGGTTTACGTGGTTGGTTTGTGTGGTTTTGGCAGCAAGACGCAGACGTAACCTTGCGTAAGGCACGAGTGCTGAAGGCCCAGAGGAGAGAGGAGTACCAGAAAGCCCACTCATCTACCAACCGCTCCCAGGAGGAGCAGTCTGGTAACAAACAGCTGGAGAAGAAGAGGAAGCTAGAGGAGGAGGCTCTGCAGAAGGTATGAGAGGGAGAAGATAGGGGGAAATAATTAGCTGTCAAACTTGGTCTTTGCAGCCGTGCATTGCAGTTGAATTCCTGCACGCTCAGTGTACTTAGCAATTCAGCGTTTTCTCCACGTCCTCACACTGTTCTCTGTGTCCATTGTTGTGATCAGGCGGAGGAGGCACAGGACCAGTACCAGAGCTGTATGGCTGACGCAGGCGTCAGGCGGATGGATCTGGCCAACGCCAAGAGCACTATCCTCACACAAATCCGAGAGATGGTCTTCCAGTGTGACCTCACACTCAAAGCTGTGAGTGGACAGTACATGATATTAGTGTCTGCTAACAAGCCGATGAACAGAGAGAGGAGACTGGATTGTTCAGTAACATTTAGTTTGTTTATACAAATATCTTGTAGGTACAAATGCATGATAAATTGTAAATGCCTTAATTTTACTTTCGATATGGTACCAAAAAGTAACCCTTCAGACATGGTACCTAGACCCTAGGTTGGTTTAGCATTTCCACCGCAAACAGTACTCTTTCATGTGGGCGGGGTTGTTGTCACTCTGCTCCGTCCAGCAATCACTGTATTTCCTCCTTCATCAGTCTGCACCTCATTTATCATCCACAGAACAAGGTTGAACATTTTCAGAACAAAATAAAACAGGCTGCAGTGAGAGTCTCTCGTCATGGGATATTTAAAAATAGCAGGATTGGTGGTACGGAACGGTTCCATTGGTACCATCCACAACTTTTCACTGTTGAAATGGGTAAAAAAAAAAAAAAAAAAGCGTACGGAACTGAACTGTACCTTTCTGTACCTTACTATACTACTTGGTGGAAACAGGGCTTCAGTAGCCCCACAACCCAAAATTGAAACACAAGACTAAAACTTTCAGTTTCACTGAATGATATTTTAATACAAGGACTAACACTAACAACAACACTACATTCATGTTTCTAATGGTTTGTTAAAATTAGAATCAATTAAGAAGCACAAATGCTATTTTTTGGTCTTTGTAGCTCAAAGTCTCCTATATTGAATTTGAATTTACGTAATAACTACCCTGTGTTGTGCTTCTTGTCTAAGCTCAATCTAATAAGGTCTACCAAACTGAGTGTTAAAAACGGATTTCAGAAATACATTCAGAACTTGACAGATTGCTTACTGCATTACAGATTACTGTACCGGATGCTTGGTCAGCTTCTCAATCTTGTTTATTTCCCCAATGTTTGTAGATTTTCTGGTTTAAATGGTTATTTTGCACATATTGGAGGGGTAGAATAGAGATTACTCACTAACCTAATCTTTCATTCATTCTCTCAGTGAGTAAATCACTCACTTAACTTGTCATGTCATTCCTCAGGTGACAGTGAACTGGTTTCAGATGCAGCAGCAGCAGATAGTGTCCCTCCCTGCCCACTACCAGGCCCTGACTGAGAGCGCCAAGTTGTACGAACCGGGTGAATGTTACGCCGAGTTTGTCCGGAACCTGCCCAAAAATCTGCCTAGAGAGCGGGTGCACTTAGACTCCATCTCCTCTGACAATACCAGGTACCAAGAACTGTGGAGGCATACTAAGACTTTGAAAATGGCGATGGTGACAATGATGTTGATGAAACTGCTTGACTATAAATGACAAGGTTGGCTTTAGTATATTCTGCAAAAACAGGAAATCAGACTTAATCTCCTCAGCTTTTCAGCAGTTACCTCATGAATTCTGCTTACTCCTTCATTAAGGTTTATTGTAGTTTAAAAGCAGTCATCACAAGGCACACTGTTGCACATGTGGCCATATCATGAGACATTGTTAAATGAGTCCAGCTGAGGTCATAGTTTTGCGATGAAAAGTTATTTTGGATCAAATTTCAGTTTTAGATTTGAGTATTTCAAAATCCCTCCAAGTGACTCCTACTCATTTAGAAGTTGTTCATAGCCCAGTTCTCCTTTCAGCAGAGGTAACACTGAGTCAGAGTCAGAGGAAGCGGGAGAGAGAGAGAGAGAGAGAGAGAGAGAGAGAGAGAATCGAGGAGAGACAGAATGCGTGTTGAATTTGTTGCCCTTCCTCAGGAAATATCTGTGGCGCAGGCTGAATGCAGCAGGGGAGATTGTGAGCGTGAGAGTTTGGCTCTGGGTTAGAGCTGTCCCTAAGACTCTGCTTAAATTGTTAAAGCAGTGTCAGAACTAGATTCCCACGCACACACACACACTCATTACCGTTAACAAAATAAGCAATACTTCACTTTCTTAGTAGCGAGCAAACAGTTAGATTAATGATGTTATTGTAGCTCTCTTAGGTAGAGTGGAGTATAAATCAAAAGTGTTGACATTGATTAACACATGTCTTTGTGGCTTAAATGTAAATTTAAGTCAAGTTTGTACTTCCATTATTGTGAAGCCACTGATGTGTTGAATGACATTACATGTAGCAGTGGTGTGTCGGCTGGGCTTATTTCAGTTTCTGTTCCCGATCTTCGCTTTCAGTCTGACTGCCTGCCTATAGTGCAGCTTCTATGTCTGGAAGTTCTTTTAAGTTCTTTTATCAACATCTGTTAGCAACTACTGGATTATAAAAACCTCTAGGGGTCCACAGAACAGCTTTAGTTAGCCTGTAATAGACAGAAACATATGTCCTTTGAAATGAATTGGCTAGCTAATACTGCAGGAATCCTACAGGTGTGTCGTGAAGAGGTAACATAATACACTGAAGCACTCTTGATAACACAGCTGTCAGATACAAAGTTGGCATATCAGACTGAAATGTGTCATGCTTGTTTGTTCATAACACAGGTGGTGGGCGCTGGCAAAACAGATTACATGCCAGAAAATGAAAGCCAAAAATCTCAGTGCCTGGAGAAGTTATAATTTAGTTACTGGTGTTGATCACCGATCTTGTCAAATCCCCACAGATACACACCGCGTAATATAATAACACTGAGCTTTTGGGACAACAGAAATCTTTCTCACTGCTAAGTTAATCACTCCTAACCTCAAATGCTGACTTGTTTATTTCCCCAGGTTTGTGTTCAACAAAAGGTCAGTGGGCAGCACTCATTCCTCCCATGGCAACCTGTCGCAGGCATCCATCACCTCCTGCGACGTGCTGAGCGGAGACGAAGCGGACAATCTCCTACACCGGCCTGCAAAGATAGGCGAGCGGAGGTCTAACAGCAGCACGGACATACAAGGTGCTCATTCAGTGATTAATGTGAACGCAAGGGATGATCACAAGCCGCACAATAATGGGCTTTGTGTTTAGAGGCGCTATGACTGCCAGCAGACTTCAGAGAACATCACATGTGATACTTACTTTTCCAGTAGGAGCCACATTATGACACATTTAGGTGTAAAGTCTGTCAGTTATGGATGAAACTAGCACATTTTAGAAACTGAGTGATCCCCAAGCCTAAAATAATTGTCGCTGCGTGATGGACAGCCGAAGCTGGGTCAGATCAAACCTGCAATCCCGCCTTTATTTTTACACATGATCCTTTCAGGGACTGGCCCCGCGTTCTGAGTCATGGAAATGTTCTCAGGACTAAAATCATAACAGTTGTGTGCTGCTTACTTGTCATAAGTCTAGAATATCTTAGTAACCACTTCCCTCTGAAAATAACTGAAACTGGCACTAAGAATATCGCTTGACGGGAAGCTGTCATTTCTCTGTATTTCCTTGTTGTTATTCTGTGTGTGTGTGTAACTGGTGGTTTGTGTGTTTTCTTGCAGCGCTCAGAGGCCAGGCCACGCTACGAGCCTGGGCTTCCAGTAGTCAGGGGAGCCAGGGCGGGATGTGCAGCGACTCGGAGAGTGCGGGAGGCAGCAGCGAGTCGAGGTCCATGGACTCCCCCACCGCCAGTCCAGGTGAGAGGAATTTACTTTGAAAGTTTTTGAATCTGTAAAAGAGCTTGGGGTATTTGCACATGGGTATGAGATAAGAGATAAGATCAAGACAGAAAACCACTCAAACCATCTCACTTAAAAGATAAAACATATTGTAAGTGAGACGATAAAGACGGCAAGAAGATGAAAATAGCTTGAGTTCTGTATCCACATCAAAACAAACCTAAAAGGAGAATGAAGCTGTCATGATGTTTGATTTTATAATTACAATCTTTTCAGTTCCTCGTTGCACAGCAGACCCACGCATTACTCATCTCTGGTTGATGCACTTCCTTCTACAGCTGAAACTGCTCGCCACACTGTGCAAAGCTATGCCATGTAACAGTAAATGAAGACATGCAGAGCGAATCTGTTCTCTGTGCTGCACTGGGATACTGAGCTTGTGCCAATGTATTGTAAAACTGTACTTTACAATCAGTCAGTGAACACTGTTGACTTTTATCTACATGTGCAGGAGACTTTAAACGACGGCTGCCGAGGACTCCCTCCACTGGGACCATGTCTTCTGCTGATGACCTGGATGAGAGAGAGCCACCATCGCCCTCAGACAATGGTAAGGCACGTGTGTGTTCTGACTCATGTTTCATGCCTCCCCTTATCCCCAGGCAAATGCATGCTAATGTGCACACCAATTTTGGGCTTATATCTGCAGTGACACAGCCAATCTGTGTTCACTTACATGACAGTGAGGGGAGGGAGAAGTAGTGAGAGGTGACTGCACAGCTCATATAGTGCTTTTTCATAGGCCTGACTGTGCGTGGGTTTCGCTTACATGAAATGTTTTTACACTCGACAGAGCTGCACAGATTGGGGTCATGTTAGTTTTGGCATATGGCCTCAGCTTACACTTCCTGTATGTATGCAGAGCTCTCCCCGTCAGCGTATGTGCTTATTTTCTCGTCGAGATTTGAAGCAGCAGACCGGCTCTTCTATTCAACCTAATCTTTTGAAAATATTCTTGTGAATTGACTTTTAATCGTGCACATGATAAAGAAGCACAAGTATGCATAAAATATCAGCTCTGTGTATTTTTAAAGCAGAATATGGCTTCAGCTAATTTTGTATGCCCAGAGGTTTTCTGTTATTTCATCATTTGGTTAAGTGGCCGTGACGGTTCTGTTTATTTTGTCCTAAAATAATCACATCTCAATTTAATCTTTTCTGTTTTGACTTGTCCCACACTTGTGAATTTTCTGAATTGAGCCATACATTAAAGTGTTTATAACCAGAAAATAAAACTACTTCAAGCTACCATTTCTGTTGTGGTGTTTCATCAATAAGAGTTATTTTTCCGACTGCACTAACAGGAAGTCAGCGTGAAGTCACCTGTCTACTAAGTTCCCTAATCAGCAGCTCTGATTTTCAGGTCTGGCTGAGATGGTGACAGAGACGGCCAGCTCTCCGGGTCCCTTCCGAAATGCTCAGATGTCCAAAGCTGCTCAAACGCATAAGCTGAGAAAACTACGAGCCCCGTCTAAGTGCAGAGAGTGTGATAGTCTGGTGGTTTTCCATGGAGCCGAGTGTGAGGAGGTACAGTACATACTCTTTCTTCTAGCTGTAGAAATGATAATGCATTAACGAGTTTAATTTTATAGCAGCTCATGTTTCTTATACATTGCAGCAATCACAAATAATCATTTAACGTAGTATGTATTAGCAATGGTTAATGTAGCAGATGTAGCCACTGTGTTGCCAATTGACCGCTGACTTCTATTTTGAGATGCAAAATATCGTAAAGTAAAGATGTAAGAACGACAGTTGTTTTATTTGTAAAAACTGTATTAAGTACTAATGAATCAGCCACTTTATATTTCTTAATTTAAATGTCTCTGTCTCCTTTCCTCTGCCAGTGCTCTCTGGCCTGCCATAAGAAGTGTCTAGAGACACTTGCTATCCAGTGTGGCCATAAAAAGCTACAAGGCAGACTGCACCTGTTCGGTATCGACTTTGCTCAAGCAGCAAAGAACAGCCCAGATGGTATTCCTTTTATCATCAAGAAGTGCACTTCTGAGATAGAGAGTCGAGCCCTCAATATCAAGGTACACTTAGTTCTCCTTGTACATAGCCGTGGTGTTTTGGATTGTGGTGCTTTTTCAAGCTTTGCACGTTGGAGATGTTTTATCATTTCACATGGATATGTCATGATTGTCTGTTATAATATATAATATATCTATTTATTCCTCACAGGGGATTTATCGTGTGAATGGTGCCAAATCACGTGTCGAGAAGCTCTGCCAGGCGTTTGAAAACGGGAAGGACTTGGTCGAACTGTCTGACCTCTCACCTCACGACATCAGCAATGTCCTCAAACTCTACCTGAGACAGGTGCGTCTTAAAATCTCACTGAACAGTTAAAAGGGATCTCATTGTTGAGCTTTTAGCTTTGACTGTTTTATTTGTACTTATTTTAAATAACGTTCTCTTCAGTATACACTAGTACGCAACAGTTTCCACTGCTAAGAACACACAACACATTACCGCTTGCCTTCTGTATACAGTTACCAGAGCCGTTAATCCTCTATCGATACTACAATGACATCATCGGCCTGGCCAAAGAGTGCCAGAGAGTGATTGTGGAGGAGGCCGACAAACCTCAGAGCCCCCCGACGGGAGAGAAAAGCGGGCCGAGCGTCCACCTCAACAGAGTCATTTTCAAGATCAGAGACCTTCTCCGCCAGCTGCCGACAGCCAACTACAGGACTCTGCGCTTCCTCATAGCACACCTCAACAGGTAAGGGCTCAAAACAAACACCCCTCGTCTAGAGTCAGGATTTCTGTCTGTTGTTCTCTGAACAAATACTCAGATGCACAAACTTCCTCATAAGACTTAAAGGGAAACAGAGACTTCCCTATAGCACAGGGGAAGTATCACAACATACATCAAACTCTGTTCACAGTCTGGTTGTTAAATCTGACACCAGCACCAGTATTTTTAGGATAAATACTCTTTGCTTATGTCCTTTATATTTCAATGTGATCATTTCCTAGCATAGAAATAACAATCATTTGGTGTTCTTAATTGTATTTGAGTAATAGCAGAGACTTTTAGACGATTGCATTTCAGAAAAGTGCTTTGGATTGTTAGCAGCTTCTTCAATCTGTTACTCGGTTCCCTGCCACCCAGATAAAATATTTAAACAAATCCCGTCATATGTCTTTTTATAAATTAAACTCATCATCCCTCTTTACTTCCACAGAGTGACCGAGCAGGCAGAGGAGAACAAGATGACTGCGAGTAACCTGGGCATCATCTTTGGTCCCACGCTGGTCAAGCCACGACAGACGGATGCCGAGGTTTCCCTGTCCTCCCTGGTGGACTACCCGTACCAGGCCCTGATGGTGGAGCTGCTGGTGCGACACTTCCAAGCCATCTTTGACGTACGACTTCTTTCTGGCTCTGACATCACCACGAGTGGCCAGGCGTCCCCCAAACTCACCCCTCAAGAGAAGATGCAGCGGCTCAGCAGACACTCCACCTCCCTGATGGACATCAAAGAGGTGAGGGGGGATTTAATGGTATGGGTAATGCATTTCAAATATCCAATTGTAGAGACCAAAAACACTTTTTGTACGAGGCTGTAGACATGTTTATTTCTGCTGTAAAGTTGGGCATTTTGACATGGGGGTCTACGGGATAGACTGGCTTACAGAGCCAGCCTCAAGCAGAACTGCAGGGTGGAGGACCTTTATATTGACAATTACATTATTAAAGCAAAGTTAACTTAAGTGAATACAGATTAATATGTAATAGAGAGATTGTAATCTAATTGTGTATTATGTCCCTCCAGACTGCCAAAGTATACAAAAGATACTCATCAGTAATCCCATCCTCACACATCATGGATGAGGTTCAGGAGGTCCAGCCAGGGATCGACAAAACCGAGGTGTCAGCCATGGGCAGACTCAACGGTATCCAGACATCTAGTGAAGGAGACGTCCAGAGGTCAACGTTAGTGTTTGGCCGTCCCAGCACTACCGCTCCCTCCACCACTGCTGTGGCTCCAAAGGTCCAGCTACGCACCCAGCGCACCAGACACGTGTCTCGGCCGATCAGCATGCCGCTGGAACGCCTGCCCACCCCCGCCCAGATCAGCGAGAGGAATTACCGTAACACTGCTGCTAAAGTTGATGCAAGCTCTGCTGAGCGGGACCCCGTCTCTGAAACTATACAGGAGATACCAGAGCCAGAAAAGGCTCGCCAAAGTGGCTCATCGAGGGTTAGCACCTACTACATCACTCCTTTCATTGACACACAGACAATGCAGAGGAGAACATGGGACAGGAAGTACAAGCACTATGATGTCACACCCAGGACTGCTATGATTGTGGCCAACCTGCCGTCTGCCAACTCTGGAGTACAACCTGTTAAGGCAACGATGCCTGTCACTGTTAGCACAGCAGTGACCACGACCTCTGTGGTCTCTACCACAAGTAGTGTGAGTACCATGTTCTCCAGCAGCCCCTACACTGTGTCAGTAAAGCCGGGCTGGACTCCTAAAAGGGAAAGTGACACAGATAACTCAGTCAGTGAGTCTAGCAGCTCGCCAAACCTTCCGCTAACGCTCAGGGCACCAAGAACTCTGCAGCCGCCTCCTGGAACTTTCTACAAGCCCCCTGTTTCCGTAAACAGCAGAGCAAGGACGCTTTCAAACTGGACTACAACTGTTACCACCACCACCACCACCGCCACCACCACCACTACTTCATCCCTCGCCCCCACCAACCCTACCCAGGTAGTCACCCCGTCCCCTGCCCTTACAAGCCCCCCACAGACACGGCTCCAGTCACAGGACTCCACTGACAGTGCCATTGACCCCGGGGTCTCGACCTCTGCTAGCCTCTCACCCCCACAGTCCCCGCCCCCTAGCAGCCCCGATGACCTCAGCCCCAGTGAGACTAAACCCGTCTACCAAAGACTGCGACCTCGGCGGCTGCAGGAGCTTGAACACAGAGAGGCCCACTTTGTCTGACGCCAAAAAACATATTATATCTGTAAATATTAATGTATCTGTGCCATAGTGTATACTGGGGAAAACATTTTTTATCATACAAGCTAAGAGTGGGAGAAAACTAAGGCCTGTGAAAATAAACCATGAAAGTGTTATAAGTACTAATATATTGTATTTTACATGTCTCAGTCAGAATGTCGACAGTGGTTGGTCTCCCAAATATTCAAAACAAGCAAAAACACATAAGTGTGAAGCCAACATTGAATGTTTGGTGTCATGTTTTTTAAATAACAAATACATTGTTTATTTTAATGTCAAAGAAAATTTGCCAACCACAAAGTGACATCTGTCTGTAAAGAATTTAATGTCTATCATTTTCATTGTTTGAATTTAAGTTCATGTACAATGTTTGATTTGTTATGAAATTATATTTTATTGTAATCACACAATGCACTTAACACAGGTTCAAATTCTAGTGTTGCCTTTAATGTTAAAAGAAATGGTTAATTTTGTGTTTAATTCCACAAGAAAAGGATGGAAATATTTTTGACTCAAGGTTTTCCATTTTAAAAAGTTCAACATTTTTACCTTTTAAATTTGTCCTTTGTCGCCTGTGATTGGTACATCTTTTTTCAGTATGTAAACCTTATGTATCTGTTAACATTTTTTTTATATTCATTCATACATACTCCATGTTTGTCACAGTAAATTTGTCTCATCTCATTATTGTGACTATACAGAAGAAAAATGACATGCAACAGTGCTTGCTGCAAATTAAAAATGTAGTTTAAACAGTTATTTCTCTTCCATTTTTTTCTTTTCACAGAACCAGGGTTATATTATATGTTTTCTTATGTATGTTTTTCATTCTTCTGAACAAATCCCCTTGTCCGTTTTTAAATTGCAGCCTGTTTTGTATTTCAAACAGTTATGCAATCAGATTCTTGGCTGTGTTTTGCGATACTGGACAAAGTGGAGAAAGAGACAGTGGAGCTGTGGCAGATACAGGGCTGCCACTGCTGATTATTGTCATTATCTATGAATTTCTCAATCAACTGTCTGTTTTTTGGGTCTGTAAAATACCACACAGTATTGGGACACTCCATTACATTTTCCTGGAGCCTAAAGAGACATCTTGAAATTACTTTTTTGTCTGAGCCCAACCCCCAAAATAATGAATTTACAGAGCAAAACATTCTCACACGCAAGAATCTGCTTGCTTGAATAATGGATTATCAATTTATTATCTGTCCATTGACTTATCAACTGATCAGCTGAGCTCTGCTCTGTATCTGTAACTTTTCCCCCACACAACCCTGTAAACATAAGTTTACTTTGTATGTATTATTTATACTACCTGTGACATTGTATCCTATTGTCTATTTCAACCATGGATCAAGTCTGATTCTTTGCTATAATTTGCTGTATGTGACAAATCAGAGAAAGACACATTGGAGTTCTGTGACATGGTATTCGCCAAAGTACCCAAGCCACCGGGTTTGTGTATAGTTCAGATTTTTAAAGTGTGGTTATTCATATTCATTGTGTTACAGTAAATGGTGGTCAGCATGCCCTCAGTTTGGAGAAGCAGGCAGAAGTACCGCCACAGAAGCTAAGCAATGTATTGATGTGGACGGGGGCGATGCAAAACAAAGAGGCCACCTAAAAAAATCAATATCACTTTATGTATACACTATATTTAGAATATTTCCATCCCTTTACCTTGTTGTTTGCGACCGGGAACTGGAGCTGTTAAGCTCTCTTCAAAGCCACCAGACTCTGTTGGTCTACCGATGCCTCCATCAGCTAGTTTGTTTGTGTTGTTGTGTGACTGTGGTGAATCCCAACTAACCCTTTTAAGCACCAAAGTCACAGAATAAGGAAAACAAACCGAACGATTGAGGCAGCGGTAGACCAGCAGCTCTGGTTTTCTGCGGGGTAAAATTACTGTTTTTGTCAAAGGAGTCTGGTGGCTTTGAAGAGAGCACAGCAGCTTCAGATCGCTGTAGGAAAGGGCTGTCTGATGGCAAGGTAAAGCCATCAAAACATGTTCTAAATAAAGTGCACATTTGAACCGATATTGATTATTTTAGGTGGCTAAAATCCATCTCCATCCGCAGGAGTGCATTTCCTAGCTTCAATGGCAGCACTCTTACCTGTTTCTCCAGACTTGGGGAGTGCTGACCAGCATCTACTGTACTGACTATTAATAAGTACCTCACACAACCCCACTTAAAAATCCACACGTATCCCTCTAAGCTTCAAATTCACCTCATGACTGGGGTAAGCTGTGTCTGTTGTACACATAGTTCACAGCAGGTCCAAGCGGTTTTAGTGTCCCACTGTCGAGGCTTCAAATTGTCCAAACCTAATTACCCATGTCACCTGCTACACCTCGTCGAGCTGCTCAGAGGAGTGAGTCATTTCAGACGATTGTGCGTGACCCAAAAATCTAATCTCTCAGTCTGGTGTGTCCTGAAGTATAAAAAAATTGTGATTAATTTTGCAGTTGTTTGGCTGAAAGACGTTCTTGAGTGACAGTAACCGTGCAGGTAAATCTTGCTTGTGGACACTTTGTCGATCATTTCGTCTCGTCATGTGATAAAACCTGTAACCTTTCTCCACCACAGGGCAGTCTTACTCCCCACCAGTATCCTTCCTCTCCTCCTGAGCAGATATCCCCCTAATTCTGCCTCAAAATGGATGACTGTTGTCTTTTTTCTGCCTGCCCATGTTGAGCTGGGAGATTAGAGCAATCAGATTAAGAGTGCTGCTGACCTGCAGGCAGAGGAGAGAGAGTGGGCAGCTAGGAGTCACACAGAGCTCTTCTACCTTGCTTAATGTTTCTCACTACTTCAGCTGGTTTGTGAACCCGTTTCTCTCGATGTCGTACGACTTTTATATCTTTCCATAAGAGGTAAGGATCGACTGCTTTGTTCTTTTGTTGGCAAAATAGGATGTGGTGATGTGGTGTAAGGGCTGACAGGTATGTGGTTGCTAATTACTGTTTTTCTGTCGCCTATAGTCAAACATAAGGGTGTGAAAACAGAGATCCAGGTGGATGCTTTTAAAGATGTTTTTACCTTAATGGCTTTTTGTATCTTTACCTAATCAAGCTGTGGTTTTTTCATTTCAAAACATTTCCACACGTTTCTGTCAGTCTTGTGCAGGGAAGTCCTGTCATGTGTAATTACTGCTTGAGTAATAAGGTGATTTCAGAGAAGTCAGACATAATAATAGCCTTTACTCTCCTGTTTTCGTCTCAGTCCAGGTCCCTTTGTTTTTCTAGACAAGTATTTATGTCCCTGCATCCTCAGCCTGCCAGTCTGTGCTAATCTATTGGACATGTCACTCTGAACAAATTACTCTTCATGTCCGACATTCTCTGAGCTCTCTGTACATAACGTGTGTATGTGATTGCCATTTGAGGTTTTTTTAGTACTCAGTTCCAAAATCAATTTGTCTTGTGGAACAAGTGTGTGCGATAGAGCAGGTACAAATTGGATTTATCAATCTCAGCTCATGTTTATATGTAAATAATAACAGGAGTGGTCTGCATTTTTAATAATTTGATAATGTTATACATGCCTACACAAATAAGGTAGTGTTTTGCTGAGGAGCACTTCAGTAGAGTGTATGCTTTTCAACACATATAGTTTAAAGGTTGGTTTGTCCAAGGTTGTATTCAAGACCACCTGTAGCAAATCCAAGTTAATGCTAAGGCCAGGTACAGTCTGTTTGAGTCAGAACCAAAGCCAGAGCAATGCCTTTCCTGAGGGGAAAATAACAGGTGTGAACTCGAGACACATGCCTTGGACTCGAGTCAGAATCAAGTCACAAATTTAATGACTTTATAGTTGACAAAATCAAAAAAGACTTTTGACTCAATCAGTAAGTGTGCCAAGAATCAATGAATTTCCCTTAATTTGCTCAAAGATGAGTATGCACTGATTTACAGACATCTCTTTTACAATGTACGTTTTTTTTTGGGAAAAAGTCATTTTAGGCCACAGGGCATCACGTGACAGACCCGGCAGCTGTAACTACACTGTTTGGCCACTACGAAAATTGGCTTCAAAGCCTGACGCACTTCCTGGGATTTGGTACTTGAGTGTAAAGACTTGAGACTTACTTGTTGTTTTCAAAACAATGACTCAGTCCCACCTCTGGGAAATAATAGTTGTCCATAGATCACTGTATCAATCTGTAGCAATAGTAGTAGGAAAACAAAACAATTGTTTTCACAGTAAAAAAAATAGATATTAAAATGTTTTCAAAAATCATGCAAAAGTCAAGTCAAACACAAAAATCAAACTAAATTCAAGTGTTCCCGAGATCATAATAAAATAATAACAATACAATGTATTTGATATAGCACCTTTCACAGAAATGAAATTCATAAAGTGCTTCACAAAATATTATCAAGCAATCAAACAATAAAACATGCAGTCTATAAAGTCAAATGGCAATATAACAAATAGAGCAACAAAAGGAAAGTAAAACATAGAGCAAATGCAAGCCACCGAGGCCTCAAACAGAAACATACCGGGGAACAAGCACTAGACAGTTTATGGTGAGACAAAGGCCATTTTGAAAAGATGGATCTTCAGTTGTTAAAAATTTCTAAAGAGACCAGACCCAAGAACCATAATCCTGGGTCTGTCTGTGTCCGCCTCATGTAGATTGTTGAATTTTGCCATGATCGCTGATAAAGTTGTGTATCTGCAGGTTTGTCACAGTCTGATGACCCCTTCCAGGGGTAAAGCTGCGGAGCAATGAAGACAGGCTCTCAAATCCGCCTGTTACTGTGGAAAAACTGGACCCTCCGCAAGAGACAGAAGGTGATATCATTTATGTGACCGGGGTCAGACGAAACCTTAGGAACACTACACAGCATAATGCAATCCAATATAGTAACACAGCAAACTACAGCTTTGAACACCTTTCTGATAAAGTCCCAACATAAGATAACCATGATCAGCTTCAGACTGTAAGGATTCTTTCCACGGCTGTTGTAGTGATGTAGATTGTACAGGTGTCCCAATTGTTCTTTGTGTATAACTCCTACTTTAATTCTGTCCAGGTCCGCTTCCTGGTTGAGATCTGCTGGCCTATGTTGTTATTCATTGGTCTGGTTTGGCTGAGGAAGGCTAATCCACTGTACCAACAACATGAATGTAAGCGAAACCCTTCATTAACAACCAATTTTAGTCATCTCTTTTTAAAAATCAAGAGGCAATACTAATGTGAATGTGCTTTAGTTTTTGTCATTGAGAGAAAAGCACAATTAGCTTTAATCATCTCTTTTAAAATCACTTCACCACCCCTCACATGTCCTCAAATGTGTTGTCTGTCCCTTCAGGTCATTTCCCCAACAAGGCCATGCCTTCAGCAGGGATTCTGCCCTGGATCCAGGGCATCTTCTGCAATGTCAACAACCCCTGCTTCAGATATCCAACCAGAGGAGAGTCTCCGGGCGTTGTCTCCAACTATAACAACTCAGTGTAAGCCTGATCACAGCACTGTCTAACCTTGTAAACCCCCACAGTACCAGAACATTGCAGCTGATAGATCACATAATTCCTTTCTATGCAACCAATTGGCAAATCTCATTCAGAGTGCCTTATGTAAACTGCTCTGGCCTGCCCACTGTTGCTGCTTCCTCTGCAAGCTGCTTTGCAACCCGCCTCCACCCCAGCTCCTCCTTTTCATGCTGTGTCTGACTTATCAATGTCATTTCTGTTTGTCATTGATGCTGCTCTGTTCTGTTCTTGGGGGATCTTTGCTGCCACTCTCCCTGTCTTAGGCTTTCCATATAGGTGCATGGAAGGGCAGAGAGGTTTGCTCTCAGCTTTAGGCTTTCCTCGTGTGCACGTGGAAGGGCAGAGAGGTGTGCTCTCTCTGCCTTAAGGCTTTCTGCGTAGGCCCAAGGAAAGGCAGAGAGGCCCCAGAACAGAGCCATACCGCCGATTATAATACTGCAAATGGAAATAAAGTTTTCTTTGACTAAAGTGGTCTGACTGAAGTTTAACTTATTGAACTGTTCAACACTATTTACTTAGTTATGGAAATAATTTAATCAAAATCAGATCATGAAATCAAACATCCAAAATCATTTTTGCTCTAGTGCTGATGACAGATGATATGATAAGGCTGTATAAAATGGGGAACCCAATGTAACAGTCTATGTAGTCTAGAATAGCTAATACATTTGCCTAATTCAGTGTGTTTGTCGGCTTGTTCTAGATTGGCACGGTTCTATGTTGATGTCCAGGAGCTTCTGCTCAATGAGACGGAGGTCCAGCAGCTCGGCCATCTTTGGCACGATGTATCGTCCTTCTCAAACTTCATGGAAACATTACGCAACAACCCATCTGTGGTGTCAGGTAAGGCTCAAATGTAGTGACTCAGACAGCAGCACTTTACTTGAGTGTAAAATGGTTAGTAAAAGTCTTTTTTCTCTCAATCAGAGGAGAAAAAAACATTTTTCCTTTAAAAAGTTTGTTCCTTTTAAGTTTTTTACAAAGGCCTAACCTAACAGGAATCATTGGTGAAGAGTCTGACTCTGACCTTTATGTTTTTGTGCTTTTGTTTTCTGCACATCCTCTTTCTGGTTGTGTTTCATGTCTTGTGCTCGTCATAGCATCATCTCTCCTTCTCTTTCATTTTAAAAAATTCTTTGACTTTCAGTGCCTTATTTTTAAGTACTTTTTTGTGTACTGTGTGTACTGTGGCAATAATTTTTCACTTTCATTTCAGATGGTAGATTTTTTTGGTAGCCACTTATCCATATTCTAAAAGCATGTGACAGCTACACACGAATTACCTGGATGAACTTCTTTTTCCCTTTACTCTGTCAGAGCTCTTTTTCCTGGTATTATTCACATTATTGTCGTCATACATACGCACAGGCCTAAAGGCGCACATAAAAAGTTGATTCTTAATATCACTTCAAACGAAATTAAGTGGACCTTTTGGCAGGGATATAAACACACATCCTCTTGCTAGCTGGACTTTCCCTGAAACATCCTGAATATCCCTGCCAATCTGTCATGCTGTGAATCATTTCCTCTGTGTAGTCCAACGCACGTCGGGTCATTATTGTCTTTAGTGGTTCTAACCTTTCACTATCTCTGTTCTCAATGTTCCGTCCAGGCCGTGGGCTGAAGATAGATGATATTCTGAAGGATGACGAGGTTCTCACGGCCTTCCTTTTGCGAGATGCCGGCCTCTCGGAGTCCATAGTCTACCAGCTCGTCAATGCAGAGATACGACTAGAACAGGTGCAGTTTGGAGGAATGAGGAATGGCTTCTTTCAGAACAATGTTGAAGAACTTACATGTTTTACTTGTGCTTTAAAATCCATATTAAGAGGTCATTGTAATGATATTTGATGATTCTTGGAGACATATACCCACAATAAACACATCATTCCACCTTCCCCTTTTCATATTCCCCAGTTTGCCTTTGGCATACCAGACCTGCAGCTGAAAGACATCGCTTGCAGCCAGGCCCTGCTGGAGCGCTTCATCATCTTCCCCAGTCGCATGGGTCTACACGGGGTCCGCAATGCCATGTGTGCCCTCAGTCAGCAGAGGCTGCAGAGGATAGAGGACGTCCTCTATGCCAATCTGGACTTCTTTAAAATCTTCAAAGTGGTGAGTTGTGCTTTGAACAAATATTTTGAATGTCAGTATGTCACTGCCACATTAAAAAAAAGACAGCATTATGTCGTTTATTCATTATATATTCCTATATTATCGTGTGTTTCTGATCACCTTCAGTGCTTCTGATGTAACGTTCCCCCTGTGTTTTAACTTTCTTTGTTGACATGGTAGTTATGATTTCCACTGAAAGATCCTGTGAAGGCTGTATTCATTGAAAAATTATGTCCCTCTCCCTGTCTCATCAGACGGACTAATATGTTCGTCTGTCTCTCAATACTTTCTGGCTTCCCCGTCTGATGCACTCAGCTCCAAGGCCATTGGTTCCTTACTGAAGAAGTCAATCTTTAAAAACACATAACAAATTTATAGTTTCAGTTTTTGAAAAGGCTCATTTTCTAAAACAGCTGGGCACTGTAGTGTTTAGCACACATGATACAGGTGTATAATAGTGCCATTTGTTGAGGATTATTTTCAGCTGCGAATTGAATCGTATTTGGTGCACTAGCTAGAATTTCTGACAGTAGGACAGTGTGTGTGGGGTTGAGTCAAAATACAACAGTGTGTGTGTGCATGGTAATGAATGAAGATGTCACCCATTGCAACAGTAGCTCACTGATTCATTTTTAATCAATTTTTGGACAATTTAGCTCCATGGCACAGTGCAACAACAAACAGTATGTCTGGCTTTGGATACAGAGATTTTGGTCTTTTTAATGGGATGTGTTGACCACGGAAAAATATGAAATATCACCAAACTTATCCTTCAGGGACACACATCCCTTCATATTTACGGTGATATATTTGCAGGGAGAATGAAGATGTATGGTTAGAAACAGTATGAATCCATGTATCAAAACAGGAGTTCTGTCCAGTGCAACCAACCGGGTAATGAAGTGGCAACCTCCAGGGCTGAAAAATGATGCCAAAGCAGAAGTGCCAAGAAGCTTAGATCTTGGGTGACAGGCTTTCTTGCGAGGTGTTGCACTGTCAGATCTATCCTCACTGTGCCACAGCTCCCCCCAAATATGGTCACTTTTGGCTCAAAATAACAAGATGGCGATGGCTGAAATGCCAAACTTAAGTCTTCGAACTGGCAGTCCAAAGCAGTGGTTGATGTCAAGGTAGCTATGTCCAGTATTTTATTCCGTCTATGGCTTTGACCTTTTAATAGTCACAAAATTCAAAGGAAACTTAACAGAGGTTTGGAGGGGAAGACATGCCCTACTTACCTTCATAGAACTGTTTGTCCCCACAGTAACAAAATAGAAGCAAAACAGTGTCATATGGTTGATACAAACATTCTGGATTGTGTACTTCCTTGTGATTGAAAATGTGCCGGTGCTGCTTTGTGCTCAGGATAGTTAATTTTTGTAGTGATTGAGGTGTGATGTCATGGCTCACTGTTCCGTGCAGGGCTGTCGGTGATGCCAGGACTGCATGTGAGGCCTAGTGGCTGATTCTAGCTTTCAGGCGACACTGCTAGATCTGTTCGCTCAGTCACTGGCTTCATGTTGGGGCTTAGAAGTCTCTGATGGGTCCTGTTTCATACTGTTTACACATGTATGTACATGGAACAACGAGATGGCAGGATCGCTAGTCACCATCATTTTTTGTAATGAAAGGAAAAAGCCATTTTTATTTATTTGTTATATATAGCTGCTTTGAAAAGTACCTCAGTATATTTTACAGAACAATAAAGAAAATAAAAGAAACCTCAAATGAAAACAGACACAACAACACACTGTACTATATTTAAACTCTTTTCCCCCGACACCCTCCAGTTTCTTCTATAAATGTGTTCAGGTTCAGCCTGAGTGTGTCAGGTGACTGGCTCAGGGTGCTGGCATGGCATTATCCCTCTTGGCCTGTTTCTCTAATGGGCTTAGCTCAACTCCGCCTACAGCCTGTGAGGTACTCTGTAAGACGCGATGGTGCGTCGCCTCGTATAAATACATTACCAACATGTGCCGGTCCAAAGGCTTCAGCTGCCAGCACACCTGGTTGCTAGAAAGCTTGACTGCAACACTAAGAGCGTCTTACATTACCACTTACAAAACAAAGACTGGGAATGTAAATATTAATACAACCATCCATTACACACATTAAGTTACAACATTGATAAATGTAATGGATGTTGGGTTAATGGCTAAAATTGAGCATGGTCAACCAAGTGGTCATTTCATTAGCTCAACTGTACAGTTATTTAATCAATTTTCACTTTGTATTCCTATTTGTTTATTACTCATCTGTTTTTGGTAATATCATAACATATTTAGTGCCTTTTTTGCATATGTGGTACGTGACCTCTAACAAAAAAACCCTTGTCTGAGATTGTCATCTTTTCTTTTCTATATTTAAATAAAACAATTATATATCCATCCATACGTAAATCCATACATCTGTTCATCAGGATTATGTTGGTGTGGTTTGATCTGATTGGACTGGTAGTTCAAATGTTGCTAAACTCTGATTAGTACACAGAAATATGTGACATAACCTTTTTGCAAATGAGACCCACCCACTCCAAACTGTTCCAACTGTGGCAGAAAATTGTGTGTTCATATAGGATTATACGTATCTGCCGAAGTCAGAGGTGGATTAAGGAAACAGGTTTTTACGTCCTTTAAAGAAAAACAGTTATAGTATTCAATATCTTTGGAGCATATAGTAGAAATAGTTTGTTTATAATCTATAGAGAGGGTGTACAAATGACCACAATATGATACAATCAGTGTTAATTGTGACAGCTATTTTAGGTTGAGTCTTAGTCCTAATCTTGAGACAAAGATACTTATTAGTTTTAGTCACATTTTAGTCATTTTTATTTTTCATAGTTTGTGTAGTTTTAGTCGACGAAAATTCATGACATTTTAGTCAACAAAAATGTATGATATTTTAGTCATTACTTTTAGTCATTTTGTTTTCTATATGTTTTTTCATCTTTAAACTGATCCAGTTAGACTAATTCATCTATCAGAAATTAGAATCAAGGCGACAGGTTGAATAAAAATTTCATTTAGACATTTTTTTTCTACAACTACCAATAATTTCTGCACATTTACAGACTTGGATTTCTCTAGCAGTGTTTGACAGGTTCAAGGGGTGATTTACGAGCACACACTTACATCACTTGAAAAGCTCAACATCTCTATTTATGGTGTCAGAAACTTTGACACCATAAGTAACTAAACTGCGACAACTAGGATTTGTGCCCAGGTTCATTGTAAACTCTGACTTATCGATCTCACTGTTAAGATGCAGAAAAATAACTTCTGCAACATGTTAGTCTGGAGGTTTGAACTCATGTCTCACAGAATTGGTGATTCAAACTAAACTTTCATCTCTGTTAAAGAAACTTACTTACAGCACAGCTACTCTCACAGATAACAATGCCTCCTACCTGCCTGTCAAACAGCACTCAACCCATAAACCTTCCAGAGACAGTCTGGACTGAGTGGAGTTCTGCGGCCAGTGGCTGCTTGCTCCGCTGCTGTTCAGCAGCAAACAAGCAAAGCTAACTGCTAACAGCCACCTCTGTAACTACCAAACTCCACAAATCTATTCAACAGCTCCACCATCCACAGTTAGACACACATGTCTGAATATTTACAGCTGAATTACAACTCCCAACCCGCACCAACAGCTGACACTGCTCAGCTGTGAGTGTCTTTGCTGGCTAGTGAAACATCCTGGCGCAGACTATTTTATGGGAGTTTAGCAGCCTGTTGCTCATGCAGCATTTAAAGATGATTGCAAGCACGGCTGTTGTCGGCTTTTCATCACAGTTTTCATCAATCAAATTAACACTGAGTACATTAGCCATGCAAGGATTTTTTTGGTTGTAGTAAAAAATTTCTATGTGAATTACTTGACTCATATACGAAGCATACATGTCCAGTACTCCTTCGTTTATACTACAGTAGCATCTTAGAGGATGTTTAACTCATTAGCTTAAGTTTAAAGCCCATTGCCACACTGACCTCTGCCTTGTAACAACACGTTACGCTCCTGACTCCCTTCTCCCATCTACCTCTCAACACCCTCCCTTCCTATTCCCTCGCTTTCTCTCTTTTTCCCCCCCTGCACCGCCTCCCTCCTTCCTTCATTCATTGAAATGCAAGTGCGAGGAATGCAGGAGGAAGGATATCACATGTGTGTGTTTGCCTTTGCATTCGGGGTTTCCGTAGTCCTCAGCACTTTGCCCTGACCAGGCCTTTTCTAATGCCTACTGCTAATGGTTTCTCAAGATGAAGTCATTGAGGGAGGGTTAGGGGAAGCATGTTTCCTTATTGAGAAATTTTAGTTTGACGCTGGTTACTTTCCTCACTTAATAGAGAGGAGACACAAATTGCATGACAAACAATAACGACCGGTTGTATTTTCTGCGTAAAGAAAGTTTGCTAAACTCTGAGTATCAAACATTTCTTTTAGGTGTTTCCAGAACTTAAGAGTTGTTGTTTGGTTAGACATAAATCTCTTTATCTGTCTAAGGTCATCACGGGACATGACTTAAACAGAGCAGCGATGGTTTTGATACAAAAGAACAAAGAGCCAATTGTGTTTAATCTCTCATTGTATCTGTATTCATCTCATTTTTTGAAACACTGCATGAATATTGTTCACTTGACCGATGCATCTTGTGACTTTGTCTCCCCAGATGCCTCAGGTTATGGACAGCAGCTCCCAGGGGATTGACCTGCAACTCTGGGGTCGGGTTCTTAAGGCGACGTCGGAAAAGATTCAACTTGTAAGTCCTCCATTGATCCCTTTTTCACTCCTGCTTCTCTCCTCTTCTCCTCGGTCCTGCAGGATCAGAGGCACCAGTATTTTTAGTCCTGCAGGAAACTCGCCTCTTCCGCTGCTCCCAGTTTGAGAATCGCTCAACAGAGGAGGCTGAGTGATGGGCTCAGCAATGTGGGGTGTACATGTGCGTGTGTGTTTGTGTGTGTGTGTGTTAACAACCTACATGTGAACTGTACAAGTGCTAATGTGTCATTGTTGGCTGACGTAATATGCATGTGTGAGGGTGTGTATATGTGCATTCATATATATCCATGCATTGTTGTGTGTGTTCATGTGTGCATGAACGTACAGACTGGGTCTCACATGGTATTTACATATAGCTTTGCTTGTGTCTTTATCACTTTATTTATTAAATACACATGAAATACAAATGAATTAGAACAGAAATAGAACATAATGGAAGATAATACAGTAGACGTGGTAGAGAAATAGAATAAAGCAGACACTGTAGAAATAAAGAATACAATAGAATAGATATTGTAGAGGATTAATATAGAACAGAAAACAATAGTAACATACCAGTTCAGGCGTGCACACATACAAAGAGACAGAAACGGCCAGAATGACTCGGATGTGCTGTGAGTTTCGGCACGTTCACTGTATGTCCCAGGGGAGGTGTATTCCATCGTCACCTTAGGCAGGGTGTGGGAGAGAGGGGCGTGGGGGTGAGGATGGGGGGATAAGGGAGAGGGACGCATTCCTTTGAGGTGACACATCCTGTAGGTGGGACCTTCGTATCACCGTGGTGACAGAAAGGCGAGCCAAATGCTCCCATTACCCACCTCTCCTTCTGTTTAATTTAGTCTGCGTGTATGAAATGATAAATAAGAAAAGGGAGGAAAAGGGAGTGAGGGTGAAATAAATCAGGGGTGGTGCATGTGTGTGTGTGTGTGTGTGTGTGTGTGTGTGTGTGTGTACTTGTATATGCAATATAGTGAGGACCAAAAACCATATTTTAGCAACAGTGTGAGGACATTTTGCAAAGTGAGGACATTTTGGCCAGTCCTTACTTTTACAAAGGCCTGTTTGAGGGTTAAGACTTGGTTTTAGGGATCAGGTTAGAATTAGGTTTAGGTAGGGGTAAGGGGAATGCATTTTGTCAATGAGGGTCCTTACAAAGATAGAAGTACAAGAATGTGTGTGTATGTGTGTAAAAGTTTGCTTTGAGTGTTGAAAAGCAGTGAGTCATTCTAATTGCCGACATCTGAAACCATTTTGATTATCAGTGTTGTAATAAAGTCTACATTTAAAACTCTTAAGGAGACTGTGAAGATAAGCTAATTATGATGAGCAAATATTCCCAGAACAACTCAACTCCACCTAAAATCTGATACCTTAAGAGATCATCTAAAGTTATTTCCCAGATTTGAGGACATTTTACGTTGATTTCATTATTTTCTGATTACATATTTCAGAAGAACTGAAATTATTGGCAGCCTCCATGCTATGTCTTTAGAAAGGAAATGATACACACGGGTGAGAAATGCACTTGGATGAAGCTATTTTTGTCCTATCAATAGGAGGATATTTAGTCCAGCCGCAGGCTATCCTCATCATTTAAGGAGAGGCGTCCCTCCAACATGTTTGCTTATCTTTCAAACTATTGTTTTCTAGTGATGGTTTATGTTACGCTGTTCACACAATATGAATGAATGCGATGGACATAAATATCCCTACAATGTAGATAATTATCTGACAAAAGGTCAAATAGCTCAAGGCTAATTATTTACACTTTATAGTAATACTCAACATTCATTCATCCTGTTGGAGATGGGAGGATATTTAGCCCACATTGATGACTAGACATGAGTCAAATAATATGGATGTTAAGATGATAACTATACGATACCTCTGAGGGGGGCAAGTAACCTAGCTAGTGTGTGTGTACTTTTTTTTGTAGGCTGGGGGTCAAATCATTTTTGGACATAAATGAGTTGTAATTTACAATTTGGTAGCATCCAGTGTTTCTGTTGTTACCACATTAGGATAGTCAATAAAAGAGGGATTTTTACATCACAGGATATAGTAAGTTTATATCCAAGATCATTTAAATAAGATGACATTTTAAATACTCTATCCACAGTTTCTGGCACTCTTTCTACAGTATAGTTCTGTAAATCTGCACACATTAATCTTGTGTGTAGTGAACACCAGCAACTACGTATTTATTTTTAGTCTAAATCTCATGATGATGCCTGGCTTTTAGAGGACATTTATCATGGTTTATTTGTGAACTACAGTACACCAAGCCTTTGGGATGTTGGCCCCCAGGTCAACATGCTACTTAAAATACGAGAGCACAGACAGCAAAATCATCTTTACACTTTGCATTAAAATGAATCTCATATCCAGATTGTATCTGGATATGATTTAACATGATTACATTTTCAAAAATTTACAATTACGTAGAGTGCACATCATGATACTGTCTGCATTTTCAGAGACAATATTAGCATAAAACTGGACCAGAGTTTTGTTATTCTTCAGAGCCAGTCAGGAAGATGTAGAATGCAACAGTGAGGTAGATGAGGATGAAACAGACCTAATCAATTGTAAACACAGCGATGGCCAGGAAGAATTCATTACAGATGAGGGAGACAATGCAATACTGTTAGGATCAGCTCAGAGGGAGACCATCATGTACCCTGTAGCTTTAGCGTCAGGTGAGGGAGAGCTGCTGCGGCCTTGCTGGGTTCAGAAGAGTCATGGTGATTAGGTATTTCCGCCCACATAGTTGTTGTATGTGGACTGAAAACACAGTTGCATTTACACATATTCAATGTGGTCACATTGCATCCCTGACCACCTGCGGAGCTTGTTTGGCCGATTGGATCACAGTCCTTTCTCAGTGTGTTTTGGGTGCATTTACACCTGTACTTTTGTGTGGTCAAGCATTATTTAATTGCAATCTGATCACTCAAAATGTATTTTACTGCAAGGTTTGAATAAGACCTTTGATTCTCTGTTAAATCAATTGTAATTGTATAATAATGTTTTTCAAGTTGTTTTGGACTTACTTGGATATGTAATGATTTTTAAGAATCATGCTTTTAAAATGGTTATTTTTAGCCATGCTAGCAGCTTGGCTTTATAGATGGCAGTGTCAGTCTGTCTGTTGATCCACCACTTTGGTCCAGACTGAAACTTCTCAGCAACTGTTGGCATGAAATTTGGTAAATACATTCCACAGAGGATGAATCCATCTTGCAAAACTTTATAAAACAAATCTACAGTAACATTGTAATTGTGAGCATGTTAGCATGCTGGTATTAGCATTTAGCTCAAGGGGCTGTACACTCTCTGACCTGTTAATGAACGAGAAATTTGGACTGTGGCTCTTTTATAGCTTTGTACCTTAACTGTGAGAAGGAAGTAGAAGGAAGGCAAATCTGAACAGGAGCACTTTACGTTGTCATGGACAATGGATGACTCTGAAGTTAAGAGGTACATTGACCACTGTCCACTGAATCTCTTTCAACTGACCCTCTGCATGACTTTTACAGCTGATGGAGCGGGAGAGCTCTCAGGAGCTCCTGAAGGAGGTTACCTCTTTGTTTCAAGCCGGGGGTCCGTCCTCGTTCACCCAGCTGATGTCCAGTGTGTCCAGCCTCTTCTGTGGATACCCAGAGGGTGGCGGCTCCAGGGTCCTGTCCTTCAACTGGTATGAGGACAACAACTACAAAGTGTTTCTGGGGGTCAATGGCACCAAGAACTACAACTATGCTTATGATGACTCTACCAGTAAGTGATGAGGTGTTGAACTGTAATAAATTCTGTAGCATATGTTCATACTATATATAAATACAGTACAGAGTGTATAGTCTACCATAGATACAGTGTAGTTAATAGTATGCTGTTTTTGCAGTTTTTATACAGGGTGTTAATTTACTTCAATTTGTACCATTTTTATAAATATATCTCACATTATTCATCTATTTTGTCTCAGTATTATGATAATGTGTTTCGTTATAATTTCATTGTTTTCTACACATCTAATTTTAGTTTAGTCATTGTTTTTTTTATCTTTTATTACTTTTATATATTTTTATTGTTTGTTTGTTTCTGGAAGGATCCAAATTAATTTCTAATTCTTTCCAGCAGTTCCTCCATCTCTATTGTGAACAATAATCCCCCAAAACAGCACAATCATCACTGAAATTTGCATACTGTCCATCCTGGCATATTTAAATTTTTCATGTTTTCAGCACTTCATATTGAAAACCTGTTTAGAATTGATAAGTGGTGTTTAAGTGGTACACAGCTTTTCCTTTTTTATCTGTTGTTTTAGTCCATGGAAGTGCTGGACTTCTAGAAATCTTTACCATAAAGCTGTTGGATAAGCACTGGGTGACTAAACATATGTGACGGTTGTCAGTGACTTAATTAACAGGATTTGAATGTCATCTGAGTCTGGAGGATATAAGAAAGTTCAATATAATGATTCATCTCTTTTGATTTGTCCTTTCCTGTATTTTTGTGATTCTTCTCCCATTAGCTCCCTCCTGCAACGCCCTGATGCAGACCCTGGAGTCCAACCCTGTCACAAAAATTGTGTGGAATTCAGTCAAGCCCCTGCTGATGGGAAAGATCCTGTACACCCCCGACTCCCCTGCCGTCCACAAGATATTAAAGAGTGTAAGAGAGACCACCTCCAGCCCGACCCCTCACCTCTCTCTCTCTGCCTCACTTTTTCTCTCCTTCTCCGTTTCTTTCAAAACTCCGCGTATCTGTTTTTAATGCGTCCAAACCCCCACCCTTCTTAGGAATGAGCTGACTGCCGAAGTAGAGGAGGGTGGAGGGATAGGGGCGCAGTGTGAGGGAAGTGGAGAGGAGGGGAGAATTAAACAATAAATTGAATGTGAGGGTGCAGCACTGAAAGGAAAAACAGAATGTTTTTCAGTCTGTCACATCTCATTCAGCGGTCCTGATGCAAAACAGATCTCAATTTCAAGAGGAGTTTGGTTAATGAGAATTTAGAGATCTGCTCTGGGAAAGAAAATGACCTAATGTGACTGTCCACTTGTTTATTGCCTGTGGTGTTTGAAAAAAAGCATTGGGCTTTAGAGCTTAGATCAGGTTTTGTGGACTCCATTTTTATACAATAGAAAGATTTTTAAATAAGATCATCACTTTCATAAGCAGTACAAGAGAATCAGAATCAGTTGACATTGGTGTTATTAGCACATGCCAGCAGAGTTATACGTTGAGTGTGTTTCTTTGCTGCTGGTCTGATACAGTTAAAAAAAACATCCGTGAACTTTATATCGCTGTGCATTGAGTTAATATAGTGTATATTTGTGTTAATGTGTGTGTTTATGTGTGTGTGTTGCAGGCCAATACAACATTCGAACAGTTAGAGAGGCTGCAGAACATGGCCAAGGCCTGGGAGGAGGTGGGACCTCAGCTCTGGGCTTTCTTCAACAACAGTGTGCAGATGAACATGATGAGGGTACGATTACTGCACATACACACAGATGCAGAAATACCAAGCAGCAGCCTCTGGGGCTGAAAATGAAGCCAATACAGAAGTGCGAAAAACTGCAGTTCCTTGAATGTTCCAGAAGTCAGTCAATCCTCATAGACCTCTATGTCAAAATGCTCAGCTTTACAGCAGAAATAAACATGTTAACAGCCTGGTGCAAAGAGCAGTTTTGGTCTCTACAGCAAAGTTTCCCTCTTCATGACAACTGTACCAGGGGTAAATTTTTTGATAACTCAACCATTTACATTTTATTAAGGCTTTAAGTTACGCATAATTAAGGTCGGGCCTCTTTGGGTGACAGGTTGTCGGCTGATAGTGTCCTTGGTTTCTCAGTCAGATCCACCCCTTGCTCCTCCACAGTGCCACCCTCTCATCCAAATATGGTCACTTCTGGCTCCATAAAATCAAGATGGCGATTATAATTGTATAATAAGCCTTCACTTCAACATAACCCATGTTAGAAGTGTCATGGTTGACTCAAAAACTGTGACAAATAACAGGAGGCTACACGAGGAGCTACTGCAAAGAAACTATTAAAGAAACTATTTTAAAGGTCCAGTGTGAAGGATTTAGGGGCAGCTACTTACAGAAAGTGAATATAATATTCATAGCCATCATTTCAGTAGTTTACAATCACTTAAAACTAAGAATCGTTGTGTCTTTATTATCTTAGAATGAGCCATTTATATCTACATACGGAGCGGGTTCTCATCCACAGAGTCTGCCATGTTGTTTCTACAGTAGCCCAGAACGGACAAACAAAACACTGGCCCTGGATCAGGCCATTCTTGTTTTCACACCAGCCACTGTAGTTCTCCTTCATGCTTGGCACATTGGAGAAGTTTCAGTTCTGTAGCCTCACCACTAGATGCCACTGAAGCCTACACAGTGGACCTTTAAATGAACACAAGCAGCTAGAAATGTCAAAAAAATGGTATGAGGTGGAAATCAGTAATTTCAAGGTGTTAGCATGAATGAGAATAATGAGTGGGGTGTTGTAGGGTAGAAAGGAAAAACAAAAATAAGGATGGGGGCTGTGGAACGTCAGAGCGAAGTGGGGATGTGCTATTACACGATTAGGAAAACTGGGCCCAGGTGTTCCCAATATGTGATGACCCAACCACACCTACTGGCAGATGTAACACAAACTATAAACTAAAGGCTGAGACACACCAACCCAACGTTAGAGAACTAGCAGAGACAAGAGCCCCCTGTTATGTCGCCTCTCATCGTCGTGTCTCAGCCAAAAAGTTGCTCATGAACACACTCTCCTTACTATACTATCAGCTAACTCAATGGCACTTGTTTTTCCATATGTTATATACTTTCCTTCTGGCTCAATCACTGCAGGACACCCTGAGAAACCCGACAGTAACGCACTTCATGGACAACAGTCTGCAAGACACTGACATGAACACCAAACACATTCTTAACTTCCTTCACAACGGTCCAGAGGAGCAGAGGGAGGCGGGCATGCCCAACTTTGATTGGAGGAACATTTTTAACATCGCCGACCAGATCATACGCACGTTCAACAAGTATGGAGAGGTAAGAAACACAAGGTGGTCCATCTGATCTGTCACTGCGTTTTCATCTTTGCCTTGGTCACTATTTGCCAAACGTAGCACATTCCCAGGACTAAGTATTCAGTCATTTTGTAAGACTGACTCTCAGCTCTCCAGACAGGTGCATCAGTCTTCCAGGTCTTCTCCCAGGAGATTGCAGCCAGGCCTCTTAGAAACAAAACAGGCCACTTAGCACAGCCATTGAGCCGCTCTCCCGTCCTGTAGGCTGAAAGGTGGGGAGAACAAGCCTGCTGTCACCCCCTGCTTTGCTCTCATTGTGAAGCCGGTGATAAAGTGGAGAGTAGGTGGGAGTGAGTCAACCCCCCCATGAGCTCAATGCTGTTTTAGTGTATGGCCCCGCATTGAAACAGACCCCTGCGCCTTCGAAATAAAAGAGGGCAAATCACTCTATCCATCCCTCACGCCTTCCCTCTCTCCTCTCTCAACTGATTTAAAGGGGGCAGGGGTTGCGGTGTTGGAGAGAGTCCTATCAGTGCGGGCATCTCAATCTGTCCTTTGTCTCCAGGTTCAGCATCGAGACCCTTCAGAGCCTCACAAACAAGCCCAGGCGGTTTAGCCAATTAGATATAGCTGTCAGCTAGCATTGGGCCATAGGATAGCTGCTGCAGTTAGCATTAGGTACTCTCACTCCGTCAGGGGTATGTTTCTCACACTGAAATCCCACTGGAACATGTGTATCACTAAGGGTCTTTCTTCTCAGCCCATCTCTGAGTGAACATTATTGTGCTGTGAATGTATGGTCTCGTAAAGATGAATGGGAAGTGGTCTCTCCTCTCTCTTTGAGCACTCTCAGGGTATTGTACAGTAATGTGAATGGAGACATTAGACACGGTGTACACAGGGGTGTGGAGGGTTAGAGAGCAGCGTGTGTGTGTGTTTCTGTGTGTTTCTGTGTGTGTGTAGGATGAGAGTTTCACATGGTAATTACACGTGTATCATAAAGAGACAGAGCGTGTGTGTGTGCATGTGAGAAAGTGAGTCTAGTTGTTTGTGTGTCGGTGCATGGAGTTGTGTTCATGTGTGTTTAGATACACGAGTGCATGCCTTTCCTTTGCTGAATGTGTGTGTGTGTGTGTTTTTGTGTGTCGCTGCAGAATGAATGTAGTAGCTCAGATTTTCCCATGTCACCAGATCGCCTCAGTGAAAGATGGTTCTGTTAAAGGGACTTAGCTGATTTTCAACCAGCTTTGTGTCATAACAGTGTGGGTAGTATGTGTCTATGGACTGTGGTAAATGTCCCTCCACCTTACCAGTGCTCAGATCTCCCTCGTCTCTAAGCTCGAAATGCGTCATTTGGTGGATTTTTGCTTGCTCTGGGTCTGTTGCTGAAACTACAGATTACAGCTGGCCGCCATATTGTTTCCTGTGTCAAAACGGACAGGCTCACATAACGCCATATCCCCTCGGCCAAACGGCAAAAATGTCCTTCCTGGAAGCAAAGGCTTCTAGGGCAGTCTTCTGTTCCTCTGTCAAGGAAAAAGATAAGTGTAGTTGGCTTAGCATTTCTTCCAAAGCTAAATTGAATGGACATGGTCCTTCGGCAGCTGCCATCTTGGCTGTTTACTTTTTGACTTTATCATGTTACGCCTGCCCAGAGCCCGCCTCTGTCAGATAGACTGATCTGATTGGTCCGATGGTGATTCAGCAGGCTCTGCTCGTCGGGGCCAGATCCCCGTGCAGAGCAAATTCGAATTTACTGAGGGGCGGGGCATCTGGATTTCCAGGTTATAACCCTCCAGCAATAGCGTTTATTGGGTCGGTGCGGCACAGTGCATTCTGGTAGTTGTAGGTTTTCTACCTCGAGCAAAAGCAAATGCCACAGCACTTTTTCTCTGTTTTCTCTGGTCACATAGCACCAATGTCAAAAGCATTTGCGTCCTGCTACTGCACAGACAGCTTAGCTTTATGAAAAGACCATCTTTTCAGCAATGAAATACTTCTTTAGGAGCAAATGGGAATTCACATACTGTAACTACACACAATATTATCATTATGGCAGGGTATTGTCAGAAACCTTTCAATACAATACAATACCTGTGTAAAGGTACAGACCCCAAATTCTGCTTTTTTTTTTGTTACCCTACTGCCCTAGTTTGAGGAATATAAACACATTTTTAATACCAAAACCTGTCTTTCATTTAGCTAACTTTATCACTCAATGCATGGGTGTTACGGCAACACAAGCAGATAGTGTGGTGTCTTGTTTGTTGTTGGGTATTGATTACTATGCCAGTATTGCCCCCAGTTTGCAGTACATAAACATAGTGTGTGTAAAATGTAAAGATGAATTAAATATGTATTAGGGCTATAATATAAATCTAAATATAAATTGATATTATATGGATAGTGTAATATGAGACTAGATATCGTCTTTAATTTTGGATCTCATTATTATCATCAAGTGTTGTCTTTTCCTGGTTTTAAAGGCTGTATTACAGTAAAGTGATGTAATTTTATGTATTTATCAGATGGTTCTATTATTTGCCTCTACCCACTTTGTCATTATGTCCACATTACAATTGATAGATAAAAATATAAGTAGATGAGTCTAGAAATCTGACCAAGCATTCAGTACCATCTTTTGGTACTTGACACCTGTCAGTACTCAACACTGGGGATGCACTTTGCTCCGGACCTATGTGTACATGCAGTCTGACAGCTGTAGCACACAACATCTTCCCAACATCACACACTCTTCTCCTCTGCTCACAGTGCATCAAGCTGGATAAATTTGTGGCTTACACTGACGAGTCCCAGATGAACCATCAGGCCTTGTACCTGCTGGAGGAGAACAAGTTTTGGGCCGGCGTGGTTTTTATGGACATGTATCCCTGGACCAACAGTGTACCCCCGCATGTCAAGTACAAGATCCGCATGGACATCGATGCAGTGGAGCGCACCAACAAGATCAAAGACAGGTCAGTAGCAGTTGCGTGGAGTGTGGAGTTTTGTTGCCTGATCTTTTTTACTTGTGACCCCTCGAGATAAAGCTAAGTGTCTGCTTTGACTCCTTATCATGTATAGGTCATTTTTGAGCATTGAGGGTTTCTTTCTAACCTCACATTGCTTTTTTTGAGGAAGATTTTAAGACATGAAATGGTGAAATAGTCATGTTTTTCATGAGACAAAAATAAAGAGAAGTCAGAAAAATTTGTATATTTGTGTAGCAGGACATGTTTTTGCTTTTTCGTATCCACTTAATCATGCTGTGACCATAGATTCAAATCCTTAGCTCTATCAGGGCCATGGATTCCAAACCATTGAGAGACGCTAATTCATCGCACAACAAGTTTGGGGTATAAACATTTTATTAGAAAGGAGAAAAAAGAGAACAGCAAAATCAAATTCCAATCCATTTCACTGCAGCTGACTGGTATGCACACACAAAGGGGTTAAGTCGAATCCAACCATTAACGTTTAGACTACCAAATCACCCTGACAACCTACCGTTGCCTCATTTTTTCACGTTGTTGCTGCTGTATTAATGAGGCAATTTATATGGATTTGTCACATTCCTCAAAGGAGGAAAAGAGAACCCTCTCCAGCTGGCCTCAATGTGTTTTCCAGAGTCTCTCGGTGGTTCCATATTAACTCAATACCTGCCCTTTCATCCTCCCATGTGAGCCCCTCACATGCATTTTCCTCTCCCTTTGATCTCCCATTCATAAACAGGCTGTGTGTCAATAGCCCCCGGGGTGAACAAAATGTTTTCACTGTTTACAGCACACCAACTGGCTGTAATGGACCCAGTGGGAGTTCTGCCTCTATACAATTGAATAATCAGATTGTAAGAGGGCTTTGCCTTGGACTTATCCGCTTAAGTAAAAGCAGTGTACATGTGGTGTGTACGTGGCTTAGAGACTTTGGCTTCGGGATGTTTTAATATGACAGTGTTTTGAATGGAGGCTGTGATTGGGATTATTTTGTACAACAAATAAAGCTTAAGTCACTTGTTTGTGTGATGAATGATCTTGTGGCTACATTTAACCCATTAGATCCTCCAGCTACCTCTGTCATTCACTCTCTGTATCCTCCTCTCAGGTACTGGGACCCCGGCCCCAGAGCAGACCCTATGGAGGACCAGAGGTACATCTGGGGCGGCTTTGCCTACCTGCAGGACATGATTGAACATGGAATCATCAAGATTCACACAGGCAAAGACTGGCCACTCGGGGTCTACGTGCAGCAGATGCCATATCCGTGCTATGTGGATGACCTGTGAGTGAATTTCATGTAACACAAGATCATTCACAAGATGGATATCTCATACCAGGGCTGCCCCCGACTAAGAATTTTCCTAGTCGACCAATAGTCGTCATTTAGGACCATTAGTCGAGTAGTCACCTGCATGTTTACGATATTAATTTGATTATTAAATTATATATTTTGGGCGGGGCAACACAATGGTTTGAGTTGAAGGTGTCAGAAAGAATAGTGTCAGTAACATTGTTAACACTGTGCTACATTACAGAGAAATACAAAGCCGTACTTACGTTTACGTTTACGCACGTCACACACTGAGCGAGCCGCCTGTTAATGACGCTGCCAGCAAAGCAGTAATGATTGTGCTAAGTGGCTAATGAGCATGTAGCTACTTCCATGTTTCAGATGATACGTCATGTTTGTAGTCGACCAATGAGGATGAGTTTACATATCACCTTGGGTTTGTCCTTCACCTTCTCAAAATGATCCCACACTTTGGATTTCCTGCCCGACATGTTATTAACTAGCCTGTGGAATAACCGCAGGTACCAGCCCTGTAAATTAGAGGCCGTACACATGCTGTGTCTTTAACCACCAGGAAAACATGGGGTAGGGTGCTGGGCACTACTCTTGTGTCTTTTCTGTGCCAGCTTTCAAGAGCGCGGCGGCAGGTTGTGTCTGAGGTTGCTTAACAAGCACTGTATAGCCTGTTTACCTGAAATCCTGAGTGCAGAGCTGATCTTCCAGCAGCTGTTTATAAGCGTGTAGGCCTATTGTCCGTGGGACAGATGTAAAGCTCTGTGTAGCCCTGCACTAACATGATCAACTTTTCCGTATTTATCAGACTGATATTTACAGAAGAAGGGAAAGATGTCTATCAGCTGTGATTGGTTTGTAACGTGACTCCTGTCTGACTGCTGAGTGTGGCCACTTCCTGTGTCTGTCCTCTCAAATTAAATTCCCACATGGTCCAGTCATATAGGTTTTGATTTATTTTGACAAGGCGCAGCTCCTAATAGTTTCGTATTTGTTTTATTTATTTATTTATTTTTTCTGTGACTAAGTGACCAATGAAATCTTGCAGACTAATGACCTTTCTGGTTGACTAACGTTTGGTCGACTATTAAAGGGCAGCCCTAGTTTATACCCCCCAAAAATTCTTCCATGAAGCTTTTAGCACTGATGACCCTAAATGAAATCGACTAATTTACATGCAGGAATTAGTGTGAAACCTCTCAGTTCATTTTTGATTCCCACTGCGTTTTCAGTGGGCAAAATCCAAAATGCCTCTGGGTGCAATTGGATAGACTAACAACATTTCAGAGCAATGAAGCTTGCAGTGAAACTGACGTAGCGCTGAGCGACACATGCAAGTTGGAGCGGTGCTTGGTCTGTTTTCAAGCAAGAAATATATGGTGGTCTGGTCAAAAAACGTTCTCAAATCACACCTAAACAGTTCACTAAAATGTCTTTCTGGAAACATTTTAGGCAAGAAATAGGTAACGCAGTAACAGAATCTTAACTCATATCTGATCTGACTCTTGTGAGCCTAGTGTGTTGCGCTGGACGGAACAGAGATCAGTGATGCTGCTCTTTTAATCATGGTATCATACCCGTCCCATATTAGATAAACAGTTGTGATTGGCCTGCCCAGGATCTGGCTGGGTGGAAATCTGTTTGAACGGGACGGGGACCAGACACATCTGCCAGAGCAAATGAAACATGAGCTCGCAGATTTGTCTGGTTCCCAGGCTGATATTTTCATCAAATAACAAAACAAAACAAAAAAAACATGAAAGTGTGACAGCAGCACTGGAGAACTGCAAAACCCAAATAACAGTCAGAAAGTCCTGCAAACTGTTTTTTTAACAGGTGGTTTATTTAGCCTATGAATCTTAGTGTATACAGGCCAGATTTCTGGGGGATGTGGGGTGCATAAGTTGTCTGTCAGAGTGTTATTTTTGGTAGAACCACTGGGTGGCACCAAATCTGATATTTTAAAATCTTACACTTGGCTTTAATCTTGCTCTCTTAAACTCTCATTCTGTGAAATCTCTGTCCTGCAATCGTCTTATTATTAAAAGAGGACATCAGTTAAATAGTTTAAAAGTCATTAATAGTAATGGTGTGTTGAGAACAACAGCAGGTGATCAAAAACAAGATTATCCATGGGTTAAATGAGGTTTCTTAATCCAGTTCTGTGGTCACATCCTCACCTCCTCTCCTTCTTTGCTCCACTGTCCTCCTCCAGCTTCATGATCACACTGAACCGCTGCTTCCCCATGTTCATGGTGCTGGCCTGGATCTACTCTGTGTCCATGACTGTGAAGAGCATTGTGCTAGAGAAGGAGCTGCGCCTCAAGGAGACTCTCAAAGCCATGGGGGTCGACAACGGAGTCATTTGGTACACATGCTTCATCGACAGCTTTGTCATGATGACTGCAAGCACAGCGCTGCTCACCTCCATCATCATGGTGAGGAAACAGGGCAGAGGAGGTGAAAGAGGAAGGCCATGTTTACAGAGAAACTAGGGTCAAGTTTTGCTTGTTTGGAGGGTAAATGTTTTGTAGCATGCAATGGTGCCCTCTTGTGGATGATTTTAAAAAGCTCGCTATATGGAGAGAAATGTTCTAATGTTGCCCTGCATCTTTTTCTCTCAGGGTGGAAAGGTGCTGAATTACAGCGACCCCATCCTCGTCTTCTTTTTCCTGCTGACATTCACCGTCGCCACCATCATGCAGTGTTTCCTCATGAGTGTGTTCTTCAACAAGGCCAACCTGGCAGCCGCCTGCAGTGGCATCATCTACTTCACCCTCTATCTGCCACATATCCTCTGCTTTGCCTGGCAGGACCGCATCACCAAGAACATCAAGTTGGCTGCTGTATGTCTGTCTTTTTTTTTCTCCTTGTGTATGTGTGTGTGACATATTTTACCAGTACAGGAACACATGTAGATACTGTTAGCACTTGCAAGTGTAGAGAGTATTTAATCCGACATTGAATCAGTGAATCAAGTATATATAATGTATGTGTCCCTCTGTTTCTCTAGAGCTTGTTGTCTCCAGTGGCCTTTGGCTTCGGGACAGAGTACCTGTCACGGTATGAGGAGCAGGGTCTGGGTCTGCAGTGGGACAACATCATGACCAGCCCGTTAGAGAAAGACACCTACTCCTTCCTCATGTCCATCCTCATGATGGTGTTTGACGCTGTCCTGTATGCTGTCCTGGCCTGGTATCTGGATAATGTCTTCCCAGGTTAGGCTGCCAATATACTGTATGATTTACTTTACAGTGGTACAAGCTTATTACACTGAAAATTGTATCTCATTTCTCCTTTGCAGGACAGTATGGCATTGGTAGGCCATTCTACTTCCCATTCCAGCCCTCATACTGGCAAACACCTGCACATTCACACTCACTCACAGAAATGCCAGATCAAGGTTAGTGTTGCTGACTCTAAAGTCTCTTGCATGCTTTATAATAAGAGAGCAGTCCTCTGAGTGGAGCTTTGTGGCTTTATTGAGTTTTGCAAGTAAAACCTTAGTGGGTGAAGTGAATGTCTGCCCTTATTTCTTTACTAAAAAATAATTGCTCCTCAGAAAAGCTTATAAATCCTGCCGGAAGATTGTGGTTGTATTGAAAAGGTCAGTGTAAGGTACATAATGAGTTGATATGCCCATGAGAAAGATTTCCTCCCTTGCCCCCCTCCAGCACTCCTGGAGCAGGAAATGAGCCATCATCTTGGTAGGAGACAGTTTAGGAGAGTGCACTCTTACAGGCACAGGTTCTGAAAGTGAGTCATCCTGGCCAACGTAATGGCTGAATGAAGAAAAGAGCAAGTTTAAAAAGAACAAAATCAACCTGTAACTGCTGCTCTAGACCTTAGATCCAGCTTATAAGCAAATAAATAAAGATATGTGAGCAGGATGCACGTTTCCATGTAGTTCCCATACAAGTCACGTAACTGCAGGTTGAGTACCATCAGTTTCCGTCCACTTTTACATTTTATTAAAGCTTAAAGTTATGCATCATTAAAAGAGGGCTGCTTTGAGTGACAGGCTGTCTGCCAATAGTGTCCTCAGCTTCTCAGTCAGAGCCACCTCTCATTCCTCCAAAGCACCAGCCTCTCCCCTTGTTATGACCCGACTCAAAAGACAACAACAGAAATGGAGACACACCATGGCAAAGTTAACTGAAAGATATATATTTAATCAAATTAAATCAAATTAGACCACATTAAAGATTAACATAATATTTACAGTGTAGAGAATGGAGGTCAGTGGTGTCAGTAGTGTGTGTGGTGCATGAGTGGAAAATGTGTGCAGGTGCCGTAAAGGTGCATAAAAGCAAAACAAAGACATAAGGCACCATAACCAAACCAAACCAAAGAGGAGCAGGAAGAAGGAGCAGCACAGCCAAGGTTCAGCCAGAGAGTGAGCTACCAGCTGCACACAGGCTTAAATAACCTGAAACACTCTCAGGTGTTTCCAGTTGCCCTAACAATCCCCTAGGGGTCATCACGCGTCCACGTATGGTGACTCCAAAAAAGAAGATGGCGACTGCTAAAATGCCAAACTTGAGGCTTTATAACAGGAGCCTATGATCCAATGGATGAAGTCCAGTAGCTATGTCCATTATTTTTATACCCTGTGTTTTATACACTAGTGTTTTTTTGAGCCCAAGGCACACCAAAGGACAAGCCAAAATCTAAATGCACACCTGTATTTATATCTGTGCACAATAGCTTCTGTAAGGTGTGTTATCACTCTTATCACAAGATAAATGTTTGTTTTTAATTTACTGATATCAAATAACAATTGACAACCAACTATTACTCATGAAATATTTAACAAAATGATTCAAGAATTCTTTATATATATATATATATATATATATATATATATATTTAAATTACATCAAAGCAACCATAACACATCCATTTATTGGGGAATGGATTATCCTGTGAAGGTTTTATTCAATTGGTTCAAATGAAATCAAATTAAATTACAATTTTTAGTCAGAGTTTGCCTCTTCATTAGGAAATGGGTGCGCACAACATACCGACACATTAATTTAAAAATTCATTCATAACTTTTTGTATAGGCCCATTTGAATATTGGAATAATAATGTGTGGTTATCACAAAATCCCATGGCACACCTGGATTTGCATCACGGCACACCCTTTAAGAGAACCACTGCTATACACAATAAAATTGCTGTTTATTTAAATGTAGTCTGGTGGGTTTGGCGACTGTTTTTGGTTGAACAAAAAAGATCTTACTCCTTAACAAAAGGTCGACCTCTTCAGGGATCCTTTCCATAATGTTGTCAGATACTTATAAAAACAATCTGAGCCTGACAGCAGCAAAAACAAGCACTTTTAGTGAACACTAATTGAAAGTGTATAAATGCCCCAAGTGGTTACATTGCAGCCTTTTTGGCAGCTGCAGTCCCCTCACTCAATACTGGACCAGTTTCAAGAAAATGTTCCCATAAGTCACTTAGACTAAAAAACATAGAAAATAAGGTCTAGGTTGAAAAATACTGAAGTTACCCTTTAATATTTCATGCTGATGGCATTAACACTAAAGAAGCACCGTTACCATCACAAGCAACACACGCGTTTATGCAGCATTGTAGTCGACTCTGAGAGGAGAACTTTCACATGATAGAGAAAACTGCACCAAACATATCCTAACTAAGAAATGGCTATACAATCTTTTTCAGCTCCTGAGAAACCTGAACCAGACAACATGGAGAAGGACATTGAGAGCAGGGGCTCACCGGAGACATACATCTGTAACGGCTCAGCCAGCAGGAAAACCTGTAAGCACCAACGTAAGAGGGATCAGCTGGAGAGAGAGAGGGAGCTGCTGAGACGACAAGAGGAAACTCCAAACCAGGAAGAGTGTCATGACTCAGGGGAAAATGGTAAGGACACAAATACAGAACTGAAGCCTAAGAGCAAGCAGTAACCAAATGAAAGACTGAGTGGAGATAGGAAAGTGCCATCAAACTGCATGTGGGGAAAACATGGAGGACATCTGGTGGGCAGGCAGGGTAACACGCCACACCTTTAATCTGCAGGACCGGGAGGGAGCAGCACAGATAGGAGAGCAGGGGAAAAAATAAATAAATATCGTGTTATGTTGCTATCAGGGAGGCTGTAAATTTGATGATGCATTTAAAAATATTTTAAATCACAAACCAAAATAAGAGTTTCTAGATTACTAGATTAAATTCATTTTTTCTGTTGAAGTGTTGACTCTTTCTCTCATGCAGGTCAGTTGTTCTTTGAGCCTGACCCAGTGGGCTTGGTGATGGGGGTGCAGATCCAGGACCTGGTGAAAGTGTTTGATGGAAGATCTCGTCCAGCTGTCAACTGTCTCAGCATCAATTTCTATGAAAGCCAGATCACATCCTTCCTGGGGCACAATGGGGCTGGAAAAACCACCACTATGTAAGCTGAAACCAAATTTAAAGGTCCAGTGTGTGGGATTTAGTGGCATCTAGTGGTGAGATTGCAGAATTCAAACATCTCCCGTTTGACAAATTTGTAGAACTGCAGTGGCTGAAAATGCAAATGTCCCTATCTAGAGCCAGGGTTTGGTTTGTCCGTTCTGGGCTACTGTAGAAATAACATGGCGGACTCCGTGGAAGAGGACCCGCTCCATATATAGAGATAAATGACTTATTCTATGACGATGAAAACACAATGAATCTTATTTTCAGGTGATTTTAAACAAATGAAAACATACTTATAAATATTATATACCATGTCTGCCAATAGATGGCCCTAAATCCTACAAACTTTCTTTTCTTTCTTTAAAAAGTTGCTACTCTATTAAATTACAAAGTAGAGTAAAGCAGGATTTATATTTGTGTGTCAGCTTTATGCAGAGCCTACGACAAAGCCTACGCATGTGGTCTACGCTGCTGTGAGCATTTATACTTGTGTGGTGGTGTGTCTGTGTCACACTGCAGTTACACCTCCAAAACACTAGTCAGCGGCGGAGGATTCTGTGAAGTGCTGTTAAGTTTAGTTGATTCAAAACACACTCAAAACACACATTAAACACACATTAAACATGGCTTAATAGAGATAATTTCAAACCCAAGTACACAAATCAGTCTCACTACAACTTGTATGATTCACAGACAAAGCATTTATCTTTTGCTGGACACACTTTCCCCACAGATAGAACACGCTAAAGTTTTTAGCACAAGCCTATGGTATTTTACATTATATAAATTAGCCGAGCGGCTAGAAGACTTTTCCTCTACTGATATGAAACCAGGGAAAGCAACCACATTTAACAAAGGTAACGGTACAAAATTCAGTTCCAATACAACTGACAAGGTTCACCGACAAAACAACTGTCTTATACTAAACACGTTTTCCAAACAAATACAACATGCTAACATTATTAGCAAAAGCCTATAGCATTTTACATAGTATAAATTAGCCTAGCAACTAGTGGAGCTTTCCTCTACTCGTATGAAGCCAGGATAAATCACACACAAGACTTAAAATGCTATTTAGTGTAAAATTAAAGTAAATAGAAGCTTTGTTTCTGTAAAATTAAAGTAAATAAAAGCTTTGTTTCCACTGAGGGAAATGGTTTCAGCTTACAAAAATAGGCAGGAGGTCTGCGTCACAGCGACGTTACATTTCAGGTGATGTGCACGTTAGGCTACACCGTAGGTACGGAATTGATTTGACATATAGATATAAATCCCGCTCAAAGGTTTAGTCTGAAACTATGTAAACTTGGATAATTTAATAAGAATGTAATTGAATAGGCTGTTTAAACACATAAAGAGGATTCGTCATGCAGGCTCAGAGGCTGGCTGGTTCTCATATCTATTTAACATGTATATTGTGTGCAAGGTGATGATCTCCTGAAAATCCTACCCCAAACTGTCAACGTCTGTGTCATGGTATTGTTGTTGTATGTACTTCTGCTCTGCCCAGGTCCATCCTGACTGGCCTGTACCCTCCTACATCTGGCACAGCCTACATTAATGGAAAAGATATCAGGACTGACATAGACACCATCCGCTCCTCCCTGGGGATGTGCCCTCAATACAACATCCTCTTCAAACAGTGAGTTACACTGCAGAAACTGCTGACAGGACGGGAGTCACTTCAGTGCAAATATGCATGAAAGTCACAATAAGTACATGCAAACAGTTTTTCCAGAATATACCATACAGAAAAAATGAGCAAAGTAAAGGAAGAACTACTTACACTATGTTGAATAACAAACTAAAGTGACTTGTCAGTTGCATTTCTTGGTTTAAAGCTGCTAAGTTAAGAGGTGTTTTCAGTAAAATGAGGACCAGACTCTGTTAAAATCAATGCACCTTCTTCAAATATTGGCTTTGACAGCAGGTGCTGAGAGCCAGACTTACTGACTCACCTCCTCATTCAGAGTTCCACAGCTTTAAAGCATTCGCAGTCAAAAAACTGTCAAAACAACAATTTTACACTCTTCCTCCATAAAAAAAAATCTTTATTGCCATTGCCCTGTTTTTTTCCAGCCTCACAGTGGAGGAGCACATCCTATTCTACTCACTGCTGAAGGGTCGCACTCAGGAGGAGGCGGAGATGGAGGTTGAGGACATGCTGCTGGACCTCGGGCTGCCTCACAAGAGAGACGAGGAGGCTCAGAACCTCTCAGGTGGACCACTTGTTTCTCTGTGTTTGTCAAAGAGCGACAGAGAGGATTTCATTCATTCCTTCATCGCTGTTTCTGCTCTGAACCGTTGCCTCTCACACACTCTACAGGTGGTATGCAGAGGAAACTGTCAGTCGCCATGGCGTTTGTTGGAGGGTCAAAGGTCGTGATTCTGGACGAACCCACCTCGGGAGTGGACCCTTATTCTCGGCGATCCATTTGGGACCTCCTACTGAAATACAGAACTGGTAAAAATCTCACTGCTGCAAAGTCTCATTAAACCCATTAAGGTCCACATAGTAGCCCTCCAGGTCAACATTAGATCTACAGTTTACCTCCACCGCCATACATCTCACCCCCAAGGTCCACTTTTCACTGCTACACTGAAGATACTGAAGAATGAAGCAAATCCTGTGCAGCTCTACAGCTCTCCTGAGGCACTTGAATTAAGTAGTGAACTGATCAAACGGAAAAATTCAGCTCCACTGCTACAACAAAAGCAAAAATTGCAGTCATAAAATCAATAATCTGTCGGCGAAGGCACTTTAAAGTTTGGTAACTTGTACTTTTTTGCTTATCTGGAATGGGCCTCTTTTGATTCAAATGACATTTCAATAAAAAGTATGAAAAGTCTGACTCTGTGTGCAGGCCGGACGGTGATCCTGTCCACTCATCACATGGACGAGGCCGACCTGCTGAGTGACCGCATCGCCATCATTTCCAAAGGACAACTCCACTGTTGCGGATCCCCCCTCTTCCTCAAGAACTGCTTTGGAGTTGGCTTCTATTTAACACTTGTTCGCCGGATGAAGGATCTCAAGAAGAGGGAGGTGAGCTTTACCTCTGACACAAAATCCGCCACAGACACAACTTCGATGTGTTTATTTTTCATAATCGCTTTCAAAAGCAGACACTCGAGGGAGCACACCTGCTCTTCTGCTGTTAAAGTTTCAGTTTCCTGGCAGGATTTCTGAGTTTGTAAAGATGTTCTTGTCTTTGGTGTTTTCCATCAGAATGATTGCGACTGTGCCTCAGACTGCTCCTGTTCCTGCTCCATCTGTACTAGATACAAAGATCAGTCTCAGAACCAGTTCCAGCATCTAGACAGAGTTCTGGATGGTAAGCGTGCACTGCATGTCTCTCTCACTGTAGCTGCATACTCATGAGCTGCTCCCCCTCTGTTTGTGTGTCTGTGTTCTCTTGTACTTTTATCTAACAACTTGAGATTCAGACCCTGTGAATGAGGACATTTGTGGAAAGCGTGGGCATTCTGACCAGTTCTTACTTCTTCAAAGAGCTGTTTAGGGCACTTACGACTTAATTTTCCAGTTGTGATCACATTCAAATTTAGGTTAAGATGAGGATAAGGGGTGGGGTTAGGCATGTAGTTGTGATGGTTAAAGTTATGCTGCGTTCACATGGAATCAGGCAGACGTTAGCCAGGAGACGGACAACTCGGGCAAACAACAAGACTGTAAAATGTAAGGCAATATGTTGCACTTGTGATGCTGTACTGTTTACAAAGAATGGTATATAATATATTAAATAACACAATTGAGTGTTTTAACATTCATTCATTCATTCATCTTCTAACCGCTTCATCCTCTTGAGGGTCGCGGGGGGGCTGGAGCCTATCCCAGCTGACATCGGGCGAGAGGCAGGGTACACCCTGGACAGGTCGCCAGACTATCGCAGGGCTGACACATAGAGACAGACAACCATTCACGCTCACATTCACACCTACGGACAATTTAGAGTTACCAATTAACCTAGTCCCCAATCTGCATGTCTTTGGACTGTGGGAGGAAGCCGGAGTGCCCGGAGAGAACCCACGCTGACACGGGGAGAACATGCAAACTCCGCACAGAAGGGCTCCCACACCCGGGATCGAACCGGCAACCCACTTGCTGTGAGGCGAGAGTGCTAACCACCACACCACCGTGCCGCCCTGTGTTTTAACATATTTTTAATATATATTAATATTAAATATAATATTTTAATATATTTGGTATATTAAAAAAGGTAGATATTTTAAATATATTTTATGTAGTTTCATTTTTAATTGTCCAGATAACCCATGTTTCCTTTTTGTGTGTAGGAGCTACATATTATGCGGTTGTAAATCCTTTTTGTAGAGGATGGCAAAAAGCTAGTATCCTCTGCCAGCTTCACCAAATTTTAGTGTCCTGCTCTCGACCACTAAAGTTATATCCAGCTCGCCGCCCACCGTCTGCCTGATTCAGTATGAACACAGCATTAGGGACAGGGACCAGGGAATTAGGGATAGGCTGGGTTGCACATATTCAGTATTTCTCTATATTTAATTTATGATTATGATAAAATAAGCAACAGTCAAAGTTAAAATTCCCTTCTGTAACGTTCTGAAGTGCATTAAATTACTCTGCTATGATTAATATTTTGTTTAAAATGGTTTTCCTACACAAAAAGTAAAAAAAAAAAAAAAAAAGTGCTTTAAAAGGGCTGGAAGCAGACTGACTTCTTCTCCCACATACTACAGAGCAGTGTGTATCAAGATGGCTAACATTAGCGTTAGAGGAAACATCAGAGTGATTCAGCCATAAATGTTTGCCTCAGTCAGACAAACACTGATGAGTCTGTTGTGCACCAAAATGAGCGACTACCAGTTGTATCAGAATAAGTGTAGTTAGCATCTTTTATTTGTTTATGTGGTTTGTTAGCTTGTTAGCTTTTGACAGGCTGTGGCTGACCACAGCATTGGTGGTTATAAAACATACTGTGATATCAGATACAGTGTTACCGTGTTTTCACATTGTCACATTGAACACCCGAGGTCTAATCAAAGTTTGCAGAGAGATATATTCTACCTGGCTGAAATTTTTACATTACGTGTAATAAGTTCGCTCTGTGATCTCAGATTTTAGGGAAATGCACACATGTCGCACCCTACAGTAGAGGGATGTGAAAAAAACCTCTCTAGTGACAAACTTTGCATAGATACGAGACCCTATTTTGTCAAGATCAGACATTTTAGGAGACACAAACATAAGAAAAATGCATTTTTAAGTGTAGGGGATCCTTAAATATCTTAAAAAACATCCTTAGTTGTTATTTCTGGTCCAAAACTGATCTAATCTGTTTAATTAGGACTGTGTGAGTGTGGTTTTATCTAACTTTGTGTGCTGCCAAAACAAGCAATCACAGGGGTTGTAATGCTTAATTTCAGTGATTCCTGAATCTGCATTTGTGAATGTAAGATCAGCTTTTTCGAACAAAGACTAGTCCATCTTAAACCAGCATGAAGATCAAAGATGAAAACACAAACACAGAAATCTCCAACGTGAAATAACCCAAACTGTTTGAACTGTGGTAGAAAAGTCAATGCTCATGTAAGGTACAAAAAGCATAGTAGTCAGGCACATCCAAAAACAATTTAAGGCAGGTGCTGTACAAATAAAAGATCGCAACAAACAACATGTTGTTTTACGCTCATGTAACGCTCCACTGCTTGTAGTGAGGTGTTGACTGATAAAATAGGTTTTCAGGGCCTTTAAGTCAGTGAGGGTCCTCACAAGTGTAGCAGCACAACCCTGTATGTGATTGTCAGTTTGCACTGCCTGATATTATCATGACTGGCCCACTTATCCAAGTTGTAAAACAGATACAGAAACAGAGCACACAGTTTTCTCACATTTATAATTTAGTGGTGATATTGACCCGTGTGCCTTTTCCTCCCAACTCTGCCCGAGGACTTTAGATTCAATGATTCAAGCACAAATTTACTCATGCATTTTAGTGCTCGAATAATAGTGTTTGTTTTTTTGTTTTTTGGCTTAATAAGCAGTTTCCCCTTTCTTTGTCCTTTCCTTGGTGCCTGCTATTTTTGGGGACTCTTAACTCTTAAGTGCCCTCTCCATAAATGATGAGTTTATGTCTCCTTCCTAGGGGATATAGAGAGCATCACTAGCCTCATCCACCACCACGTCCCTGAAGCCAAGCTGATTGAAACGATAGGCCAGGAGCTGACCTACCTACTCCCCAATAAGGGCTTCAAACATCGAGCATATGCCAGCCTGTTCAGGGAGCTGGAGGAGATGCTTACTGACATTGGCCTCAGTAGCTTTGGCATCTCTGATACATCACTGGAGGAGGTAGGAACATTGCCTGTCTTCATCGGTTGTGGATGTTTTGATGCTGCACATACACTGCATAAAAAATGTGGCAAATAAAAGCTTCCAGAATAAAACATCAGGTTAACAAAGCCTGATTTATCAGCTTTATTAATTCTGATATCATCAACCAGAAAATACCCACAGCCAAATGACTGATTTTCATTTTTGATAATAACTTTTCCAATTCCATAGCAGGACCACACTGAATATCTTTTCAGGCATGACAAAACTGTCCTTCTTAACAAATAATTTTTGGCTGTTACTGCGCCCTTTAAGTCTTGTTTTCCTAAAAAAAAAAAAAAAAAATCAATTTCCATAGCTACACTGAAACACAACTTCCTGGTTTGAATCTGGCTGGAGACCATTGTTGCATCTCTGTCTCCCTCATATGCTGTTATGTCTCTCTAATATCACTGTCTAATAAAGACATAAAATGCCAAATTAACAAATACATTTCCTATAAATGAGTGTCAATATCTTGAAACAACACATAGTAAGGCGGGTTACTGCACTAGAAGCAATAAAAATTAGTGAATAGTGAATACAATTCTAGAAACAAATTTGTATTGCAAATAGTTTCAAGTTATTTTCCAAAACTGTCAGATTTTTCATTTGTTCAAAGGAGCTGTATGTAACATTCAGAGCATTAATACAGCAACAAACCACTATTTGGCTATGTTTAGATATAGTGGAGTAATGCCGTCCTGAGTACAGAATGAAGTCACGCTACCTCTCTGTGTGTTGTAATCAGAGCTTCTCTGTGTTTTGTTGCTGTAGCTGGTTCAGCCGTGCATGCATGTTTGTGTATTCCACTGGCTAGCAAATTGTCACTGTTTTGTGTTGTGCTTATACAGTGGTTACTGCTGATGTCAGGAAAGTGTTTTCACGGTAGCGTAGCACCCACCCATCCAGTTCCGCTATTCAGTTATTTAAAGCTCTTCATTCGCATACCCCGGCAAAATAAATATGGGCAGCCATTGTATTCAAAGGGCTCCTCCATATTCACGAAATCAGCTAAATAATCCTCCATGGCATTAAAAATCTTTTAGATAACAATAAACTACATATTCTGTACTCCAAGACAACAAACTATTCCTGCTACTACTCAGTTTACCTCCAACTCCAACACACATTTTCACAGCTGTCTTCCGACAACACACTAGATCTCGTGAGATTTCGAAGTGCAGCCAAATGGGACGGTAACAAAAGGACCAATCGGAGCCGATCTGCGGTAAAAATAACCACTTTTGATTGATATACAGTGACGGCGTTCAGTTGCCCCATGCGCTTCCATTGTGGCCGGTGCGCAGCTGCCCAGCTAATGCTGTCTAGCTCAATACTCCACCAATGTCAGAAAATATTGTTTACATCACTCTCCCTGGATTCAGTATGTTTTCAGTACATCCATCTTTCCCGCTCTTGATTACATAACATCTCAAGAAGGCCTTGAGGGAATTCAAATTTGGCATAGATGACAAGTTGTACTCAATGATGAATTGATTCGATTTTGGTGGTCAAAGGTTAAAGGTCAAGGTCACTGTGTCTATATCTGTCTCATTCTCATGAACATGATATCTCAAGAACACCTTGAGGAAATATTTTCAAATTTGGCAGAAATATTCTCTTGGACTCAATACTAAAGTGATTCGATTTTGGTGGTCAGAGGTCAACATCACTGTGACCTTGCATCCGTCTTATTCTTATGAATGCAATGTCTCAAGATGGCCTTGAGGGAGTTTACTCAAATTTCGTGCAAATGTCCATGTGATATCAGGAATGAACTAACTAGAATTTGGTGGTTGACGGTCAAAGGTCAAGGTCAAGGTCACCGTGAACCCACAAAACATGTTTTTGGCTATAACTCATTCATTCTTAAGACAAATTTCACACAAATGTCTAACAGGATATAATAATGAAGTGATGACATTTTATATCCAAAAAGTCAACTTCACTGTGACATCATAATGTTCTGCAAAGACACTTTTCTGGCCATGTGTGTGAAGCATTCATGTTTATACAGAGATGGATGTTCACTGTAGGTCCAACTTGATGGGTTTGTAGAGGCATACAACCGAGAAGCAATAATTCCAGATGAATCTTCAAGTTTAATAAAGGAAATTGAAAACCTGTATCAAATGACTTCTGAATTTAAACTTTTTTTTTTTACGCGTGAAAAGTTTTTAAAGTATAAGGATGTTCTTTTTTTTTTCTTTCCAGATCTTCATAAAGGTCACTGCAGATGGAGAAGCTGCGAATAATGCCACCACTCCTGGTAAATACCACCACTGATATTCCACATGGCCTTTTCCTGGAATTGAATCTCCAACTCCTCGCCCTTTCTCTCTAACGTGCCGTTAATCCTTTTGTCTCACACCTGTTTTTTATTGCTGCTGTTACTGTTGTGAATTCCCTAACTATACCACTAGCCTCTTGTCTTGTATTTGCATGTGTTGTAGCGCATCATGTGTCAGTTTTAAACCTGTAGTTTGTGTGTGTGTGTTTTGTGTCTCACCTGTGCACTCCCATCTCTAGAGCAGTGGATGTTACAGCGGAGAAAAAACAACAGCAAAAGTGGTGTAGAGGGAGATGAAGGTCAGAGACTTGAGAGACGACAGAATTATGGCAATTTAAGCTTTTTTTCAATCAGTATGTGCAAGAATTGTTTGTTATTTAAATTTAAAGTTTGTTATTTAAATTTTTTTGAATAGTTATGTGCAGATCTGCTTTTCTGTGACCAGTTTAATGGCATTAATAATAATAAACCTCACACATCTGGTCCTCCAAGCAGTTTAAGTGATCCAGATCTGGAGCCTAGAGCAGATGTACAGTTAAAAACAAAGCGTGTATTTTTAGTCTTTATTCATAAAGGTTTTTCTGCTTGCTTGCTCTTTTCTAGCACAGCACTGCTTTTAATTCGAATCCATAGATTTACTCACATTTATGATTTTTCAGCCACAAAGAAAAGAATTAGAGACTATAGATGAGTGCAGGTGCCATGCTTAGTGGAATATGCCTCTGCCTCCTCAGCAAATGCTTTGTCCTGTGTAGATGTTTTATGTATAGACTTACTGTATGTCCTCTTGTCGATCACAGAACATAATGGAATGCAGTCTAACGGCATTACCCATGGTGCATCGGACAGCAGTGCAGGAAAGGGCTCCAGGCAGGTGAAAGGGGCCACTCTGATCCTGAAGCAGTTCCATGCTCTGTTAGTGAAGAGGTTCCACCACGCCATAAGAAGCCAGAAAGACTTCCTGGCACAGGTACAGAGACACGGCGATGGCTGGATTGATGGATTAGTGCTGACATTGCATGTTGACAGTTGGGTTATGTGGTTCATGGACTGATTGCAGACTGAGAGTTGTGTATTATAACTACAGAGTCAACATATTAAAGTGTCAGAACATATAATCTGGAAGTCCAAGCAGGGCAAACCTTGGCAACTAAAAAGTACTGTTTTCCTAGTGCTTTTATTTTTATGAAATCTACTATTGAATCTAGTGGAAAACAACATGTATAGGCGAATGTTCAAGTAAACCTGTGTGTATTTTTGGTAATGGCTTAAACTGTTTATAGATTGTTTACTTGCTGTTGTTCACTTGTATTTTGGGGCTTTCAGATCGTCCTTCCTGCCAGTTTTGTCCTAATAGCTCTGATCTTCACTATGATTGTCCCTCCGTTTGGAGAGTATCCCAGTCTGACTCTGACCCCCTGGATGTATGGACAACAGTTCACCTTCTTCAGGTCAGACATCATGACAAACACTGTGAAATGGCAGATTGCCAGAACCCCTGTTAATGGATTTTACTTTTATAAACGATCTCTCTATAGGCACGTCTATAACACACCAGCTTTAGATAAACCATCTGTTATTATTAACTTGATTTTCTTCTTTACATTTTCTCGCCCCTGTTTAGTAACGAGCAACCGTTTGACCCCAAAATGAAACGTTTCACAGAGCGCTTACTGAACAGACCAGGCCTGGGAACACGCTGCATGGAAGGAGAACCGCTAGGGTGAGTATCAGGACTGTCAATGGGACAGGACCATTACACAGTACATGTCATTTACAGAATTGACTGACTGGTACAGAAGTCCTGCAACATGCAGTCAAACATTTGGAGAAGTAACAACACAGAATTCTTACCTGCTAACGTAACTCATCTAAAAATGATAGTGACATTTGGACCCCACTGTACTATAACATTATCATTAAAGGGGAACTTCAGTATTCAGCCTAGACCCTATTTTCACACGTTTTTGTGTTAAAGTAAGTGACCAATGATAACAACATTTTTCAAATTGGTCAGTTTTTAGAGAAACTGCAGCAGAGAGACAGGCCGCAATGTCATCCCTACAGGCTACTGTGCCAACACATTCTCACTCTAACCTTGTCACATATCAATGTTTGGTCATGGACCTTCCATGTCCAGATACGACATGAAAGTTGCCCTGGGTGTGTTGGTTGTTGACGTTCTGGGATGCCGTGTCAAGTTCTGCCTGCTACAGCATTGTCTTCTTTCAAAATAAACTTCCGTTTTCACAGGAAATTTACCATTTACATACAGTCTCTTTCACAATAAATGCACTACATCAGTACAACAATTGACTTTTTTTTCCTTAAACAACTAATGCATGTGGTTGGGTTTAGGAAAAAATAAAAGGATTTGGCTTTATAATCTTACAGGACGTGAATATAGCTCTCCCGGGTGAAAGTTGTATCCCAAGTTGTAAGTGTATGTTGAACACATCCATTTCCATGTTTTCCATACCTGTCAGTCATCTGTTTTTTAGATACTTCTAATAACAACCTGAAGCTGTAGGTAGCAAAAGCACTTTTAATGGATGTAAATTGAAGGCGCACAGTTGCCCATTGTGTTTACATTGCAGCCTGTTTCCCTGCTGCGTCTGGAGCGCACTCTCCATACCGGACCAATTTCCAAAACTGTTTTCTCCATTTGTCACTTAGACACAAAAACATGCTAAAATATGGTCCAGGTTGAAAAATACTGCAGTTTCCCTTTGAGGCATCACATAACAGATGACACACCTTTTAGCATTTCTCCACTTATCTCCCCACAGAATGCCCTGCAGTAACACCACAACAGAGTGGGAGCTTCCTGACGTCTCTCCCGTAGCCAGCAACATCTTACAGAGTCCAGAGTGGAACCCGAGAAACCCGTCTCCTTCCTGCCAGTGCAGCACCAGTAAGAAGCTCACCATGATGCCCATCTGTCCCATTGGAGCGGGAGGCCTGCCCCCTCGCCAACGACTCGAGGCAACGGGAGACACAATGCTGGACTTGACGGACAGGAACATCTCTGACTACCTGGTTAAAACCTACCCCAGTCTCATCAGGACCAGGTAGGTTAAAATGTCGTCAAAACTCTGCAGGTGATGAAGCTGCAAACACATACACAGATTTAAAATATGACCACTTTTTTAACTCATAAATTACCTCTCTGTTTAATTAAATTCTGTATTTCATTTCACAGTTTGAAGAGCAAATATTGGGTGAATGAGCAAAGGTAACAATTCGCACTTTATAATTGTCAGTCTCCATCTCCCTCTTGTTTAGTCGACATGGGATACTTAATGCAAATGTTCTCTGTCCTCAGATATGGAGGTCTGTCAGTCGGAGGACAGCTTCCCATCCTGGACGTTAACCCCAGAGACATCCAGAATGTTTTCCATCAGCTGGGACGCATGCTCAACATCACAGCGGTACTTACTCTTTTCTTTTTGTTTGTTTGTATTTTTCATGGCAGTGTCCATCAAGTCAGTTTTTAATGAGCATTTTCTTTCACAGGGTTACTACTCTGGACTTGCACTGAGGGAGATTGGTCCTTTCTTACGATACATGGAAAGTGAATTCAATATAAAGGTACGTGTGGGAGGATACAGGTGCAAGTGGAAGAAACTGGCCAACCTCTGGTGCTTTGCTTTTATATGACAAACTTCAGCTTATAAAAACACATCACAAGGACGACTGATCGGCTGTAAACACTTGCTTTTAAAGCTTTGCAATTAAAGTAAAGACGGTTTTATACAAGGACGGTCAGCTTGCAAGTCCCCACATTGAAGATGAGGACTGTAAATAGAAGGTTGTTAGATGTGTTTAGTTAACGCTGCTCTCCTCCGTCAGGTATGGTATAATAACAAAGGCTGGCACGCCATGGTGGCCTTCATGAACGTGGCCAATAACGCTATCCTGCGGGCCTTCCTACCTCCATCTGCCAAACCTGTTGAGTTTGGCATGACTGCCATCAACCACCCTCTGAACCTCACCAAAGAGCAGCTTTCCGAAGTCACAGTGTGAGTGTTACTTTTATGTCTATTCCTTATATTTTAAAAGTGTATTTATTTATTTGTTGGCAGATTAAAGAAAACAATTGTTATAAAAAGATACATACATTGAGACATTCACATAAACACAAACACAGTTTTATACATTTAAAGTAAACAAAAGCTTGTGCAGAGAGGTAGAAAACTCAAGGCTTGATAAACAGAATTACATTAAAGGAGCTGTACGCAATAGTCAGAGCATATCAGTGGTACATGCGTGGGCGGACCAGCTACCACAACACAAAACAGAGAAGCTCTGATTACAACACACACAGAAGTTACGTGACTTTATTCTCTGTTCAGGGCACCAGTACACCAATATATCTTTACAGAGCAAATGTCATTGGCGGCTATGTTATGAATGTGGTATACCTTTCGCCAAAAATGAATTAAGGCATAAAAAAGTAGCCTGAGTGTCAGACTTAAGCTCCCAGAACCTTCAGTCTGACCTCAGTCTGACATGATTTACAAGGGAAGGGGAATTTGAGTTTTCCCTAACCAATCAGTAGAGATCAACGACTCACCCAGAATCTGACATCATTAGTATCCATGCCTCGGGGGTGCCGAAAACAAGCGAGCATTGCCCGTTTAAAATGTCTCCGTCATCGTGCACGCCCAGCTGCATCGCTGTTAAATCCAGCTTCCTCAATTTGGTCCTCCATTAACGCGAGTAGTGGCGAAATACCTCGATAGCATTGTTAATGTGGTCTGTAGGATCTGTAGCGGTCGCCATTGTTGCTATCCTCACCAGTTACCCACCGGCGTACAGCTTGACATCAGCATGGTGCTGATTGGCTAATTGCTAGACCCGCCCCCACCCCCGGCGTTCATTGGTCCGTCCATCATTAGGACGAGATAAATCGCAAATTCATTTCAGTATGCCAGACCAGAGATGCAAGCCTACTCAGTTGAGTGGGCGGGGTCTATGGTCTGGAACAAGGCTAATAAAAAAAGCTACTAGAAAATAAAGAAAAAAATACAAAGACCAGCAGTTGTCTCACAGTCAGCACTGTATACTCCAACAGGACACATTTTATACTCACTAGAGTCTAGTATATTGTTAGTGTTGTCTGGGTTTTTCATTTTAACACCAGTTTCCCTTTGTTTGTTTTTTTAAATATACTGATATAGATAATTATAGACTATCATTACAAACAAATTTACGTGTCCTTATCTTTATACAAATAATTTAATGTTTACACAATACTGTTCTAATCCTTAAAACCCTGACCCAAAAAATGATTATATGTTTGAAAAAAAGAGAAAATTAAAAACAAGAAAATTAGTAAAAAAAAAAAAAGAGAGAGAGAGACGAAAATAAAGTTAAAAACAAACAAGGAAATGATCAAAATTGATCAAAAATTCTAATAATTATGTAACATAATTTAAAAATGTACCAATAATAATTGAAAATATAATTTTCCCTACCTTTTTTCTTTTCCCCCTATTTTTAAAAATAATTTTCTAAATATTTTTTTCTACATTTTTAATCTATTTTTTTCTTTAAATTTATTTATTTTGCAATTTTTGGGACACTTCTTACAGAGTTGTTCATTACCTTTTTTCCCAATGTTTTTGGAAAAAATCGCACCAGTTTGCTCAAGGTACAAATACTTGCGAAAGGCGTCTGTAAGCAGCACAGGAAGAGTGATGTCGCTCCAAGTTTCAGAGGGTTATTTCCCTTTGGAAGAAAGTTGTACCTGATTAGTACATGTGCAAATCACTGTCTCTCTTTATTTTCCTTAGTGAAGTGTTCTTTGGCTTTAGCTTTAACCATTTATATATGGGTTAGTGTTTTTTCTGTAATGGCACCATCTCCTTTAAAATGCAAATGCTATAGGCCTATAGTGAAATACATAATTTAATGTAGACCAACTTTATCTGCTTCTTCCTTCAGGTTAACCACCTCAGTCGACGCCGTAGTGGCGATCTGTGTTATTTTCGCCATGTCCTTCATCCCTGCCAGCTTTGTCCTCTACCTCATCCAGGAGCGTGTGACCAAGGCCAAGCACCTGCAGTTTGTCAGTGGGGTCAGCCCTTTGGTTTACTGGGTGGCCAACTTCTTCTGGGACATGGTAAATCAAGCAGGGTTGGAGTCAATATAAAATTTTTAAGTTTATTTACATGTCATATTGGCTGAAATTAAACCCAAAACAGATAGATGTTGTGAATTTGTATCTCATAGTTACGTTTGCATAATAATAGATTCTCTTATTATAATGTGAATGTTTTATTTCTCCCTCAGGTTAACTACTCCATCAGCACTGCAATGGTGGTTGGCATTTTTATGGCTTTTGACAAGAAGTGTTACACATCACCATCCAACCTGCCGGCACTAATAGCTCTGCTCCTGCTGTACGGGTAAGACTTCACTTAGTTTCATTTGCTTCAGTTTTGCTTTTCACTTAAAGAATAAAAGCAATAAAACACAAAGAGGATATGAAAAGGAATTTGCGCAGGTAAGTTAGTGTTATAGCGTGAGAGCGCCCAGAGGGCCTTATTAGGATATCTCACCTCTAAACAAAAACACAAAGAGGAGCTGAATAACAACCCAACTCAACAACAGTGAAACCCACAGAGAGAGAACAAGTTGCATAAATGACTTGAAAAGGAGGTGAAAAAACAACAGATCTGATGACTGGAAATGTTTTTGGAATTTTTCTTTGTCTTATAGGTGGTCAGTGACACCCATGATGTACCCCATGTCCTACGTATTCAGCATCCCAAGCACTGCATATGTGTCGCTGTCCTGCATCAACCTGTTCATAGGCATCAACACCAGCGCCGTCACCTTCATCCTGGAGCTGTTCGAAAACAATAGGGTAAGGGCATATAGTACAGTGGTTCCCAACTGGTGGGTCGTGGTCCAAAAGTGGGTCACGGTTCCATTCCATATTGACCGCAAATGATGCGAGAATGTGTCAAGTTTGTAAAAAATCACACTTTAATGTTGAAGTACAGTGCATTTCCAGCACAAGCTTTTATTTTCAAGTCCCATTTCCTGCTGTAGAACAAGTAAATAACGGACAGTTACAAGACAGAGACAGCAAACTAGCTCAGCAACATGACCAAACACAAGTATGACACTGAATATATTAAACTGTGTGGACCTTGAACTAATGAGTAAGTAGCAATCTGGATCCTGTGGCTGGACCAGTTGGGAACTACTGATATAGATTATAAATTAATGCAAGAAAAAAATTGCCTTTCATCTCACAGTTAAGACAATTAGCTGTTCCAAAAGATGTATTTTTAAATTATTCATTAATGCTCACATTAAAGAGTAACTAAACCTTAAAACCATTTTTTTCAGCTGATAATCATTGTTTCTGGTTGTGTAGTAGTGTTACTGACTGATCCTGCTCAAAATCTTGACTCGTTTAGTGCAAGCTGTTGAAAATCTACATTTTATTTTAAAAATGTGCTATGGAGTGCCCTCTACAGCTTGAAACCTGGTTACTACATTTGAATTTACATTACATTACATTGGGGGCAAATGACTCTTTTTTGGGGCAAATGACTCTTTTTTGGGGCGAATGACGTCACTAACCGTCCACGCTAAAGCCTGCCCTCCTCCCTTTACTCCTCCCCTTACTATAAAACCATTCTGTCCGCAGTTATCATCAAACTGATAGCGAGTAGGTTGGATCAGAGCAGAGAGAGTAGTAGAGCAGAGAGAATAGCTAGTAATTTGTCGAATTGTATTGTTAGCATAGTGTATTTTAGTGTAGGTTTACAGTTAGTAGTGTGTTTATAGTATTTAGGTTAGTTTGTCAAGGAGAGGCGCCGAGGCTCGGGAGTATATGTGCGGGGCGGGAGGGAGGGGTGGATGGATGGATGGATGCGGTGGGCTGCTGCGCGGTGAGCCCAGGCTCCCAGAGAGGGAGAAATAGAACCAAGTAGGATAAAATAAGTCAAAGTGTGGAGAAGGGGACCGGCTGAGCTCCGGCCGCCTTCCCTTCTGCCCGTGTGACACAGTTAGGGGCGGTTTTCCAAGCCACCATCGGCACAATGAAAATAAGACAAAGTGTGGAGGAGAGGGACCGGGTAAAGAGGCCGACCTCCGGGGAAGCCCTCTCCTCTCTCCCCGCAGCGAAGGACAATCTTCACTCCGCCCCTTTCCTCAGCTGCTTGCCTGTTAAGTCTTGTATTTGGATAATCCCACTTAAACTCAACAGTTGCAACTTCTTCATTAAAGGCAGATTACTTACATGTTACAGTTATGCTTCCTGTTTTTTATATTACTTTTGGGTGTGTTATTTCCATTTTGATTTGTTTTGTTGTGATTGTCTGCAGTCTTGAAATGTTTTTGTTCCTGTTTAAACAACAAAAAGCATTTTGTAATTTCGTTAAATGTTATTTTACAACAACATATTATTATCATTATTATTATTATTATTATTACACAGTGCAGCAGTGTCATAGAGCTGCTGCAAGCTTACTGGTACACTGCTTCATCATGCTAAATGCATCCATTAATAAATGTACAAATGAAAGCAGCATTAAATTGTTGTTGGCTTCTTGGGGGAAGCAAAACAAGCAGTAAACACAAGATTGACATGTTATCACCTCGTAAAGTTGATATAGCGCGAGTGTTAGCAAGATTATTTACATAGCCAGCAGACACAGTGCAAATTAGCATCCATTTGAAATCATGTTTGCGGCCAGCTGACAAATGCAAGTCTGAGATTCAGTCTTGTTTTAGCTGTGCTTTGCTCTACCATAGACACAGGTGGATACGCTGCACATATAAAGTCCTGTAGATAAACTGAGGGGATAGAAACACTCAAAATGAGTCATGATCATCTCTCAAGTGACATCTTCAAAGTGAATGTTGAGGCTATTCCCTCCGATTTTCCTTTGGGCTGTCTGTTATTGACATGATGACTAACTCCTTTGATGAAATGCAAAGTTAATAACAGCAACTTCACACAGAGGCTCAGGTGTAGGGGCCCCTCAGCCCTTGGGCCCGGTAGGCCCACTGGGTAATACACCCATGACCATAGACTGCTCAACTCAGACACATCCTGAGGAAAATATTTAGCTCTTTAGTGGCTAAATGCTTCACTATGATGTACGAATAGAGCCTATCTGACAAGCTATACAGCAACTATACACACAAACAGACTAATAATGTGATGCAGCCGGGGAAGCAGAAGGGCTGAGAACGAGTCACAGAAGAGCAGAGCAGGTTAACAGGGCTGAACATGTAACACAGCAATGACAACTGCCAACAGTCGATCTATGAAGTGTGCAAACACATCTGGTTACTGTGCGGCGTCTGAGTCTTTCAGACAAAAAATAAAAGAAGTAGGTGGCAACAGAATTAGGCGGGAAAAAGGCACAGATGTTGCTGTCAAGGTGACAGGTGACTTCCTGCTCTGTCAAAAAAATGGAGATGGTTCTTTTTGCCAGATGGTTGTCTCCACTGCACACCTGTACTCCCCTTCTCCAGTGAGTCATGAGAGCACCACTGAAGGTGGCACGACCCATATGTTTATTATGTTGATATTTCCAAAAGTCGAACCTCAGGGCTTCTTCTTCACCAACAATAAATCACAACTGTGGTTATTTGTGTTGGCATTTATAAACAATTCAGCGTCTTTTATGTTTCAGTGAATATTTGGAACACTTGGTTTTGGTGCTGTATTGTCCGTGTGTACAAAACAGAGTTAAACAGTGATTTCTGATCTAATAGAGGAATTATTTCAGTTAAAAGAAAGGTTTAAGTCAATCTTTGCTAACAGCCTGATCATGTATCAAATTGAAATAGCATATACCCCAGTTTTATATGACAGTGATGAGCAGGAGGTGCAGCTGACATGATTTCAACCTGACCGGATGGCAGTTTTGTACTTTGCCACACCTCTGATGACCTGAGCTGAATTCCAAATCCATGCAAATAAATGTTATGCTTTGAGTGAAGTTCATGTTTTTTACATTGAATAATAAGTAAAAACTTTCAAATGTTGTATGAGAACACAATGCTGAGGAGAATACTGAGCTTCAGTCAGGTTTGATTTTGTTATATTACGACCAAGTTTAGCTGAATATTTGTGTATACTGCAGACTGTGGGATGTAGTGCTGAATCAATCCAGTGTATTAAATGAGTGTGTGTTTGTGTGTGTTGCCAGCCTTTGCTGACGTTCAACGAGTGGCTTAAGAAAGGGTTGCTGGTGCTCCCTCACTTCTGTCTGGGGCGAGGACTGATAGACATGGCCATGAACCAGGCTGTTACTGATGTCTATGCCAGATTTGGTAAGTGCTACGTGAGCTTCACATTATTATTTCATGTTATGAAGTATAATTTCCATCACCAACAATACTTCAAACAATATAATCAGAAATCAGCTTCAGAAAATCCTGCTGTTTAAAATGACACATGGACATGCATACATTTTCCTGTTAGGGGACACAGGTTTGCTGGAGCCTATCCCAGCTGACATTGGGTGAGAGGCGGGGTACACCCTGGACAGGTCGCCAAACCATGGCAGGGCTGACACATAGAGGCAGACAACCATTCACACTCACATTCACACCTACGGACAATTTAGAGTCTCCAATTAACCTGCATGTCTTTGGACTGTGGGAGGAAGCCGGAGGACCCAGAGAAAACCCACACTGACACAGGGAGAACATGCAAACTCCACACAGAGGGGCTCTCCCACCCTGGGTCCAAACCAGGAGCCCTCTTGCTGTGAGGCGACAATGCTAACCACTGCGCCACCGTGCTGCCCCTAGAAATGGTTCACCAAATTTTCAAAATAGTACCTATGGTAATCAGGGTAGTTTGTATTCTTACTTTTCAACAATGCTCAGGTTAACATGCGGTTATGTTTAGGCACAAAAAACACTTCGTTATGGTTAAAAAAAGATCATGTTTTGGCTAAAAATTCATCGTTTTGGTGGCATAATCGCTGTTTTTGTTGTTTGTTGGAACAATGTGTGCCGCTTGGCAGCCATCTCACCAAGGTGTCATGCCGTCCACCATCTTATCCACCTCTCAATAGCCCCTTTTCCACCAACATTTCCAGGAACTTTTATTACCAGGAATTTATTTACCTGGGTAAAAGAATTCCTGGTAATCTTCTTCTTTTTTTTCCGAGAATTTTTGCCTTTAATGGACAGGACAGAGTGAAATGGGGTGAGAGAGAGAGCAGGGGGTGACATGCAGAAATGGTCGCAAGCCAGAGTCAAACGTGTGACCACTGCAGTGAGGCATCTCCTCTGTACATGGGGCGCCAGCACTATCCACTACGCTACCGACGTACCAGGTTTTGGTACCCATCCTTCATCAAAACCCAAACGAAGCGAAGCTTGTAGAAATGAAATAAAGTTTACAGCGTACAGTGGCTGCCCATGCCAGGAAGTGTGGAACGCTGCAAGTGTGTGTTCCACCAATCAGCATTCTTCGCACACAGCCCCGCCCCTCAAGAATTCCGGGTAATCTGAAAAGTCCTACCCCCCCCAGCTAGGTACTTATTTCAGGGAAAGTTTGAGGTTGAGGGGAAGTTTTTTCCCCGGCTTTTCAAAATCCCGGGTAAATCATAAAAGTTCCTGCAGTGGAAAAGGGGCTAATGCTCAAAGTCAGCTCATATATACACATATATATATATATATATATGTATATGTATATACATATTTAATCAGAAATATGTTACTTTAGAAACATTGACATGATACAGATGAAACACACAAATGCAACTGGTTTGCAGAGACGTACTTCTCCTGACATCTGGGCTGGGTAGATCAGGTGGTGACCAACCACTCCTTAGTCAGATGTCAGATTTGTGAGTGACAAAAAACTCTGCATCAAAACTTTCTTGCGAACTCCCACAGTAGAAGACAGGTCAGTTATCGCTGCCCTGGCTGTCTGGAAAATGATGTTTGTACACCTTGAAACGTATAAAAAGTTCTGACTTTGTACCGAACAAAGGTTTCATTTTCAGTATATGTCTGCTTTCAGGTGAAGAGTACACACAGGACCCTTTCCGCTGGGACTTTGTGGGGAAAAATATCGCTTTCATGGCAGCAGAAGGCTTTGTCTACTTTATTCTCAATCTTCTGATCCAGTACCGCTTCTTCTTAGACCACTGGTAGGTTACCGTCTAAACACAGACCATACAAGTTTACATACACAGCATCTCAACCATTATACCGGCGCCTTGACCTTCTCATACAAACGTATCCAAGTCTCTCACAGAGTCCCTCATGCCCACCTGTGAACAGATAAAAGTGTTGCACCAGATGCTTCTCCACAGATGATTTTCTCGCACCCTTCAGGTTATCAGACTACAAGCAGACTTCAATACGAGACGAGGACGACGATGTGGCAGCAGAGAGGCAGAGAATTTATGACGGAGGGAGCAAGACAGACATCCTGCAGATCAGAGACCTTTCTAAGGTGAAAATCAATTCAAGTTCGGCTTTGTTTCCATTCATTCTTTCTTCTATAGTCATGTAAGTGTAAGGTTGAATGAAATGTGGAAGAAGAAGGAATACATTTAGTGCTCATGGGCATATTCACAAAACCTCAGTGGGATAGGTGCTGGATACAAAACACTGAGTACCTGCACATGAAAACTACAGCTGCCTTTCATTTTTAGCAACATTTCAACCATGTACATGTCTTAAAGAAATAAAAAAAGGCAAACATAGACACAACAGTACACATAACAACTATGCAAACAACATTATTATTTTTATTTGTTTATTTTTGCCTTTTTTACTAGACAGGTGAGGTAATAGTACAGAAATGGAGGGGAGAGACAGAGAGGGAATATGACATGCAACAAAGGCCCCCTGGCTGGACTCAAATCCCGGCTGTATCCACTCGGCTACCAAGGCGCTCCCTATGAAAAGTTACTTATGAAGAATATAGACTGTAGCATTATGTCTGAAATAAGGGCTCAGAAACCAGGGAGGGTTATGCATTTTTTATATCTGTTCAAGTGAGAGTAGTCCATATTTGATGGAAGTGGAGGGGAAGGTGTTTCAACTTTTTCAATGCCAGAATCATATTTTATATCAATTGTTCTGGGGCGAGAATATAGTGGTCCATCAGCACCAATAACGGATCTTTATTCAAAAGCAAAAAGTGGCTATTTGATATCTTTGCCATAATTTATTTTAGATATTGGGTGGAATATATTGCAGTTCTTTTCGAAGTCAGAAAGAGGGGGAAAAAAATCAATAAAATTACAAAATGAAATATTAGATTTAACCCCCTTCCCACCAAAGTAATTTTCATATAATCAAAACTCAAACATTAATTCATTAATTTGTTTTTATTTTTGTGGCATGCCAAATGAAACAAATTTGTTATGGAGACCAAATAATTACACGCTGAGGACAAGATATGTATGCAGATTAAAATGCTGCTCAAAAAAAGCATATCGTTTATTTTGTTGCATTTACCTCAAAATTCTTGTGGAGCTGTCGTCATTCTTTCCCTGCCTTCTCTGCACAGACGTATGTGGGCAGGAAGAGGGCAGCTGTGGACCGGATTTGTGTGGGTGTCCCTGCAGGAGAGGTAAAGTCACTGAGTTCATTTGTATTGAGAGTTGCCATCGTTACAACTGTTTTATTTATATTAGTAAACTTCAAGTAAACATAAATACTGATTAAGCTGCCACTCAGTGATTCAGATTATATGCAGCAGTTGTTATTTTCCATAAGCAGCCACCATAGTGAAGTCTATTTACTGTATATGTGGTCCTATTCTTTCTGGATGTTGCATGTAAAAGGACATTTCTAGTCATTATATGAAAGAGAATATGAGAGTTACAAAAGGACATCAGTAGTCTTTAACAGCGAGTGCCTTTTAGCGCTTTATTGTCAGTATTTCAGCCGAATGCGTCCTCGCATCAGGAGCCTGATTGTCTTTCGTCCTCTTAGTGCTTTGGTCTTTTGGGAGTTAATGGAGCCGGAAAGACAACGACCTTCAAAATGCTGACTGGTGACACTGATGTCAGCTCCGGGGAGGCCACTGTGGCCGGTTACAGGTACATAAAGATCAGTCAAAAATGTCCCCGGTCGATATATCACAAACTGTGTTCACAAAACTTTCAGCTTTCAGTTTATCCTGCACGCAGTTTCAGATGGGAAACGACCAGAAACAGCCCAATGAGTTGGAAAGTTTAAACACGGGAAGGTCAATGTGACATAATTCTGTTTGATGACACTATCTGACTATAAAACCAACCCGTGTGGTACTCTAAACAGGAAAAAAAGCTGGAACTAGGGCTTGATTGACCAATAGTTTTTGAAGTCACAAATCAATTTTTGTAGTGCAGCGACTGCATAGTGATTCTGGTGCTAATATTCTAATTGTCAGTCCAATTTTCCTGCCAACTTGTTGAACATACCTCTCAGAATTCTTATAAGGGTGAATAAGCCCCTCAAACTGCATTTGCAACATCACTGATCACTAAAACATCATTCAAAACCCAGAGCCTAAAAAGGTGTATCAAAAGTATCAAAAGTATCAAGTATTTCACAAGAAATTAATTCCACAGATTTATCTATGTTTACTCCAGGTTGAAAATCACAATTAAATAGCAGTAATTTATTACAAATTATTTTTGCACTGTTTTTTAAAATGTTTTTTTCAGAGGAATCAGCTTCCACTCACATCTGGATGACATGTACTCCAGGTTGGGAATCACGATTGGATAGCAGTAATTTATAACAACAAAAAAAAAATAAATTAAAAAAAATTAATTTAACTATTAAATGAATTAATTCAACTGACAGGCAATTCAAATTATTTTTTGCACTTTTTTAGATATTTTTTTCAGAGGAATCTGCTTGGACTCACATCTGGATGACATGTATTCCAGGTTGGAAATTTTTAATAATAATAATAAAAAAAAATAATAATAATTAACCACTCAATGAATAAATTCAATTGACAAGTAAACCAATTTTGTTTTGCACTTTTTCTAAGTGATTTTTTCAGAGGCATCATCTCCACTCACATCTGGATGACATGTTCTCCAGGTTGGAAATCATGATTAAATAGCAGTAATTTTATGACAAAAAAAATCTAACCATGAATTCAATTGACAAGCAAATCAAATTAGTTTTTTGCAATGTTTTTAATAATTTTTTTTTTTATAGGAATCAGCTTCCACTCACATCTGGATGACATGTTCTCCATGTTGGGAATCACAATTGGATAGCAGTGATTTATTGCAAAAAAATAAAAAAAAATAACTATTAAATGAATTAATTCAATTGACAAGCAAATCAAATTATTTTTTTGCACTTTTTTAGATATTTTTTTTTCAGAGGAATCTGCTTGGACTCACATCTGGATGACATGTATTCCAGGTTGGAAATCACGATTAAATAGCAGTAATTTATAATAATGATTAAAAAAAAGCAATTAACCATTCAATGAATAAATTCAATTGACAAGTAAATCAATTTTTTTTTTTGCACTTTTTCTGAGTGATTTGTTTCAGAGGCTTCAGCTCCCACTCACATCTGGATGACATGATCTCCAGGTTGGAAATCATGATTTAAAAGCAGTCATTTTATGACAAAAAACCCCCCAAACATTAAATGAATAAATGAGTTGACTTCAATTGACAAGCAAATCAAATTAGTTTTTTGCAGTGTTTTTAATATTTTTTTTTTTTATAGGAATCAGCTTCCACTCACTTCTGGATGACATGTTCTCCAGGTTGGGAATCACGATTTGACAGCAGAAATTTATTACAAAAAAAATAAAAATTTAACTATTAAATGAATGAATTCAATTGACAAGCAAATCAAATTATTTTTTGCACTTTTTTTAGATATTTTTTTCAGAGGAATCAGCTTCCACTCACATCTGGATGACATGTATTCAAATCAGTCTGCAGTTTTTCATATTGTTCGCTCTACTGGCTCACTGCATCAAGCAGCACCTTGTGTCTTGTTTTGTAGCATCCTGACAGAGATCCTGGACGTGCACCAGAACATGGGCTACTGTCCTCAGTTTGACGCCATCGATGAGCTCCTAACCGGCAGGGAGCATCTGTACCTCTACGCTCGTCTCAGAGGGGTACCTGAGTCAGAGATCCCCAGAGTGAGTTGGACTCCAGCTGCTTCACATTGTCAAATGTCTAAAGATGTTTCATTCTGCTTTAGAGAGCTTTACATCTGTCTGGTAAATTTCAGTTTGTTCACTGTTTACTTTTGCTCGCTAATGTTTGATTTGTCCTTTTAATTTCACCGTAACATTGTTATGTAGGGTTCAGTTAACAGTAGGGGTTGCCTATTCTGAAAATGTAATGTGCATGGATGTGTCTACAAAATGCATATTTCTCCTTCACCCCATAGGTGGCCGAGTGGGGCATCCAGAAGCTGGGTCTGGCAGAGTACGCCGGCCGCTGTGCAGGGACCTACAGTGGAGGCAACAAGCGCAAACTCTCCACAGCTATTGCAATGATTGGCTGCCCAGCACTGGTGCTGTTGGTGAGTTAGCCAATGACTGGGAGCTCATGAGCCCATTGTTTGGGTTTTTGGGCTTTGTGCAGGGATTTATCAATGAAATGGTCGATGGATCCAGATGGGAGGCCATATGGGTTCAGTCAAGCCTGGCCTCGAATGTTTTATACATTGGCAGGCAACTGCGCAGTTCAATTCAAACTGGCATAAATCTGAGATCTTTGCCATATGCTGATAAAGATAAGGATTTGGTCTCTGTTCATATGGAATTATGTGCTCAGAGAGTCAAGTTGTTTGTTTGTCTGTGGCTGTGTGTGTTTAGGACGAGCCCACGACAGGGATGGACCCGCACTCTCGACGCTTCCTGTGGAATGCCATTATGAGTGTCATCCGGGACGGCAGGGCCGTGGTGCTAACATCACACAGGTTCAACATCTAATAATGAAATTAATCCGCTGCACACACACCTGCTGCTGCAGCTGACCAAACACACTTAACTCTCCTGCCAACAACTGTTGATGAAATCATGACTAGAACTGAGCAGATTAGCATTTGCTGGATTTTACCACAGAGATCTTTGAAATTATGATTCATTTCTTATAGCCATGAAATAACAGCACTAAAAATAAAGATGGATTATGGTTATTTCCCAACAGTATGGAGGAGTGTGAGGCCCTCTGCACTCGACTAGCCATCATGGTCAATGGGACCTTCAAGTGTCTGGGTACCATCCAGCATCTCAAATACAAGTAAGAGGTTTTCTGTATTTTGGCAGGCTTATAGGGTGTGGGAGGTTTTTAAATACCATGATTCCAAACCTTTAAAACATGATAGATAAAGGCTTCTCTGCATTGTGAGACAGAAAATTTATAAGCATCAAAATGTATGTACCAGGAAAAACGTGTGGGTATTTTGTGGGTAGCCTTAAAGGAGCAGTTCACCCCCAAATCAAAGATACATATTTGTCCTCTTATCTGTAGTGCTATTTAAAAGTCTAGATTTTTTTGGTTTGAGTTGCCAAGTGTTAGAGATATCGGCTGAAGAGATGTCTGCCTTCTCTCCAATATAATGGAACTAGATGGCACTCAGCTTGTGGGTGCTCAAAATGCCAAAAAAAAAAAAAAATACATTTGAAAAACTCAACAGCAATGTCTCTTTCCAGAAATTATAACCCGGTTACTCAAGATAATCCACAGACCTTGTTGTGAGCAGTTTTATGTAGGAACTGTTTTCTTTCTACCAAACTACACCCTCCGACTGTATCACCACTGAGCTAACTAACGTTACAGCTCAATTAATGTTTACATCTCTCAAGCACAAGCCTCTTGTTCATGAGTAGATGCACGCTTCCTTCTGTGCAGTGATACAGTTTGTGGGTGTACACTTGGCAACTCCCAACAAGATAATCTAGACTGGTGAATAGCACTATGAGTGGAAAAATATGTATTTCTGACATTGGGGTGAACTGTTCCTTTCATAAATAAAGAAAGATAGAATCAGGGTGCTGTCACACCTGCCCTGTTTGGTTCAGTTCAATTGAACTCAAGTTCGTTTGCCCCGGTAAGTTTGGGCAGGTGTGAACATAGCAATCGCACTCGGGTGCGCACCAAAGCAACCAGACTGAGACCTTTTTGAAAAGGTGGTCTTGGTCCAGTTACAAACAAACTCGGTTTGTGCGGTTCATTTCTGGTGAGAACGTGTTCCGACCTCGATCCAAACCAACTGCAGTCACATGACACATTGTTTGGGTTAAACATGAGCATGTTACAGTCCTGGAGGATTATTAATATGCTCCTCCTCCTGTACTGCCTTAATATGCACATTCAGCACATCCAATGCATCAAAACATTGTTTGCTAGTTGGAGCCGAGCCTCGTTCTCAAACTGTATGGTTTGACTAAAATGAACAATGACAGCAATATAGTCCACGATGACCAGCGCTAAAATCAACCCCTGTAGCTGTCCCTCCATTGTGACATTAAAGTGTCACATTTATCTTGTGTACTCTTCTCCAACATTTTGTTTACTTCCTGGATTTTTCCCACATGGAAATTCTGACCAATCAAGAGCAGCTTTCTCACATAAGACATTTTATCTGGTCCACTTGTAAATGCTGTCGTGAGAACACAAACCAACTCTAGGCAATTATGCAACTTTGTACATAATTAGTCCCTGATTCAGACCAAAGCATGCGAATCCAAGGTCTGAAAGCAGCCTCAGACTTTAAAAATATTAATAATATGAAGTTGTCCAACAACTGTGAGGAATAAAAACACAAAGCACAAGTTATGGATATTGATATAAAGCATTATAGAGGTAGAATAACCAACAATCACATTCAGCACAAAGATAAAAACAGAGAACTCAAGTAGATGTTACCTCAGTCAGTATAAGGTATAAATTATTGAAATGTATCCTGACAAATGTTTAACATTTATACACTGTGCCTCTGATCCAGATTTGGTGAAGGCTACATAGTGACCATGAAAATCAAGGCAGCTAAAGCAGGCTTGTCCCCGGATCTTGAGCCTGTCGTGAGCTTCATAGAGAGCAGCTTCCCTGGCTGCGTTCAGAGGGAGAAGCACTACAACACGCTGCAGTACGAGATCGCCTCCTCCTCCCTGGCCAGGATATTTCAGCTGGTGGTGGCAAATAAAGAAAGGCTCAGCATTGAAGACTACTCTGTTTCCCAGACAACACTGGACCAGGTACATATAGTCAAAGACAGTGAGAGTCTAAACCTCTCATGAATTTAACACATGGGGGGAATTTATTCTGAGGACATCAGTGAATCACATCACTTAGTAAAGTATTACTATATAAAAGGATTTTCAGAACTTAAAAGTAGAATCCAATCTTATATAATATGATTGGATTTTAATATTTATTCATGATTGAATAGTCAATTTAATTGCATAGAGCAATTTTATTGTCTGTTAAGCATTACCACAAACAGTCATGCCAACTTGGACTCCACCAGAATAAGACATCAAAACACACATTCCTGCTTCATTTACACATATAAACAAAACTTTGCAACATTTTTCAACAACTTTTTCAACATTTTCAACTCATACAGTTCAGGTACATATAAAAAAAATATAGAAATATACAATGATAAGTCATTACTTTTGAAACAGTTAAAAACCAAAGTAGATTTATGCTGACTGGGAAGGTGTGGGCTGAAGCCTTCGCTTATTGCACCTGCCCTTTTTACATGAATTCGTTTGTACTGTTCACTTCAGATTTATAAACTGGACATGAAAGGTAGAAACAAAACAAAATGCATTTACATTATTCATACTCAAAAGTCCCGAACAAAAATTCACGTGCAGACTAGTGCTAGTGCTTCATGCTTCAGTTTTATATTTGTTAATCATCTTATTTTGAAATAAATACCTATATATTTAATTGATTTAAAGTGCTGTATGTAACTGTAGAAAGACATTTAATTGCTGAGTCTCATTCTTTCATCATCAACAGCCAGGGGTCAGTATTGGGACCAAAATTGTTTCTATTATATATTAAAGACTTACGCAGAGTTACAAAAACATTAAAATTGTTATAGAAATAAAAACAATTTTATACTCCGGATAGGATTTACAGCTGCTTCTCACTGATATCACAGCAGAAATTGATAAACTGTAAAGACAGTTTGATGACAACAAACTGTCGTTAAAGTTGACAAAGACCAAAATGATGTTGCTTGGAAATCGAGAAACTGGTACGCGATTGTAAATTAAGATAGATAATGTTTATACGGAAAAAGTGTGGGGAAACAAATTTCTGGGAATGATACTGGATCACAAAATAAGCTGAAAACCTCAAATAAGTTACATTCAATCAAAGCTAGCGAGGAGCGTTGCTGTTATGGGAAAATTAAGACTCATACTGGAGCATAAATGACTACATATCATCTACTGCTCACTTATTGTACCACATCTTAATTACTGTGTGGAGGTCTGGGGTAACACCTATAAAAGCAATTTATATACATTACATATATAAACAAAAAGCCATTAGGATTGTACATAATGTTGGATATAGGGAGCACACCAACACGCTGTTTTTAAAGTCACATGCATTGAAATTCGGGGACTTGGTAAAATTTATAACAGCACAAATAATGTAGAAAGCAAGGGAGGGGGATATAATTTAAGAGGGAAATTGTGTTCGTGTGTGTTTCAGTGTGTGGGGTGGATTTATGGGATGGTTTAGATCAGGAGTTAAGGAGAAGCACAACTATAGAGTACTTTAAAAAGATGTACAGACACAGTATATTTAAGAGGCATGCAGACGAAGAGGGGTGATACTGATGGGTTGGTTTACTCATTTATCTGGGCTTGGTTGAGATGGGATTTGTATATTTAATATCTAAGACTGCTGTTTATTTACATTGAGCATAGTGTTAGTTCAGGCAGGACACAATGTCAAGCTCAGCTCACATCCCAGCTACATCAGCTGATCTCAAACAGCCAATCAACTGATGGAGCAGCTGATTTATGGAAGGGAGTCACCTGATAGATCACATGATTCCTTTTTATGCCACCAATAGGTAAATCTCAGTCAGGGTGCCCTATTTAAACTGCTCCAGCCTGCCTACTGTTGCTGCTTTCTCTGCAAGCTGCTTTGCAACCCGCCTCCACCCCAGCTCCTCCTTTTCATGCTGTGTCTTACTTATCAATGTCATTTCTGCTCTGTTCTGTCCTGGGGGTCCTGTTTTTTTTGCTGCTACTCTCCCTACCTTAGGCTTTCCATAGAAGGGGCGGGGAGGTTTGCCCTCTCTGCCTTAGGCTTTCCTCATTTGCACATGGAAGGGCAGAGAGGTTTGCTCTCTCCGCCTTAGGCTTTCCACGTAGGCGCATGGAAGAGGTTTTCTGTGTAGGCTCGAGGAAAGGCAGAGGGGCCCCAGAACAGAGCCATACCGCCAAATATAATATAGGAAAGAGGAATAAATTTTTCTTTGACTTAAGTGTTCCTGACTGAACTATATTAATGGTTTTAAATAAATTTGGGATAGTGAGGAAGATGAGGAGGATTTCCTTTACAAATGAGACATGAATACTGAGTAGGGTGTAGGATAATACAAGTATACACCTCTTCCTATTCTTTTTTGAGCATGGCTGTTGATGGAGGTTTTTTTGCTCAAAATGAAGTCATTCCTTCATCAAATACTGACGCTTTGGGTTGATGGTTTGGTCTGACATTCAACCCAAAGCGTCAGTATCTGATGACCTGGGAATGAGACTCACCCATGAACTGGCTTTCTACAGAGTTACATAGAGCGCATTTAAGTTTATTACACATTTGCATTTCTTTTTCAAAATTATTCCACCTATGAACTGTTTTGACTGTTAAATGTCTTCATTTTGCATTTGTTCTAGTCTTTGTTTTTGTAAGCATACAAATTCCTCTTATTTTGTGCTGTATACATTAATTGTGCAGTTTTAAATTCCACAAAGTCTATAATATAATAACATTAGATTCATTATTTATTATATGTTTCTTCTCTTTAACACAGCTGTTTAATTTCTGCCTATAAGCTCAACATTTTTAATATACTGCAGCTAAATCTAGAGATTTCTGACTTGCAATCCTGAGCAGATACTTGGTGGTACTTTAGTGCCTCGGGGCAGTTGAAAAAGTTTTTATTTTGTACTGAATCAGTTTTTCTGTGGCGCAGGTGTTTGTCAACTTTGCCAAGCAACAGACAGGAGAGGACGAGGAAGTTACGTTTCACAGACGAACAGCAGGTGGAAGAAAAGACATCAAGATCTCGCCAGCGCAGAGGAAGACATGAAAACTTGGCCTGTGAATGTACAGAAACAAAGATGTAAAGGTGTCCCTCTGCAGGGCGGTGATGTAACTTTCCACACTCTACAAGTCAAAAGCCACTTTTATTTCTTTACTAGCCAAATTGCTTTTTAGCGTAGAGACGAGCGTGGCCGGTTAACCTGCCAAAGTGAGTGGTAGAAGAGTTTATTTTTTTAGCAGATAACCTTCATGATATCATCAAAAACCAAGAATGTCTGACGCATTCTTCATCTAAAATGTGAGAAAAGAGAGACTGGCTTGTATACATTTGTACATAATCCACTTGTGATGAATACTTAAGCACCTTAGAAGCAGTATTTTTTTTAATGTTTACATTAACGCACACACCTCAATTTCATGTGACGTGTTGACAAATGTCATTTAATGTTGGCTGTTTATGTTTTCCAAAACATATTTACTATTGCTTCCTTTCTTTTCGGTCATACACTGTTTTCTTTGCTGTGTTTCATACATCGCCATGTTACGTCATTCTCCAGTGTCAGAACAAAATATTCCTCTTTAAGAAGTGAATGAGAGAAAAAAAAAGCAATACGATAAATATAGCTGTAGATAAAGAGGAAATATTTTGTGTCTGACCAAACAAGCTTTGAACATGCTTTATACTTTATGCTCTCGACAAGCTGATTTGTACTGCATCATCATCAGTCCCAAATAAAACAGTCCGAAGTTTCATAATGTTTTTGTGGAGTGCAGTTTTTCCTAAAATATATTTCTCAAACATTTCAGCCCTTCCTTGCTCTTTTCTGCCGGACAGTGCTGTGGGTTATTTAGTGAGCAGAAAAGTTAAAAGGCGTTTTACTCCTCTGACCTGCAATAACTCCTCTGACCTACACTGAAAAGCGAAGAAAGCTGCTGCTGGTCAGTGGGGTGGCTGAGAGATAGCTTTGTATCGAGGCCAAGGCAACACTGTGCTGAGTGGCTTGTCACAACCTGGATTTATCTGACACACGGCCCAATTACTGTTCCACTGCCGCAAGTGATGGTGTCATTGCCTCCGGCCGCCCACCAGCCTGAATTTCATTGGCTAGCTCAAAGAAACACAGGGATGATGGCACAGTGCAATTCAGGGCTGCTAATGAATCCTCTTGTGTGGATCTCATGCTCCTCTCCTGCCCGTATGGTCATCTGGATAAGGCTGATGAGCATGAATAGTGGCCCTGTGGGAGAGCGAATGAGTCACACTGGAACAGGCTGTGAGATGTGACTGTACTGTTTACTGCTGAACACTGAAAAGGGCTAACTTAGAGCACAAAGTGTTATCCATGGTATCAGAAGTGTTTTAAATGGGCACAGATATTGACACCATTGTGGCTGGATAAGATTAAAACACATGTCATTCCAAACATATTTGTAATTTTGCATGACACAATCTGAAAAAAACGGCAGGTAAGCAGATCCCTAATTATTTGAACGCAGCAAATCTTAAGGCAACTGGACTTACTTGATGTTTCTTAAAGAAATTTCAGTTCTCATCCAAAAGGCTTCTTTAGTTCAAAGTAAAAGTAGAGCTCAATGATTAAGTCAGAGCTCGATAACATCAGTTGCACAGCAGTATCAATCATCAGCTATTAGCCACCATACGCTACTGGTCAGACAAGACCAGGGGAAGGCAACCTGTTGTCATGATCCTGGGTAGTTTTCTGTTTGTGTCTCTTGTTTCCTGTCATTCATTCATGTTAAATCTGCTTCCTGGATTATTTTGTAGATTCTCTCTTCATGCGTCGTGTCTGGTTTTACTTCCTGTCTGCCTGTTTTCTGTCACACCTGTCTCGTTAGTCCTTCCCTGTTCCCAGAGTCCTCCCTTCACACCTGTTCTGTATTGTTTGCTCCACCCTAGTGTTCCCTTCCACACCCTTGTTGTTAGCCTTGTTGTTAGGTATACATACCTGTGTGACTCCCTTTGTTGCTTGTCAGTTCATCCCTGCATTCATCCTGTGCTCATCCCTGTGTTCTTGGTGTCATTCCCTGCTCCGTTTCCTACCTGGTGTTTTGTTTGGATTTTAGATTTGAGTTCATCGTATTATCCTGGTTGGTTTTCAGTTAGTTTTGGTTCTGCTTTCATTTGGACGTTTAGTTACCTGCCTGTACCGGATGTTTTCTATCAGCTGCACTAAAGCTGACTTTTTGTTAAAAATTCAACCTGCTGTTGGTCTGCATTTAGGTCCTCCTTGAGCTGATACATGACACCTGTGGCTCCTTCACCCCTCTGCAATGGCTCCCTGTGGCTTTGACAAATGAATTATATGGAAATTACCAACCTTTTTTTTTTCTTTTTAACATTTTAATTTTCATTTAAAAATATTCTTACATCCTCCAACTGTAAAAGTATGAAGCCTATATACTGAATAAAAAAAAGTTTTCACATTTCCATAACTAAAACCTCCATAATACATCTACAGCCTGGTACCTGTTCCTCGAAATTTCGCTCAACCTCAATAGCAGAAGCTGGTCTTGAGTCTCCTTGTTGGTTAGCTATGGATACCAAATCCAAAAATGTATATGTTTTGAAATAAAATAGAGAATTTGGAAGTGCGTAGACAGATTTTTTTGCTTTCACAGCCGGCTCTGCAAATTTAAAGTACTGAATAATCATAAATACTGCCACCTTGTGGTACAACATATTAACAAATGCTTATTTAGACTTTTAGTATAGGCTAATTCAGACTTAATGGGCTATGTTACCTTAATTATAAGGCTCATATGTTTAGCGGCTCCACACAGACTTTTTAAAATTACTTTTGGTCAAAAATGATTCTTTTCATAGTAAAAGTTGCTGACCCTTGGACTAGATCCTGCATGACCACTTACAAAGCTGCAAACTAGTGGCAAATCTCAGTGTGTGGATTGGATTGAACAAAGATCAATTTTGCAGCCCACATTTTTATTTGTGAGAAGTAGAATGTTTGTTTCCTCTTTCAAAATGTAGGGAAATACGCTTTGGTTTTCTTTGGTTTTCTTTCCAGGGCGTCACAGTGGTGCAGTGATTAGTCCTGTCACCTCACAGCACAGCATGAGGCTTCAAACTGTGGCCTCAGGCCCTTTAAACTCCGTGTGGAGTTTGCATGTTCTCCCTGTTTAGTGTGGGTTTTCTTCTGGTTCTTCCTCCTACAGCCCAAAGACATGCAGGTTAGCTTAATTAGTGCCTCTAAATTCCCTGTGGGTATCATTCTGAGGGTTAATGAATGGTTTTCTGTCTCTACGTGTCAACCCTGTGATGGTCTGGTGACCTGTCCAGGGTGCATCCCACCTCTCACCCCATGCTAGCTGGAATCAGCTCCAGCCCCTCCACAACCCCGTATGAGGATAAGTGTTTATGGAAAATGGATGCTTTCTTCTAGAGAGCGAATTAATACCACTCAATTAGCAATTAGCTTAGATGAGCTTAAAGGCTGCATGCAGCTCTTCTCTAACACCACACATTGTCATCTTTGTATTCAGTTTGTGTACTGATTAAACAAACAATACATAACATTTTAATTAGTCGGCTTTAAAGATGCTGATTGGTGGATTTTTCAAGCTGTTTCCCCCTCCTTCTCTTTGTTTTGTTGGGCTAAACTAACCACCTCAGCCACCTTTTCTTTTTTGCCCCCCTCACCCCTGTGCTGGTCCTGTGCCAGGTGGATCAGATTCAGCCCAATCAGGAGCACATTATTATGCTGATGAGGAATTATGTATCATATGTTTATATGAATATTTCCTTTCAAACTTTATACTGGTACTTGTTTTTGCCTGCTCACCCACCTCTGTACGTACTCTAATTAATGCACATTTGTGAGTATGTGTATGCTTGTAAGTTTGTGTGTGTGTGTCAGCATGTGTTTGCCTATTTTATGTATTACAACATTTGTGGAGATGTGTGTGGGTGTGTGTGTATGTACTGTATATGTTATGGTACTTATTTGCTTTCCCTGTTCTTGGTGCCATATTATACACAGTGGGCATGTGTGCATGTAACACTGATGACTAATTCTAGACTATTGTGGCTGACACTGACTCACTGCATCATCTTTAATATTTTTTCATAAAATATCTGTTGTATTACAGTGTGGATTTATGGCACCCGATCATCTGAAAAATTGCTGGTTCACTTTAGAATAATAATAAGGCTCAATCAACATGCACATTCTCTTTCTCTTGAAGTAGGTGGTGCTGGGAGCAGACCCCCAGACAAGTTCACTGCAAAAATCACACTTGCTCCCGCACATGCATTGAAGCTCTGTTTATTGGGTCATTGGATCAACGTTTTGGCCTACAGACCTTCATCAGGACCAACATTTTACAATTGTTGTGTGGCTTCCTTTTAACGCATCAGTACACTCATGTAATTAGTTGATTACAGGTTTTTGCAGTTATAGGAGGAAGTGACATCACTACACTGGAAAAACAGAGATGGGCTCAATACTAAATGCTAAATGATGACAACAATCTTCATTCTTTATAGAAAATAATTAAAAACTTCAATAAAGTTACAAATATTTAAGCAACAATTCAGTAAGTCAGATTGATTATAGGAACACTCTCTACAGACACACGCTCAAGTCCAATTCATCATTAAGACCAAAGTTAGTCCCAAAAGTCGGAGTTCTGTGATCCAGAAGGCTTCTCACCTAAGGAGTGTCTCCTTTAGATCACCCTTAAGTCTAGGCAGGACAACTTTTTCTATACCACAGTAGCTAAAGGCTATAATTGGATGATTAGCCTATTTAAAGTGGACTGCTACTGGGTTGTCTGGATTGTTATTGCGGATAGCTGAACAATGTTCTGCAAGAACCATGCCACAACAATATGTCGTTTAAAGGTTTAATGGAATACAGGAGTTACTGAATGTTGAGAATAGATGAATGGATGTGGGTGAGGTAGAGGGAAGATGCCATCTGTTAGGCTGGTCTGGGAGGATGTATTGAAGACCGGGCGGAGGGAGACTCAGTGTGGGGGTTCCATCTCAGGCATATATATCCACCCGAGCTGATCACTGGCCCCCCGACAGTGCCTAGAATGAGACATGAGAGAGGTATACATCGGATTGAATAGGAAGGAATAGGTGAAGGGATGAGGGGATGAAGGGAAGAGGGTAGAGATGAGGTAGGAGGATGATGGGATGAGGGGATGAAGGGATGAGGGAAGGGATGAGGTCGGAAGATGGAAGGATGAAGGGAAGGGAAAGGGAGGGTGGGTCGAGAAATCTTTAGACAAACAGGGTAGGATGGGTTGACCCGTCATAAGTTTGAATATGTGGCCAATTTTTGGGTCACTTGACCCAAAAATGTACCAGTGTTTCTTAATAGAATGTTTTATTTCACATGCTCTATCTGTAAAATTAAGAACACAGATTGCTGATGGTTTGTTTTTTGACTTGCTATTAGTCTGTGTTTGTGTTATCATTTTTTGTAGAGCTACGTCCAAACATTCATCTTCATTTGTTTAAAGCGTGATTGCATTATACTTGGTTGTCAAATGATTCTTTTGTATCACAGATTCTTTTTATTCTATGAAACTGGCTCACTGGAATAGAATCTTTCGTGTACTGTGGATGATCTCTATGTAGAAGATTATTCCTGTCTGTTGGTTTTCTAAACAGGTCTGTGATTAGTTTGTTATCTGCTTTTTTAATACATAGGTCTAGAAAATTGATTCACTCTTACTATTCAACCAGTCTGTGAACTCTAAGAGCTGTTCAGGTGACCCAGTCCACATGAAAAGAATATCATCAATGTATTGTTTCCAATACTTAATATATGGCAGATATGGGTTTATTGCATCATCCAAAACATACCTCATCTCAAATAGACCAACGTAGAGGTTTGCATAGTTTGGGGCCATGGTGGCTCCCATTGCAGTTCCTTTTATCTGTAGATAGAAATCTCTGTCAACACTGAAATAATTCTTAGGTAACACAATTTCAGCTGCCTCAAGTAGAAATCTATTAAGCTGTGTGTTTGTTTCTATGCCACCATTTAGAAAAACGGCCGAAACATTGACCCAATGACCCAATAAACAGAGCTTCAATGTGTGTCACTTTAGAATAATGTCCTAATTTAGCTTATTTTTTGTCCCATTTTACCTGAATGCCATATATCCTCACTCATAACCCTTCCAAGTAAAGTGTATTGTGAAAATCATAAACATAAACCACCACACACACTGAACTGAATTACTGCGACTGTATTAAGAACAAACACAGTAATTCACAGTAATTCAGTTCAGTGTGTGGTGGTTTGTTTATAATCATATCTGAGATGCTCCTGCAGCCGACCAGCACCTGGTCATTGATGCTGGCTGTGCAGAGGGAGTTCTGTTTACTTGTATTGTGAAATATTTTAAGTCAAACAGCTGTTCAATGCTACGTCCTACAACCATTTTGTTGTGATACTCTTATTAGTTTTAGCTGCAGAAGTCTTACCAAAGAAAGAAAATAATCATGCCACATGCCTTATCCTGCAAGTACCAGGGCCAGTGATCTTTTTGCATATTTGCTCTGCCCGTCCTACCAATCTCAGACCAGTCAACATGATTGTTTTATGAAGCAGATGTGGCTCAGGAAGTACAGCAAATTGTCCCCTAATCAGACAGTTGGCACTTTGATTCCAGGCTCCTCCAGTCCATGTGTTGAAGCATCCTTCAGAAAGATAGGTACTCGACCCCAAATTACTTCTGCTGGTTGTGTCATTGGTGTGTGAGTGCGCTGAAGCTGAGTTTCAGGTAGAACTTTGTGTGGTAGCTGTGTGTGAGTGTATGTGTGTGTGTGAATGGGTGAATGTGACATGTAGTGTTAAAGTGCTTTGAATGGTCGAAAGACTAGAAAGGAGCTATACAAGCACGGGTTATATGGAAAGGACATTTGTAGCAACAATGCAATAACATGTTTGACTGCTAGTATTTAAAGAGCCCAAGATAAAACCAGTGCAGTGATGTGGGCGCTGTGCCGCACTGTCATGGTGAAGATGGAGCTAAGCAGGAAGGCGAAGCTTTCGATTTGCTGGTCCATCTACGTCCCAACCCTCACCTATGGTCATGAGCTCTGGGTAGTGACTGAAAGAATGAGATTGCGGGTACAAGCAGCTGAAATGAGTTTGCTCAGTGGGGTGGCTGGGCTCAGCCTTAGAGATAGGGTAAGGAGTTCGGACATCTGGAGGGAGCTCGGAGTAGAGCCGCTGCTCCTTCACATCGAAAGGGGTCAGTTGAGGTGGTTTGGGCATCTGATCAGGATGCCTCCTGGGGCAGACCCAGAACAAGCTGGAGGGATTACATATCTCATCTGGCCTGGGAACACCTTGAGGTCCCTCAGGATGAGCTGGAAAGTGTTGCTGGGGAGAGGGACGTCTGGGGTGCTTTGCTCGGTCTGCTGTCCCTGCGACCCAGCCCCAGAAAAGCGGATGAAAATGGATGGATGGAAGATAAAACTTCCCATTTCCCCCCCAGATGTTGTCTGCTATTTTCCAGCACTAATGATACAGAGTCTTTGGTAGGATAATGGATAGGCTACTTTAAACTGGGAGACAGATCGCCCACTGCATGATGGAAATGTTCTCCCTGTGCACCAACTGACTGACAGGACAAGGTTGATACAACAGCTGATGCTCTCATTAAACCCTGTTTCCATTTTCAGTGTGGTAAAAAGCCATTCTGCTGGAACTGATGTAAAATCATTACTGACTTCAGTCTCTTTGGCTTTTATTGTTTTAATATGACACCTCATTTGACACAACATCACAGGAATGTGAACTTAATGAAGTTTAATAAAATGGCAACTTGAAGGTGTTAAGGAAGCTTAAACACACGAGCAGCACAACAGCTACAAAAGGAAAGTGAAGTGAGTGTGACCTTTGTATTATACATGCAAATATAAGGATAGTAATTAATTTACAGCTGCAGCTTAAATTATTGAGGAAAACTGCCTAATGTTAACTCACATAATTTTAATGAACCAAGAGGTTCAGTCTCTGTAATATAGACTTTTTTTAATCCGAAATATGAGGTATGAACATATGCTGTAAAGGATTTATAATCCTTTTTCGCTGGCATGTTATAAATCAGGTAGGCTACTGAAATGCTGTTTTTAGATGAAGGATTTCATGGTCAGGCTCAGCTGGTAAAGTGCACAGTGGGTGATCGATGTAGCAGCAAATCCCCAGTGAGACTCTGAGAAGAAAGAATATGAAAGGCTTTTCTGTTATTACTGTGATCACATCAAAACTCTCAGTCCACATGTTGCTTTCATAATCTAATTGACAGCGCAGAATTCTCCTGTCGCGCAGATGCCATATGGTCTGATTTTTCAGACTGTGAGGCAGGGGGAGGCACCTCAGGGGGCGCGGGCGAGGCGAAGCATGGGACAAGCTTCGATGATGGAGCGCGAAGAAACAGCTCATCCCACAAAAGTGACTTCTGAGGACTTGACAGGACCAGTGATTACCAGCTTCATTAACACTGCAGCCTCAGCTCAACCTCAGAATCACTCTCTATAGTACCTGTGTACATACCAATCACAAAGCAAGGTGCTTTGCTGTTGATCAATACACATTAAGATAACTATTTAATCAACTGCGTTTATTGCAAAATCCATCCGACACAGCAGTGATTAAAACGGTCTTTAACTTTAAATTTCTGTCTCCCTGCCTTGATTTATTACGTAGCTTCAAATTAAAATGTTTTAAACACTTTCATGTAAAACACATTGAATTTCCCCTCTGTGTTAAATGCGGGATATAAACAAAGCAGACATGACATAATACAGTATTGATTTCTGCTTACTGTTAGCTATTAAGCTAAATACCTCATGGAGAACTCACCCACATGAATATCTGTACCAGTTTTAAATCACATTAAACAACATCTAGAGATGACCTCAAACAACCCTTGATACAGGGGCGTAAACACAGACAGTGCAGGCAGTGCAGCTGCACTGAGGTGGGGGCCCATAGAGAAAGTGGGCCCTTCAACAATGTGTTGGGTGGAGCCTATCCCAGCTGACATTGGGCGAAAGGCAGGGTACACCCTGGACAGGTCCCCAGACTATCACAGGACTGACACATAGAGACAGACAACCATTCACACTCACATTCACACCTACAGGCAATTTAGAGTCACCAGTTAACCTGCATGTCTTTGGACTGTGGGAGGAAGCTGGAGTACCCAGAGAGAACCCATGATACAGATATGCAATGATGATTGCTGGGTTATATTTATGTTGATGTTATCTAGTCTCTGATCATGGGACCCGTCGTAACTACCTGGCGCCACTGCCTTAATATGATGTCAACCTGTATCAACAGTTGTATGATGTTGTTTTATCATGAGCATGTGGACAGTGTCTAACCAAACAGACCTGGCACTTTGAGTAAGCTTCCCTTGGCCTCACCCTAAAAAAAAAAAATATTATTATGTTTTATATTTACTGTATTTATTACACAAAAGAATAAGAGCTAATGAGAAATGGCTGGGAAATGGAGGCCTTTCGTCTCTCGCCTTTCCATTTTCGGTTACTCTAATGTTCACTGAACATTTGAAGGATCAGCTGCAGTGCCAGGACTTACCAGCCAAATGTTAGCATTAGATCTTTGGGTAATTTTCCCTTGTGTTCAATTTGGGTGGCATCCTTTGAGGCCGCCTAGATATGGCACCATATGTAGAGTTGACTCATTTATCTTGGCCTTTGCAGCTTCGATTTAGACAATTCTTTTTACTTTTTCAAGTGTGTGCGCTTGCGCAAGACCGTGAGACATGAGCACCACGTTCATGTGTGTTCACGTGCTTTCGCTGGTCTTGTGCACAAACGCACACACGTAAACGCGGTGTACAGAGAGGCAGAGTTGCAGGCTACAATGAGGCTAAAAATGGAATTCAAATGACATTTTTCCAAACAACTTTTTATGTCGGTGCTTCAGGACACTTGGATCACTACGGACGAGCAGTATGGAGATATTTTGTGGTTTCAATTATGTGTTTTTGGACATTTGAATCAGGGGCGCCGTTAGCCTCCATTAGGTGGAGTTTTGTTGCTACTCCCACTCCCCTGGGATCTCTGCAAGTGTTGTGAGGACTCTAAAACTTCACCTGATCCTCCATTGGCATATGGGTGAATAGATAATGGCTGAATTTTCATTTTGGGTGCACTATCCCTTTAAGTAGCCAAGCCACTTCCAAATGATTGACATTGTGTAACCTTTTTTATCCACAATGTTGTCCGTTTTAAAGGATAAGCTTCACCGCCGCTTTGCTCCTCACTTCCACTCATTTTCCCCTCTTTTTCTTATTTCCACACTACTTTCAATTCCTCTTCACCTCAGCTCACTCACATCAGCACAAACTTACAGTGAAAAATGGGCTTGTACAATGATGTGCATCCCCAACACTTCGGACTGACCGACAGCTGTCTGTTAACTTCTGCTGCATGACATGCTGTTTGGATCTATCTAGGTCTATCCATAGAGGAAAAATGACTTTAGTTTATCATCATCATCCACATACATTTTATTGCGACCCTGTTTCGAGATCGTCTTATCGCCTAGCCCTAAGTACCGACCCCTCTAGATCCAAATCAATAGTACACATACATAATGAGGATGTTCAGTAGTACATTAAGGTGGTGCCTCTACCCACAAAAACAAGAGAAGGCAAAAAAACAAACAAACAAAACACCTTCCGCCCTCAACAATGAAATAGTTTGGAATGTCAGAAAACTTAGCACTCTTTATGTATATGAGAAAAGGTCCCCAGACCTTGACAGATGCATTAGACCTTCCTTGGAGAGACAGTAGTATTTTCGCCAACTCAAGAAATATAGCACGTCTCAAATCCAATGAATGCGAGACAGAGGTAAAGAGGACTTCCACTTTATCAGGATCAGTCTTCTAGCCAGTGAAGTGGTGAAGGTGATTACATTCTTTTTGGATAAAAAGAAAGAGGGCAAAGAGGTTGACACCCCAGAGAGAGCACTGAAGTGCAACACTGCATCACTGGGGTAACCCAAGACGTATCTGTGTTGATCGTAAAGCAACCTTTAACTCCGTTGTTGTACAGACTGGATGAAAATTAGGAGAGACAATCAAGTGTTTCAGTCTTTAAATGTTAGTTTTAATAAGGTAGGCGTCAGGTGTGTTGAAAGCTGCGATGATAAAAAAAAATGTTCCATCGTGGTCAACAATGTAAATGATTGTGAACTGATGTTTTTCAATAAGGAAATAAATTAGAAATCCTTCAATTTGTAACTTGCATAGATGTGTTAATGCTGTTGTGAGAGTGATGTGTGGGCGGAATATGCCTGACTCTTATTTGAGTCACCGCATTTAACACTTTTAAAGGTCTTTTTTTAGCTCGTGAGCCAGTGCAGCGGATAATTTGGGGTCACAAGTTTAATTGGGAGCATGGTTGAAGGATGGAGTCAAAAAAGGTTACTTGTTTATCTAGACAGAAAGGGGGCAAAGAATTAAGTTCTGGGTGAGAAGCAAAGTTACTCCTCAAGTACGAGCCATAAGAGAGGAAACTGTGCATTGAGGTTGGTGTGAATAAATTGTCTGTGTGTGTGTGTGTGTTGTGTGAGAGAGGAAGACAGAGAAAGACAGAGATATGGATTCACATGTGCAATAACAGGAGAAGAGGTTTTGATTGCACTGGCCAAGATTAACCAAGCATTCAATCACTGTGCATTCAGCTTGTCATATAGATGACTGCAGCTTTATAAATGTTCCACAGCACAATGGTCTGACGCTCCATGAGACATTTTAAGTAAGAAAGATGAAAAGCATCAAAGAAAGAAGAACTGGGTTTGAGCCAATAAATGTTCTGTAACCTTGAAATTGTGTGTTTTTAAAGTTTGTTCACTTTGTTCTGCAAAGTATACTTTTTCTTTTCTTTTGTCTTGTTCTTCTTCTTATCCTGGAATCCAGAGTCTGCAAATAGTAGATATCAGTATACTATGTAGCAAAACTTGGCAGGCCATCTGTACTTATGTGGATGAAATGTCAGGTACGGTATAGCTGGATTTTATGATACATTTTTTTACTAGTTTGGATTTATCCAACTCTGTCATGAAGCAGCCATTCAGTGTTCACTAACAGTAGTGCAGTGACATAAAAAAATAGTTTAGCACATACTTTATTTATAAACTAGCCAACTGTATTGGTATAATTACTGAATGTATAGAGAGGGACAGATCTTTAGAGCGAGCTGTCTAAACCTTACAGGTCCACAGTGTTGTAAAATCGGACAGCTCAGAAAGGAACATGCCTGTCGATAAAGTCTGCACTGAACCAAAGCTCAGCTCTTTCCTAAATGAGCCTGATAATGGCGTTTTCCCTGAGAAGACAGGAATCATCAATCATTTGTTGGCAATTGATCAGTTACTGCAGTGACTGAATCAAAGGATGTATATAGTTTACATCCAGGCAGTAATTATAATGTATATTGGGGAGGTACCTCTCCCCCAACATTCAAATATGCTCAAACATTGCCCACATATATATTGATTAAAATGAAAAAATAGAAAGCTGTACCCCAGCAGAAGCTGTTGCTTGACTGCTGTGGATAAGTACAACCAGGGTCACACACTGTACTCTCTCTATTTCACTGCTTTAAAATGTATTAAAAAATGAAAACAAAACAACGCATCGGCAATATCAACTTGTCAAATACCAGTGCTTGGTCAGGGGCCCTAAAAGTCAAACTATGATGCTGTAGGTACCCCTCCAGTGTTGGTTTAGGATGTCCTGGGATGGTGTGTCAATTTACACTAGTTATATGCATTAGGAGTTTTCAAAATAAAACCTCCCTAGGTTTAGGCAACAAAAGTTTGTGGTTACATTTTGAAAAAGACCCTCAGGGTTTGGTCAAGCGGCAGCCTCCGGGGTTGCCAACGTGGAGGTGCCAAAAACTGCAGTTTAGTCAGGACCACTTTAGTCAAAGAAAACCTTATTTCCATTTGCAGTATTATATTTGGTGGTATGGCTCTGTTCTGGGGCCTTTCTGCCTTTTCTAGGCCTATGCAGAAAGCCTAAGATGGTGAGAGCAAACATCCCTGCCCTTCCATGCGCCTGCAGTTCTTTGAGTGGCCACTTGAGGCTAGCTCCAGAAGCCTGTCAATAGACCCCCATTATAAATGTCCAACTTCACAGCAGAATAAACATGTCTACAGTCTGGTGCAAAAAAAAAGAAAAAGTTTTGGACTCTAAAGCTAACTTCCCCCCACATGACAACTGTACTGTACTGAATGTTCTTTTTTATAACTCACCTGTTAACATTTTATTAGGGCTTAAAGTTACACATAATTAAGGGCTGGCTTTCTGATAGTGTCTCCAGCTTCTCAGTCAGATCCATCTCTTGCTCTTCCATAGCTTCAGCCACTCATCCAAATATGCTCACTTCTGGTTTCAGAAAACCAAGAGTGCCAAACTTAAGGCTCCAAAACCGGAGTCCACAGATCAATGGGTGATGTCACGGTAGTTACGTCCATTATTTTTACAGTCTACACTACCTTGTTATCCAAATAATGTCACTGACTCCTGGTTTTACATGGGAAATTAACAGCGGTCTCCTGGGTGAAAGTCCGGAGCTAGTTTGACACGTGCACCTTCCCTCCCACACACCCTTTGCAGACTTTTTTGCTCCATTTACTAAGGGAGTTGCTCAAAGCATCAACAGATTCTGCTGCCAGGCACGTCTCATACCGCCACTGCATTTGTGCATCAGTATCGGGTGAGGGCCACTGCCCAAGTGTCTGTATTTGAACCAGAATGAAAATGAGTGTTACATAGGCTACTGTAGAGTGTTTTGTAATGTGTTAGTATGTAATTAAAAGAGGTCATAGTCTGTGTACTTTTCCTGTGCAGCACTCAATAATATTCTGGCTCCTCTAAATAGCACTCAATCATCAAAACTCTGAGAACCCCTGACCTAAGATTTTTGTTTTTCTATTAAGTTTCTAAAAGAGTTTTCTAGAGTGAATTCTCCTCAGCAACCCCTCAAGGACTGGATCACAGAGGGTGTCGATTGAAAATGTTAAGTAGGTAATGTTGTCCCGGGTCTGAAATGAAAAGTGACATGACCAACATTTTTATTTTCTGCAAAATTCAGCAAGTGCTGAGCGCCAAGAGAACTCCATGACTGTCGTCAAAGTTTTATGTTGTTTTGAAAATGTTTCTGTTCTGCCTGTGACCCAGCAGCAACCACATGAGGGCAGTAGGTTTATGAAAATACCCCGGTAATGTCTTATGTCAACAAAGCAAGGCATCTCTGCTGAGGCATCCCTCTGTTATCTACTCGCTTCTATGCCCCTAACCTTCAGGAGGTGCGTTTGAAGTCTGAAGGATGTGTGGGCTCATAGAAGGAATTGCTGATCAAGTGTGCTTTTAAAGTGCATCAGAACCATGCAGCCCAGCCTGCATCTTCTCGCTGCGTACGTGTGTGTTCGGGTCTCCATAGAAGCTGCAGGAGCTGCCCTTGAGAAATCTTGAACAAATATTTCTCTCTCCCTTCTCACACCCACACACCATTATTCAGGCAATATAAAATGTACTCGTGAAACTCCAAAAATATACAAATGAAATATGCTGCTGGCTTCTTCACACTCCAGCACTCCCACTGGAGTAAAGTGAAGAATAACTTATGTCCCTTGGTAATTTGTGGTAAATTGATCACACAAAGAGCAGTTCAGAATGTTAATTTGTGGACTAATTGCTTTGATCTCTAAATCAATTTATATATCTCTCTTGAACACTTGTCTCTGACGTCTTCTTCAGTTGTGCTCTGCACTCGCCTGAACCCCAAGACACCTGGTCATTTGCATTTTGAGTGCATACCGTAGATAAAAATGAAGTCACTTGGGACTCTGGAGAAAGAAGTTCTGCTGCTGGATTAGAAAAAAAAGGGACAGTAAAAAAAAAAGTTTGTGGAGTTGGTATCGGTAAAGACATCTCAGCATAAGTTAAGAGTAAGCTGATGTTGTTGGTCTGGGTGTGTGGGCTTGTGAGGGCCTCTGGGAGTAAAATAAGCTGGCTCTAATCAATAGTTGAGTTGACTCATCATTAGTTTGCCATTCCTGCACTCCTGCTGATGTGCATACCAATTTCCCAACTGTGTGTTTTTAGGCTATCATTTACCGTGGCACACTGTCAACGTCTTCACAAGTTTTGGCTCAGAAAAAAAAACAAAAAACTGCCATCAATTCAATGTTCTCCCAAGGTGTCTCATCAGGAACAGAAAAAAATCCTAAAACAGAGCGGATTTGCTTTTCTGCAGTCATGATTACCATAAATCCCAAGCCAAGGTGCTGTGGTGATATAGTGAGCCATTAGAGATATGACAAATACATTCATTAGCTTCCTTACAGCACCTCAGCTCCACGCTGTTACTCCTCCCAGGGGGGGAGTGAGAATAACTTTGTTGCCTCTAAAGGCAGTGGTATCGACCCCAAGGGTAATAGAGGAAAAGATGATTGAGAAAGATGGATCGACATGGCTCACCTTCAACTGCTATTCTTGGCCTATTGATTATGATTATGAAAAATGGCTGACAGGCAGGAGTTGTTTTGTCTCACCTACAGGTCAGGAAAATAAAGAACAGCTGTGAAGACTTTTCGAATGGAAATCTGTGCCATCTCCAAAACTTGTGGGTGCAGTTTGCCTCTGCTTGCATATAATACTTAAAAGTGATTTTGGAATGAGGAACCTGGAGCAGAAATAAATTCATCTTTCCTGGAGGTCTAAAAAGTTGCTTAGGTGAATTAAATTAATTGGAATATTAACAACACACTTGTAACTTGTCTTAGCTGAGCAAACATAATTAATTGAAGCACCTGTGTGTACTATCTTAGGAAGTCTGTCAGTGCAGATGATTTCCTCAGATTTGTTGGAAAGCACCATCATGCAAATTTAGAAATCACACACTTTTTAACTCCCAGGAATGATATCACCCAATTCTCTGTCAATTTGTCCCAACTCTTAACTGTTCATTGTTCTGTACACATTGCCCCACATTAAGCATGACACATGTGGTTACTATTTGGAAACTTTGTTGCCTAATGTCACACAGAATAGTCAGCTTATTACATACTGCGTCCACTCTAACCGATTTCCATGGGGTAGGGAGATTGGATTTTCCCTATCCAGTCACTAGAGATCAAAGTACCTGCCTCTAATGTCATTTCAATCAGACTCGTTCTGAAACAAAAGTTTATTTACATGTGCACATTAGTATGAGAAATGTGAAAAGTCTTTTGTGATTAGACCCCATCGTGATGGCATCTATTCCAGGAGGGTGGTAAAGAGAAAGTAGATTAGGGATCCCCCCCTCCATTGTCAGCTGATTGGTGGAGGTGGTGGGTGAGAGGATACAGAGAGCATTGTGAATGGATATAGCATAAACAAAGTCTTCCTGATTGAACTTGCACTGCATCTTAAGTGCACACTGATGTGTAGCCTTTCGAGTGTACTTGTTCTGCTGGGGTTTTAAGGCCCTGTCTACATCTATACAGATATTTTTGAATGCAGCCAGAGTTTAATTTCACTGAAACAAAGATTTAAAAACTCCTTTTAAGGCGCAGATTTTTCAAAACTCCCAGGAGGGAGCCTTTCTGTGTGGAGTTTTCATGTTCTCCCCATGTCAGCGTGGGTTTTCTCTGGGTACTCAGGCTTCCTCCCACAGTCCAAAGACATGCAGGTTAATTGATAACTCTAAATTGTCCGTAGGTGTGAATGTGAGTGTGAATGGTTGTCTGTCTCTATGTGTCAGCCCTGCGATAGTCTGGTGACCTGTCCAGGGTGTACCCTGCCTCTCGCCCAATGTCAGCTGGGATAGGCTCCAGCATCCTGCGACCCTCAAGAGGATAAGTGGTTACGAAAATGGATGGATGGACTACCGGTCTGTGTATATTTTGTCAGCACTACTTGGTCTTATGAATACTTTACACTTAAACTTAGTATTGCTGCACCACTTCATGGACGAACTGAGGCATCCACTGCGCCCAGTGTCATTTGGTCCACCTCAGTGTCCGTGATTTAAAGGAACTACATGAAAGATTAAGGGGGATTTAGTGGCATCTCATGGCAAGGTTTTTGGATTGCAACCATCTGAGACATCTACTGGCTGGAATTTCTTCAGTGTTTATTGTTCAGGAGGTTTTTACCTGGAGACAAATTATCCACAAAGGTCTCCTCCTCTCCAAAACAAACTGTCCCAGTGATTTTAAGGTAAAAACAGTGAATAAATCACTATTTTTCCATTGCCCTCACCACAAAGGGGCTGTGAACTAGGGCTGCCTGACGTGAAGATGTGAATGGCCCCAGCTAGAGTCAGTGTCTGGTTTGTCCATTCTGGGCTACTATAGAAACACGACATTTCAACATAGTGATTTCCGTAGACAAGGCCCTCCCTATGTAGATATAAAAACACAAGATTCTTATTTTGAAGTGATTGCACACTAAAGAAAACATACTTATTATATTGTATTCCTTCTCTGCCAGCCAATACACCTCCCTAAATCTTACACACCAAACCTATAAAGTCTGCCAAAAACGCTGGTGGTGGATCAGGCCTGATAAAACCAGCAGAGGAAGAGCAATTTCAAGAGTGGGGTTGTTGTTGATGCAAAGTAGAAGGAAAAAAAATTGTATCTTTGAGTGAGCTTCTTCGTGTTTATATTGATAGAGCTCTCCAGTAGGTGTTGTGAAAGAGATTATGCGAGCCTGTACGCTTTACTACCTTTGTGACTAGGGAAGACTGCTAATGCAGACCAGCATTTGGAGTTGTTTTTGCTTGAGAGTGCCAGCAACAGTTTGACTAACAGTGTTATTCCTGCCCATGATGCTGATTCTCTAATTGTTAGTACCCCCACGATACTCACTGGTCGTTTTTTATTCCATTCGAGAAACCACTGTTTCATGTCAGATGCCAGAGGAGTCATGAAGTCTGTGGCGTGGGCGGATTCAAAGGTCTGGACTCAGGCAAGAAACTTTGGGTTCTCCAGTAGAATTTGAAATAAAGTTTTGAGGGTTTGAACAGAGTTTTGCTGCTGTGATGACTGAGCCATCTGTGGGTTGCTCCTTGTTCATAAATCAGTGAAAAAAGTATTGAAACTAACACACTAACTTCTCCTAGGCATTACCTCGCAAACAAATAAAGACAGTAACTCATAGTTGATGGGCGTTATCCAAATCAGCTGGGAGCCTTCAATATTGTTGCCACAGTTCCAGTTATAATGTTGTTTTTAATTATTACTGGATAGTAATTAAGTCAGTCTTCTACACTCTATTGTTAACTAACACTGTTTGAAATGTTTTGATATTGTAAGGCCAATTTTATACAACAGAAAATGCACCATAGATAAGCTGAACAATGGGGGCAATTGTTAAAACTGTGAATAGTTCCCTTTTAAAGGTCAGTCACGCCTCATTTACAGATCATAATTGAATAGTTTGCCTGGGGAATGCATATGAATCCCTCATGAATGTCTAATTGATTTAATTTTAGACCACTGGAAGTGAGAAATTCAAAATGTGCACACGTAAAAGCATACAGTAGTTACACACTTTCACTAAATTGAACAGGTTGATTACCAACAGTTTGACAGACAACTACAGTCAAACAGCATCCAGGATAGTTGCTGAGTGACAGTTTTTAGAAACAGCTGATGTACACACCCACAGTCTGCTTTAATCTGCCCTAATGCAGCAGGCTGACAGCAAATTTGTCCTACCTAACCTGCTGCAGTGTAATGAAGGTGGTGCCATCCACACTGTCAGGCCCTTAATGTCAAACACAATGAGGCTGACTGCCTGCAGTTTAGTGCAGGTCACTGTCAACTTTAGCTGCATCCATTACTTAAACAAAATACTATTTTCATGGTTACAATAGCAGTGGTAACAAAACAGTGAATGAAACAAACAGTAAGGAGAGAATATGTAGTTCCACATTTTTGGGAAATAGGCTTTTTTGGCAAGACTTAAACAATAAGATCGACACCACTGTCATCACATTACAGTATATAAGATGCTGGTGCCGGGAAATAATTAGCTTAGTGTAAAGATTGGAAGCAGTGGGAAACAATAGGCCTGGATCTGTCCAAAAAATGATTAAAAAAGTGCAGACAACAGAACAAATTGTTGGCATTATACAATTCTGCAAACAAAGTATACATTACATATGTATGTTTCATATGTATCATATCAAGAGTTCTTTTTTTAACTAGTTTGTTATTTCAACTTCAGCATTCTATACAAGCAATACATGTTTTACATAGCTCACATAGTACTTTGATCAAATGTAGAAAGTTTTCAGCTGCTATGCATCTATTCAGGTTTAAGACAAGTACGGTGAAGTGTTCAAGTGCGATAAGATGTTGCTGAGATACAAACTTGTGAGGAATAAGAAAGAAAATGAGATACCAATATTAATGATAAATAAATAAATAAATGTGTGTATGTGTACATGCAAACACACCTGTTTGACTACATGTACACTCATGAGTAAAAAGAGAAGAAAAAGGGAGAAAAGGGGCAAAAAATGTAAATAAAAAAAGAGTAAACTTAAAAATATAAAAGTGGGATGGGAATAGAGGGAGATACGGATTTTGCATGAACAAACTCATTACAGAACTCCATCTCTTTATGAATTTTGGTCTTTGCAACCTCAATACAGATGTGATTTGTTCCATTTCATACCGTTCCCATATTTTTTTTAATCCAGATGTTGTATGATGAAGGTTCAGGACTCAACCAACTAATTGTGATGCATTTAATCGTAGCCCCCAAGAGGAATTGTAATAGATACATTTTTGCCCTCCCCTTAAACCCTTCAGGGATTGCTCCGAGGAGAATTACCCTTGGATCTATGGAGCTATTTTGATGGAACACTGCTCTAAGAGCATTGAACACATCCTTCCAAAAGTTGCTTAAATTGGGGCAGGACCAAAAAAATACGAATCATATCAACATTTCTAAAGTGACGTAGTTCAGATTACATACATATGAGCAGAGTTTCTCATCAGGAGGGGGATGGGATGGTGGATGGCTTGAGACCTTGGCTGTTCGAGACCAGCGATGTTTGTGGCGACCAAAGCGTATATTTTTAAGGAGACATGCACATTTCCATCAGTGGTTGTGGTGACACAAATGGGTATTTGTAAAGTGTTTTAAGGCCTTAACATAACCACAAGTTAACCACAGCATTGTCACAATGTAAAATTGAAAACTGAAATGTATAGAAACATAAAGTTTCAACATATGAAACATTCATTCATTTTTCCATTCATTCATTCATTCATTTTCTGTAACTGTTAATCCTGTTAGTGGTCTGCTGACATTGGGCGAGAGGCAGGGTACACCCTGGACAGGTCACCAGACTATCACAGGGCTGACACATAGAGACAGACAACCATTGACACTCACATTCACACCTACGGGCAATTTAGAGTCACCAGTTCACCTGCATGTCTTTGGACTGTGGGAGGAAGCTGGAGTACCTGGAGAAAACCCACACTGACACAGGGAGATCATGCAAACTCAGAAAGGCTCCCCGACCATGAGGTTCAAACACCCCACACTGGGTTTGCCGTGAGGGGACAATGCTAACCACTGCACCACTGTGCAGAAACATACAATGCAAACAGGAATTCTGGGAAATGGGTTGAAAAAATCTGCCTCAAATTGTCATTTCTGTTTGTGTCTGGAAATACAAACATGAATGCAGCACATTACAGAAATTGTTGAACTATTCCTTTAACGCTCAATAGAGCTCAAAGAGCAGGACTGAATGATTAAAGGCAGTCACACAACTACAGATACAGCATATAATGAAAACGTTAGATGACAGATTTAAGAAAATGTCTTACTGTATAGGAAATCCTACTAAGAATACCTGCCCTATCTGCTGTCTCCACGCAGCTCTAAACTTGTATCAAGATAAAACATAAAGCAATCTCTGTGGTTGAGTGGAACTCAGTATATTTCATCTGATGAGTGGTATCAGTGTCTGTTTTCACTGACATCATAGCAAGCACAATAACTTTATTCAGGGTGTTTGTATTTGAAAAAAAAACTGACTTCTGAATTAAATGAAACTACTCAGACTCTTTGAAAATATGTGTGACTCTATCTCTCTCTATATATACATGAATGTATATGTGTGTGTGAGCACATCCCAGACAATGGTTGTAAGTGATTTAATAAAAGTGCCATACTTCTTTTATCGTGCTTTTTCTCTCTTAATCCTGGGAGCTTTTTCCTTGAAAGAATAGATCCAATCTCTTTTTACAATACTCACACCAAGGCCTCGCCAGTCCTTGGCACAGATCAATCTCTGAGGCTTGAGCAGGGGTAGAAAGTTAATCTGGAAGAGGGGCCTGTTCGTTTATGCCTCAACATGCTCGGCTGTCAGTCAGAGATCTGGGTGCGTCTGTCCTGACAGATGTAGACGCCAACATCCCGAACGGCCCTCCCAGGACCTGCTGACCACCACCTCTGCGTATGTATCGACCTCATTACACCCAAATTACTGCGACAGACAGAAACCTGATACATGACTACATTTTATATTATATTTAATATTTTGGCTTTCGAACATCTCCTGAGCAAGTATGCAGCATCTGCTACCATTTACTTATGTGTCACCCAAATGATATTCCACCTCACAGTTTCCTTTTAGCGCCCATTCTGTGATCTGTCTTTATTTTAAATATGTGTGAGCAGTCTGGTCCACAGAGTAGCAAACAAGAGCTCTGATTGGCCAGCTGTTATGTGTTGGCAAGTGTGTGTGATGGGTCGGGCTCCTAATCAATGCATGTGCTATGTTCATGTCACACTGGAGTTATCGTAATAATGAGTTTCTGATGCCCTCTGATAGCGTCTACATCAAGTCATAATTATGATTGACTGAAAATCTGTCGTGGCTCAACACATTCTCATTCCAAACTCGTCACATATAGACATTTGGTCATGGACTTTTCACACCAACATACAATGTGCAAAGTACCCTGGGTGCGTTGGTTGTTGACGTTCTGGGACACCATGTCAAGTTCTGCCTGTTACATGCATTGTCTCCTTTCAAAATAAACTTCCATTTTAAAAGGAAATTTAAAGTTAACTACAGTCCCTTTCAAAATAAATGTACTACATGAGTACAACACTGCAAATTGACTTTTTTTCCGTCAACAACAAAAATATGTGGTTAGGTTTAGGAGAAAAGAACAGGGTTTGGCTTTAGAATCTTACGGGACGCAAACACCGCTCTCCCAGGTGAAAGTCGGTGTTTGTTGGACCCATCCACCACCTCTCCGGCCGGCCCCTCTCTTACATTCTCTGACTTAACTTTGGGCCTTGTCCTGCAGCATTTCCCCCTAAAGCCACAGGGTACTGTTAAACTATAACGGCAACCAGCCAAGTATCATGCCAACGTTAAAGGACGGCTTTTTTCCGTCAGCGTCTGACCCCGCAAGTCACTACCCAAGTGCCGGACTTTGATGACTTCAGAGTGAGACCAGGTCAATGCATAGTATTTTAACCCCACCCACATGACCAAATCAATTATTATACAGCTTTCCTAATCTGTAAGCTGACATGGAAACTTGCAAGTACTAAGCACAGGAATCTTTCCTATCATACATCCCATGGGAAGTAAACATGGCTGTTTAGTGGAAAGCTCTGTGACAATTCAGCTGTCACCAACTGATGGTTTAAAAAAAGCATTGAAAACTAGTAACACAAGCATGGGTATGTGTACAATATCTATTCTAATATCTATTTTATTGACAGCATGGCTAACTTTGTGCCTCATGGCATGTGTGTTACTTCAGGTGATCACGTTGCTTACTTTAACTACATGTTTTAACATTTATTAGACCTACATAATGACTTGTATTTTATCTGTGTTCACTTTCTACTGCTGCTCTGCGTCTCTGAGTGTAATGCTTAGCTGTGTGTTGGCACCTCATGTTGCTCGCATGTCTGTTTGTGCTAACATACTGTTTAGTGTTGTTGCTCTATTGTGATGATGCTCTGCTGTTGCTTGTTGCTTTGCTTGGCATCTGTTCCATCTTGAGAGTTTCTCTTTGCTGTAGTCAAGGCTGTCTTTATGTCTTTATGCTGTCTCTGTCGGGGGAATCTGATCCTTTTATTGGTTTCAAATCATCTTGCCAAAGGACTGCAGCTGAAAATTAGCCAGCCGGCTAACACTGGCACATTTACAAAAATGTTGATTAATGTGCATTATCCGTATTAATTATCCTTATTAATAAAATTAGGAAGTAAAAAAGTAAGGTAGATGATTTTTTTGAAAGGGCCAGTTCATAATTTCTTGGCAACATACTGTGAATTTGAGGTGATAGCACACACTGAACATACCATAAGTGAAGAGTTTGAGTAACATTTTGTGCGTTTGTAACTAACTCTAAAATATCTTCCTGTGCTTACAAACCAAAGTTCTGAAGCCTTCACTAATATGTCACTCCTATGTGTTGTTTTATTTAAGGTAATTAGCTGACACTCTCATCCTGAGCTATTTAAAATATGTAAATTATTACAATTTAATTATCTTGAAAACACAAAAAAATCCTCCACATTACAAGCAATTAATGGTATAATACAAAGTTCACAATTATAGGCTGTGCTGTGACAGATAAATTAATCACTGATAACACAAGTTATTGGAGTGGGGGATAAATTTTATGTTGCACTCTTTAAACAAGAATGAATGTCTACAGCGGGAGTAGAAGCTATGAATCACATTTAATCGTGTTGCCTACTTTTTGTGCTTTCAATGAAATAAAATAAAGAATGATGTCATTATGGGCTAATGGTGGCATTACTGTAGAGTACCTTACTTCCTTAATTCACATTCACAAGAAGAGGTGGGCGGACTCCAAACTGGATATTGAATTTGAATTTTATTTAACTTTATTTATTTATTTATTTATTTATTTATTATCAAGAACTACAACAATATGGCACCACAAGAAGAGGCCATAAGAATAAAAATGGTAATTAAAAACTATTTGTTTGATATATTCCGTATAAACTGATGATACATTATTCTGGATTAAACCTATATTACCTTCTCTTTTTTCCCTTATTTTTACCCTTTACTTTAATTTTGTATTTTTTCTCTGTATATATGTACACCTGGTACTGTACTGTACGCATACTTCTGTGTGCACAAAATGTTAATGTACATGTGTTTGTTAAAAAAGAAGCATGTTAAGTGGCCCTAATCAAACACACCCGTGATTTGACGTCACCAACAGGTGCATTCTGGATGTGGCTAACAAGCTAAAGGCTAGCTCGCTCTGTTGGCTCCTTCAGCAGTGATCTTTAGTTACGTCCACTGATAAACTTTCCCCTTCACTGAGGAGTGTGACAGCTGTGTCTGAAAACTCTGAGGAGCGCAGTGGGACAGAGACACTGAGTGGACTGGTTATACTGGGACAGAGACGCTGGCAGAACTGGTTATTGTGACGCTTTGAGAGTGAACGAGCAGAGAAGTTGAACCTGGAGCAGATGGAGGAGGACTGAACCGCTGAGACCAAGGTGAGTACAGCAACACAGTTATTGTTACTGTGGAGAAGGTTATTTTTCAAATGTAATAGGTTACAGTAATGTGACTATTTTAATAACTTAATCAAAGTAATGTAACTTATTACGTTTGGTTACTTTGTGAGTACTTTTCTAATAAATGTTTTAAGCTGGACAATGAAGATAAACGATGTTAACAGTAAAAGCAACAGAATGGATATGATATTCTACATATGTTTTTTTCTTTTTAAAAAAGTCATCTATTTTATTTATTAATTTATTTTAGCGAAAATATTATATTCAGATGCATTCACTAACATTTTGATTAGTAAATGTAATTAATTTTTTAATTATAATTAATTAGAATTATTATTTATTATTATTATTATTATTATTATTATTATTATTTATATTTTCCTAGGAACTGTACCTGGTTATAATTACATTTATTTATTTATTTATTTTTAAATTTAATTTCATATAACTACTTACTCCCCAACACTGCTTATGATAAAAGTAGCCTATTCAAAACTTTTACTGAAGTAAAAGAAGTAAAAATGACTCCATTACAACCTACAGTCTGCATTCAACATAGTAAAAGTATAATATAGCTTACTTAAATTACCAAAAATAAATGTACATCCTTACATTCCTCCATTCTCAGCGATAATAGGCAACATGGCATGTTGTGCTTGTTTGTCTCTTTGTGCAATAACTGTGAAGCTCCCTCATGCTGTATTATGTGTGGTTGTGGCCGTAGCTGCTGTGAAGTTTTTGTCAATACATGTCTGGCTTTTTTTTGTGCTATGGGGATGTTCTTTTTCTACTGTTGATTCTATAAGAAGTGTCATGCCATTTAATTTATGTGGCGTAATTATGCTTGTTGTATACCCGCCACAGTTTCCTGAGCTCTTAGCTCATTTATTGTCACTCATTTTTGTTGACTTGTCTGAGTTTTGTCCTCTTTCTGATTAATTAGTGAGGCTACACTGAGGAAGGTGGTGGTGTAATTGATAATCAGTCGTATGCGCAGGCTGCAAAGTGCTGTCTGTAGGAAATGAATAGCCTTTATTGTTGTTTAGGGCTTTGTGGTGTGATTTGTATATAGTACAGTGGCATGTTAATGCACTGTATTTTATAGCCTATGGGCGGGGACACATGCCGCGTTTTTAACTGCCTGGAAAACAGAAGATTGGGCATTGGTTACTACTCTTGTGCCTTTTTTGTGCCAGCTTTCAAGAGCACAGAGGAAGGTTGCATAGGGCTGCCTCCTAATAGTCAACCAAACATTAATTGACACTTATTTCCAGGGCTTCTACCTGTGGTTACTCCACAGGCTAGTTAATAACATGTCGGGCAGGAAATCCAAAGTGTGGGATCATTTTGAGAAGGTGAAGGACGAACCCAAGGTGATATGTAAACTCATCTTCATTGGTCGACTACAAACATGACGTATCATCTGGAACATGGAAGTAGCTACATGCCCATTAGCCCACAGCGTCATTAACAGGCGGCTCGCTCAGTGTGTGATGTGCACTTGTAGATAAAATATAGGCCTATATTAATGAAGGCTCATTAGTACGGTTTTGTATTTCTCTGTAATGTAGCACAGTGTTAACTAGGGCCGCATGATACTGGAAAAACCTAACAATGAGATTTTTTTTTTTTGCAATATATATTGTGATATTAAAAAATACAAGAATTTTCACCAGATGGGTTAAAGAAAGAAATAAAAAAATAGTGGTCAGGCTTTTACTCACCACAACTGCAGAGGCTACCAGCTTCATTTGAAACAGACTACATTATAAAAGTGCCGTTATTTATTAATCCCTCTTTTTTTATACGCTCCTGTTGCCTTGATAAAGTTAATGCACCGCGCTGTCATTTCAAACTCAAGATTTCCTGAATTTGTTTCAAATTAAAAGCCCCTTATAACCTTGGCTGAGAGAATCCCTCCATTTTCTAAATAGGCTTTTATTGTGACACATTTGTAGGAACTTGTTGTGGAGGATTCGGTGACTTGTACGTTTGCGTATGGTACTTCAAATGTAGCGCCTGCTGTCTGCTGGCGCTTTTCAGGTGACTACTAGGGCTAACCTTCGAATCCATTTATGGACATTCGAAGCTTCGGAGCTCAGAACAAATTTAATTCGAAGCATTCGACGATGGAGGGGAATTTTAAAAAAAAAAAAATTATGGCGAAAACATAGTTTCTTCCAACACTAGAATTAAGATAAAAATATTCACAAACGAAAAAACACTAATGGTTGGTGATAAGTAGTGTTTAACTTTTGACTGAACACAAAATTAAAACCCTCGGCGCACACTGCAGCACAATCAAACAGATGCGCAACTCAGAGCATCAGAAGTGTCTCTGACACCAGACTCAGAGCAGACCGGTGGAACTGGAAAATGCATATTTTACATCAATAAAATCTATTTTATCATTATTTTGAGTCACATTGTTGAAAGAATTTAGTCGTCTGTGTTCAAGCAGGATAATAGCAGGTCTCCATTGTGCGTTGGGCTTTCTATTTCCTTGTTGGAGATTTTTTCTTTTTTAATTACATGATATATAGGCTATTCTCCCTTAACTCACCAGTAAAAAATACCTTTATCCATTTCAAATAACCAGTGGCAATAATATCCCCGTTCTCTGATTTACTGTGAAACATTTTTAGGCAATTCCTGCAAAAATCAGACCTGATGACTCCTTTACATGGCCTAATGGGGCCGGCCTTTATTTGTCAATCAACCAAAAACAATCAATCAATTAAAAACACAAAGTGGACCTGGAACGTGAACTCTTATAGGCCTAACACATCTGACGACCTCTTGGACATGTCTGCCAGCTCTGAGTGCGCTCGTTGTCAGTATTGGACTGGTTGGTGTTAGTGTCGCGTTTAAGGCCTCCCCCCAAAAAATGGTAGAAAAAAGCGCCGAAGCTTCGAATTTTTTTTTTCACAATCAAATATCATGCCATCGAATGAAGCTTCGAATTTTTTGGATCAGCCCTAGTGACTGCAACAACATTTCGGCTGGCACGTGAACAGACATAGTGACTGAAATAATAGTAAAAACAATAGAAAATAGGACATGAATAACCTGATGAGATCACACACGTCGTGAAAGACGACCGGCGATAATTGGTGTGTACAATCATGTAGTGTGTCATGTCTGTTGGCCAAGTCATGGCACGATTTTGAGACTCTACAATTGTGTAATGTGACATAGTGACTTTCAGAACGGGCAGAAAAGTTGTGTAGTGTGTACCAGGTGTGTACCTCCTTTACCGTTTCTCTCTTTTGCATGTCACTCATTTTCAGTGTGTGACTGCAGGGTGTGCATGAGAGGGGGAGGGGCTGCTGAGTGCTCAGAGAGGTGAGCGGAGTGGAGCAAAGAGCTCTCTTCAGAGCTGTTTTTCTGAAGCAAAACAAAAGTTTACATGTTCTAAAAAAAGAGAAAACATCGCATGTCCTGTGATATGACTATCGCACATGCGCACATTGCGATGGCGATGTTCAAACGATATATCATGCAGCCCTAGTGTTAACAATGTTACTGATACTATTCTTTCTCACACCTTGAACTCAAACCATTGTGTTGGCCCACCCACAATATATGATTTAATAATGAATTAATATCATAAACATGCGGGCAACTAGTCGACTAAATGACAGCTATTGGTCGACTAGGACAGATGTAAAGCTCTGTGTAGCCCTGCACTAAAATGACCAACTTCTCCATGTTAATGACAGACTGATATTTTCAGAAGTAGGGAAAGATATCTGCCGACTTTGACATAACATGAAATATGTGTCGCTGCATTCCAGAAGCACCTTGGATGCATCCGGAAGTGCTCATTTCAAGGACAGACGCACACTCTGGCACAAAGTATACAGAGGCACATTTAATGTGGCAGGTGTACAAGCCCCACAAACCTTAAATTCGCTCTTTGATTTAAGAGTTCTATCATATAGCATCATCATCTTACACTAACATTTAGTCGTTGCATTGCTCTTAACTTTTAGAACAGACCAGCCAATCAATTTGGGAGTGACAACATCCTTTAACAGTCTTTTGTTTACAGTAGACATTTAAATCATGGACACCTTTTAAATAAACCCCTATAACAGATACACTGGTCTCAAGCATCAGTAGTTGCATAGCCGATGATTAGATGACAGCCACAAAATAACAGACAATGACTTTAGGTCCTGGTTTGACAAACAATACTAGGTACCGTTGTATTCTTCTACTCAAAATACAGAGAGCAACAGCAACTGTGCAGAGCAAGTGTACTATATTAAGTGACTTTGTGTTTTAATGGCATTGTCATGTGTGGGTGAAAACATCAAATTGTAAATCTGTAGCCAAACTGGAGCTAATAAAAAGGATGGATCACTGTAACCTGAGTCAATACACAGTCAACAAGTCTGGGCTGTGACAGGTTTATTGAGCCCATTCATTCAGGGAGACGAACCCTTAGCTGCTGTGCACACAGATAAGGAATGATTGCAGAGGAGTGCAGCCAAATACAGAGATGCAAACCTGGGAACAAGTGACATTCAAAATGAACACAATTGGTGTGGAAGGACAAAAGTCTCTCTGTCTCCATCGATCTCTGTCCATTGACATATCTCCACCAAAGTCTTACTCAGAACCTGATAAATTCAGAAGAAGTATTCTGGCTTCTCTTTCCTCTACTTTATCTCCCGCTATGAAAAATCTAAGACCTCAGACAATAACTCCTGCCTCTGGGTTCAGGTCGGTTTGGTGGATGGACCAGACTTTACAGTAGCTTTGATCATCGTTAACAGCTTGAGGAGATGTGGAATTTTATGCCGCTCACGAGTACGTATTTTTTCATCAATAATTGCTGTTGGTGGAATTATAGAGCAACGTTGTGAAGAAATGGGGGCAATTTTTTGTTGCCTTTGTCTCCTTTTTTTTAAGCGTGTCTCTTATTTGTTCAAGAAGTGTCTATTCTTGTATTATAAATTTCAGGCTTTAGAGGCAGCCTAGTGATTCAATGCCCACTGTGGCAACCCCTGCATTAAAAGTTGCACTATTTTCTCTGTGGGGATACAACTGTCTTCAGCTGGTATACTTCCATTAAGGATGAATTTTAATGCTGACTCTTTTAATCTAATCATTGTTCATATGAAATGGATTGGCCTGCAGTTTTAAAAGCAGATACAGACAAAGCGTTGCCTTTTTAAGAGGCACTGTTTCTAGAGCATGTTGACAAGCTCAGAGAGAAAAGACACTCAAAATTAAGATGAGGAATAATCAGCAGTTTGCAGGAATTAAACATAAGCAATTCTAAGTTTAGGACTGCTGTAGACGAGCACTGTTTCTTGAAATATGAACACAATTATCAACAAGAACACGAACAACACTGAAAACTGTGTAGAGTAGAGTAAACAGTAACAATAAATACCATCAGTTAGAGAGAGGAGGTTTAGAAGAGGTCACTGATTTGGTCAGAGATCCTCAGGCAGGAAGTTCCACAGCTGAGGGGCCCAAACAGCAAAAGCTCAGGTCACCTTCAGTGTCAAGTCGAGATTTTGGGACTATTAATAAAGCTTTGTTGGAGAATCTCAGGCAGCGATCGGGCTCATAGGAAATTAGCAGATCACAGATTAAGGCAGAACATTCATAGCTTTAAAAATAAGCAGTACAATCTTAAACTCTGTGTGTGTGATGTGGCTGCATCTCTTAGTAATAGTTAAAAGCCTGGTAGTAGTGTTATATATGAGGCTGAGTCTTTGGATGTTTCACCTGCTGATGCCAGAATAAAGTGCGTTGCGGTAATCAAGTCTGGAGGAGATAAAAGCGTGGATCACCTTTTCTAAATCTGCAAAGAAATAAAATGACCTGATCTTAATTAAATGTCTCAAAGCAGGATGGCAACACTTTAGTGACCTGGACATCAGAAGACAGCCACAAAGATGACTCCCAGGTTACAGGCCTCTTTTTAGATTTTATTGGATAAGGCACCCGGACTACAAGACATATTGTTAATGGTGCTAGTACTGGGACCGGGGGTGGGGAGTCACAGCTATTTCTGATTTAGAATTGTTCAGCTGCAGGAAGTTTTTTGACTAACTAAATACTTAATAATAAAGATAAAATAAGACAGATCGGAAAACTAGGCTTCAAAACACAATTTTGTGTTGTTCTCTTTTAGGTTGAAGGGCTGCATGTGTAAAAAGGGCCATCTTTCTGTACTCAGCTCAGCTGTACAGATTGTATGTGGAATCAGCAAAAAGCTCCATCCATTTCATCCATTTGATTTAATTTTAGACCCTCAGTCAGTCTCAACAATTTAGTGGCCAATTATTGTGCAGCGAAATGAACAGCATGAGACTGTTGTTTAGAGAGATGTTCAATGCATTTATAATGTGAAGAATTAAGGACCAGCGGTATATTATGTGTACTTATATTGTATACTGCTAGAATTTTCATTTTTTGATTCATTCACACACATTGGGGTGTGTATTGTCTTTGGGAGGGTTAGCTAATGTTTTAGAGATACAGAATAATTTGAAATTAGTACATTACTCTGTCCCATTGACAGTCTAACATATAAAAAGTAAACTGTAAGATTTTATTTTTCTTTTGGGGGAAATTGAGATATTTTTAAAATTAGCTGCACATTGGCAGTTCCCATCTGGAACTACTTAAAAAGACGCCTGCAAATTGTTACCTTAATTTTTTAAAGTTGAGCCGGTGGGTTATTTTGTAGAGTGTACCTGCCCTGTGAGGTATATTTAGAACATCAAAGGTGTGAGGAGAGAAGATACCTATTTGACTAGCAGCAAGTAAGAACGTGGAACATTTATATGGGATACGACACCAGCTAAATGAATGCCTAACTAGAAGCTATTTGTATTAGTATTTTAAAACTTGATATTTTTTACTTTTTTTACTCAGTTTGTGTATTGTATTGCATTATTTTTTGTGTTTGTTGTTATGCTGTTCTGTTCATATATCTGTGAAACTCAATACAAGTGAACATACTAGTTTAAAGGCATTAAAAAAACTTTACTTTTTATAGTTTTAACATAATAATGTATTAATTGGTTTATTAAATAACAATTTCTTTAGTTAAATACTCAAAAACATGCTGTCCACCTGAGTGGACGTGAAAAATTCATGTTTAAAAAATGTTTTTCATGCCAAAAGAGGAATAAGTTCACTTAAAAATCTTGACTGAGGTGGTCATAATTTATGCATGAGGGCGATATAGTATCACAGCAATCAAAGTACAGTTTCCATCTTTAATCCATCTGGAAACAAACCCAATTATAATGTGTGACATACAATAGGAGGCCTTAGATGGAGGCTAAATCTTGTCTTGTTATAGTTCTGCTTTAAATGTAAAGTCTAAGTGTTCCCTGCCTCCAATACCTGTTAACTTTAATGACTTCAATCACCACAGTTGACTTGTTTTAGAGACATCAGTCTGTGGCTCTATCTCGAACTCTCAAGCTGTTTTCCACTGCCCTCATACGTGCCTCGGTTGCATAAGAGAACACCTGACACGATCGAAAGTGAATTGATGTTCGAAAGCAACTTCCTTCAGTTAGATCGGAAATTGGCACAAGAACTGAAAAACTGCTTTTGAAAAAAATGCAATTTCTCAAGAATGTCATTTTTTTCAGTGTGCCTTTTCCCCTGTATATTTGTTAACGTAATGCCATCCATCTTAATGCGGAAAGTTTCCCTGCTCTTTTCCTTTCATGTGTTTCCTGATGCAATCCCTGTCTTTGGTGCTTGTGTGAAGTACAGCAAGGAATGTATGAATCCTATTTAAACTTAGCACACAGAGCTCACAGCTGTCAGAATGATTTGTAGCATCACATAACCTTCTATAATCAAAATGATCAGATATATACTTTGTATTTTCCGTAGTGCTAAACATATAATTTCATTCTAATCCTTCTGTGTTGGCAAAGCTGGACCGGACAGCTAAAGTCGTCCACATTATTGGTCAGCAGATGTTAATGTTTATACTGTAATAATGATAAATAAGGGCTCCCAGTGGATGCTCATAAAATGGCATCAAATGGACCAGAGTAATTATATTTCTCATTTAGATGGTGGGTAATGGCTCTCAACAAAAAAAGTTTCACTGTGTGTTTTTGTGCTGCGGCCTCAGTTTCATTTCTATAGACTGCTTCACATTCAGCACTTTAAATGAGTCTGGGTTTATTTCCTGTTGCGGTGTGTATTAATATCAATAGCTGACAGGGAATAAATTTGAACCCAAGCTGTTACCTAGCAACGCAGTGAACAGAAATATGATAATCCGTAATGTTGACACCCTATCACTCGGTGCATCTGTTTCATTTGAATGGACATCACAAGAAACAAAGAGGAAAACGAAGTAATTCTGACCAGACATCCAAGGCATATCATGTTGTGTCAGCTGAAGGCTAGCATACACACACTAGCCCTGTTATCTAACTGCACTGATCTGTCTGTTTAAAAGCAATTACTCACTCTGTAATGTTTCCATTATTAATGAGCACCCCCCCCCCCTTGCTTTTCTGCTCTGTTTGTGTGCTGTCTTTATTTATAAATCAATTCCTGTTGGGGGGTTTATTATCTTTAATGCTCCCTGCATGTTATTTGTTGTGTTGCTGTGTAATTTCATGCTGTTATATTGTATTTCTTTGGGAAGGACCAACCCCAAGAGAGGAGCAATGCTGAATTTTGTACATTTTAGTTAAGATTTTATACTTCTTACAGCACTCAGCTAAAGTTGATACTGATGAAGCTAAAGTTACAATATACAGGGTGTTATATCATTAAAGATTACTCAGACACATTGTTGCTACACATTCGAGGAAGAGATTAAACAAGAGTAAACACTGAAGCGGCTTTCCTGAGATGGACAGAGCTATGGGAGCTGAAAGGATTGGGCTCAGTTTAACTCTTTCTTTTTAGTTTGCCTTGCTCATTGCCGTGTAGGCTGCTGTCGGCAAAGGAGGTATTGGCAGTTTTTTCATTGCTGTTTGTTGTTCACAAAGCTCCTCTTGAAGCTGAAGATATTGAGCTTGACTTAGTTAAAATGTGTGGGGACGGGGAGCTGCGTGATTGGCATAAGATTTTGCAGCTTTGGCAGAAGCCCCAGGCGTTACTAAAATGACACCTGGGGCAGCCTTTTGCATTGTATCTTGATGCAGAAGGGGTCAGAGGCAGGATGGGGTCAGCGGTTAGGTTCAGGCAACAAAACTACTTGGTTATGGTAGGGAAAAGATCGCAGAAGTTGCTAAAAAAAACACCCACCTTTGAGTGGCACAAACGTGACATTATTGCCTTGAACTTAATCAAAGTCATAGGACCAAATAGCCCTGTCTTTCCAGGTGAAATGACTCAAGTAAGGGGTCAGTGGTTGAGTTAATGCAACAGAAGTACTAAGTAATGGTCAGGAAAGATTGTGGATGTCGCCATAAAACATCTGATCTTGAGTGGCAAAATGGGACAAAAGATATTGTTGTTGGTTGGTCCAGTGTTTCCCACAGGACAGGAATCTATTTGTGGTGGTGTGGTCCGGGGTGGGGGGGGGGTACTAAAAATATTTTTCAGTACTCATCTGTGTGAAGGAGTGAACATCCAACGTCAGAGTTAATTACTAATGAGCAGAACCTTACGGCCGGGCTCCACTGGCTGCAAACGTAAGCGTAGCGTCGCGGCGTGTTCATTGGGGCTCCACTGACTGCGTACGGAAGCAACACATAGAGACGCCAGCGGGGTTGTTAACCGTTTGCTGAGCTGAGAGGCTGCATGTAGGCTGCATGAAATGTTAAAGCATTTTCCACCTAAGTTAAGACATATATTTGAGTTATCTACAAGTTTACTGTACTGTTTGTCATCTACTCGCTTTCAAATGTCCGCCACGGACATTTACACAATGTCACGGATAAACATGGATAAATGCATGAAAAAAAATCATTACATATCACCTCTGATAATGGTTTATTCATTTAAAAACACATTGTGCTTGTTTAGCACACTCTTTCATGTAGTTTTTATCTGCTGGAGGGTCGCGTAGGGGAGTGTAGCGCGACAAAAATAGAAGAGCCGCATAAAATAGAGAGTTGTCGCGCGACAGACGGGGGTTGTCATGCCGCTCCCGTTGCCAGTGGAGCCGCTGTAATTGATTAACAGGGTGGCGAGCTGCTACGGGACTCGCGCTGCAGTTAACACTACTAACAGCGTGAGTTAATGTCTCTGCACATGTTGAGCTTCCAGCTATGTTAATACAGACAGAGGCTAATATAACATGATGAGTTAGAGTTGTTCAAGCCACTTTTGGACTTGTTTGCTCACATATTTGTACCGAGAGGTCTTTGGATCCGTTCTGTTACTATGTCTGCTTCTTGTTCTTCTTCTGGCGGACCAGGTGCGTTAAGTGCGTCTTTACGATGCATACCGCCACCTATTGCACCGGAATTGTAACGACAAGCTACATTCACAGACACTGAGTCCCATTATAATGTGTTTATGAGCGAGGTCGAACAGGTAGCGCCAAAAGCAGAAAAATCTATATGTGGCGGAGATAATTTATTCGTGGCGCACCGCCACAGATAAATGAATGTATGGGAAACACTGTGGTCTCGATCACAGCTTTCCTGGGTCAAAGTCTGGTGTTTCAGAGGGGTCCCTGGTTCAGGAGCTTGCTGAAAATGACTGCTCTGCAAAATGTGTGTTTGTGGATCCACATAAAAATGTTTCATTCTTTGTCAGTGAGAGGTGTATGAGCACTTTAGAGAACTGAGTGTGTTGCGCTAAAGCGAGCACACTAATAAAGAAGTAAAACTTGAGTGAACAGGAGTGTGCTTCACTGAATTATAATAGGAAAAAAAAAGAAGATTGGCCATTGGCAAAGTTGGTCGGCTGCCAAGGTTGTGGTTCATTGAGCTCTAGTCAGAAGGAGCCTTCATAGGTAGCAGTGCTGTAACGTGTTAGAAGTACAGTATTGAATTAATTTCCTGTCAGGAAATTGTTTAACAGAATTCTGACATCTCCCGTTGTGCAGGTTATAGTAATTCAATTATAGAATCCAGATTCAATGCCTTTAGATGCTGTAAGAAGCATGAGTTGATACACAGGCAGGTCTATGACATGGGTGAACTCCAGGGATCAATATCTCTGGAGATCCATAGTGTGTTTCCTAAGGCATGGAGTTACTGTGGCTGCCTCTCTGACCTTTGAGATGCTTCATGTCCAGCTGACCTGCATTGATCTGACCCACCCACGGCTCTGTCGGAGATCGAGCTGTGGGTGTGGGGTGGAAATCAGTGTGTCCATATAGGTGTGTTTTCGCGTGCATACATCTGTGTACTGTATGTGTGCGTAGTGCAGGGACACTTGGTAATGTTGACAGTTACCTTTGGGCACGCAGTTGCCAGTGGATGGCTAAAAAAGGTCATGACACCCACCGTGTAATCACACCTCTTCCCCACAGAAAGGCTCCCTAATGAGCCAACAGACCGCAGAAAGTGACTCTCAACAAGCCGTTAAGCTTTAGTCTGTACTGAGCAGTTAAATCCTGTGATCAACACACGAGATTTCAGTTACTCTTTACATTAGTCAGTATGTTACTTTGCAACTACACTTGCCTCAAGACATCTCTCACAAAATTACAGTCTTGGGAGCAAAGATTTATTTTAGGATTCGCTGCTACATTCAATTTCGTGGAAACTTGCAAATGTTTTTCTGGGTAAAAAGAACCGCCTCTCTCATTAACCTTAGCAGAATGCTTGTCAAATCTGGCTGCTGGAGAACTGCGTTTGTTCATAATGAACTTCTATTCTTGGATTTCAGTTTCTCTACAAAATGGTATTTGAGAGCCTCATTGTTCACCACATATTTCTTATCCACTTCTTGTCTCTCTATCCTCTTATCCTACATTAATTGTCATGTTTATTTTGGAACAGATTAAACGAGATAAGGCGTGAGAGAATTTCACTTGTCTCCGCAGCACGTACTGTTGTTTGACTCGAACATTTCTGGAATCGAGTGGGAAACATGTTTCTTGTTGGGTTTTATTCACAAGGCTGCCAATTAAAAGTGTAGCTTTTATTTTTTGACCTGGCTGCTGGCGGTTAATGATCCCGTTTGCGAGTGGATTTATTATGTCTGTTATATAAATTTGCAGCCATCTCATGATTTTCTGTTTATTGAGGAAAAAGAGGAATAAAACAATGATTTTTCTGTCCTATGTAATTATCATACTAGCACTTGATTCATCTCTGCAGGGGCATTCAAAATTATGAAACAAAAAATACAGGACTTTAACTGAGTATAATTTACATATAAAATACCAATAAAAAAGCACAATAAAAAAACAAAGAATATCACATCACTTTTTAAGTTACTCTCAACCGCTGAAGGAAAATTGTAATACATAGATAGATAGGTAGATGGATAGGAAGGTAGGTAGGCAGATAGATGGGTGGGTGGGTAGGTAGGTAGGTAGGTAGGTGAGTAGGAAGGTAGACAAGCAGGTAGATAGCTGGGTGGGTAGGAAGGTAGACAGGCAGGTAGGTAAGCAGGTGGGTAGGTTGGTAGGCAGGTAGGTAAGCAGGTTTGCAGGCAGGTAGTGGGGTAGGTAGGTGGGTAGGTAGGTAGGTAGGCAGATAGGCAGGTAGGTGACGGATGGGTGGGTAGGTAGGCAGGTAGGTGGGTAGGAAGGTAGGTAAGCAGGTAGGTAGGTAGGTAGGTGGGTAGGAAGGTAGGTAGACAGGTAGGTAAGCAGGTAGGAAGGTAGGTAAGCAGGTAGGTAGGTTGATGGGTAACAAGGTAGACAGGCAGGTAGGTAGGTAGGTGGGTGGGTAGGAAGGTAGGTAGACAGGTAGGTAAGCAGGTAGGTAGGGAGGTAGATAGGTAGGTAGGTAGGTGGGTAGGAAGGTAGGTAAGCTGGTAGGTAGTGGGGTAGGTAGGTTGGTAGGCAGGTAGATAGGCAGGTAGGTAGGCACTGGGCAGGAAATTAGGCAGGTAGGTGGGCAGGTAGGTAGTTAGGCAGGCAGGTAGGTAGGCAGGTAGGCAGATAGACAGGCAGGTAGGTGGGTATATGATCAACAAATAGATTGTGATGTATTATTATATCTATCTATATATCTATATCTATATACTTATTATATCTATATAATAAGAATTATTTGCAAGAGGAAGTAACACAGCAGTATATAAAGTAATTTTAAATAGCCCCAACTTAACCAGCTGCAACATTTAAGTGATGTACACATTAATGCATTAATATTTATAATCTAATCATATACTTTATTCTGAAATGGGCTATTCTGTTTAATGAGTACTTTTGTTACTTTAAGTATAATTTGATGCAATCATTTTGTGTTTTTACTCTAGGTAAAGTTGTGAATGCACACCTTTATTTGTAACAATATATTTTTTATATTGTAATACTACCACTTTTGTATTACTTCACACTGCCTGATATTAACCAGGCAGACAGCAAATATCACTTAATATGATAAAAGCTCTGACAAAGTGTTACAGCCGAGTACAGCAGAATAAACCTCAGTCACTGTGTCCCTTTAGAGGACAATGAAATAACGTTTTTGGCAGAAAAGCACTGAGCTCTATAATTTAAAGAGACGTCACATTAAATTATAATGCAGTGCTCTGTGTTGAGGCATTTCACTGTTTCGTTTTGGTTGCAAAAGAGCCTCTAGAACAAATTTACCAAGCTGTTATTCTGAGAACACAAAACACAGAAGACTGACTTAATGAAAACAATACTTTTATTTTGGTTATGTAACTTCTTATTTACACAAATGAATGCTTATTAAAGTAATCTACTGCTGTCTGTACAAATGGTTTGTTTACCATTAACATAGCTAGAGAGGAGGAGAATGGGATGTTGTGCAGATACAAAATACACAGCTATACAGTTACAGTAAAAATGGTATTAGGATAGCCAACATTCATGCACGAGAGCTGTTATCCTTACAGAACGCACTGCACTGAATAAGGCATACAAACCGTTGCTGAAGTTACAAAAAAGCTTGTATCTTGAAAATACTAAGTCAAAGCCAATCAGACATGCTGTTTGCTTAAGTGCTTTGACTTAGTACTCCAAGACATCCTATGACCTGGATGACTGAGAATCTTCATAGACACAGAAAGCCAAGTACAATAACTATACAGGTGCATTATGGTTCACCACATTTCTCCATGTCTTGTACAAGGTCATGTACAAAAAAAAACCCTTAGAAAGGAAAAGTACAAAGATAAATTGAAAGCTAAATGGAGGCAGTGAAAGGCAGGAATAAATTAGGAGATGATGAATAAATGGCAAGGAGAGAATGGAAACAAAACGAACAATTAGTGAACACAGTCAAAATATGAATAAATCAGGGGGGCATGAATAAATGCAACACTGAATGAGAAGACCATTATAAATATGAGGACTTCATTTGGGGGGAAAAAGCTTTCATTTTGGAGGAAAAAAGGACCTGCAGATATTACAGAAAGTTCATTTAGAGTGCCATTATTTAGTTGAAGATGTGTTACTTGTATATTTCAGAATGCACCAAATGTGTTTAAACTTTGTGCAGTCCTTTATTTTTATAGAGAGAGTGTCATGTTGGCACTTGGAGATTATCTTAACTCTTCAATAACTTAATTAACTTGTATATGAAAACAGGAAAATAGCAAGATGTCGGTAAATACATTTGTATAAAGTGCCCAAAGTAATCAGGGAAATGATGAATACATAAATAAATAAATAAATAAATAAATAAATAAATAAATAAATAAATAAATAAATAAATACATTTATCATAGACTGCACATAAAGATGCATCTCCACTTACTCCCACTGTACAAAAATGAAGCCAAAGTATCCCAGTTATGGCCGCTACCATCTGGTGCTGTTGATGTCATTTGGAAACAGTCTGCTTTCTCTGCGGTATCAAGTTCTTGCCCATTTATCCGTCTGACCAATTCCAAGCAGCACCATTCATCACCAGCACACTGATTGGCACACACAGCTCTCAGTCATGACTTCAAACCTCCCTTTAATAACCTTTTAATAGCATCAATTAACAAATTAAAACCAAACGTATCAGATAAATGAACATTTGAACATCAGCGTGATAACAACTTTATAAAATAATAGAAACCATCTTTCAGAAAAATATGTTTAAAGTGTACTTTAATTCCAGGTTCACACTACACGATATTTTTGTCTGTTCCGATGGTCACTATGTCAGATTAGACGATGGTGGGGACATATCCTGTCATGACTTGGCCGACAGACATGACAGACTACACAATGGTCCACATCAATCGTCCCTGGCAGTGTGTGATGTCATCGGGTTATCTTGTTCTATTTTTATTAGTAGTACTATTATTTCAGTCACTGTGGCTGTTCATGTGCCAGCTGAAATGTTGTAGTAGTGACATATAGAACGCCACCAGATGGCAGGAGCTGCATTTTAAGTACCGGATGCAAACTGTGCAAGTCACTGAATCCTCCACGATAAGTTCCTGCAAATGTTTCACAATAAAAGCTTTTTTAGTTTTTAGAAAATGAAGGGATTCTCTCAGCCAAAGTTATGAGGGGATTTTATTATGAAACAGATACAGAAAGTGTTTGAAATGACGGCGCGATGCATTAACTTTATCAAGGCAAACGGGAGCGGATAAAAAGAAAGTATAAAAATACAGAGGAAATAATAAATAAAAGTCCGTTTACAATGTAGTCTGTTTCAAATGAAGCTGGTAGCCTCTGCAGTAATGATGAGTAAAAGTCCTGCCACTATTTTTTAAATTTTATTCCTTTATATTCGTCTCCATTGTGAAGAAATAACATTGTTTGCTAGCCGTATGCTACTGGCAGTACTCACCAGGCTGCTAAGGTGCCTCTGCTGTTTGACGCCATCATTTTCCTCTTTTTACTTTGTGTGGTAGGCTAGTCCCTTGAGGAAATATCAAAAAGTTTGCGGTGTTGTTGACATGCAGTTGTCCACGGCAGGTCAAGTCGACATGCTATACTTAGTGTCGGGACGTTGTGAGACATCCCAGACGTGGCGTCAGTCGTCGTCCTCTATGACACACTACACGAGATAAAACAATGGATTATCGCATACGACACTTGTTCACGATCCAAGCCGACACTGTATGAAGCTGCGTCGGGCTATAATCGGGCTGATATCGTGTAGTGTGAACCAGGCATAAGATTTTAGTTTGGCCCATTTTCCATCTGCTAACATAGAGGGGGCAAGGTTTATGACTTCTACGGCAGCCAGCCACCAGGGGGTGATCAAGATGTTTTGGCTTCATTTTGGGGGAGCTATCATGTCGTCTATCTTTATCATACAGTCTATGGTATTTGTAGGAACATTCAGGTGCAAACATCCATGTTTTCCATAACTTCTTTTATGTGTATGGATGTCCCTCTGCTTAAGAGTCGTCCTCAGTTTTAATGATGTGGAAAAGTGTAACATTAAACAGGACCTGGTGGCCGTTGTTCCAGCCGTAGAGGGCGCGGTCCCTGGCGTTGTAGTCCAACATAGACATGTGGAAGTACTGGTTATGAAAAGGAATGTCTGTGTACTCGTATGTGGAGGTTTTAGTGGAGTAAGCATAGTATACCTTGGCGCCGGTCAGGTGGGAGTTAGTGATGTAGAGCGTCCCACAGATCATAAAAGACTCGCCGGCATTCCTCTTTGAGTACTCTGTGTTCCATGTGCTGAGGATCTGGAGCGTGTCCGGGTTCAGCTGGCTGATGACGATGTTTCCAGCGTTCTGGTTGGTCGCGTACACGGCCCACAGGCCCAGCTCGTCCGCCATCAGGTCGATGTCGGAGAAGCCTCCCCAGGTGTAGGGGTACACGTTGTGGAAGCCCGCCGACTCCAGAGCCCTCTGGGTGACCACGCGGCCCGTCTCGAAACTGTACCTCACGATGATGTTGCTCTGCATCTTGTTGTAGTAAAGAGAGCCGTTGTACACCACGTGGTCGGTTCCGGCCCATTTGAAAGGCAAGTTGTAGGTCCTTGACTCGACTCCTGCCACAAAGTCAGCGATGGATTTATATTCTTTTACTATCTTGTTGTTGGTGTAGCTGTCCATGTACCAGACCTGAGGACAAATAACACAGACAATGTTCTTGTGATGTTTAGTTACAAGAAACTGCTAGCTGTACAAGAAACAAAATATCTTCACTCATTCAGTCGTAGGTTAAATTATAATCACCTGTAAAATACAAAAATGCATTTACATGTTAACATGTCCATAAAAAAAAGTGTAGAAAATGAGGCTTTCTTTTAAAAAAGGATTACAGAGCACATGAGCTCCATAAAAGGGGATATATCAAGACCCAGCAGCCAGACATTTGTTGGAGGCCAAACGTTCAATAATAGACTTTTATTCATTCATTTATTTATTTATTTTTTAGTATTGATGAGGTCAGACTGGTAGTGGGCAAGGCCTGTATTCATAAAGCTTCACAGTACAAAGAGTCGCTCTATGACAATAAATAGAACTATTATGTCTTTCTAACATTTTCCCTTCACAGTTGAGACTAGATCCTGGTAAAGGTAAAAGTTAATCACAAATGATCCTAACTCTCAGGAGTGCTCCTCAGCCTTGGAAGCTATTGTGAAAACTGTTAGGAGTAGGTAAGAGGACTTTTTAAGAGCCTTGAGAGTTTTTTGAGCCGAGGAGAAAATGGTGGAAAGATGAAGAGGTAAAAGAAATATTCTCCAAATGCTGAATGACAGTAAGTTAATGAAGTAGCACTCATTCACTCAAGCACTCAAGATTAGATTGTGGAGGGAAATTTGAGATTTAAAAAGCACCATCAGAAAAAAATTAACATCCCATGTCTTTACATTTTTAAGACTTTTGAAAGATTGACTCAAGACATTTTATTATCAATTAAGGCTTTATTTCAAGAATTGTGAATTCACTGTCTTTTATAGGACTGCCCCTAATAGTTGACCAGAAAGGTCATTAGCCAATAAGATTTCAGTAGTTGCTTAGTCGCAGAAAAAAAAGTGAAAATAAATCAAAAACCTGTATGACTGGACCATGTGGAAATTTAATTTGAGAGGACAGACACAGGAAGAGGCCACGCTCAGCAGTCAGACAGGAGTCACGTTACAAACCAATCACAGCCGACAAGTATCTTTCCCTTGTTCTGTAAATAGTCAGTCAGGCCTACACATTTATAAAGAGCTGCTGGAAGAAGATCAGCTCTGCACTCAGGATTTCAGATAAATAGACTATATGATACTTGTTAAGGTTGCTGAGCAACCTCAGACGCAACTTGCGGCTGAGCTCTTGTAAGCTGACACAAAAAAGGCACAAGAGTAGCACTCAGCATCCGACCTTGCGTTTCCTGGCAGTTAAAGACACGGCATGTGTACGGCCTCTAATTTCCAGGGCTGGTACCTGTGGTTATTCCACAGGCTAGTTGATAACATGTCGGGCAGGAAATCCAAAGTGTGGGATCATTTTGAGAAGGTGAAGGACGAACCCAAGGTGATATGTAAACTCATCTTCATTGGTCGACTACAAACATGATGTATCATCTGGAACATGGAAGTAGCTACATGCCCATTAGCCACTTAGCACAATCATTACTGCTTTGCCGGCAGCGTCATTAACAGGCGGCTCGCTCAGTGTGTGACGTGCACTTGTAGATAAAATATAGGCCTATATTAATGAAGGCTCATTAGTACGGTTTTGTATTTCTCTGTAATGTAGCACAGTGTTAACAGTGTTAATGATACTATTCTTTCTCACACCTTCAACTCAAACCATTGTGTTGCCCCACCCAAAATATATTATTTAATAATCAAATTAATATCGTAAACATGTGGATGACTAATCGACTAATGGTCCTAAATGACGTCTATTGGTCGACTAGGGAAATTCTTAGTCGGAGGCAGCTCTAGTCTTTAAAGACTTTTCAAGAATCTGTGGGAACCCTGACTAAGATATCCAGCAATTGGAAAAATGCAACAGTACAGCAGTAATGACTTGGGTCTGTCTCAACCTTCCATCAGTGGAGTGATCACTAACAATCACAGCGCTTTCACAGTCTCATATTGTGAGACCACTAGGTGTCCTAATGATGGCGTCCAAATGACGGCTGATGGTTCTAACAGCCAAGACATGTAGCAAAGTGCCCTCAAAGGGAAGGAATCAAGGATAAGACTGCTAGTTAGAGTTAGTGAGATAGATACAAAAAGTTTACTAAGAATGTTCAAAGGAAAGAGAAAAGTTATATTAAACGCCTTAACTTAGATTGAGCACAATGTATATAATGTCACAGGAGATGAAATAAAGGCTTTTTCTTTTGTGACCTTGGATTTTACAAGCATGAACACACAGCTTCAACATTCTTTTTGTATTCAAAAAACTGGCTTTACAAATGCGCGTAAGGAGGGAAAAGCATTGACATGTTAGTTTAAGCCTAAAGGGTACTCAGAATGCAGTTTGGCAAGTTACACAAAATGTGAACAAAAGTTGTTTTTTACATAAAACTTTAAAGGCAATGCTTTCCTTTCTCTTTTCATTACTCTATTCTACAACTGTTTGCGTGGTGGTTTTAATTAAGTTTGCAGTGTACTTTTATTTTAAAATTGTTGTGTTGACAGTGCAGCATCTTTCAAAAGCTGCCCATTAATGTGCCTCGAGCTCACTGGATAATTGATAAAGCGTCAGCCATCTTGAGGTGGATGTAAAGGCCGGGCTTTTACTGATTCTTTTAAACACGCTAATGAAGGCCTTGTGCTAAAACACATTAGGGAATGAAGTGTTTTGAGTGAGTGTTGAGTTATCCTTCACATTTATACAAAAGGATGTCCAAACAAAATATCCAGCTAGCAACATCAAGTTTTATGACTTTTTTAGCAGTTAAATTATAAGTTTCAGTGACTATGATGCTGTAATTCAACAACATCTCTCCCCCCTGAACAACAGGAGGGAAGCAGTTGTATGTAAATTATTAAACTGCCCTGCGTTGCTTCAAAGGCTTGTAACACACCGCAAAGAACATTAGCTCGGCTTACCCTGTTGTTTTTGGGAGATGCCTGTGGGTCGGTCATCCAGGCTCCAAATCTGGTCCCTGAAGTTTTCACAGTCAGCGGCCCAGTGATCTTCATTAGCTTGCCACATGCTGAGAACACATCACACAGCTCTGGTCATATAAAGCACGGGCTGCACCAGCTCCACATGATAAAGTGTTGGACTGCTTCGATCTGTGGCTAATGGATAAACAAAAATCTAGATCTGGGCTGTTTGTACTCAGCAACTGGACACTGTCACTTGCATTTCTCTGCTACTGTAGAGGGGAAGATGATAAACAGAGAAACTGCCACAGTAGAACTAGTATAACCTCATATGTGTCTGAGCCTTGTGACCATTTATCCCACATGGTGTAATATTTGAAGTAGCTGCACTTAATTCATCTTGCCAGACACTTTAATTGTACCAAATGACAGTAGGCTATCACTTGCACGCAAGCTTTCCAGTTCTCTATTAAGTATTTAACTGCTATTTTACCTAATCAATCAAAGTCTCATGCACAATGAATGCTTAAGTGATCATCTCGGGCTCAGGCAGATTTCCAGCCATATCCCATTAGCATTCACATGTTAGCTATTCACGTTGACACTTTGACAGGCTCCATCAGTGTTGATGACATAGCAGTTGGCAAATTGGAGTTTAGTTATGCAAACCTTCATCAGAGGCAGAGCTGCTCTGGAGGCAGACTTAGTCGAGTTAAACATCAATGGGTGGAGCAAACACAGTTTCAACACTGCAAATGGCAGAAAGGAAACAGACGGATTTAGAATAAAAAAGATAGATATATGATAAACCAGCCTGTTCTCATTCCCAGGGTGTCAAATACAGCCGCTTTGTCATGCCCCTCGGTGTGTGATATTGGCCCTTTGGCATCTTTATGAGACGGCCTGGAATTTAGAAGTCCAATGTAAATCCATCCAAGGCTGAGAGCAACTGACATGGTATAAATACTGAGAGAGTGTAGGGTGTGAGGAAGGGGAGGTGGACGGTTCAAACAAAACCAAACTTTCATCCAGGAGACCATGTTAATGTTATGCAATTTACGTACGTTCTTCGCACACTGATGTCACTCACATGATCAATTTATGTGACAAACATACTTATTTTAACCCAAAACATGATCCTTTCTTTTTTTAACCCAACCAAGTACACTGCTCAAAGAAATTAAGGGAACACTTAATGGTCCAGCTCCTCCAGGATGGCACATCCATATGTGTGGTCGCAAGAAGGTTTGCTGTGTCTCCGAGCACAGTCTCAAGAGCATGGAGCAGATACCAGGAGACCGGCTGTTACACAAGGAGAGCTGGACAGAGTCGTAGAAGGGGCATCAACCCAGCAGCAGGACCGGTATCTGGAACAGGAGGACCACTGCCAGAGCCCTACAAAATGACCTCCAGCAGGCTACTGGTGTGCATGTTTCAGACCAAACTGTCAGAAACCGACTCCATGAGGGTGGCATGAGGGTGGCATGAGGGCCCGACGTCCTCTAGTGGGACCTGTGCTCACAGCCCAGCACCGCGCACCTCGATTGGCATTCGCCAGAGAAAACCAAAACTGGCAGGTCTGCCTTTGGCGCCCCGTTCTCTTCACAGATAAGAGCGGGTTCACACTGAGCACATGTGACAGGTGTGAGAGTCTGGAGACGCCGCGGTGACCGTTATGCTGCCTGTAATATCACACAGCATGACCGGTTTGGCGATGGGTCAGTTTTGGTCTGGTGAGGCATATCCTTGGAGGGTCTCACAGAAATCCATGTCATAGGTAAAGGTACCCTGACAGCTGTTTGGTGGCCAGAGTGTGTGAGCAGTTCCTGGATGCTGAAGGCATTGATGCCACTGACTGGCCCTCTCAGTCCCCTGACCTAAATCCAATAGAGCACCTGTGGGATGTTATGTATTGGTGCATCCGATGCTGCCAAGTATCACCACAGACTGTCCAGGAGCTCAGTGATGCCCTGATCCAAGTCTGGTAGGAGATCCCCCAGGACATCATTCGACTCATCAGGAGCATGCTGAGACGTCGGGGTTGCATACAGGCAGTTGCCATGATAAAATTCACACAAGTTGGATTAGCCTGTGATTTCAATTTTTTACTTTGATTTTAGGTGTAATTTTGAATCTAGCCCTCAGTGGGGTGATGATTTTGGTTTTCATTGACCGTTGTTACGTCATATTGTACTACACAGTGAACATCAGTAAAGATTTTCAGCTTGAATAATTCGTTCATCAAAATCTGATATGTGATTTAAGTGTTTCCTTAATTTTTTTGAGCAGTGTAGTTGTATTGCCTAAATTTACCTGCAACAGTTTCACAACATTAACTATGTGTTACAGTGTGTTTCAGCTGTGCTTTACATAAATATGCTAAAGGCTGCCCTGTGTGTCACTTGGAGATGCTGAGGGGCATGACAAAGCGTCTGCAAATGAGAACGGGTTGCACGACCTTAACAATTATGATTTTATAGAAGCGTCAGCTGCACTCTTTAAATTACCAGTCAGAGTACAAAGCTTCATGATGCTGCCACCTTTTACCTCCAGCTTGGAAAATTGTTCTTTGAGGTAAAGATGAGTTAAACCACAAGATACTGTTTAAGTGACTTTACTGTTAATGTGCAAATCCAACCACATAGGTATCATTCCACTGATTATACTGACCACTCTATCAGTTAACATAAAGTGTTGCCAATTGCCTCCTCAAAATATGAAAATAATGCATTGTTTTTCCAAATACATAACATATGCTCAGCAATATTTCTGCCTCCAGTTGCAGCTCTACTGTCCCCTGCTCTGTATTTGAAATGCCAATCTGCTGACAGAACTGTGCCTGTGATCCCTTGACCATCAGATAATCTGGGGTCACCATGCTTGAATCTACTTTTTCTGCGATGGACTTACTGAGTTTGCTCATGCAGTTGCGGAGCCGATTTTCCAGGTTTAGGACCCTACGTTGCAGCTCCTCGTAGTCGTAGGCTCCCATTTCCTCCTGGATGCCCATCAGCACGCCAGACAGGTTCCTGATCTCCTCTTTGAACTGGGAGATGAGCTTGGCGTCTGTCTTGTACTGCTCCAGGACAGGGATCAGCGGCTGCAGGGACTCCATCTTCCCCTTTAGCTCCTGGAAAACACCAAAAATACACAGCCGCAAAAATACCTGTCTTAACAAATGTCAATCAGTCTGGAAAGGCAGTTCAGTTTGTCTCCAGTGCAGCTGTCTCAGGGGCATTAATGGGACAAGGTTCAACTTCTTTAACTAAGGTAACTTACTAATTGATTATTACAAAGCATTGTTGTTTGAAAAAGAACAGTGTAATTTAGATATCTGGCATAGCAATGTAAAAAAATAAAAATAAATATTTGCAGGAGAGATTGTGTCAACAGTTCATCATAATAAAGAAAACGTAAGAGCAATGAGGAGGGAAAAGCCCTAGTAAATGAATTTCACTGATCGATGATAATAGTAATAATCATAGTAATTGTTCCTATTATTACTGTTCTGTAATGTCAGCGTCAATTATATAATGTCATATTATACGGAAGTCCTCTCTCTTCTGTAAAAATACAAAGCTCTGATCCAAGAGAAGTATCAATATTAGCAATGCCTGCCTTTTTATTACTTGGTGTCAGAGTTAAAACTTGATGTATTGCCCATCTGTATCAGTAAACCAGTGGTAGGAGAAACAGAAACACTAAGACCTTTTAAACAGCAGTATCATGGAAATAGTCTTGCAAGTCTGGCATTCAACTGCAGGAAAATAAGTATTGGCATCAACATATGTTTAAAAGTACCAAAGGAAATGTAGTAATTTTGCAGAATGGCCAATTTCAGAATACATTTATTTCATCACTGTATTGTAATTATTGATGCATTAATGTGTAAGCATCAATGATGGTGAAGCTGGTAAGGGGGGGCTCATTTAACTACTTAATATACTGCCAGGTAGCTTAATACGTAATAATACATCATACAGTAATTCATAAGTTGACATACATTCACAGGCCACTTTATTGCACCTTGCTAGTAAAGTGTTGGACCCACTTTTGCCTTCAGAACTGCTTTAATTCTTGGTGTAATAGATTGAACACGGTCCTGGAAACATTCCTCAGAGATTTTGGTCCATATTGACATGATAGCATCACACAGCTGCTGCACATCCATGATGTGAAAATCTCCCGTTCCACCACATCCCAAGGGTGCTCTGTTGGATTGAGATCTGGTGACTATGGAGGCCGTTGGAGTACAGTGAACTCATCAAGAAACCAGTTTGAGATAATTTGAGCTTTGTGACATGGTGTGTTATCCTGCTGGAAGTAGCCATCAGAAGATGGGTACACTGTGGTCATAAAGGGATGGACACAGTCAGCAACAATACTCAGGTAGGCTGTGGTGTTTAAACCATGCTCAGTTGGTACTAAGGGGCCCAAAGTGTGCCAAGAAAATATCCCCCACACCATTACACCACCACCACCATCCTGAACCGTTGATACAAGGCAGGATGGATCCATGCTTTCATGTTGTTTACACCAAATTCTGACCCTACCATCTGAATGTGGCAGCAGAAATCCAGACTCATCAGACCAGGCAACGTTTTTCCAATCTTCTGTTGTCCAGTTTTGGTGAGCCAGTGTGAACTGTAGCCTCAGTCTCCTGTTGTTAGCTGATAGGAGTGGCACCTGGTGGGGTCTTGTGCTGCTGTAGCCCATCTGCTTCAAGGTTCGACTTGTTGCTCATTCAGAGATGGTCTTCTGCAGACCTTGGTTGTAACTAGTGCATATTTGAGTTCCTGTTGCCTTTCTATCACCTTGAACCAGACTGGACATTCTCCTCTGACCTCTGGCATCAACAAGGCATTTTCGGACCAACCCTAGAGATGGTTGTGCGTGATCAGCCCATAACAGACCAGCCCGTCTGGCACCAACAACTATGCCACATTCAAAGTCACTTAAATCACCTTTCTTCCCCAGTCTGATGCTTGGCTTGAACTTCACCAGGTCGTCTTGATCATGTCTACATACCTAAATGCATTGAGTTGCTGCCACGTGATTGGCTGATTAGCTATTTGCTTTAATGAGCAATTCGATAGGTGTACCTAATAATTTATTTTGACTAATGCCAAATTTGCTGTAGTGGAGTAAAATGTCCAATATGGCTTGCAAAATGTAGTTAAGTAAAAGTACAACATAGTATGGTAGTTGAGTAAATGTAGTTAGTGACCTTACACAGGGCATAAAATTAGCACCCGCCAAGCGCCAATGGCGGGTAAAAAATGAGTTTGCCGCGTGAAACAAAAACATACACCCGCCAGTGGCCGATGGAAAATTTTGAATTGCATGTGGGTTTTTTATGTGCTTTGACCATTTCTGCCAGCTGTGTCCAGGGACGGTTTTTGCTATGGGCAATGTGGGCGGCTGCCCAGGGCGCAATCTATGTGAGGGCGCACGAGCACCCACGAAAAAAACCAAAACAACAACAACAACAAAAAACTCGCCAGTTTTCCAGACTACCGCTCATTTCCACGTCAAATTAGTGGAGTGGGCGCTGGGGCGCCCCTATTATCACGTTTCAACCAGCAGCAGAAAGGAAATGTGAATCCTGGAGGTTGTGGGTTGAATGGGGGTCACAGACAGGAACGCGGCGGAGGTTCATAGTGCTTTGCGGCGCAAGATAACGGCTTACCGGCCATCTCCGACTAAGTCCGACTCCGGGTCCAGTAATTTCCTCTTTCGTTGGTGTCATGACTGCCCAGTAGTACCTGGACAACCGAGCCGTGGCGGTACACAGGTACAGTATGTGGCGTGTCAGAGGACAAACGAGCCGTTCACATTTCCATAAACCTCACTGCACTTTAGGGACTGTTCTTTACTTATGGAGGGACTGTCAGGGGAGGAGGGTGGCTGGTTGATTTTTATTTTATTTTGATCCCCCCTGTGTATGAATAAGTCAGTAAGTAATTTATTCCATTGAAATATCATTGATGTATTATAGAAAAGTGATTTATCTTTTTATAAATGACAAAAGGCACGTCTGCCTCACTTTTGCCGTGGTATCGTGATACTACTACTGCAGCCTTTGCCGCAAGCACGCCAAAGAAACACAGAGGACAGGGTTGGATTTTCCTAAAGTTGTTTTTTCATACTAAAAACGTAAGGTAATTATTTTTTGTCAAATAAGGCACAATTTTTTTATTTGGCTGGTGAAAATATGTTTAGCTGGTAAATTTTTGGAGGTCACTAGCCAGTGGCAGATGAGATAAAATGTTAATTTTACGCCCTGACCTTACACCACTGCCAATAACTGTTTTTACTCTGTGGTGTAGAGATTTACAAGAAGAGGCAGCAGCATGTGTAAAACATCGTAACAGAGTCTATCTATGTCAAAACTACACTTAACAACCGAAGGATGAGTATTGTACTTGATCGCTTCTGCAGGAAGAACAATATTCTTTGCCTGCATTTTATTTCTTAAGGGTTAAATAAATGTAAAATGGAAGTGTTTCATGTAGCCATCAGGATCCTGTCACTCTCACTGATAAAAGAGTTTTAAGAATCCATGCTGGATGCTTCCTTCACAGCCTGTCTAGCTTTTTAAGACCACATTGTCCTTTGCCGGGCAGTGGTAGACTGGTATTGATCTCGTCAGGAATAAAAGTTTATCTATTCAGATGCTTCTCAGGTTCCTTTAGAGGAGATCCTTTCACCGCCTCTCCTGTGATGCTTCTCACAAAGTTAAACATCAAACAGAAAATATACCTGAAAGTTTTTGTTGACGAGCGTCTTCCTGTCCGATTCGAGCTGTCGAAACTTTGACCGCAGTCCTTTGATCTGGCTCTCCATCCTCATGATATACTGAAAGTCCCTCTGCGTCCGCAGGTTCAGCACCTCAATTGACTGCGACATGTTCTGCACCTTTTGAAAAAGAATGAAAACAGCGCATTGATTTTTCCATCCACCGCCAAGATTAAAATGTCCTCCATGTTCAGCTGTTCAGTAGCCTGCCATAGTCTAACTTCCCAAAGAACAAATCAACATTTTGACCTCCAACGAGATTGTCTTTTAACCATCCATGTGTGAACTGAATAGAGCGTTGAATACGTGGACACGGAACTGTGACATGGCTGCTTTCTATTTTCTCTCAGTTTGTAAACATATATTTCACTTTATGAGTTATAATTGCCTGTTTTTTACATGTCATGGAAAAACTATTGAATCTCCCACATTTGATAACATATGTCAGAGTAGATATTTGACACGAACATTCCAGCATCTCTCTGGTTTAACAAAAGTGCACTGGGTTTATGGGGCATGTGAACAAGAAGAAACACGGTCCTTTCTCTCTTGCCTCTTTGGCTCTACTTGTAACCAACCAGCATTATTGAAGCACATCGGCCGCAAAGTGGCACAACACTCCTACATTGTGTTATGCATACTTTTCAGGCTCTGGTAAAGGGATCCTAAAATGGCCTCACTGAAGCCTGAGGCGGCTTAGTACATTAGTGTCAAAGGCCCCAGTGAATGACAGAGAACACCCTTTGGCATACAACATTAAAATGTAGGCTAGAGCAATGTTTCCTTATATGGCATACTAATTGAGGAAAGTGACTCTGGTGCCGTGCCATTTGTTTGTTTGTAGATGTTGCATTAAATCACGACTGTCATGGGATGGAAAATTGAATTAAAGGTCCAGTGTGTAGGATTGAGGGGAATATACTGGCAGAAATGTTATACAATATAATAAGTATGTTTTCTTTAGTGTATAACCACCTAAAAACAAGAATCATTGTGTTTTTGTTACCTTAGAATGAGCTGTTTTTATCTAAATAGGGAGTGAGCCCGCGTCGACAAGTTTTTGCGCCAGCCACCATAGTTAGAAGCTCCTCTGTGACGAGCCCAACAGCATAGAAAAAAATTATTTTTAAGGTGAAACTGCTGTATTCAGTGTTTTTTTTTTTTTTTTTGTTTCAATTTCAGGCTTGGTGAGTTTTAGAGAGGAAGAGACCTCTGTGGATAATTCGGTACTCGGTAAAAATCTCCTAAACTTCTGGGTCATAAATTACCAGAGAGATAATTTGAGCATGCACTAGCAAGTGCTGAGCCAGTGGCCCTTCTATGACAAACTGAACAGCATCGGAGGAAAAAAAACACTTTTAATCACCTGGTCAGTTTGTTCTGGAGAGGAAGAGACCTCTGTGAATTATTCGGCTCCCGGTAAAAACCTCCCCGACAATGAACATTGAAGGAATTCTAACTGGGAATTCATGCTTGACACGCAGGAAAAGTTTCACCTCCTCACCACTAGATGCCACTAAATCCTGCACACTATCCTCCTGGGACCCGAGCTTTTGTTTGATGCAGTTTTGATCTCTCCTAGCTATTTGGGAGCAGTAGGATCTGATAAGTATAAAAAAAACTAAGCATTGTCTTTGAACAGGAAGTAGTTTTTGAACTGAATGATGTCCTCATATGGGGACAGTTAATGTAAATGCCTGAACATTGTTCATTTTGTAACTCTGTACGAATTTTCCCTGTTCTGTACTCTGAGAGGAATTGTCTGTATGAACAGTCTGTCACACCTAATTGGCCTGTGTGAAACGCTGCAGTAAAATAGTTCCAATGTCCACAGACATGATGATAATAAGGTCCCAATGTCCTCAAATACCTCCTAATTAACAGTGTCTTAGCTTGTTCACTGTTGCAAATTTGTATGCAATATTAAACTAAGCATTATTAAGCATAAATAAACAAGTTTCAACCATAAAATTTGTTCAGGTAGAGCTGGCTGCCATCTTGTTTTTCCATCTATTATTGTATTTGTATGTGCTTTTTCTACCACTAGATGGCACAAAAAAGTGTCCACGAACGAGGACAAAAGGTCTAGATTAAGCAGAATGAAGCATAAGTTGCAGCAAACCCAAAATGTGATGTCCTCATGTAAGGACGGAGGGTCTCAGGAGGGTATTTCTCCAAAAGTCATGTCTCGACTTCAGTTCAGTTTTTGGCTGTTTTATTCAGAGCTACATTCGTGTGATTAATTCAAAACTCATACTTTAATTTACATAAAAAGTCATGGTCGTAGTTTTTTTATACAAATTTATACTAATTTATACAAATTCGAAGTCTACTTTGACAGAAATAATGCTCCTGATCAACAGCTTAAAGCCTGACAATACTCAAAGCATTAGCAATAGTCTTGAATGGTTTATTGCGAAAAAACGGGAACACTCCAGTTCTGTTAAGGTGGGATGGAGAGCGTTCTCATCTTCTCAAGCAGCCATTCAGCTGATGTCATCCATGTAATATATGCAGGAGTGGAAAATAGGGTTACGGACCTGGCTGTTGCAATCTCTCAGAGGATTAGGCAACAAAGAAGCATGAATAACGATAGAAATCAATGTGACATGTCTGTATGAATTTAGGTGTGCTGGTTGCTTACAGTAAATGTGTGTGTGTGTGTGTGTGTGTGTTAGAGTCTGTATCTGTCTCATAAGCAGAAACGTGTGTGGCTCGTGTGCGCATACCTTCTCCAGGAGCTGGCGGAGCTGTCTGCCTTTGGCATCTCTGGAGCACAGATTCTGTTCAGGTGCCACCACTGTGCAGATACAACGCCCATCTGCATCCTGAGCTGAGCTGTACACCTGCCACCCCTCCTTTGGCCTGATGGTCTGCGTACAGAAACACAGGCACAGTCGTAAATACACAGCACACACATCTAGAGGCAGGCACACTAAATAGATTCAACAGCGATGATATCACTATTGTGAAATTGCGGCACGCAGCTGTTATGTTTTCCTATTTTCTCCTTGCGGGTCATCCGTTCTTCTGCCTTATACAGCCCAACGCTTTAACACCAACCAATTCCACTGACTTATAAAAAGTCTGGGCTTTGAAAGAATACATTGCTTTTGCTTTACGATATTCCTCCACAGTATATGGTCTCGGGAGAATTTCCTCTTCAACAATAAATAGTGTTTCCTGGCCTTGATGAATAACCCAAGTGCGGAAATTCCTCTGTTTCTTCTCACTAGGCCTTAACTGAAAGTCCTGCTGGGAGACGCAGATAAACCTGATTTGTGGGCGCTTTTCCCACTCTTTATTACATCCAATATGCTCCACAGCACTAGAGTATAAAGCTACAAAGAACATAAAGTTATGCATCATAAGCCAATGCAGCATATTTTAATGCAGCACCATCAACTCATGTCAGAGTGTACACAGTAAAAACAAGTTCCCCTCCAAATATTGATCAAAGCGTCCTGAAGTGCTGGAAAAGTTGATAGCTACCAGACACACAAACAGCATCAGTGTTTGAACAATACTGCTGTTTAATGTCAGCATGGGAAATTAACGCCAGCCTCCAGCCAAATACTGGCAACCTTTTGACTGCAGATGGTAAATTTGTCTGCAGTGGCTTTGGCAGACAACCAGCCATTATTTGGATTTTGTTTTACATCCTAAAACTCAGTCCGGCTGGAGAATAGCATGTGAAACATGTGAACTTTGGCCAGCCCTTTGAAGCTTGTTGATAGAAAAAGAGGAGTGCCCTGTTTTCATAGTGCAGGCATCCTTTTCCGTCTGCCATTCATCCTTATACCTGTCAGCCTGAGCAGTTTAAAGGGCCTTTGGAACCAGCTATGAAAGATCACGGCCCCTCTGAACAGGCAAAGACGTCACAGCGAGGAGAAAGCTCAGACTTTGACTCATCCTTTTCACCCTCTGGAGAGACTTTTGTAGCTGAAATGTGGGTATATCCTTTCTGCTATATCACTGCCATAGAAAAGTCCTGTGTTTTGACTGCGAAATAGCCGATCACACCTTGAATTTTCTATTTTGCAATGCAGAAATCTGTGTTATGCCGTTTTATCACTAATATAGTTTTTAACACCTGACTCCTCAGCCACGTCTCCTTTTCACTTTTTTATCTTTAGGTCAGAAAATAAAATAAAAAATACCTCCTGTGTTATCAATCTCCCGAGCTTTCATTCTTTCTCCCAGCACAGCTCTCTTATGTTGCGGTTATCAGATTGCAAGAAAATTGTTTCAGGTATTATCAAAGCGCCGCAGGCCCCGATCTTTGTCACCCTTGCTATTGGTTGCTGGTATAGTTTGTGAACCAGGAGTTGAAGCTTATTTTACAGATGCCCTGATGCTAAATTGGTTGTTATGTGATTGTTGGATAAAAGCATCGTAATCTCACTTTTAAAATCTTTTTTATTTTTATTATAATACATTATGTGCCAGCCCTTAACTGTGATGCTTAATGTGCATTTCAGGGAATTAAACTTTAGTGAGAAGCAGCAAAAATACCGCAGTAGAATATCTGGAGGTCATGTGTGGTACTTCATAGCAGTCTAAGAGTTACTGGATGCCATGGTGTACTGTGACTGTAGCTGGAATCTGCCTGTCTAATCATGGCATCATAGCTGAATGGAATAAAAGAGGGAGGGAAAAAAACCCACCCTCAGCTCTTCTTTCCCTTATTTTGCTTTGAAAGGCTCCTAAAAAGAAGCCAGTTTCACCACTCCGTTAAAACCTTTCTTTCTCTTCTGTCTCTTGAGTGACGCACATCCCCCCCCCCCCCTTCTCACTCTCGCATTTCCTCATATTAAAATGAATCTGTAGCTCAGCCAAGCCAGATGCACTCTCCAACTCTGCACAAAGAGTTTTTCTCTCATTAAATAATTCAGACAGCTGGTTCCTCCTTTGTTTTTGCCGTTCGTTTTCGACTTTCTGACAGATCTCCATTCAGCTTCTGAGCATCCTGTAAATGTTTCCTGTTTCTGTGAGGTGGGGGGGAAACGAAGAGGGGGAAACATTAATTCCGCACGGCACTTTCAATCATGGCAAGGTGATGTAGTATGTGAGGACACTGCTTTGCAATCAAGACACTGGCACAGGGATTGTACTCTGCATGGGTGGGATGAACCTAATCGACCATTGTTCTTGTCCAAATGGCTTGATGATCTGCAAGCTGCTCTTCCTAATTTGTGATAATGCTCCCAAATGCATTCCCATTTCGTAAAGCTAAAACGGGCAGGATACACACCCCCCCCTCCTGAAAACATAGAATAAGGTGGCATGAAGGGGAAAACTGCAGCAGGAATTAATGAATCATTTCAGTTAAAGTATGAGGGGAGAGGAAGAATGTGCCCTGTATCGAGATGTTTAGGGCGGCTTCTTCAGTCTGGGAGGGGATTTGGATATAATTCACACAGCAGCAATATGTTTTATTTATTTATTTATTTATTTATTCCACAATGATTGAACTCTCCCTTAAAAGTGAGTTATATGCCTGGCAATACTCCAGGATCAATATCAGTGCTATGTGGTAGATGTAGGCAATAAACATGAGTGCTGTGAGGGTGCCTTCTTCCTCTACAACCACTTTAAATTCAGTCTTTATTCTTTCAGCTGATTTTTATCCCCAAAAAAAAAAACAAAAAAAAAACAAAAACATATCTGGCATGTTAATGCTTATTCCTGCCAGTGCTGGAGTGTGTACAGGCCACTGTGACTATGGCAAAGAAGCAGCCAAACATGCAAGAGAAAAAAAAACCCTGAAAACTGAAATGAGTCATTTTCTGTGTTGTTGGCCACTCACCAAGCATTGTGCAATGCTCCACCCTAATTAAATACACCCCCAATCTGCTGAAGTTTTAAAAAAGGGGCATTACATGGCGGTTTTTGGCTCGTGCCGAAGTTTATTTGCTGCTGTATGAGAGAAATGTGACGGCAGTGAACTCACCACTGAAGGGCAGTATCCGAACAGCAGCAGGAACAGCAGCGGGTTCAGGACCACGGACAGCGACCACATTCTGTCGGCTGCTTCAGCAATGTGTCCCTCCTCCACCTCCTACCACCACCGCCGCGACCGGGTACAACAATTCTCACGCAAGTTTCTGCCCGTGGGCTCGCGCCACCTCGTCCACTACGCGCTGGTGAAAAGCAAGGCTTCCTTGGGAGGAGGGGGGCACATCCATCCACTCGTCCCCGTTACGCATGCCATGTGGGCAGCGGGGAGGAAAATCTCGTCACTGCGAGAGAGGGGAAAAAGTTTGTGGGCACGCACGCAGCGAAAAATCCGAGCTGCGTTTGGGTTACAGGGACCCTGCTTCACGGATATGACATCATCCAGCTGCCTCTGTCGACTTTTAATGAATCCAGCTTGTTGTATGTGTGTGTGAGAGTGTGTGTGTGTGAGAGAGGAGGAAACACCGGCAGCTGTGCGGTGACAAAAGTTGCAGCTGGCTGTATTCAGCACAAAGTGGGAGATGGAGGCGCGAGATCAGAGCTGCTGCTGCGTTTTTGTGCCCGAGTGCACGCGCACAGGGAGAGACAGGGGGAGGGAGAGAGAGCGCGAGAGGATGCTATGGCAGCAACACGCAACACATTTACTTTTATATGGCAAGAAATATTGTTTTATTTTAGTGAACTACTTTAAAATGTGTAATTAAAAGTTAACTTAATAGAAACGAGCCCAAACCATTTCCTAGTTCATCTCCAGTGGTTTTATACGGCAGCCCATTAATGCCAAGAAAAAAATAGCTAGGAGTGATGAAATAAGTAAACTCATGGTCAGTCAAAATCATATAATACGTAATAAAAATTTGGACTTTCTGAGTCAATTTATGGGATAACCAATATTTTTGATTGACTACATCTAAATCAGCTGCTGCTTTGTTGGGAGGGCTTCATAATAATAATTTGGCAGCAGCCTGCTGTCAAACCAGGAGGCAGATGAATTATGAAATGGTAGATAATTGTAAACTAAATGACAAAAAAGGTTTATATTTACTGTAACAAATGTATTGCCAGAAAGTCAGGTGATTAAATGGAATCATATGTTTGGTTAAAAAAATCTTTTGTATTTAAGTAAGTTAAATAAGAAGAGAGAATAAGATTTTTTTAACCAAACAAAATCTTTCAAAGATAAACTATTATTTGATAGACTTAAATAAATAAATATATATATATATTTTAAATATTCTTTAACCAAATATGATACCATTAGTTTTCTTTTTTAATAATTTATTGTTAATTTTTTTTTATATTATTAAAGAACAAGTTAAATAGTCTTTATTTTTCAGGTTTTCTCTGGGTACTCCGGCTTCCTCCCACAGTCCAAAGACATGCAGGTTAATTGGTGACTCTAAATTGTCTGTAGGTGTGAATGTGAGTGTGAATGGTTGTCTGTCTCTATGTGTCAGTGATAGTCTGGCACCTGTCCAGGGTGTACCCTGCCTCTCACCTAATGTTAGCTGGGATAGGCGCCAGCTCCCTGCTACCCCTAACATGATAAGCAGTTACTGAAACTGAATGAATGAATGAAAAATACATGGACTGTGTCCCGTTATATACTACATCATCTGACTTTCTGGCTGTACATTTGTAAGTTTGTTCTAAGAGATTCTAAGAGAATAACTGAAATTGGTTAGTACTAGTCCTGACCATGATCCTAACCACTTCCGACCTTGACGTGTCAATGTGATGAGTACTAGCCATTAGGTTTGGGGGAAAAATCGATACAGCATAGTATCACGATATTATTGCAATATCGTTTTGTCAAACAGTGCCAAGTATTGATTTTTTAAAATCAAATAAATTATTAATATTACAAATACCAATTCAACTTTAGGTAACCTGTTAGAATAAAATGATCAATTGCTTTTTCAGTCCACTAGATACAGAGTGAAAACTTTATCTTATTAGATAAACCACATGTTGACAAAGTTTTCCTAAGGGGACATAATTAACCATTAAAAAAGGTAATAAATTGCAACATATCGCAGTATACATCCCAAAACTCAGCACATTGCAACATATTTAAAATCACAACAATGTATTGTGACTTAAGTATCATGATGGCATCGTATCATGGATCCTCTTGTGATTCCAGTCCCCACTAGCCATCAGAGTACAGAGTGGGATCCATAGTAAGGCGTCATGTGAATAATCCAATAGCTGCAGTGGAACTGTTCTCACACAGGTGCAAATAGACGCTAATGTAATTATTATTCTGACACTAATGTAATTATTATTCTGATGGCAAACTCCAGGCTTCAAAATTAATTCAAAATTGCTTTAAAACTTTTTTATTTTTGTCATATCTACATTTCCACTTGCTTCTCTCTTGAACCCTGAAAGTTCAATATCTGTCTTGGAAACATTTAAATTAGCTTTCATATATCTGGTCACCCAGAGACCTTGTTGTGGGCAGGTTTTATTGGAACGTCTTTCTTCCAGAGGAAATAGTCACTTTGAAAACTGTTCATGGCAAGGTCTGTGGATAATCCAGGGTAAGAGGGGCACTGCGTCATCAAAGAGACATATATTTTCCATGCTGTTCTCACTACAAAACAAAATCCTTTATGTGTTTTGAATGAATCTACCCTTTAAGCAGTGATAACACTCCTGACTTCCTTAACATATAGGCATCTAAAATCTGTAGTGTTGTGAAACCATAGGCATAAAGCTTTGTGTGGCGTAGTGCTGTTAAAACGTTCCACTCCGGCCAAAGCCATTAGTCACATACTCTCATACGACACAGTATTTTCAGAGCTTAAAATAATTGAGACTAGGTAATAAATAATGTGTGGATACGCTCATTATGCATACAAATAGAGATTGCAGTTTGTGCAGGAGTAAGATGTGCAGCTGTTTATTCAGCTTTGGTGCTCAAGCTGTTTTACTTCAGTTGAGATTTATAAGAGACCACTGGCAAATTTTCGTCTGAACATAAACAGACGTTTTGCTGTTTTGAAGTAAGACTGGAAATATGTTTTGAAAAAACAAACAAACTGTGCTTCAGGCTACCTTTGTTTAACATTTATCTTATTTCTCCTTACCAGTTTTCCCACAGTTGTTGAGAAACATTTGCTGCAGAGTTTG